>NC_045621.1:109461808-110075668 GCF_009829155.1 Mustela erminea | reverse complement strand
GAAATTTTTCTATATTTTATATGTTATTGTCTTTCTTCATTTTACTATTGGTGGGTATTTGTGTTGTTCCCCTTATTCTGCTCTATTTTTACTATGCTTATTTCCCTCTTTTTGTGCTGCTATGGGCATTTCTGTGTATGTCTCCTGGTGCACCTGTACACACATTTTGTGAGTTACTACTGTTCCATATACAGGAATGGAGTGGTTGGGTTGTTCAACATGTGGCATCCAGGTCACAGGACAGTAATGCATTGTTTTCCACAGAGCTCCTACCAGTTTATATTCCCTCTACTTCCCACTGCTCCAAATTCTCATCAACTTTGTATTGGCAGATGTCTTAATTTTTGCCAACCTGAAGGGTGTTAAGTGGCAACTTATTGTGGTTTCTATACTCTTCTTTATAGGAATCTTTGAGAACCAACATAAAAGTCAGTTCCAACTGGGGACATGTCCCTGCGACTCCCAGTCCCCAGTTCACAGGCTTGTCTATCTCTACCTTTCTTAATCCGACAGCAGCTGCTGCTGGTGATGGGGGCAGGGCAGAGGCTGAAGACATAATTTGATGGGCCTTGTCTCTTTGAATTTGAAGATTTGTTCTTCCCACCCTGTGTCCTTCCACAGCCTGCTCTCGATTGTTGATTAATTTACCGTAAAGCCCTGGAGTGGGGCAGCTGCGTGAAGGGTGAGAAATAGGGTTGGTTTGTGGCTGGTGAGTGGCAGACCATCCATCACTCAGAGGGGAAATTGCTCTTTTAAGGAGAAGTAGTGAATTGTTTTTGGCCTGGGCATAAGTCAGGCAGTGGCTTGGAACAGTGACAGAGCTTGCAGCCGTGGGCTGTATCCCTGATCAGTCATTTGTTGCTGCTGAAGTGTCACACTTTGCAAATTTGCCACAGATAGGCCATTTGATGAGTGGGGAAAAGGAGTGACAGTGCCTTCATCTTTGTCTCTTAACAAAGATGTTCCAGGGTCTTCTGACTGCTAGCTGACTCTCACCTAGGTCTGCTCAGCATCACCAGGGCCTGCTTCTCCTTTAGGATGGCCAAGAGCTGTTCATTTTCTCATCCTCTGATTCATTAGTTCAGTGGTTCTCAGCTGGATGATTTTGCTCTCCAGGGAATATCTGGCCATGTCTGGAGATAGTTTTGGTTGTCATAACTGGAAGTCACTACTAGTGTCTAGGAAGTAGAGGTCAGGGATGCTGTTAAATATCCTACAAATGCAGAGGACAGCTTCTGCAACAAAGAATTATCTGGCCCAAATTTTCAAGAGTGCCAAGGTTGAAAAACAGTGCATTAATTCATTGAAGGTTCAACAAGTATTTATTGAGTACTGCTAATGGGCCAGAAACTATCCAGCATGAAGGATAGCTATGTTCAGCCCAGGAGTTTTGGGGATTCTTCATCCTCAGGGCCCCTGTGTCTGTTTAAACCTAACAGTTCTCATTTTGACATTGGCTCCCTGGTCAAATGAGAAGGCATTGCTTTTCAGATCCCTTCCATAGCTGCCCCCTATTTTAATCAATGCTGCATCCAGCAGGCCCAAATCTGGGAGGCAGATGAGGAAGAATGCAGCAGCCAATGGACCAGGTAGAGATGATGTCAGGCAGTGCACTTGATGTCAGGCACTCCACAGACGTGGAGGCTGATCATGGAGTTACGTGATGGAGGGCAGGAATTCGGCTGTGCATGAAGGGTCAGTGAAGTGTGAAAGCTGAAAGCGTGAGCCTGGATGTAGTACCAGCCCTCAAGGTGCTAGCTGTGTGGCCCTGAGAATGTTACTACATTCAAGGGCCTTGGTTTTCTCATCTGTACAATGGAGACATTGAAAGCATTGAAAGTGGAGATTATTATGAGGATTACATGCACTGATCCATGTGGAGATGGCCCAGAGTCCCAGAGAAACTTCCCTCTTGTGAGCCTAAGCTAGAGATATGAGCACTGGGGACCATTCTGGATTTATACTTCCTGTGGTAGACAGAGTTTTCCATTAGAATATTGTCATTTCCACCTTCCTTTGTTTCCTTTTAGACTGTTCTTAGAGAATAGGTGACATCCTGGTCGTCTAGAATCTCCTCACTTATTTCCCTCTGGCTCAAGGTTACTCTAGTAGCAGCACCTGCCCAACCATGTTAGAGGGGCCATATTGGAGCTTCAAGCAAAAGGGACAATTAGGAATATGGATCTCACTTTTGTTTAAAATCTTGATAATTTCTTCATCATGGATTTTTTTTGCATTAATTTAAATTTTTAGAAATAGTGCATTAAAATATTTATCTTGACTATTGAGTTTTTTGGTGCTCCTAAATTTGTGCCCAAAGTGTGTCTCACTTGCCATATCCTAGAACTGGCTCTAGTTCTGGCAAATGAGTCTGGTGGGTGGATCTTCTGTCACTGTCTCATTCCCACCTTCACATCCTCCATCTTTGCCTCCATTTCTGTCTGCTTCCACATATTCTTTTTCCATTCTCCATTGTCCTTCCCATACCCAGCCCATCTCTTGCCATCATAGAACCAAACCCCAAATGTGCAGAGCTCTGTATGTGAGGGCAAGAAAGATGAAGCCTGGGAGAGTATGTGGCTGGCGTGGCCTAGAAAAACCCATTAGAAGACAGTGCCCAACCGAATAGTCCAGTGTTATCTATGTTATCTCCCAAGAACCACAGGGCCCATTCCCTCTGACCCTGGAGTTGTTAGATTGTTCTGGAGATTGTAGTGACCATTGCAGTGTGCCCAGCTCTGCATCTCTGACCCCCCATCACCATGGGATCTGCAGCCCATAGTCTGGAGGCCTTACTGGGGAACAGGACTGCACCTGCTGGAATCATGGAGGATACCCTCCCACTCAAGGGCAACAACAGAATCTTCTGATGAAGATAGATCACAATCTGAGTGCCAGAGGGTCTTATTTATGAATTTTCATAGCGCTGCTTTGGTCTGGATGGTGTCAGAAGGGGAAAGGGCTTCTGGCATCAATTCTGGGAGAAAAAGACTGCTAGGCATACCATCCATCCTCAGGCCAGCATGAGGGGGACTAAGGCCCACTCTTCACTTGGCATCCCCATCAGGAAGCCACAGCAGCCACTCTGTAGGAGGAAGTTCTCTTTCTCCCTCTCCTTCCCTCCCCACCTCCAAAATCCTAGGCAACCACTAGTCTACTTACTATAGCTATAAATTTTCTTGTTCTAGACTTTCTGTGTAAATGGAATTACAAAATATGTTTTTTTTTGTGTGTGGTACATGACAGGCTTTTTTCATTTAGTAAAATGTTTTCAAGATTCAGACGTGTTGCATCATTTATTATTCCGTTTTATTGCCAAATAATATTCCATGACATGGCTATATCATATATATTCATTGAGCAGTTGATGGACATTTGAGTTACTTCCATTTTTTGGTTGTTATGAACATTTATGTAAAAGTTTTTGTGTGGTATATGTTTTCATTCCTTTTAACTAAGAGTGAAATTTCTGAGTCATATAATAACTCTCTGTTTAACTATTTAAGGCAATCCCAACCTGTTTTCCTAAGCAACTGCACCATTTTACATTCCTGGCAGCAATGTATGAAGATTCCAATTTCTGCAGATCCTTACAGACACTGGCTATTATCTATCTTTTTGGGTATAACCATTCTAATGGGTATGAAGTGATCTCTCACTATGGTTATGGTTTGTATTTCTCTAATGACTAATGATTTTGAGCATCTTTTCATATATCTTCTTTGGAGAAATGTGTATTTAAATGTTTTGTCCTTTTCAAAATTGGGTTGTCATTTGTATTATTCAGTTTTAAGAATTATTTATATAGTCTGGATGATAGTTCCTGGATACTAATCAGATATGTTTGATTTACAGATATTTCCTCCCATCCTATGGTTGTCTTTTACTTTTACTTTTTTTTTTTTAGATTTTATTTATTTGATAGACAGAAATCACAAGTAGGCAGAGAGGCAGGCAGTGGGGTGGTTAGCAGGCTTCCTGCTGAGCAGAGAGCCCAATGCAAGGCTCAATCCCAGGACCCTGGGATCATGACCAAAGGCAGAGGCTTTAACCCAGTGAGCCACCCAGGTGCTCCGTCGTCTACTTTCTTGATGATAACATTTGCATCACAACATTTTAAATTTCAATTCATCCATTTTATGTTTTTGTTGTTGCTGTTTGTGTTTTTTTGTGTCACATCTAAGACACCATTGCTTAATCCAAAGTTATGATGACTTATACCTGTGTATTATTTTAAGAGTTTTATAGTTCTAACTTCTATACTTAGGTGTATGATAGATTTTGATTTTTACGTAGGATGAAAGGAAGGGGTTCATGTTTAGTCTTCTCTATGTGGGCATTCAGCTCTTCTAGTGCCATTTGTTGAAAAGATTATACTTTCCCAATTGAACTGTCTTGGAATTCTTGTTGAAAATCAATTCATCATAAGTGTGAAGGTTTATTTATAGATTCTTAATTCTATTCCACTGATCTATATGTTTTATCCTTGTGTCAGAACTACACTGTCTTTATTATAGTAACTTTTGAAATCAGGAAGTGTGAGTCTTTCGACTTCGTTCTTTTTCCAGATTGTTTTAGTAATGTGGACCTTTGCAATTTCCAATGAATGTTGTCATGGATTGAATTTGTGACCCTTGAATCCATGTGTTGAAGCCGTAACTCCCAAAATGACTGTATTTAGAGAAAGAGACTTTAAAGAGATAACTAAGGTTAAATGAGATAATAAGGATGGGGCCCTAAGCCAAAAACTTTGGTGTCCTTCTAAAAAAAGAAAGTGACACCATATCTCTCTATCTGTCTCTGTCTCCCTCCATGCACACAGAGAAGAGTCTAGGTGAGGACACAGTGAGAGGCATCCATCTGCAAGCCAGGAAGAGAACTTTCACCAGAAACTGAATTTTCTGTCCCCTTGATTGTGGATTTGCATCCTTCACAAATATGAGAAAATAAAAGTCTTCTGTTTACCACAAGGTCTGTGGTATTTTTTTTTTTTTTATGGAAGACTTAGCAGACTAGTACACTGCCTTTTGTTTGCTTGTTTGCATTTGTTTTCTTTTTATAAGTTTTTATTTAAATTCTAGTTAGTTAACATACATTGCAACACTAGTTTCATGTGTAGAATTTAGTGATTCATCACCCACATACAATTCCTGGTGTTCATCATAACAAGTGCCCTTCTTTATACCCATCAAACATTTAACCTATCTTTCCACACACCTCCCCTTTGGTAACCATTAGTTTGTTCTTTATAGTTAAGAACCTATTTCGTGGTTTGTCTCTCTTTTTTTTTCCCCCATGTTCATTTGTTTTGTTTCTAAATTCCACATATGAGTGAAATCATGTCTTTCTCTGACTTATTTCACTTAGCATTATACTCTCTGGCTCTACCCATGTCATTGCAAATGACAAGATTTCATTTTTTTATGGATAAATATGGATAAATAATCTTCCATTGCAAATACACATATATATACATATATACATACATACATACATATATATATATATATATATATATATATATATATATATATATCTCACATCTTCTTTATTCATTCATCAGTCAATGGACATTTGGGCTCTTTCCATAATTTGGCTATTGTTGATAATGTTGCTATAAACATTGGGGTACATGTATCTCTTTGAATTAGTGCTTTAATATCCTTTGGGTAAATACCTAGTATTGCAATTGCTGGATTGTAGGATAGTTCTTTTTTTAAGTTTTTTAAAAACCTCCACACTGTTTTCCAGAGCGGTGGCACCAGTCTGCATTCCCACCAACAGTAAGAGGGTTCCACTTTCTCCAAATCCTTGTCAACACTTGTTGTTTCTTGTGTTGTTAATTTTAGCCATTCTGACAAGAGTGAGGTGATATCTCATTGTAGTTTTGATTTGTATTTTCCTGATGATGAGTGATGTTGAGCATGTGTCTTTTCCATCTGTCTGTTTTCCTGTCTGTTTTTCATCTGTCTGTTAACCATCTGGATGTCTTTGGAAAAAATATCTGCTCATGTCTTCTGCCCATTTAAAAAAATTGGATTATTTATTTTTTGGTTGTTGAGTTTGTTCTTTGTATATTTTGGAAACTAACCCTTTATCAGATATGTCATTTGTGAATAT
Source organism: Mustela erminea (assembly GCF_009829155.1). Lineage (NCBI taxonomy): Eukaryota > Metazoa > Chordata > Mammalia > Carnivora > Mustelidae > Mustela > Mustela erminea. The sequence goes on along the minus strand of NC_045621.1, from coordinate 110,069,548 downwards.
CTTCTCACATTCCATAGGTTGCCTTTTAGTTTTGATGATTGTTTCCTTCACTGTGCAGAAACTTTTTATTTTGAGGAAGTCCCAACAGTTCACTTTTGCTTTTGTTTCTCTTGCCTCAGGAAACGTATCTATTAAGAAGTTGCTATGGCTGATGTCAAAGAGGTTACTGCCTATGTTCCCTTCTAGAATTTTGATGGTTTGCTGCTTCAAAAATAGATCCTTCATCTATTTTGAATTTATTTTTTTGTATGGGGTAAGAAAGTGGTCCACGTTCATTTTTTTGCATGTTGTGCTGTACAGTTTTTCCAACACCATTTGTTGAAAAGACTTTTGCTCATTGGATATTCTTTCCTGGTTTGTCAAAAATTAATTGAACATATAATTGTGGGCTTATTTCTGGGTTTTCTATTTTGATCCATTGATGTGTCTATTTTTGTGCCAGTACCATGCTATTTGGATTATTACAGCTTTCCAATGTAACTTGAAGTCTGGAATTGTGATAACTGTAGCTTTTCTTTTCTTTTCAGCATTCCTTTGACAATGCAGGGGCTTTGTAGTTCCATATAAATTTTAGAATTTTTTTTCTAGTTATGGGAAAAATGCTATTGCTATTTTGATAGGGATTGCATTGAATGTGTAGATTGATTTGGATAGTATCAATATTTTAACAATATTTGTTCTTCCAGTCCATGAACATGGGATGTCTTTACATTTCTTTGTGTCATCTTTAATTTTTTTCATAGTTTTATACTTTTCAGGCTACAAGTCTTTTACTTCTTTGGTTAGATGTGTTCCTAGGTATCTTATCATTTTTGGTGTGATTGCAAATTGTTTTCTCGATTTTAATTTTTGCTGCTTCATTATTAGTGTATAGAAATGCAACAGATTTCTGCACATTGATTTTGTAGCCTGTGACTTTACTGAACTCATTTATCAATCCTAGTGATTTTTTTGGTAAAATCTTTAGGGTTTTCTATACAGAATATCATTGCATCTACAAGTAGAGAAAGTTTTATTTCTTATTTACCGATTTTGATGCCTTTTATTTTTGTTTTTTTGTCATCTGACTGCTGTGGCTTGGACTTCCAGTTCTACGTTGAATAAAAGTGGTAAGAGTGGACATCCTTGCTCCTGACCTTGGGTAAAGGCTCTCAGGTTTTTCCCATTGAGCATAATGTTAAAAAAAAATAAACCCAAAACCTGGGTTTTCCATATATGGCCTTTATTATGTTGAGGTATGGTCCCTCAAAAACCTATTTTATTGAGGGCTTTTATCATGAATGGATGTTGTACTTTATCAGATGCTTTCTCTGTGTCTATTTAAATAACCATATGGTTTTTTGTCCTTTCTCTTGTTGATATAATGTATCATGATGATTGATTTGCAAATACTGAACCATACCTGCATGCTGGAAATAAATCTAACTTGATCATGGTGAATGACTCTTTTAATGCATTGTTGGATTCTGTTTGTTAGTATTTTTATTGAGGAGTTTTACATCTATGTTCATCAGTGATATTGGCATCTAGTCCAACCCCCTCCCCCCCTTTTTGGTGGTATCTGTCTGGTTTTCGTATCAGGGTAATCCTGGCTGCATAGAATGAATTTGGAAGTTTTCCTTCCATTTCCATTTTTTGAAATAGTTTGAGAAAAATAGGTATTAACTGTTCTTTAAATGTTTGGTAGAATTCCCCTAGTTCAGTGCCTTTTGACTAGATCATTTTATTAATGTGTATGTAGGTTATTATTGAACTGGTTTGACTTATGTCTGCTATTTGACTTTTGGTATTCTGTGAGTCTTATGTCCATGGAGCAGGCTGGTATACACATTTACAATGTCGGATCCAAACTCCTCCCTTTCTGATCTAATACCTTCAACAGGCAGCTTCCATTATATGGTCCAAGATGACTGGTCCAAAATGGACCACATCTCCATGTCCACATTCTGGCTAGTGGAAAAGGTAAAGGGGAAAAAAAGTCTTGAAATACTTTTCAAATGTTCAATGCAACTTGAATGTTGCATTGTAACACTGGCCAGAACTTGGTTACATGGCCACAACTAACTGCAAGTGGAGCAGTTGTCCAACGGAAACTCAGGGGTTCTATTATTAAAGCAGAAGGGAGCTGGGTATATTGAGTCACTGGCAGTCAGTACCACACTCAGTGTGTACCAGGCCTTGTGCAGCTCCTGGGGATACCTCACTAAGCAAAACCAGATAAGCTCTACTCATAGAGAACCAGTTGGAATTTTCCATTTTAGGGATGCCTGGGTGGTTCAGTTGGTTAAGCATCTGCCTTCATCTCAGGTCATGATTCCAAGGCCCTGGGATCAAGTCCCACAATGGGCTCCTTGCTCAGCAGGGAGTCTACTTGTCTCTCTGCCTGCTGCTTCCCTTGCTTGCTCTCTCTCTCTGACAAATAAATAAATAAAAACCTTGAAAAAAAAAAAAAGAACTTTCCATTGTAGAAATTGGCCCCAAGACCTGCATGTTTCTCTGTGTGTGCCTGCTCAGGGTTTGTTTCATACCTGGTACCTGGAAATGAATGTTTACAAGGCTACAATTGTGACAGAATCATATCCCTTCCAATAATCTGCTTCACCACAATGTTTGCTGTACCAGATGTGAAAATCCATGCCCAGGCCCACAGTGCACATGTGTTCTTGATTCAGAGTGGTGGGGAGAAGGAGTAAAATTTTGTTGAGTAACCACTCTGTTCCAGGCTCCAGGCTATTTGCTTTTTTATCCCATGCATACCTCTTGTACACGCATACACAAACACACACATACACACATTAAGAGTAGCTACCACTGTCCTCATTTCACTGATGAAAAGCTTGTTGTTCAGAGAGGTTAAACTATATGTGCAGAAGTGGAGCAGGAATGCAGTGCACACAATATGATTATTTTGCCTGGAATAGTCAGGAGTGCAATGTATGTGAGCATCTGATATGTGTGTGTGTTGGGTGAGGGGAGAGGTAGGAGCCAGTGGCCTTCACCTCGGGCTCTCCTGTCAGCTTTTGCAATGATTTGGATAAATAGCATGCTAATTAAATTCAAAGAGAATATTAAATTGGGAGGGAATATGAACACCAGTGAGAATAAAAGAAGGAGTTCATAGGAATCTCCGAGGTTGCGGGAAAAGGCTGAAAACAACAAAGTGAAATTCTAGTTAAAAACAAATTAGATGAGAGATTTATAGGGTGCCAGAGGTGAGAGGTGAGGAAAAATATCTTGCCTGAGTCTTGATTTGTGCTCTTAAATTCCAGTTGAGCATAATAGTGGGTTGACATAATGGGTAGGAAGGGCGGATGTCACTGTAGCCCTGGGCATGTTGCATGGGTAGGTGCCTCTGTAGGGATGGGCACCTAGGGATCCTCAATATACTGTCTCAGACCTAGGATGATGGAACAGGTAGGAGGAAAAAGTATTGCACATTTCATTCAGGAATCATAAGATGCTGGTGGAGAGGGGATTGTCCAAGAAGAAATATACTCAGATCCTAGAAATCCCAGCTAATCTTTCTGCCCATGTGGTAAGGGGAGGGCAGATGGTGGTTCAGTGTGGGTGGCTCTGTCTGACACACAGAGCCTGGTTCTGACTGTACACAGTCATTAAATCTTTCTGTGTCTCAGTTTCTTCACCTGTGTATGAAGGCTGTGGGGGAAGGAGGGAGAGTGAGTGCAGACTGCTAGTGGAAACTTCTTGGAATTAAGGAAATGGGGACATAGGGGTTCAGAGGGCAGATGAGGCAGTATCTCTTGTGTTTGTGTGGGATTAGGAGGGGCAGACTGCTGAGGTGAACATTTGTTTCTTTGGGAGGAGAGCTCAGGAAATAAAGGAAGCCTTGGTTGTTATGCATGTTAGCACTGTGGGCACTTGGATTTGTTCCCACTGGGGAAGTTTGGGAGTCAGTGCAGAAGACACACCTCAGAATTATCCCATACGAGGGCCTCGGGACCTGGGGTATGGAAACAACTCTTGATGTTGGATGATGGCTGCCCTCTGGGGGCATTAACTTCCCAGGAAGTGAGGCTGAAGGGCTCCGTCATTAGGCAGGGGGTTTCAAGGAGAAACAGGGCATAGTGGAGGGGTTACCAGGGTGGAGGAGGAGAGGCAAGGAAAAACCTGAGGCTGAGTATGAGAGGGTGTTCTAGAGCATGGCTGTGAGGAGGGCATATGGAAAATCTAGCAGATCTTTGAGACTTCTTCAGGAGTGAAATATGTGGTCTGGGTCTTGACGAAAGGCTGCGAATGTGACACTTCAGCTCAGCAGAGTATCAGCAGGAACAGATTCTTCCCATTTCCACCACTCCCTTTAGCCAAACACTTATAGACCCTCCCTTTTCTAGCTCCTAGTGACAGCTCAAGTGGGCCTTTTAAATTTCTGGTCACTTCCACGATTTATAATAGTGTGAGGACAGTTTACAGCTCCAGTGTGAGCCTGATTTCAGTGCCTACCTCCCTCATCCTCTCAGAGTTGCCAGGCCTGAGTACAGGGCTGGGGTGAGTGGGGGGAGTTCTGTTCACTTGCTTCCCTTCTTCCTCCATCATGGCATGGAGGTGTCCAATTCTGGGATGACTCCCTCATTAATACCTTTAGTGTTGGGAAGGGGCTGGTGTCAAGAGTTGTGAAGGTTTGAGTTTTTGTCCTAATAGCAAGCTAACATGCTAGTTTGCCAGTTTCTTGGATGCCAGTAAAAGAGTAAAAGACATGAGACTCTTGGTTCAGAGATAAAGGACAGTTTATCACTCACCACAATGGCAATAACCAGATTATCAGCGTTATGTGTTTGTTCCCTGGACCCCAGTTCTCACAGCTAACACCAGGTTGCCTTATAAGAGAGGAATCCCAAGCTTAAGGAATCCAAATCTATAATGGGCAGTAAGGGTGCCTGCCTTCTGCTCCAGAGAAAGATATTTTCCTGATTTTACAGAACAGTAAGTATGCCTGCCTTTAGCTTTGGGGTTTTGCTATATCCCAAGTCTGTGCCCTATCTAAATATTCTTGGAAAGATAACTCAGAACAAAGGACTAGATGGTACCTTACTTGCCAGCCATGCTGAAATACAAGTGATCCATTTGTTACAACAGGAGGGATGACCAGCATACACTCATGGTATGGGCCATATGTTGGTGGGGACTGATCCCAGACTGGCCTTGGATGGTCTGGTTTCATCTTCTGCTTATGGATTCTACAGTTGTGGTGGGTTTTGTGTGTGTGGTGTGTGGGATTTCTTAGTGGGTAACCACTTTTCCTTTGCCCTTTCCATCTTGGGAACTCCCTAGGAAAGGACAACCATGCTTCCCTTCAGTCCTGTTAGGTTCCGGATCCCAAACACTCCCTGGGTGGGGTGTCACTTGTATGAGCCATCAGATACTTGGGAATCCCCATTGCTCTTGCCTCTTCCTTCCCTAACCCCCGAGATCCACACACCCGAGATCCTCTTCTTTGCCTCTCAAGGAGCACAGAGACCTGGGCTTGTATGCATCTCTGCATGGCTTCTTTGGATCCCTCAGTCCCCACCATCATTATGTGCTTCAGTAAGTATTTTTGATTCAGAAATACTCAGGTGAGAAGTCAAGGCTGGTTTCCATGTTCACATTTAGTCCCCAGACTTGGGGTACTCATCAAGTCTTCCCAGAACTGGTTCCTTGTGACTGAGTTTTTCTGGGGCTACCCTGAGAGGTGCCCTGAAGCTATCTCACTGATTCTCCAGCCAGGCATTCAGGTGCCAGTCTATCTCTTTAGGGGTGTCCTCGGCTTTGAAGCGTTCTCTTGGAGCTTTGCTGGGGAGGTGGGCAGTAGATGTGAGGATAATTGTCCTCTATGACCTCTGTTTATCTTGATTACTATGATATCAAATTTCCTCCCTCCCTCCCTCCCTCCAGTCACATTCTTACTTAGATCAGGGTAGTGTGGCTGTTAGCCATGGGAAGACTAGACCACAGATGTAACCCATGACTGGCTGGGTGACTTGGTCTTTGCATTCAGTCAGGACAGAGCACAGAAGTGGCCCAAAGGCTTAGGACCTGAGAGAAGCAAAGGCAGATGTGCAACAACTAATTGTTTTAATAAAATCATTGGAAGAATGGAAATCTCTCTACTGAAATATTCCCATTTTGTTGGGGGTGGGGGGTTGAAAGAGAAATAGGTCAAGCATTGGTCCCCGAACACCAGGAAGCCACCTTTATGGAAATTACCTGCCTTGAAATTGGGTCATGCTTGCACAGCTGGGGCCTGGGGGCTCCCCAAGCTCATCTACTCTGGCCTGCCCTTCCTTTCCCCAGCAGCAGTGAGAGTGTCCAAAGCTGAACTATTTTAAGTTACCCCATGGGCTGGTCATGCACCGAGCAGGATTCAGAGGGTGGGCACTGCAGAACAACCTAGGGCTGCAGACATCTGACCTGTTCCTTTATCAGGACTTGGACAAATCACAGAGGTCTCAGGTCTTGAAGAGATGATAGACATGACATCACCATGCAAATGGGGTCCTAGAGTGAGTCTTCTGAAGTACTGACCAACCACATCATTCCCTAGACTTCAACACATATGTAGTCATTATTTTCCTTGCTGGAGACCTTCAGGTGCTCCAGTTTCAGACCTGGGTGATACGGTTCTCCATGACTTGGGGCCTACCATGCATGGAATTCTCACCACACACTGCCATTCTGTCTCCTACTCTAGCTATTTCAAACAATCCAGATCTTCCCAAACCTGCCAGGCTGCACCTGGGCACACACTGGACCAATTTTCACTGTCATGTCTGTCTGGCACATACTTGGTTCTAGTCTAAAATTCCATTCAGAATCCTATTTGAATATTTCACCCATTAGGATCCAAGCATCACACACTGAAAAAATTTGTTTAAATGTCAGTCTCTCTTATTGGGCTGGGGCTTCTTAAGGTCTGAGGTCAGAGCTTGGCCTGTGGCAAGTACTCAAAATGTGTACATCAGACAGAACTATATAATTCTCAACTATAGTGTGAGTATAACAATCTCTGTGGTGTTCAAAGTCGAGAGGAACTCTTGGAAAATAGGTGCTATGAGAGCTTCAGGGTTAGCTTCTGGTCCCAGCAGTTTCTGGTGACAGCTTCTGTGAAGGGAAGGAGAGTGGAGCACCTGGCAGCCTTAGTGTAGGGATTTTGAGGGATTTGAGGGCTGATCAGGGAAAAGGATATGACCATGAGGTGGCAGTAGCACAAGCTTCATTTGGAAGACACTTTGACAGGTCATTTGAAGAACTCCCTTGTAGCATGAGACCACGCAGAGGCTATGCATGATTCAGGGCCACTACCCAGAAGAGGAAAAAGGGTATGGGAAGTCCTGGGGGAGAGGGAGGTCAAAGAGGGGCTTATGTGTCTAGGTGGTGTTGCATAGTAGTCTTAAATCAGAGAGTTGCAAAGGCAGTAGCAGCTTGGTGTTTTCACAGCTCTGGAGTTCATCTTATCTCTGACTAGCAGAAATGCAGAACTTTTTGTAGCATGTGCAAGGCAGGCAGGCTCTGAAGTGCTAAAAATCTGCTTACTTGGATCATATTTAAAACAATTGAATGTATAAAAATTTGAGCTTGGCTCTGGTGGGCTTTTGAGAGAACAGGTCCCAGCCTGCTGTGAGGAAGTAAACCACACAGGGGCCAAGACGCAGAAGCTGTCTTTGGCTCATTTAATAACACTTTCAGAAGGGAAGGCTCAGCAGGGGTTGGTCTCATTTGTGCCCATTCCTGTTTATGCCACAGACTTCTCTGATATGGTCCAGGGAATCCCTACATTTATTTTAGTACTGTTGGATTTCAGGACACTTCAACACATATTTACTGAGTTCCTACTATGTGCCTGAGAGGAAGAAATGCAAAAATGATTCAGAAGCAATGTCAGCCTTCAGGTAGCTCACAATGGGTGGGAGGAACAAGCAATGCGTACCTAATTACCACTCCACAAGATGCATGATGCCCAAAAAGAAGGAGGGAATGAGCTAAGGGAATGCCATACCTAAGATTGTGCAGATGCTGAATCAATTCAGAATTTAGAACTTAGGGCTACTATGCTGAGACGCTATGGGATAGCCCATAGGGGACAGTTAACTTTGCTGGGTTTCAGCGCCACAGTCTGTATCCTAATGCCAACCTCTCAACATTCCCCAAGTCATGGGTAGGATACAGAACTTGGAGCCTGTTACTGAGTGTTAGCTGGTTCACAGCAATGTCACCTTTTGCAAACCATTTCTCCTTGACTTTACAAAGTGTCCACTTCTGTAGAACTGGGATAAAAGTCTGTATCTCTTCTGCATGACCTCTAAATGTCAGCACACTCCAGGGCTCATCCTCTGCCTTTTATCTATTTATGGTCTTTCCCAAGTCTGGCCTCAAAGACCTAAATACCATCATTGTGCTGATAGTCCTTTAATTTGTATCTTTAGCCCTGAGTCCCTGACCTATCTCTTGAGCTCTAGACTCATATTCCTAGCTACATTCAGGTGAACAATTCCTTACTCTAAACTGGTACCAGGTGTGTCTTGGAATCCAGAATTTTTAAATTGCAGAGAGGCATTACCTCCAGCAGGATCAATTGCTGCATCCCATAATCAAACACTGATATTTCTGTAGCAAAACATGTGACTATTCATCCTCAGTGGGATTTAAAAATGTGTAAATTGCTTCATTTCATATCAAGTCAGAATTCACTGACATTCACTGACATACTTCACAGAATGAGTTATGAAGAGCCTTTTGTTTTATGGGTATTGTACATTTTTGAATTGCAGAAAAGACTGTCTGGACCTGTGCTTTCTCTCCATTCATGGTTTGATAGGCACTCTAAACTTAACATGCACAAAAATGTGATTTTTGGCTTAAACCTCCTCCTCTCTCCCACAACTTGCTGCTTTTCTATTTTTCCCCATTGCTGTTAACTTCATCACCATCCATACAATGTCTCAAACCCTCAGTCTGGGGGTTACCCATTATTTCCCTCCATTTCTCTCTCCTCCTCTCCCATGCTTGTGGGCTCAAAAGATCTGTGTGGGCTTTTCCTACAAACCAGATCCCCAATCCTCTGCAACTGGCCTTTCAGGGTCTTTCTTATTTACCACCCATCCCCAGACTCAGTTAGGCCTCATAAGGTGATCGGAGGGATCTTTAAAAATAGAAAGCAGTTGGTGTCAGTGTCCTGCTTACTCCACTGCAAAAATCTAACATTACCAAGTCCTACCAGACCTTCAGTGTCCCTCCCTGTCTACTCTGCTATCACCTTGTACGATTCCACCCTTAATCTCCATACATCAACTACTGGCTTCCTTTCTGTTTCCCTACAATGTTAAGCCTTCCTGGCTTTGGGGATTTTGCATAAGGGGAACACACATAGGCTTCTGCATATAGGAATGACTGAAATATCTTTCTCCAGAAATACGTGTATGTCTGGCTGAAGCATCCTTTGCTTGGATAGGCCTTAACTCACTACCTTTCTTAAAGAGTTCCTTCCTTCTTCCTATCATTAATCCCTTCTCCATAAGATTATGTTTTCTTGATGACTATGAGGTTATATAATCTGTTTACCTGTCTCTTTATACAAACTCCTCCAACTAAGCATTCCAATAGCATGGGAGGTGAGGGGTTGACATGTGCCATCCCGAGTGTCTAACTGTTAACATGGTAGCCTGTGCATTATAGGTGCTGAACAAGTACTTGTTTAAGAAAGAAATAAGTAAATCTACCCTTAAGGAGGATATGATAAATATCAAATGAAATTCTATATAATAAAAGAGGAGCCCAGGCCTTGCCTGGACAGCAATGGGCTGGAAATGAGCTCTGGCTGCATAATGCTGGCAAACCACTCGGGTGGTATAAGCTTCCATTTTCTGTGATGCTCATAGGAAATGAACCCCATAGGATAGTGGTGGGGATGGAATCAGATATTGTGTACAAAATGTATTGTGCTGTTCTGGCATAGGATCCATGCTCAGTAAATGCCAGCCACTGCTACTATCCCAGAATATAGGCTCACTTTGTGCTATGAACATAGCCAACCCAGGCAAGGCTAGGTTTGCCCAACTGAGCTTCCCTTATCAAAGTGAATTGGTTTGGTGTGTACAAGGCAGTTAATGTAGGAGCACTGCATGACACTCAACCTGCATAATACCACCTATTTTCCAAGTCATTCCTGGAATGATTAGTGAAGAAGGGGAGAGTTGATAAAGGCTTAAGAAGGGGGTCTGGCTATGGTTGGAGGTGGTAAGTGAATGATGGAGGCTGTTGCAAGAAAAAGTGTCTGGGATCTGATGTGATGGGAACACCAGCCATGTGGTAGAGCAGGTTAGGCTGGGCACGTGGGCCCAGAGTGCTCCCTGGTATGGCCACAAGAAGTTGCAACCAGAGGATGATGTTGATAGAAGAGCTAAATGAAGTCCAGTGTTCTTGGTGTAGGGCCAGGTGATAAACCAAGTGTCAGGCTATGGCCTACAATTAAATCTAGGATCTAGAGCTTGATAGAATAAGACCTTTGGGAAAAAAGCAAATATGGAGGATGTGACCCAGTTCAGGGCATATGTTAGGATTGGGGTTGTGTGGGAGTGGGCAGAGAGCTCTTCTTCTTGGCTGTTACTTTGCAGCATGGGGCTCATCTGGTAGTGTGAAAGCTCAAGCCTGGGTGGGCTGGTTGGATTGAAGTCCAGGGACATGATAAGTTGAACAGATCAGGATGGATGGAGGAATTAAGTGCCAGGGAAGGGTGAGGGGGTCCTGCAGTGAATCAAGAGCTGCTAGCTGGATGGATTTTTTTTCTTAGAGGATGAACAGAAAAACTGTGAGGGCCAGCTAGAGGATGATGGGGAAAAAGACCTATTTATAATCAAGACTTTGATGCTATGAAAGCTATCTGGCAGGGAAGAAGAGATATTCCCCACCTAGCTCCAGGGACCACAGCCCTGTTCTCAACGCATAAAAAAATGATAAGACTGTGGTCATAGGTTGGCAAACTTCAAAGAAGCACTTAGAAAGAGGTTTTGTAAGTTGTATTTGAACAGCATCATGGAATTTGTTTGGTGAAACATTGATGACCTGTAAACAAGGGCCTCAGTGTTTGTCCCAGAGTGGAGGGCTGAGGTTTCAGCTTAGAGCATGTGGGGGTGGAGCACTGTCTGGTAGAGAAGGTGATGTTCTTGTTAGCACCTATGAAAACTGCAGAAGGGTGTGCCTGGGGACCAAGCAGGGTCCTTCCTCAGTGGCTCACAAATAGGCAGGGGCCTGCATCAGAACCTTCATGAACCCTTGGCACCTTGCACAGAGATGGCTTCAGGGCCTTGGCCCACCATACAGGATGAACTCCATCTGAAGTGTCCAGATGCCTGAGCAGAGGGTTCACTTTAAATAACTCCACCTACTCCCTGCTATCCAAGGAGAAGTCCCAGTTCATCATAACCCAAGGCCTCTGCTGATTGTCCCAGAAAGGACTGCCTGTTACCTTGACCATACCCAGCAGTCCTGTTGGCTCCACACTCAGGGAGATCCTAGCAGTGGCTGCTCAGGGAGGCATGCATGATATCTGCTGCTTCAGCAGAACACTGATCACTGCACAAAACACAGCCCTTTCCTGGAGGCTGCCTGTCACTGGGCATATAAATGGGCCATCATGCTCCCTCCATCTTGGGTACAGCTGTGTGCTACATTTACCACCCCCCTTCTGGAATAATTTTTTTCTCTCTCCCTCACTCCCCCTGCTCCCTTGTCTTCCAAGACCACTCCAGGCTGACTTTCTCATTGTCTCAGTTACCTGGAGTCCTTGAGATCAAGCAGCACAACCACAGTTCCATCTGTGCTGGGGCAAAATTGATTAACTTGCAAGGATTCCCAAACTTACACCCTCGGGGGCAATTTAGAATCTGGTCTCTGGCTGCCACCTGTTCAGTAGCTCCCTCCTCTGCTCTGTGAGGAAAGGTTTTCTTTCTCATCAGATATTGTGGCTTCAGTGGTGAAGAACCATAAGAGTGGGAAGAAGATCTTAAACGATGGGCTCATGGGTGAGGGTGGGGTCTCATTCATGCAAAGCAAGGTTGAAGATGGGAGGAGGGATGTGGAGGTTGAAGTAGGGAAGATAGAAGGAGATTGGAGATAGAGCTAGAGGAAAAGGTTAAGAATGATAGGGTGACATGTGCTGCATTCAGTCTGATATTTCTCAAAGGAAGCAATTAAAATAAATTTCCCTTCAGTTACTTGTAGCTTCTGAGCTCTGGTTCTTGAATGAGATGAGACCACTTAGGTGTCCCAACATTCACTCCTGTCTGGTTCTCTTAGTACCAGATGAGCTGGACTTGTCTTTCTAGCCAGACTGTAGGTTATTTTGAGGGCAGGAACCATATTTCTTCTTGGCAACCTCCCCAACCCCATGCTAGGAAAATGCTGAGAGTGCTTTCCAAGGCCTAGTGATGTCCAGGAGACTCTCTAGCCCCTTCACTCCCCATTTCCCCAGGTCCTGGTTGGTCAGTCGCAAGAGCCCAGAGCACCAACATTAAATGGAGCAGTTACCCTGAGCTGAAAATTCTCTTTGCACTGCTTGTCTGGAAGCTCATAAGAATTGTGAGTGATTCCTTGAGTCAGGCTCATTTGCTTTCAAAATGGAGTCTGTCGGAGATGATGCTATGGATGGAATGTTTATGTGCCCCCCAAATTAATGTGTTGAAGCCCTGGGCCCCAGTGTAGGTTATTCAGAGGAGCAGTCTTTGGGAAGTAATTGGTGTAGATGAGATCATGATGGGGTCAGTGCCTTTATAAGAAGAGAAAGGGACCAGGGCTTACTTTCTGCATCATGTGAGGACACAGCAAGTGGGTTGCTGTGTGTAACCAGGAAGCAAGCACTGACCAGACAGTGAATCTGTTGGGAACTTGATTCCAGATTTCTCAGCCTTCAGAATGTAAGAAGTATTTGTTTATCGTGTAAGCCACCCAGCCTGTAGTATTTTTGTTATAGCAGCCCAAGCTGATGAAGACAGATGGTATCAGGTCAAGACCTGGGAAGATGGTTTGGTCTTTTTCTTGTGATTCCTTCTGCATCTCTCTCTACTGTGCAATAAGACAGTTACCACTGCAGGCAATTGGGAGGGGCTTGGGGGACCCAGAGGTGGACCAGACTTAGATTTTTCTTTTGGGCTCTTTAGGTAAGGAGAGGAACCAGCTAGACCCAGCTGTGGAATACAGCAGGGACCCAATGCTTAAAAGCATTACCTCTCCCTCCCCCATCACTATGGGTATCACCTCCCTTCTCAGCCAGATGCTTCAAGGGACTCAGCCAGAGAGCAGCGGAATTGGGAGTGCAGCCTGAGGCCACCTGGCTTGATTGTGCCTACCTCAGTCCTGCTGTCTCCCTTTCCTTCTGTTTCTTGCAGCCCATTTATACTATATGGGGTTTCTCACTTTTGGAAGATATTTGAAAGCCTAGATAGAGTGCAACAGATTCCTATATGACCAAGTGCACTAACTTAGCCTGCAGGAAGTTGCAGGGTGGAGCTCCTCCTTGTCTGACCTCGAGGACTGCAAGTATGATCTCTGCTCCTGGTTCCTGGGGCTTCCTCTGCCAGAGGGTGTTGCTTTGCTACCTCTTTTCCTGGTACTAAAAAATGGACATCACTAATAGAAATAGGAAACAATAGCCATGAAGTCTAAGCTTGAGATTTTTTTTTAAAGATTTTATTTATTTATTTGACAGAGAGAGATTACAAGTAGCCAGAGGCAAGCAGAGAGAGAGAGGAGGAAGCAGGCTCCCTGCCAAACAGAGAGCCTGATGCAGGACTTGATCCCAGGACCCTGAGATCATGACCTGAACCAAAGGCAGAGGCGTAATTAACTGAGCCACCCAGGTGCCCCTAAGCTTGAGATTTTTGATGAGGTTAGCTGCAATCTGCATCACTGCATATATTGTGACTTCTCACATCCCATCCTTTGTCCATCCCAGGTTCCTCCTGCTGAGCAAGTTCATGGCTCCTCTATGCTTTGGCTCTGTCATCAGCATTAAATGGCCCCTGCCTCTGTCTCTTCCCCAATCCCCTTCAGGAACCATCCTGCCTCTTCTCTAAAACTATCCAATACCCACCTTTCTGAGAAGGTCCAGCCCCACTCACCCCTCCAGCAATCAGTCCCTTGTGAGTGCCTAGAGCACTTCTTCATGGTAAACCCTGCTCTTGGGGCTCCCGCTGCACTGGAATTCTCACTGGGCACCAAGGCTCCAGAGTCATCTGTTGAGGAGAAGGACCATCTGTCAGCCTGTGTTCTGGGACACCATGGTGGCATCAATGTCTTGGAGGGTTCACCAGCTGTGGCTAGAGAGCATTGGAGAGAGAGAAGTGGGGTGGTGAGTATGTATAGGGAACCTTGCAGAGTCCTGGGGGTTTTATATCCTATTTCATTTAACTCTGATGGCAACCTTGTCCACATTTTACAGATGAAATGGAGCATGGAGAAATGGAAAGAACTTGGGGTTTGGAGACAGGCAGGCCTGTTGGAACCCCAAACTTGTCATTTCTGAGCTAGGAAGCAAGAAAATTAACCTCTCCAAGCCTCAGTTTCCCTGCCTGTTAGATGAGATCACAGTACAGATGTCACAGAACTTTGGACGGTGCAGTGGAATAAAAGAAAGCAAGTGTCCAGTATAATGATACCTGGACATGGAATCCCTGGCAGGGGCAGATAAGTGTGCATTCCCCCAGTCTTTCTCATGTTCTCTCTGAAATGTTGGTCCTGGAGACTCCTTTGGAAAAGCAGTAGAAAGGACACATGAAGTTGGATGTTGCCCTTACACGGTGCTTTTTTCCTTTTCACAGATTGTCTCATAAAGTTTTAAATCTACCTGTTTTACAGATGAGAAATGAGTCCAGGGGTCACACACAATTAATTAATGGCAGACTTGGGTCACAGAACAGCACACTGACTCTGATTCCACAGAACTGGCAGGCACTTCACAGGTGCCTAATAGATGCTGGCTGAATGACTGACAATCCAGGGCAGTGATACTTAAAATTTGGTTTCTGGACCAACACCATTTTCATCCCCTGAGAACCTGTTAAAAATGCAGTTTCTTGGGCCTCATCCCAGACCTACTGGATCAGAAACTCTAGGGTAGGACTCAGCAGTTTGTATTTTTAAAAGCTCTTCACATGACTCTGGTGCTTGCCCAGTGCCTGTCCCACCACACAGCCCCACCTGTTATCTGCTTCTTCATTAAGTGAAAGCTGCCCAAAGACCAGCTGTTGTCTCTAAGGCTTCCATGTTGTTTAGCAAAAGCAAAGATGGTTTCTAACCAGCCTCTCACTTCCACTCAGGGGAGGCAGACCCCAAACTGTCATCTCCTGTTTCCTTTCTGTATCAATAGTGATAGCTTCTGATCAGAGCTCCTTGTTGCCCAAGCTCTTTGATTTTCATGTCTTATCCCTTTGGAGCTTGGGTTGTCATTCCCACCTCTGTGAATAGGTGGTGGTGATGTTCACAGGTGTAAAGAGATCACTCAGAGACAGTACTGCAGAATGCAGTGGAGCCAGCTCATGGAGGATATCTAATCCACACTCTTGGTTTCACACCTGGTGTGACTAATGCCCAGCAAGAGCAAGGGTATTGCCAGCAGTTGCACAGTGAGAACTGGCAGAGGTCCTGCGTCCCAGCTCTCCTGGCTTTCTCTCCAGGGCACTTTCTGTGAAGGAAGAATTTAACTCAGATGTCATAGTAAGTCTACTCACAACAAAATAAGGGTGTAGTCTATAAAGAGCATGTATGTATATTTCTGGAATATTTTCCAAGTGTAAAAAAATTAGTTTAATAGATTTACTCAGTAATCTGTACTTAATTACAGGCCACTAGTACCTGTGACTCTGATTTAAGAGGTTTGTGCCAGATCTGCACTGTGATGTTGAGGTTAGGGCTGGACTCACCAAGTCTGTCTCTGGGAAGGGAAGAACTTTGGCTGTGGGTGATACAGACTCTGTATCTGTTATCCCTGGACATTCTTGGCCCACTGGAGAAACATTGTGAGTGCAGCAGGATAGTTCCCAGCAAGACCTCTCAATCCTGGCCATGGAGAGAGTGCCTTGGCTAGCCAGTCAGCTGCTTCATCCTGCTTTTCAGGAGAATATTCCTTTCTTATCTCTGCAAGAGAACTTACCAGTGTCCTAGGGCTGCTATAATAACTTATCACTAACTAGGGGGGCTTAAAATGACAAAAATTTATTATCTCACAGTTCTGGAGCACAGAAGTCCAAAATCAAGGTGTAAGGAGCACCTCAGTCCCTCTGGAGGCTGGGGAAGAGAAGATTTCCTTTCCTCTTCCGGCTCCTGGAGGTTGTCAGTATTTTTTTATTTTCTTGGCTTGAGGCCACATCACTCCTATCTCTCAGTCTCCACATTGCTGCTTCTCTGTATCTGTTTTCTTTCTCTTTCTCTTGTGTGTCTTTTTTTTTTTTTTTTTTTTTGAGGTCTTTAAAAACTAATGTTTAATGTTAAGGACCTAGAACATTGACACTTGATATCTTTGACCTCTGATTTTTTTTTTTTTTCCAGCATAACAGTATTCATTATTTTTGCACCACACCCAGTGCTCCATGCAATCCGTGCCCTCTATAATACCCACCACCTGGTACCCCAACCTCCCACCCCCCGTCCCTTCAAAACCCTCAGATTGTTTTTCAGAGTCCATAGTCTCTCATGGTTCACTTCCCCTTCCAATTTCCCCCAACTCCCTTCTCCACTCTAAGTCCCCATGTCCTCCATGCTATTTGTTATGCTCCACAAATAAGTGAAACCATATGATAATTGACTCTCTCTGCTTGACTTATTTCACTCAGCATAATCTCTTCCAGTCCCGTCCATGTTGCTACAAAAGTTGGGTATTCATCCTTTCTGATGGAGGCATAATACTCTATCCCCAGGGGTACAGGTCTGTGAATCACCAGGTTTACACACTTCACAGCACTCACCAAAGCACATACCCTCCCCAATGTCCATAATCCCACCCCCTTCTCCCAAACCCCCTCCCCCCAGCAACCCTCAGTTTGTTTTGTGAGATTAAAAGTCACTTATGGTTTGTCTCCCTCCCAATCCCATCTTGTTTCATTTATTCTTCTCCTACCCACTTAAGCCCCCATGTTGCATCACCACTTCCTCATATCAAGGAGATCATATGATAGTTGTCTTTCTCTGCTTGACTTATTTCGCTAAGCATGATACGCTCTAGTTCCATCCATGTTGTCGCAAATGGCAAGATTTCATTTCTTTTGATGGCTGCATAGTATTCCATTGTGTATATATACCACATCTTCTTGATCCATTCATCTGTTGATGGACATCTAGGTTCTTTCCATAGTTTGGCTATTGTGGACATTGCTGCTATAAACATTCGGGTGCACGTGCCCCTTTGGATCACTACGTTTGTATCCTTAGGGTAAATACCCAATAGTGCAATTGCTGGGTCATAGGGCAGTTCTATTTTCAACATTTTGAGGAACCTCCATGCTGTTTTCCAGAGTGGCTGCACCAGCTTGCATTCCCACCAACAGTGTAGGAGGGTTCCCCTTTCTCCGCATCCTCGCCAGCATCTGTCATTTCCTGACTTGTTGATTTTAGCCATTCTGACTGGTGTGAGGTGATATCTCATTGTGGTTTTGATTTGTATTTCCCTGATGCTGAGTGATATGGAGCACTTTTTCATGTGTCTGTTGGCCATCTGGATGTCTTCTTTGCAGAAATGTCTGTTCATGTCCTCTGCCCATTTCTTGATTGGATTATTTGTTCTTTGGGTGTTGAGTTTGCTAAGTTCTTTATAGATTCTGGACACTAGTCCTTTATCTGATATGTCATTTGCAAATATCATCTCCCATTCTGTCAGTTGTCTTTTGATTTTGTTAACTGTTTCCTTTGCTGTGCAAAAGCTTTTGATCTTGATGAAATCCCAATAGTTCATTTTTGCCCTTGCTTCCCTTGCCTTTGGCGTTGTTCCTAGGAAGATGTTGCTGCGGTTGAGGTCAAAGAGGTTGCTGCCTGTGTTCTCCTCAAGGATTTTGATGGATTCCTTTCGCACATTGAGGTCCTTCATCCATTTTGAGTCTATTTTTGTGTGTGGTGTAAGGAAATGGTCCAATTTCATTTTTCTGCATGTGGCTGTCCAATTTTCCCAGCACCATTTATTGAAGAGGCTGTCTTTTTGCCATTGGACATTCTTTCCTGCTTTGTCGAAGATTAGTTGACCATAGAGTTGAGGGTCTATTTCTGGGCTCTCTATTCTGTTCCATTGATCTATGTGTCTGTTTTTGTGCCAGTACCATGCTGTCTTGATGACGACAGCTTTGTAATAGAGCTTGAAGTCCGGAATTGTGATGCCACCAACGTTGGCTTTCTTTTTCAATATCCCTTTGGCTATTCGAGGTCTTTTCTGGTTCCATATAAATTTTAGCATTATTTGTTCCATTTCTTTGAAAAAGATGGATGGTACTTTGATAGGAATTGCATTAAATGTGTAGATTGCTTTAGGTAGCATAGACATTTTCACAATATTTATTCTTCCAATCCAGGAGCATGGAACATTTTTCCATTTCTTTGTGTCTTCCTCAATTTCTTTCATGAGTACTTTATAGTTTTCTGAGTATAGATTCTGTGTCTCTTTGGTTAGGTTTATTCCTAGGTATCTTATGGTTTTGGGTGCAATTGTAAATGGGATTGACTCCTTAATTTCTCTTTCTTCTGTCTTGCTGTTGGTGTAGAGAAATGCAACTGATTTCTGTGCATTGATTTTATATCCTGACACTTTACTGAATTCCTGTATAAGTTCTAGCAGTTTTGGAGTGGAGTCTTTTGGGTTTTCCACATATAGTATCATATCATCTGCGAAGAGTGATAATTTGACTTCTTCTTTGCCGATTTGGATGCCTTTAATTTCCTTTTGTTGTCTGATTGCTGAGGCTAGGACCTCTAGTACTATGTTGAATAGCAGTGGTGATAATGGACATCCCTGCCGTGTTCCTGACCTTAGCGGAAAAGCTTTCAGTTTTTCTCCATTGAGAATGATATTTGCGGTGGGTTTTTCATAGATGGCTTTGATGATATTGAGGTATGTGCCCTCTATCCCTACACTTTGAAGAGTTTTGATCAGGAAGGGATGCTGTACTTTGTCAAATGCTTTTTCAGCATCTATTGAGAGTATCATATGGTTCTTGTTCTTTCTTTTATTGATGTGTTGTATCACATTGACTGATTTGCGGATGTTGAACCAACCTTGCAGCCCTGGAATAAATCCCACTTGGTCGTGGTGAATAATCTTTTTAATGTACTGTTGAATCCTATTGGCTAGTATTTTGTTGAGTATTTTCGCATCTGTGTTCATCAAGGATATCGGTCTATAGCTCTCTTTTTTGGTGGGATCCTTGTCTGGTTTTGGGATCAAGGTGATGCTGGCCTCATAAAATGAGTTTGGAAGTTTTCCTTCCATTTCTATTTTTTGGAACAGTTTCAGGAGAATAGGAATTAGTTCTTCTTTAAATGTTTGGTAGAATTCCCCCGGGAAGCCGTCTGGCCCTGGGCTTTTGTTTGTTTGGAGATTTTTAATGACTGTTTCAATCTCCTTACTGGTTATGGGTCTGTTCAGGCTTTCTATTTCTTCCTGGTTCAGTTGTGGTAGTTTATATGTTTCTAGGAATGCATCCATTTCTTCCAGATTGTCAAATTTATTGGCGTAGAGTTGCTCATAGTATGTTCTTATAATAGTTTGTATTTCTTTGGTGTTAGTTGTGATCTCTCCTCTTTCATTCATGATTTTATTTATTTGGGTCCTTTCTCTTTTCTTTTTGATAAGTCGGGCCAGGGGTTTATCAATTTTATTAATTCTTTCAAAGAACCAGCTCCTAGTTTCGTTGATTTGTTCTATTGTTTTTTTGGTTTCTATTTCATTGATTTCTGCTCTGATCTTTATCATTTCTCTTCTCCTGCTGGGCTTAGGGTTTCTTTCTTGTTCTTTCTCCAGCTCCTTTAGGTGTAGGGTTAGGTTGTGTACCTGAGACCTTTCTTGTTTCTTGAGAAAGGCTTGTACCGCTATATATTTTCCTCTCAGGACTGCCTTTGTTGTGTCCCACAGATTTTGAACCGTTGTATTTCCATTATCATTTGTTTCCATGATTTTTTTCAATTCTTCTTTAATTTCCCGGTTGACCCATTCATTCTTTAGAAGGATGCTGTTTAGTCTCCATGTATTTGGGTTCTTTCCAAATTTCCTTTTGTGGTTGAGTTCTAGCTTTAGAGCATTGTGGTCTGAAAATATGCAGGGAATGATCCCAATCTTTTGATACCGGTTGAGTCCTGATTTAGGACCGAGGATGTGATCTATTCTGGAGAATGTTCCATGTGCACTAGAGAAGAATGTGTATTCTGTTGCTTTGGGATGAAATATTCTGAATATATCTGTGATGTCCATCTGGTCCAGTGTGTCGTTTAAGGCCTTTATTTCCTTGCTGATCTTTTGCTTGGATGATCTGTCCATTTCAGTGAGGGGAGTGTTAAAGTCCCCTACTATTATTGTATTATTGTTGATGTGTTTCTTTGATTTTGTTATTAATTGGTTTATATAGTTGGCTGCTCCCACGTTGGGGGCATAGATATTTAAAATTGTTAAATCTTCTTGTTGGACAGACCCTTTGAGTATGATATAGTGTCCTTCCTCATCTCTTATTATAGTCTTTGGCTTAAAATCTAATTGATCTGATATAAGGATTGCCACTCCTGCTTTCTTCTGATGTCCATTAGCATGGTAAATTCTTTTCCACCCCCTCACTTTAAATCTGGAGGTGTCTTCGGGCTTAAAATGAGTTTCTTGGAGGCAACATATAGATGGGTTTTGTTTTTTTATCCATTCTGATAACCTGTGTCTTTTGACAGGGGCATTTAGCCCATTCACATTCAGGGTAACTATTGAGAGATATGAATTTAGTGCCATTGTATTGCCTGTAAGTTGACTGTTACTGTATATGGTCTCTGTTCCTTTCTGATCTACCACTTGTAGGCTCTCTCTTTGCTTAGAGGACCCCTTTTAATATTTCCTGTAGAGCTGGTTTGGTATTTGCAAATTCTTTCAGTTTTTGTTTGTCCTGGAAGCTTTTAATCTCTCCTTCTATTTTCAATGATAGCCTAGCTGGATATAGTATTCTTGGCTGCATGTTTTTCTCGTTTAGTGCTCTGAAAATATCATGCCAGCTCTTTCTGGCCTGCCAGGTCTCTGTGGATAAGTCAGCTGCCAATCTAATATTTTTACCATTGTATGTTACAGACTTCTTTTCCCGGGCTGCTTTCAGGATTTTCTCTTTGTCACTGAGACTTGTAAATTTTACTATTAGGTGACGGGGTGTGGGCCTATTCCTATTGATTTTGAGGGGCGTTCTCTGAACCTCCTGAATTTTGATGCTCGTTCCCTTTGCCATATTGGGGAAATTCTCCCCAATAATTCTCTCTAGTATACCTTCTGCTCCCCTCTCTCTTTCTTCTTCTTCTGGAATCCCAATTATTCTAATGTTGTTTCGTCTTATGGTGTCACTTATCTCTCGAATTCTCCCCTCGTGGTCCAGTAGCTGTTTGTCCCTCTTTTGCTCAGCTTCTTTATTCTCTGTCATTTGGTCTTCTATATCACTAATTCTTTCTTCTGCCTCATTTATCCTAGCAGTGAGAGCCTCCATTTTTTATTGCACTTCATTAATAGCTTTTTTTATTTCAACTTGGTTAGATTTTAGTTCTTTTATTTCTCCAGAAAGGGCTTTTATATCTTTCGAGAGGGTTTCTCTAATATCTTCCATGCCTTTTTCGAGCCCGGCTAGAACCTTGAGAATTGTCATTCTGAACTCTAGATCTGACATATTACCAATGTCTGTATTGATTAGGTCCCTAGCCTTCGGTACTGCCTCTTGTTCTTTTTTTTGTGTTGAATTTTTCCGTCTTGTCATTTTGTCCAGATAAGAGTATATGAAGGGGCAAGTAAAATACTAAAAGGGTGGCAACAACCCCAGGAAAAAATGCTTTAACCAAATTAGAAGAGATCCAAAATCGTGAGGGGGGAGAAAGGGGATAAAAAGAGGTTCAAAAAGGAAGAAAGAAAAAAAAAAAAAAAAAAAAAAAAAAAAGAAAAGAAAAGAATTAAAAAAAAAAGGAAAACACCTAAGAAAAATGTAAAAGAAAGAAAAAATATATATATTAGTTAAACTAGTAAAAAATCGTTAAAAAAGAAAAAGGTAACAGTTAAAAAAAAAAATTAAAAAAAATTTCACCCGAAGGCGAGAAAAAAAAAAAAAAAAACAAAAAATGAAAAAGAAAAAAATTAAATTAACTGCAAGACTAAAAAAAAATCACAGGGAAAAAGCCATGAGTTCTTTCTCCTCCTCTGGAATTCTGCTGCTCTCCTTGGTATTGAAACCGCACTCCTTGGTAGGTGAACTTGGTCTCGGCTGGATTTCTTGTTGATCTTCTGGGGGAGGGGCCTGTTGTAGTGATTCTCAAGTGTCTTTGCCCCAGGCGGAATTACACCGCCCTTACCCGGGGCTGGGGTGAGTAATCCCCTTGGGTTTGCTTTCAGGAGCTTTTGTTCCCTGAGCGCTTTCCGTAGAGTTCCGGAGGACGGGAATACAAATGGCGGCCTCCTGGTCTCCGGCCCGGAGGAGCCGAGAGCCCAGGGCCGCACTCCTCAGTGCGCCCTCAGAGAACAGCGCCCAGTTACTCCCGTCTGCCTGACCTCCGGCCGCGCTCCGAGCTCACCGAGCCTACGACCAGTTCAAGGTAACACCGAGCTGTGAGCTTACTGTCGGCTCTGTCTCTGTAGCCGGCTTTCCCGTTCCAATACCCGCAAGGTCTGCGACACTCAGACACCCCGGATCCTTCTGTGACCCTGCGGGACCTGAGGCCACGCTGAACCCGCGTGGGCTTCGCCCCGGTTTAGCCTGGAGCAATGTCCCTCAGCGGAACAGACTTTTAAAAGTCCTGATTTTGTGCGCCGTTGCTCCGCCGCTTGCCGGGAGCCGGCCCCTCCCCCCGGGGTCTATCTTCCCGTCGCTTTGGATTCACTTCTCCGCCGGTCCTACCTTTCAGAAAGTGGTTGTTTTTCTGTTTCCAGAATTGCTGTTCTTCTTCTCTTCGATCTGCCGATGGATTTTCAGGTGTTTGCAATCTTTAGATAAGCTATCTAGCTGATCTCCGGCTAGCTGAAGCAGTCTCAGCCTGCTACTTCTCCGCCATCTTGACTCCTCCCCCTCTTGTGTGTCTTTTATAAGGACATTTGTCATTGGATGTAGGTCCCACCCAGATAATCCAGGATGATCTTTTTTTTAAAATTTAATTTTATATTTTCAGTGTTCCAAGATCCATTGTTTATGCACTACACCCCATGCTCCATGAAATATGTGCCCTCCTTAATACCCACCACCAGGCTCGCCCATCCCCCAATCCCCCTCTTCTCCAAAACACTCGGTTTAGGTATCAGAGTCCATAGTCTGTCATGCTTCATCTCCTCCTCTGATTTCCCTCAATTCACTTTTCCTTTCCTTCTCCTAATGTCATCCATGTTATTCCTTATGCTCCACATGTAAGTGAAACCATATAATAATTGACTCTCTCTGCTTGACTTATTTCACTCAGCCTAATCTCCTCCAGTACTGTCCATGTTGATACAAATGTTGGGTATTCATCCTTTCTGATAGAGGCAAAATATTCCATTGTATATATGGACCATATAATCTTTATTCATTCATCTGTTGAAGGGCATCTTGGTTCTTTCCATACTTTGACTATTGTGGTCATTGCTGCTATGAACATTGGGGAACAGATGGCCCTTCTTTTCACTAGATCTGTATCTTTGGGGGTAAATACCTAGCAGTGCAATTGCAGGGTCATAGGGAAGCTCTATTTTTAATTTCTTTTTTTTAATTTATTTTTTATTTTCAGCATAACAGTATTCATTATTTTTGCACCACACCCAGTCCTCCATGCAATCCATGCCCTCTATAATACCCACCACCTGGTACCCCAACCTCCCACCCCCCACCCCTTCAAAACCCTCAGATTGTTTTTCAGAGTCCATAGTCTCTCATGGTTCACCTCCCCTTCCAATTTCCCCCAACTCCCTTCTCCTCTCTAACTCCCCATGTCCTCCATGCTATTTGTTATGCTCCACAAATAAGTGAAACCATATGATAATTGACTCTCTCTGCTTGACTTATTTCACTCAGCATAATCTCTTCCAGTCCCGTCCATGTTGCTACAAAAGTTGGGTGTTTGTCCTTTCTGATGGAGGCATAATACTCCATAGTGTATATGGACCACATCTTCCTTATCCATTCGTCCTTTGAAGGGCATCTTGGTTTTTTCCACAGTTTGGCGACCGTGGCCATTGCTGCTATAAACATTGGGGTACAGATGGCCCTTCTTTTCACTATATCTGTATCTTTGTGGTAAATACCCAGGAGTGCAATGGCAGGGTCATAGGGAAGTTCTATTTTTCATTTCTTGAGGAATCTCCACACTGTTCTCCAAAGAGGCTGCACCAACTTGCATTCCCACCAACAGTGTAAGAGGGTTCCCCTTTCTCCACATCCCCTCCAACACATATTGTTTCCTGTCTTGCTAATTTTGGCCATTCTAACTGGTGTAAGGTGGTATGTCAATATGGTTTTGATTTGAATCTCCATGATGGCTAATGAGGATGAACATTTTTTCATGTGTCTGATAGCCATTTGTATGTCTTCTTTGGAAAAGTGTCTGTTTGTGTCTTCTGTCCATTTTTTGACGTGATCATCTGTTTTGAGTGTGTTGACTTTGAGGAGTGCTTTATAGATCTTGGATATCAGCCCTTTGTCTGAGTGTCATTTCTGAATATTTTCTCCCATTCCGTGGGTTGCCTCTTTGTTTTCTTGACTGTTTCCTTTGCTGTGTAGAAGCTTTTGATCTTGATGAAGTTCCAAAAGTTCATTTTTGCTTTTGTTTCCTTTGCCTTTGGAGACATGTCTTGAAAGAAGTTGCTGTGGCCAATGTTAAAGAGGTTACTGCCTAGGTTCTCCTCTAAGATTTTGATAGATTCCTTCTTCACATTGAGGTCTTTAACCCACTTCGAGTTTATCTTTGTGTATGGTGTAAAAGAATGGTCGAGTTTCATTCTACTATACATAGCTGTCCAATTTTCCCAGCACCGTTTATTGAAGAGACGCTCTTTTTTCTACTAGATTATTTTTTCCTACTTTGTCAAAGATTATTTGACCATAGAGTTGAGGGTCCATATCTGTGCTCTCTACTCTGTTCCACTGGTCTATGTGTCTGTCTTTGTGTCATTATCATGCTGTCTTGGTGATCACAGCTTTGTAGTAAAGCTTGAAATCAGGAAACGTGATGTTCCCCAGTTTTGTTTTTCTTTTTCTACATTTCCTTAGCAATTTGGGGGTCTCTTCTGATTCCATACAGATTTTAGGATTATTTGTTCCAGCACTTTGAAAAATAAATGCTCATGGAATTTTGATCAGGATGGCATTGAAAGTATAGATTGCTCTGAGCAATATAGACATTTTAACAATGTTTATTCTTTCAACCCATGGACATGGAATGCTTTTCCATCTTTTTGTGTCTTCTTTAATTTCTTTCATGAGTGTTCTTCCTCGAGTGTGGATCCTTTACCTCTTTGGTTAAGTTTATTCCCAGGTATCTTATGGTTCTTGGTGCTATAGTAAATGGAATCAATCATCCAATTTCCTTTTCTATATTTTCATTGTTAGTGTATAAGAAAGCAACTGATTTCTATAAATTGATTTTGTATCCAGCTACATTACTGAATTGCTGTATGAGTTCTAGCAGGTTGGGGGTGGATTCTTCTGGATTTTCCACATAAAGTATCATGTCATCTGCAAAGAGAGAGAGTTTGACTTCTTCTTTGCCAATTTGAATACATTTTATTTCTTTTTGTTGTCTGATTACTGTTGCTGGGACTTCTATTACTGTGTTGAACAACGGTGGCGAGAGTGGACATCCTTGTCATGTTCCTGATCTCAAAGGGAAGGCGGTCAGCTTTTCCCCATTGAGAATGATATTTGTTGTGGGTTTTTCATGGACAGATTTTATAAAGTTGAGGAATGTTCCCTCTATCCCTATACATTGAAGGGTTTTAATCAGGAACAGATGCTGTATCTTGTCAAATGCTTTTTCTGCATCAATTGAGAGGACCATGTGGTCCTTCTCTCTTCTCTTATTGATTTGTTCTAGCGCATTGATTGATTTGCAAATGTTGAACCACCCTTGCATCCCAGGAATAAATCCCACCTGGTCATAGTGGGTAATCTTTTTAATGTACTGTTGGATCCTACTAGCTAGGATCTTATTGAGAATCTTGGCATTCATATTCATCAGGGATATTTGTCTGATTCTCCTTTTTGATAGGATCTTTGCCTTGTTTGGGAATCAGGGTAATGCTGGATTCATAGAAAGAGTCTGGAAGTTTTCCTTCTTTTCTATTTTTTGAAACAGCTTCAGAAGAATGGGTATTATTTCTTCTTTGAGTGTTTGGTAGAATACCCCAGGGAATCTGTCAGGTCCTGGACTCTTGTTTTTTGGGAAGTTTTTGATCACAGTTTCAATCTTGTTACTAGATATTGATCCAATCAGGTTGTCAATTTCTTCCTTTTTCAGTCTTGGAAGTTTATAGGTTTCCAGGAATGCTCCATTTCTTCTAGGTTGCTTGACTTATTGGCATGTAACTATTGGTAATAATTTCTGATTATTGTTTTATTTCCTTAGTGTTAGTCATGATTTCTCCCCCTTCATTCATAATTTTATTAATTTGGGTCCTCTTTCCTTTCTTTTGGATTAGTTTGGCCAGTGGTTTATCAATCTTATTGATTCTGACAAAGAACCAACTTCTAGTTTCATTGATGTGTTCTACTGTATCTCTAGTTTCTATCTCATTGATCTCAGCTCTAATCCAAATTATTTTCCTTCTTGTGCATGGGGATGGCTTAATTTATTGTTGATTTTCCAGTTCTTTAAGGTGTAAAGAGAGCTGGTGTATTTTGGATTTTTTCAATTTTTTTGAGGGAGTCTTGGATGGCTATGTATTTCCCCCTTAGGACCGCCTTTGCTCTATCCCATAGGTTTTTGACTGATGTGTCTTCAGTCTCATTGATTTCCATGAATTGTTTAAGTTCTTCTTCAATTTTCTGGTTGATCCAAACATTCTTAAGCAGATTGGTCTTTAGCTTCCAAGTGTTTGAATTCCTTCCAAAGTTTTTCTTGTAATTGAGTTCCTCTTTCAAAGCATTGTGGTCTGAGAATATGCAGGGAATAATTTCAGTCTTTTGGTCTCTGTTGAGCCCTGATTTGTGACCCCGTATATTGTCTATTCTGGAGAAAGTTACATGTGCACTCGAGAAGAATGAATATTCTGATGTTTTAGGGTACACTTGATCTTAGCCAAAAGGCCGAGAAGCGATGATGTTTTAGGGTAGAATGTTCTGTACATATCTATGAGGTCCATCTGGTCCAATGTATCATTCAAAGCTCTTGTTTCTTTATTGATTTTCTGCTTGGATGATCTATTACTGAGAGTGGTGTGTTAAGATCCCCTACAATTAATGTATTCATATCAATATGGCTCTTTATTTTGATTAACAGTAAGATGATCTTTTCATTTCAAGATTCTTAACCACATCTGCAAAGGCCTTTCTTCCAAATAATGTTAATACTCACAGGTTCAAGGAAGTAGGACATAGAGGTATCTTTTGGGGCACCTGGGAAGGACTTCTCCATTGAGTACTTTAGGGACTTTCCTTAGGACACTGCTGTGGGCCCCTGGTTCTTACTGGTATGTGTCTCAGTTTGCTCTAAGTTTTGAGCAATCACAAGCTTGTATTCACAGGAACTAGAGTTTTCTTGGCAGTATGACTCCCTTAAATGATTTTCAATGGATGCCAATCTGTTACAATTCTGCAAACTCAGTGGTCTGGTAACCAGCCCAGAGCTCCATGTTGCTGTGCTTCTTGAACCTGTACTTAGCCTGAGTGTTTTTGCCTCCTGTAGAAATGTAATAGTGCTATGTCCAGTCCCTTGGTCCCTTGGCCTTTTGCTCTAAAATGCTGTGCTGGATGGACCCCTTTTGGATCCTATGCTTTCTTCACTTGCTTGCTCTTTATGGGGAAGTTCAGTGGAAATGGCGGGGGTGGGAGGTGGGAGGAGGCTGCAAGTGGGTGCAGGGGGGCAAAAAATCAGCTATATCTTTAATAAAGTTCCTTAGTTTCTTCTGAGTCTCAGCTGACCTCATTCCCAGATTTCTTCCCTGCATTTGTTTTTTCTGACATTATTTAGTGATGGAGGATTTGACTTTTGCAAACCTGCCAAGCACATGATTACCTGATTGTCAGCCATCTAGGGTCATTGACTATGAGCATAAGGGAATTCTCAGTAAGTCCTTTAACATTTCCTTTCTGCTTCCAGATGAGTTAGCACAACTAAACTTGTCTTGGTCCCCCAAAGCTCCATCTGTGGTAGACAAGTGTTCTAAGTTCTAAGAGACATTCCATGGTAGTTTAACCTGCTGCTTCTAAAGAGAAGAACCGCCCAACTTCTTATATGGATAAGGAAGAATTCCCAAGGCCCTTCACGTCATGTAGACTCACCCAGTTCCACATTTTTAGGGCCTGTCACTTGTAGCACCTCACTTTCAGGAATTAGTTTCCATGTTAGAATCTGTTTAATTGTAAGTTACAGAATTTCAACACAAAGTAGCTTAAGTAAAGAGGGCATTTATTGGTTTATGTCCAGAGGTAGCATTAGTTTTAGGCATGGCTGCATATAGGAGCTCTTATTATGTCATCTTGAATATTATTCCCCAGATGAAATGATTGCCTGTTCAGCTAAATACAGTGAAGTCTCACTGCACTTTTTTTACTGAGATGAAATTTATATCCTGTGAACTGCATAGACCATAATTGTATAATCCACCGAGTTGTGACAAATGCATACACTTTAAGATATAAAAAATTCCATCATCCCAGAAAGTTCCCTCATGCCCCTTTCAATTCAATCTTCACCTGCCATAGACAACCACTCCTCTGACCTCTATCACCATACATTAGTTTTGCTTGCCCTTGAACTTCAAATAAATGGAAGCTTACAGTATATATTCTTTTGTGTGTAGCTTCTTTCATTAAATAGAATGTTTTACAATTTATTCATATTGCTGTATATGTGACTATACCACTCTTACATCTCTTTTGTAGTTGGCAGACATATGAGTTATTTCCAGTTTTTGTATACTATGACTAAAATTTCCACAAACAATCTTTTACAGGTCTTTTTGCAGATATATGTTTTTCCTCTTTGGTAAATATCTTGGAGTGGAATTATGGCATTGTAGAGTAAGTATAAGTGTAGAGAAAGCTCTAGACTGATTTTCAAAGTGACTGTATCATGTATATTCCCACCTGCAATGTGTGAGACTTCTGGTTGTCCCCTTCTTTTCTGACCTATAAAGTTATCAGTCTTTGATTTTAGCCACTCTAATGAGTATGAAGAGGTATCTCATGGTGGTTTCAATTTTCCTTTCCTCGAATCCTAATGCTCTTGAGCACTTTTAATGTGCTTGTTGGCCATTTCTATACCCTATGAACTATCCAAGTCTTTTAACCATTTTTGGGGGTTATTTATCTTTTTATTATTGATTTGAATACATTAAAAATGTATTCTGGAAACACACTTTTCATAAGTTATATGTCTTGTGAATATTTTCTGTCTATGGCTTGCTTCCTCATTTTCTGAAAATTCTCATTAGAGGGATGAAATTTTAGAAGTTTGATGAAGTTCCAATTTATCAGTTTTCTTCTTTTTTGATTTGTAATTTTTTTCATTCCCAGGAAATGTTTGCCTTCTCCAAAGCTGGGATGATATTTTCCTACTTTCCCCCCCTAAAATTGTTACAGTTCAAACTATTTGTTTAGGTCTTTGGTCCACCTTGAATTAATTTGTGTGTTGTGTGTGTTTGCATGTGGTGTGAAGTAGAAGCGGAGGCTATTTTTTCATATATTTATCCAGTTCCAGCACTATTTTTTTTTTAAATTTTTTATTTTTTATAAACATATATTTTTATCCCCAGGGGTACAGGTCTGTGAATCACCAGGTTTACACACTTCACAGCACTCACCAAAGCACATACCCTCCCCAATGTCCATAATCCCACCCCCTTCTCCCAACCCCCCTTCCCCCAGCAACCCTCAGTTTGTTTTGTGAGATTAAGAGTCACTTATGGTTTGTCTCCCTCCCAATTCCATCTTGTTTCAATAAAGTCTTTTTCATTAAACTCTTTAGGCATCTTTGCCAGGAATCAATTGAATTTACCATATATGTGTAATTCTATCTCTAATCTCTCTATTATGTTCTGCTGAGCTATATAAAAACCATGTTTTCTTAATTACTGTGGCTTTATATTAAGTCTTGATATTAGATGGTATGAGTTACCCAACTTTTTCTTTTCTTCCCAATAGCTCATTTTTGCTTTTGTTTCCCCTGCCTTTGGAGATACGCCTAGCAAGAAGTTACTATGGCTGAGGTTGAAGAGGTTGCTGTCTGTGCTCTCCTCTAGGATTTTGATGGATTCCTGTTTCACATTTAGGTCTTTCATCCATTTTGAGTTTATCTTTGTGTATGGGGTAAGAAAATGGTCCAGTATCATCTTCTACATGTGGCTGTCCAATTTCATTTTTGACATTTTAAAATTGGTCTTCTCTCTCTCCCCCTCTCTCTTTTTAAAGACTTTATTTATTTATTTGAGATAGAGAGAGAGAAAGAGAGAGAACATGAGAACAGGGTGAGGAAAGAGGGAGAAGCAGATTATCCACAGCAGATAGCCTGATGCAGGGCTTGATCCTGGGACTCCAGGATCATGACCTGAGCCAAAGGCAGACACTTAACCAACTGAGGCATTTATGTGTCCCTGTGTTCTCTCTCTCTCTCTTTTTTAAAGTCAGTTTTATAGACGTTTATCCATTTTAGTCATCTTTTTAAAGAACTATATTTTTATTATTATTTTCTGTATTGTTTATGTTTTTGTTGATTTCTATTTTATCTTTATAATTTCTGTTTTTCTATTTTTGTTCTAATTAATTTATTTTTTTGAGTTTCTTATGCTGGAAACTTAATCACTGAAATTATATTTTTCTTTCTTAATATAAGCATTTAAAACTATAAATTGCTCTCTCCCTCTTACTCTCTTTTTTAATATATGGGCTACTTAGAAATGTGCTATTTATTTTCCAATTTTGGAAGTCTTTGGAATTTGTAGATTTTTATATGTTTGGCTACTGACTTTAGATTGATTATGTAATGGACACAAGACCAGATTTATAATATTTGACTATTTTAAATTTATTGAAATTTATTTTACAGTCTTAGATATGGTCTATCTTGGTGAATGTTTCTTGTTCCCTGAGAAATAGCATGGATCATGTCGTTATTGAGTGTAATCTTCTCTAAATGTCAATGAGGTCAAGCTAGTTGACAGTGTTGTTCAAAATTTTTTGTATCCTTATCATTTTTTCTGTTTTTTAAAACCAATTATTGAAAAGAAATATTATAACCTGCAGCTATGATTATAGATTTATTTATTTTTTCTCTAGTTCTGTTATATTTTGCTTTGTGTGTTTTGAAACTCCATTATTAGGAACTTAGTCATTTGACATTTTTATGTCTCCCTGATGAATTACCTCCTTTATCACTATGAAATGTTACTATTTATCTTTGGCCATAGTCCTTGTCTTGAGATCTATTTTGTATGATATTCATATAGCCTCACCAGTTTTCTTATGTTTATTTTTTGCATAGCCTACTTTCCTCATCATTTTAGTTTAAGCTGCTTTTTAATGTTGAAGTACAGCTTCTGTACATGGGATGCAGTTGGATATTGCCCTTATTGATACAGTCTGATAATCTCTGCTATTTAATTAAAGTGTTTAGCCATTTAAATTTAATGCAATCATTGGTGTGATTAATCTACCATTTCTTAATTTTTTTCCTTACTGACCCTTACTTTATAGAGTGAAAAAACATATTTAATTATTTATTATTTATGATACATTATGCAACTAATTTATTCCTTGAAATAAATTATATATATATATGATATTATAATAATTATTTATCCTTTGAAATAATACTCCAGGTCACCTAGATGGCTCAGTCCATTGAGCATCTGACTCTTGATCTCAGCTCAGGTCTTGGTCTCAGGGTCATGAGTCTCAATCTCTACATTGGTCTCCACACTGGGCATGGAGACTACTTAAAAGAAAAGGGGTGCTACTCAGAATCATACATCTTATAAGTTTATTTGAGATGTTGCCAAAGCTTGAATGGATGACTGTAAGATTTTACTTCATATAAGTTTGAGGTCAATATATCTAGGAATTTACTCTTCAACAATGTTTTTCAAACTGTGATTCATAAAGAGTGGGCAGTGAAGCCAATCAGTGAACTATAACCAGTATGTAAAAAGGTGGTAGAATAGAATGAAATAGAATACAATAGAATGAAATAGAAAACACTATGTGCATTGCCTGCTATAAGAGTGAATATTGTTTGTGCTATTTTGTTTGTTTTGGGGTGTGTGTGTGTGTGAGTGTTTTGAACTATTATTTGAAATGTATTTCTTAGACTGATTAATAAAAGCCTGAAAAACACTACACTATTTTGTAGAACTATGAAGCTTTCCATGTCATGGAATGATCAGGAGCAAACCAAGTGTACAATCTATATTGTACACCAGAAGAGACCTCTGGAAGAGATGAAAATAATGTGGAGAGAAGGATGGGTGCGAGTGATCCATTTATGCATTTCCTTGTTCATCCATCTATTGATAAGCACTTACTGAACTCTACCATTGATCAAGATAAGTGTTAAACTTTCAGCATACACAAAAAAGAAATGGATCATTCTCTTAGGAAATTCACAGTTCAGAAGGCAGAGGGCCAAGCAAACAGATGTTTTACTGGACAGTGTAATGAATCCCATGGTAGGGAGGTTATAGTTGCAATTCAGATGTGCCTAACCAATCCTGGATGGGAGTTGGAAACTTTTAGAAAGAGGTGATGCCTACACTAAGTCTTGAAGATTGAACATGTGTGTCTTATTCAGTTTGAGATGCTGTAACAAGATTTCATAGACTGGGTGGCTTAAAGAACAGAAATTTATTTCTTGAAGTTCTGGAGGCTGGGAAGTTTAAGATCAGCAGATTTAGTGTCTGGTAAAGTTTATATACCTAGTTATCAGATGGCAGAGATTGGAAGATCTACGCTCTTTCCTTTCTTGAAGTGTACTAATCCCATCATAGGGGCTATACTCTTATGACTTCATCTAAACCTAATTAGTCCCCAAATGTCCCACTTTCTAATACAATCACACTGGAGGGTTAGTCTTTCACCATATGGACTTTGATGGAACACAAACACTCAGTCCTACACAAGTTATTATTAGGCATAATAATAGAAGATGGGGAAAGTATGGGCTACAAAGAGGAGTGGTACATGAGTTGCACGAGGCAAGATGGAGCAAGAGTGTGTGGACATTTAAGATTGATGAAATGGGCTAAAAAACTTGACCTTTATAATCATATTGTGACTTTAAAATAATCACTGTAGTCCCAATAGAAAAAATTAGTGGAGATCAATTGGTGAAAGCAGGAAGATCAGTGACGAAGTTGGAAGGCTACTGGTCCTAGGGTAGAGAGATGGAATACATTTGAGGGAATCTGAGCAAGTGTAACTTAAGGATCAAATGGTTGCTAGGATGAGGACTAGTCTTCCTGAGAACAAGATGTCTCAGATGACTCTGTATGGGTCCTCAATAGATGTTAGTATCATTCACTAAAAATGAATGATATGAGTAAGAGATTTTGGGGTAAAGAAAGGATACTTCCATTGTCATCATATTGAACTAGATCATGGAGACCAACTGGTTTAAGTCTAGATGGCAGAAAGGCTCACAGGGCTTCATGTTCAGAGACATGAAGTTTGGAATTCACATCATAGAGTTTGGAATGGAAACATGGCTAGCTCTGTCCAGAGCTGTGGATTCAATCAGCTGGAGAAAATGGGGAATCCCATAAATCATCATGTAGATAAAAGTGTGATTTTTCAGGCCCTTATTTACAGTGGCTTTAGTGTGCTACATTTCCAGGGAAATATATGTTCTTGTCACACAACTTCAAGAGAAGTAAATGAGCTTGAATCACATGAGTAGGTTTAATGCCAGTCTGAAATTTAGTAAGCCATTTTGCAGCTTTTTTGTCCCCATTTTCTTCATTAAAAGTATACTATTTTCTCTCCATCTTTGGGTACAAATTAAAATAAGGCCGCTTGTTGAGTTAAAAAAGACATAGTCAAGGAAACAAGAAGTTCATGTCTGGAGGGCAAGTGGCTCCTTTAATGAGCTTGCTAAACAACACGTCCTGTTGAAGACCTGGAAAAAGGTAGTGGTAGTGAATTTAGCTTTCTACCCATTCTCAAATGAGCCCCTGACCTAAGGATTGCCAGGATCTTAGGGACTAAACTATATCATTGCATGACACACTGGTCTCTAAGCTTCTTTGGGACAGGGTCCTTGTCTTTATTATTTACCACTGTATGCCCAGGCTGAGTGCTGTGCCTGGCATGTAGTAGGCACTCAGAGAGGTGTGGGATCAATAAATAAATGAAAGAACACAAAATGGGACAAAAAAACTATAATTAGACACTGTCATATAGAAATTAGAAATCTGTTTGAGTCCTGACCTTAGTTTCCTTATCTCTGAATCTAGGGTAGTAATAATAGTTACCTTATAAAACTGCTTTGAGGATTAAATGAGATAATATGTAATGTGCTTAGGGTACTCCTTGGCATATGGTAAGGGTTCTGTTATTCAGATGGCTGCTATTACTGTCATTATTACTATTTTTACTGCTATTGTCACCACAATATGTTAGTCCTTTGAGTGAGCTCTCTACACTTTAGCTTCTTCATTTATAACATGGATATTGTAATAGCTGGTTTGCTTTTCTCTCAGGTATCATAATGATTATAAAATATTAGATCAAGAAATGCTGAGGTTGGATCTCACTTTCTTACTCTTGAGAGAACTGTAACTCAGAGAGGACAAATAATTCAGAGTGAGTGGCACCACCAAATGGGATATGAACGTGAGAATATTCTGGAAGGTTAAAGTTAATAAGCAAAATAAAATACCAACTATAACACAATATTAATGCAGCTTTGCAGAACTGAAAGGGCAAGGGCTTTGTAGTCATGCAAGCCTCAGATTCAATCCAGATTCTCCTGCAGTGGTTGCATGGTGTCATTTATTCCTCCTGGACCTCATATGAGAACAGGAATGTGAGGCTGAGTCACAAGGTTTCTGTGAAGATAAGAGAGAATGGAGGTGGGTAAAGTCCTCAGTACAGGCCCTCACACTGAAGGTGTTGAGATCATGATAGCTGTTTTATGACACAGCTAACAAGAGGTCAAACCAGAATAAGAACATAAACTTGCAGTAATTTTATGTCTAACCTATATTTTAGAAGGAATGTGTGTCACCTGGAGAACTCTGGATGCCTTTTAGCACATGGGAGGTCACTGTCAGGGCTGTGGGCTGAAGAGGCAGGGATGCTGTAAGGTGGCACCAATAGCCACCTTGCCTCCAACAGAGAGGTGTCCACATGAAGTCTTCTTTGAGCTAAGAGGGGCTGAGCCAAAGCTGCCAGGCAAGCAGGGCCCTTAAGGATATTTGTTGTGGGTATCTCCATACCTTCTACATCTAGCCTATCCTAACTCTGATCCTCAGTAGGTGTTACAATGTCTAAGAGCAGCCAGTTGTCAGCCAAAATAGAGTGGTACAGGTTAGAACTGAGAGTGGACTCTGTGCCATTGTACCTGGATCTAATCCCAGCTCTGTCACTTCATAGCTGTATGCTGCTGGGTGAAGTTACTTAATATCTCTGTAGCTCAATTTACCAATCTGTAACATGGGCTCAGTAATAGAATCTACCTCATGGATTAAGACATGTAAAACACATGTGACATAAGTATTATGTCTGAGTATTATTATTATTGCTATGATGGGAGGTTGTTAGAAGAACTTTATTTCTGGCTATGAGATTTTTATGGAGTCTTTCAGCCTTGCTATTCTGTGATAAGGCCTGATACCTTTTCTTTGAACTGTATCTTATTGGCAGACACCAAATGGTCACAAAACTCCTCCTCAGTGCCTGAGGGAGGTGACTGATAAATAATAAGCCAGGGCTAACCCAAAGGTCTGCAACTGCTCTTTTTCCTCAAGGTTAGCCTATGTCTTACTAACACGCTCCAAATTCTAGATGCTTCTGTCAACATGCTCTGGTGGCAAGAGGTCTTTGGGTAGCTTTGTGCTGCCCATCACTCCCAGTATCCTTTGGTGTTTTCTTGCCCATCTGCCCCCCACTTCACCCCATGACACCTTCTCTATAGGCCTCTTGTATCTCATGATACCTATCATCTGTTTTTTGGAAACCCAACTGACTCTTGACATATCTGCTCAGATCCAGCAGGATGGCTGTCAGCCCAGCTGACTATCACTGTTGACAGAGTCTGGAGTGAGCACCACCTGGTCCTCACTCTGAAGATCTCAAACCTCTATTTAGTGATAAGAGCCAAGATGACCATGCTCAGGGAGGCTTCCCCCATCTTGCCAAACTTCTCAGTAGACATGAATGCAGTTGCCAACTCTCTAACTGCAGAACAGAACCCTCACACCAGTACTGTAAGCAGGAGGTGGGGTGGAGGGTTTGAATGAGTCACTGTGAACACCTGAGCAGAGAAGCATTTGGTTCTAGATGGGACCCAGAAAATTGGGGTTCCAAAAAACATTTGCTAGATGTGAAAATGAGCTGGTGATGTGGTCCTCCTAGCAATGTATCAGGACACGGAGGGTCATGATCTTGCTCCTCCCAGAATGAATGTGGAAAGCCAATGGTAAGACTTGTACTGTGTACTAGGCACTCCATGCCTCTCTCCTGGGGGGAAAGCAAGGCATCTCTTTCTTGTACACCTTAGTCCATATACTCCATCAGGATCTTCATGCTTCTGCTAATACTTTCTTCTGGCTGACAGCTCATTGTACCATTCCTTAACCTCACCCTCAGGGTTGGTGGTTTTGGGGGATCATTTTGGAGGTGGTTTTAAGTTTTGGTCTGCATACTCAGTGGGGGCATCTCTGTCATCCATTGTGATGAGGATGTGGTTAGGAACTCATTGTTCTTACCTCCCTGGTGAACCAGAGGCCTCAGATCAAAGAAGAGAGAACCCCAGAATTAGCATCAATCTGCTGACAGCGTCCCTGCTTTTGGACAGGAGCTGCTGGGCTGTAGGCAGGAATGTGGAGACATTGGAGTTAAGAGGCTTTTAATAAGCAGTGTGACAAGGAATAAAAGAACTATTAATAGGGTACTTTGCCAACTTGATTCTAGCCCCATTAAACTTTTCTTTACCTTATTTCACACTCCATTTCCAAAGCACCCTTTCTTCTCCCCACACCTCTAATGGTTCTGGCAAACCTGGGTCTTAATGAAATCTGGCTGCATAAATTTAAGGCAGTGTCTGGCTGAAGTGAACAGAAGCTTCCATCTATAAGAAAATTCTCTGGGTGGCTAGAGACATAAATCCAACCTCCAGACTGTCCAATTGATTCCTCAGGCAGACCGTGGGGAGAAAAGAGTGTCACAGGACTATGACAGCCATGAGTGATAGTACCTTGGAAATTTCCAGGGCTAAAGGGCCAAGGTAGCATGCCAGTTTAGAGGGGGGACAGACATTCCTGAGTGCAGAGGTATGCATGTATTCACTCATTCATTTATTCTACAACATTCACTGGTGCTGTCCCATGAGTTTTAGACATTGGTGGCTACATTGCCCTGAGAGGTAGGTGTTCTTTCCATTTTACATATGAAGAAGCTAAATGATGCTCCTTGAGTCTTGGTGGCTCACATAGCAAATACTGAGGGAGCCAGTATTATAATAAAAAGAGATCAATTCCTTTTCTCTCTGAGGCCATCTTGTGTTTTCTTGGTCAAATACCATCTTTCATTCAAGAAATTGCCTTTAGCTGGTAAGAGAGGTGTTCACTTTTCCCTGGAACTCATGTTCTGCTCTGCTCTGACATTTTCTGTCTCAGTGTGGGACTGCACTAGACTCATCTCACTTGTGATCACCATGCAGCACAGTGTTGAATCAAGGCTGGGCTCCCTGGTTCATGGCAGATCTATGTAGTTAGGACCTGGGTCTCCAAAGTCCCCATCTGGGGGTCATTGTGTGAGATAAGAAACAGGTCTGGGACCCAAACAACTTGGTTTCAAACTAGCTCTGCTGAGCCAGGCCTGGTGTGGGTACATCAGGCCTATAAGGGCACATGGGGAAGGGGGCCAAGAGAGCAAAGTGCGGACCATGTTTGTAGAAGTGGATAGAGATGAAAGTAGGCTCAGGGCTTCCCTCACATAGTTCCAGGGCCACGGGGGTGCCTTTCCAATTAAAGGGAATTTTATTCTTCAGCTTGATCTCTTCCTGGGCTTGAACTAACTTTGGATGCTCCTGACATTGAGGTGTCGGTCTGAGGCTGGGGTTTATCATCATGCTTTTCTTTTTAGTCTTGCTTACTCATACTTCTCTCACATTTCCATTTTCTCTTAGGCATCCTATACCCTTTCTTTCAAAGTGGTATTGCTCCTGGAGGCAAATCCTGGTCTGTTTGTTGCTAATATAGTATTAACACTGGTGTTTGTGTTATTGTTGGTAGTGGTGGTGGAGGGGGTAGGAGTATTTCTGGTATTGGTGTTGGTGCAGATGGGGATAGTACTAGTGTTGGTGGTATGTGTGTTGCTTTGATTTTGCTGGTAATGGTATAGGTAGTAGTGATGATGTAATTAGTAGTGGTCATGATAGTGTTGCTAGTATTGGTGTAATGGAAGTGGTGATGTTACTTTTGGTTGTGGTGGTGGTGATGGTTATGATGGTGGTGGCAGTGGTCAGGATAGTGTTGATGGTAATGGAGGTGGTGATATCGCTGTTGGTGGTGGTGGTGATGGAGTAGCGATGGGGGCTGGGCATCTGAAACAGGAGAATATAGTAGAAAGAATAGAAGCCCTGGAGCTAGATAGACCTC
Source organism: Mustela erminea (assembly GCF_009829155.1). Classification (NCBI taxonomy): domain Eukaryota; kingdom Metazoa; phylum Chordata; class Mammalia; order Carnivora; family Mustelidae; genus Mustela; species Mustela erminea. Next base: position 110,030,376 of record NC_045621.1, on the reverse strand, counting down.
TTGTTTATTATTGGCTCCAGTGAATTACTTAGTGTCTTTGAACCTGTGTGTCCTCATCTGGGGATGATGGGAATCACAGATAATGAGTATAATAATACCTCACACACTGTCATGAGGATGAGAGAGAGTGCATGTGCCCTACCCACTTCATCCAAAATTCCAGAGCTCCTTCTCTTTCTTCCTAGATGTGGGAGTCTGACCAATGTCAGTTTCCTCCACGTGAGAGGTGACATCATCCTTGGCAGGAGACTTCTATCCCTTTGGTCAGGGGTTGGCATTCATAGTTTGTGTGACCTTGGTTACTTTTAATGCTACAAGAGACCATCTCAGTATGTGAGTTCATGCCTGAGGCCACCCATGTCTGCTATAGAGAATGGTGCTATGGTATATCCAGCCCAGATTTCAGCTGATATATCTCCACCCTTGAGGTCAAATTGGATTGCCTTAGTCTCTCAACCCCATGACTTGGTTTAACTTTCTAGGATTTCTTTGATTTCCCTGGATCTTACTCTATCCTGGTTTTCTCTGACATGGGCCACATCTTGTGGCCTTATAGGCCATATCTGCATGGAACTGTGATGGCCAGGTAAGAAAACTTGCCTTCTCTGAGTTCCACAGAGGATTCACTGTGACAGTAGCATTTGGGAGTAAAGAAAACCTCGTGGAGGGTGGACAGAGGATGCAGGAGAGAGCTTTCATCAGAGTGCTCTCAGTGAATTACCTAAACATCCTTCTGTAAGGACCTATTTAGCCAGAGTGACTCCATCTTGGTTAAAAGCCATTTTGTTGTTTGTGCAGTGAAACTTAAACTGACCCTGCCCCCCTTCCCCCAGAGGAACTTACTTAGAAGCAAGTCTGGGAAACCAGTAAAATATGGTCAACTAGTTTCTAATAACAGAGCCCAGAATACAAGGCCAGGTTGGCCAGTTCTTGATAACAGAACCCAGAATACAAAGACGAGTCGAGCCAGGTGGAGACATCCAATCAGTAAGAAACACACATACTTTTCCCCTAACCACCAAAGAATGTAAACCCCACCGTTTGGGCACCAACTTTGAGCACCAATTCTGACCAGAGTAATAGGTTAGGTCAAACAGCTACTATAGGGTAAATTATAATTCAATTGTGTGACCTAACATCACTACAATCTCATTGGCTACCTATGTGTGGCCAGACTTTTGCTCTATAAAAGGTAGTCTGTAAGATGGGGAGGGGTCGCCCTCTTCGGAGGCGGCCCTGACTGGTCAGTCAGTCAATTCTTGAGCCTGGAAGCTGGGGGTGGTCGCTCTCTTCAGAGATGGCCCTGGCTGGTCAGTCTGAATTCTAACGCTTAGCATAGAAATAGAGCTTTGCATAACTTTCACCTTATTTCAGTCTCCTTCCCCTGACCAATCAGTCTAACTTCTAGTACTTATCATAAAATAAAACTTTAAGTAACTTTCACTTTTTCTCAGTCTCATTTTGTTTAATAACGGACCTAACACCTTTTAGGTCATTTCTGTTCCTCAGCACCCTTTGGCTGTCCCAGTCTACCTTTAACCAAAAGGACCTCTGCAGAACCTGGCCTTCCTCTCATCCCCTCACCCAGCTTGCAGAGCCATCAACTCCCTGGCTTTTTCTGTCTTCCACTCATTAGGGCCCACCATGGAGTAGGCCTGCTTTGTAGAATGCAGACAGGTTATAAATAAGACATCTCTACCTACTGATTATACCTAGACTGGGAGTTGTGGAGGCCTCTGACTTAGAGGACAAGAATCCTATGCAGCCTTGCCTTCTTTTGTCCCTCTCTTCCTGCCACCACCTGTGGCTCCCTGTGGCAGCTGTTTCCTAGGACCACCTCCATCAGGCCCTTTTCCACTCCTAGAAGAATTGGTCCCAGAGTGGTTAGGGTATGACCTGGGGTAAATGCTATTAGGAACAAGGGCCTGGGGGATAGATGGATTCTAACACCCCTCCATCAGACACCCCTTGGTTGCTGAGTCCCAGTGCTGTGGCCTATTCCCAGCTCACTCAGAAGAAACACACAGAGGGCTCACATGTCTTTTCCTAAGAGCCTGTGTCCCAGAGGAGGGTATCTGAGGGAATACAGAAATATCCCATCTCCTCAGTTACTCCCTGCCAAATCAGCCCTGCAGGGTGCATGTATCTGGAGCCAAGAGGCAAACAGAGGCTGCCAGCTGTCACTTACTTTGCCCCCATGGAGTTGCCAGACATCTCTTCCTCAACTCCCAAGCCTGACGGGTCCTCTTTGCAGAAGATGTGATGATGACAGTGATAATGATGATGTTCACTATTTAATTATCTCCTGCTTCATCCTGGCATTTTATTTCATTTAATGCTCATAATAACTTAATAAGAGAGGCCTTTGTAGCAGCACTTTACAAGTGGGGAAACTGAGGCCTAGAAGGGCTCAGGGGATTGCCTTAGTCTCAGAGTTAATAAGTGTTAGAGTAGGCATCCAAAGCAACTCTCTTTGAGTCTGAAACCACCCTGGCTCTTCACTCCAGTCTGAGGTCAACACTTCAGGTCTGCCAAGTTCACGGGGCCAGGTGATCAAGGTTGCTTAAAGCAATCTGAGTTTTACTGACCTCCTTAAGATTTTCTGGATTAAAGATAAAATTAACACAACAAATGGAACATTTTGTTTCCTTTTGAACTATATGACCCAACCTGGCAATGTTGGGAGGTTTTGGTTGAGGGAAAGGGGGCAACATGGAGCAACATTTATCAAGAGCCCATATTGTACATGGCACTTTTTGTACACCATGACATGCCAATCTCACATCAGACCTAAAGCATCAGTCTTCTTGTCTCTTTCTTACTAATGAGCAAACTGGGAGGTGTAGTAAGTGGGAGAGTGGGCTTTCAAATCAGTGTCTATGATTCCAGTGCCTGTGTGTTTCATATCTTTGCTGTGCTGCTCCAGAGAGGGAGGCCCATAACTCCTTCAGCCTTGTAAAGTAGAAGTAAGGACTCCCATATCTCAGGGCTTGGCAGTGTTCCCTGGGCAGTGGGAGCTTAGCAATAGCAGCCAAGTTGCTGTAGGGAAGGACAGCACCTGCCCAGAGAATCAGGCATTTGTAGAATGTCCCTGAGGAGGGCTCAGTCTACAGGTTCAGTGCCTTTTCCTTTCTTTGGGGTTTTCCCTCCTGGCAAACAGGCGAATGGCAGATCCTGCTTGATATCTGTGGCTTCTCATGTCAGCACCCTGGTCCCTGCCTCTGACTCCCCCTCCCCTAGTCACAAAGTTGAGTCAGATAGGAAACAAACCTGGCTCTAGGCACACAGCTCTATCACCCATTGATAGGAGTGGGGAGCTACTGTCTCTATCACATACTTTGAGAACACCACTTGTTCCAGTGATCTATTGCTGCAATAGACAATGCCCAGTTTAGTAGATCAAAACATAATACATCTGGTATGCTCATGATTTGAAGGTCAAGAATTTGGACAGTGTTCAGCAGAGCTATTCTGCTCCACATGGCACTGATTTGTGGTATTCAGCTGGCAGCTCAAGGTTGCAAGGAGGCTTTACTTACATGCCTGGTGCCCTAGGAAGGGCTGTAAGGTAGAGGGTGGGTGGCTGACTGGACTTAGCTGGGCCCTCCTCTGTCCAGGTGGTCCCCCTAACAGGTAGCAGGACTTCTTACATGGCAACCTAGGGCTCCAAAAGTGAACATTCCAAGAGATGATATGTCAAAGTTGCCAGCCTTGAATCCCAGGCCTGGAAACTGGCACCACCTCACTTGTGACATCATCTTCTATTGATGAAAACAGACTCAGAACCCATCCAATTCAAAGAGAGCAAATAAATACCACATCTCTTGATAAGAACATCAGAGGATTTGTGGCCATCTTAGATCTACCACAACAATGGAACAATATATTAGACATTTATACCCCTTCCAGGGTCTAGCTTCTTCTGCCCACCTTACCTCATGGCAGAAGCCACTCTTCCCCTGGCACCTGGTGAGATGGAATTTTATCAAGATCCTAGGAATAAGATAATCAAACCCATGTGAACCTACATGGGGGGGGGGTTGGGGAGCTGGGAGGAAGGACAAGTACTTTTCTCATTATGGCTATTAAGAAGTTGTACTTGATATTTTGGATTTAACTTCAATGATTAAGGATGATTTGACTGATTTCAAATCATTACAACAAGTATTTAGTGTTTTGAGTCCTCTGATATTTCTACTTCTTTTTAAAATTTATTTAAACACAATTAACCAACATATAGAACATCATTAGTTTCAGATGTAGAGTTCAGTAATTCATCAGATGCATATAAACACCCAGGGCTGATCACATCATGTGCCTTCCTTCATGTCCAAAACCCAGTTACCCCAACCCCCACTCCAGCAATCCCCAGTTTGTTTCCTATAGTTAAGAGACTCTCATGGTTTTTTCTCCCTCTCTGATGACTTCCTATTTCATTTTCCCTCTCTTCCCCTATGATAATCTGCCCTGTTTCTTATATTCCATGTATGAATGAAACCATATGATAATTGACTTTCTCTGTTTGACTTATTTTGCTCTGCATGAGCAAAATGGAACTCTCCAGTTCCATGCATATCGATGTAAATGGAAAGATTTTGTCCTTTCTGATCGCTGAATAATATTCCATTATCTATCTATCCATCTATCTATCTACAGATATAGATATATCCAGATTGATCTATCTATCATCTATCTATCTATCTATCTATCTATCTATCTATCTATCATCATCATCATCTCTCTATCTATATTTCACATCTTCTTTATCCATTCATCTGTTGATGGACATCTATGTTCTTTCCATAGTTTGGCTATTGTGGACATTGCTGCTATAAACATTCAGGTGCACATGCCCCTTTGGATCACAACATTTGTATCTTTAGGGTAAATACCCAATAGTGCAATTGCTGGGTTATAGGGTAGATCTATTTTCAACTTTTTGAGGAAACTCCATGCTATTTTCCAGAGTGGTTGCACCATCTTGCATTCACACCAACAATGTAAGAGAGTTGCCCATTCTCAGCATCCCCATCAACATATGTTGTTTCCTGTTTTGTTAATTTTAGTCATTCTGACAGGTGTGAGGTAGTACCTCAGTGTGGTTTTTATTGATATTTACCTGATGCAAAGGGATTTGGAGCATTTTGTGTGTGTGTGTGTGTGTGTGTGTGTGTGTGTCTGTTGGCCTTTTTTAAGTCTTTTTTTTGAGAAATGTCTGTTCATGTCTTCTGTCCATTTCTTGACTGAATTATCGGTTTTTTGGGTGTTGAGTTTGATAAATTCCTTATAGATCTTGGATACTAGCCCTTTGTCAGATATGCCATTTGTGAATATCTTCTCCCATTCCATAGATTGCCTTTTAGTTTTGTTGACTATTTTCTTTGTTGTGCAGAAACTTTTTGTTTTGATGAAGTCCTAATAGTTCATTTCTGTTTTTGTTTTCCTTGCCTTTGGAGATGTGCCTAGCAAGAAGTTGTGGCTAAGGTTGAAGAGGTTGCTGCCTGTGTTCTTCTCTGGGATTTTGATGGATTCCTGTCTCATATTTAGGTCTTTCATACATTCTGAGTTTATCTTTGTGTATGGAGTGAGAAAATGGTCCAGTTTTGTTCTTCTGTATGTGCCTGTCCAATTTTCCCAACACTGTTTGCTGAAGGGACTGTCTTTTTCTCATTGAATAGTCTTTCCTGCTTTGTCAAAGACTAGTTGACCACAAAGCGGTGGGTCCATTTCTGTATTCTCTCTTCTGTTCCATTGATCTATGTGTCTGTTTTTGTGCCAGTACCATACTGTCTTGATTACAGCATTCTTTTTGTATATAATCTTGATTTTTTATTATGTTCAATTAGTCAATGCATAGTACATCATTAGTTTTTGATGTAGTCTTCAATGATTCATTAGTTGCATATAACACCCAGTGCTCATCACATCACATGCCCTCCTGATTACAGCTTTCTTAATAACCTTGTTTGAATTACTCACTTCTCTATATATTTGTTTTCTGAGATTTCTATTACTTTATTGCCATTCCATCTTTTTTGCTATTTCTATAAGCAAAACCTAAATTATCATTTCATTCTATCTTATCCCATCCCATCCAAATAATCCCATTCCATACACATTTTCCAGCCAATGTAGTTCAGCCCATCCTGTTCTACTCATTCTGCACCATCCACCTCAGACTTTGTAATCTTTCCTATCCTATTCCACAGCAGCCCATTCTTGGATACATTACCCACCCCCCTGTGCTGTTGACTGGGTCCACTTTATCACCTCCAGTGCCCTCCTAAATGTCTGTAAGGTGGTGATCACCACAGGAGATTCAAGAGAAGACCATCATGTCCTGTCAAGTGACAGCAGCCACCCTAGTGTTGAGCAGCCCATCTGACCAAAGGGCATTATAGACATTGGAGTTAATTGGGGGGGGGGGGCTCAGGTTGTGTGAGTGTGTGCTCCTAGGAGAGGCAAGAGCCACTGAGTTATCCTCAGAGGCACAGGAAAATAATTTGCATTGAAAAAAATTCCTTTGGGAGCAGACGTCAAGATGGCAGAGGAGTAGCAGGCTGAGATGGCATCAGGCAGCAGGAAATCAGCTAAATAGTTTATCACACCATTCTGAACACCTACAAATCCAACAGGAGATCGAAGAGAAGAAGAGCAGCAATTCTAGAAACAGAAAATTGACCACTTTCTGAAAGGTAGGACCTGCGGAGAAGTGAATCCAAAGTGATGGGACAATATACTGTGGGGGGAGGGGCTGGCTCCTGGCAAGCAGCAGAGCAATAGAGCACAAAAACATAACTTTTAAAAGTCTGCTCCATTGAAGGACATTGTTCCAGAGGCTAAGCAGGGGTGAAGCCCATGTGAGGACAGTGTGGTCTCAGGTCCCATGGGGTCACAGAAGGATTGGGGGTGTCTGAGTGTCACAGAGCTCACAGGTATTAGAGTGGGGAAGCTGACCACAGAGACGGAGCTGAGGAGTGAGCTCTCAACTTGGGGTTACCTTAAACTGTGGTTCTTGGTACAGTCAGACCACTGCTCTTTGAGCAGAGACCCCACAAGATCCAGGGAGAACCCCCTGGAAGAGTGCAGGGATCTGCTGGGTTTGGAGACTCCAGGCAGGGCAGTGTGCCAGAGACAGGGATGCTTGGTCACAGGCTGCATGAACTTGGAGTGTGGCCGGAGGCCAGGAAGATGGGAGTGATTGAGCGCTTTCTTCCAAGGGCAGGCGAAGGAGTAGGGCCCCAAGCTATTGGCTCCTCTGGGCCAGAGATTGGGAGGCTGCCATTTTTATTCCCATCCTCCAGAACTGTACGGAAAATGTCCAGGGAACAAAAGCTCCCAAAAGTGAACCTGAGCAGATTACTTAGCCTGGCCCCTGGTAAGGGTGGTGAAATTCCGCCTTGCGAAAAGACACTTGAGAATCACTACAACAGGCCCCTCCCCCAGAAGATCAGAAAGAAATCCAGCCAAGACCAAGTTCACTTACCAAGGAGAACAGCAGAATTCCAGAGGAAGAGAAAGCAAAGCATGGAATTCATGGCTTTCTCCCCATGATTCCTTAGTCTTGCAAAGTTAACTAATATTTTTAATTAAATTTTTTCTTAGACTAATTTTTTTTTAACTTTTACTCTTTCCTCTTTTTTTAAGCTGCACTATTTTTCAGCTTATTTTTAATGCTTTTAGAATATTTTCACCTGACTTTTCTGATTTTCTTTCTTTTTTTTTTTAAATTTCTTTTCAGCATAACAGAATTCATTGTTTATGCACCACACCCAGTGCTCCATGCAATATGTGTCCTCCATAATACCTGGCTCCCCCAACCTCCCACCCCCCGCCCCTTCAAAGCCCTCAGATTGTTTTTCAGAGTCCATAGTCTCTCATGGAGAGACTCTCATCTCCCCTTCCAATTTCCCTCAGCTCCCTTCTCCTCTCCATCTCTCTATGTCCTCCATGTTATTTGTTATGCTCCACAAATAAGTGAAATCATATGACAGTTGACTCCCTCTGCTTGACTTATTTCACTCAGCATATCTCTTCTAGTCCCATCCATGTTGCTACAAAAGTTGAGTATTCATTCTTTCTGATGGAGGCATAATACTCCATAATGTATATGGACCACATCTTCCTTATCCATTCATCTGTTGAAGGGCATCTTGGTTCTTTCCATAGTTTGGCGACTGTGGCCATTGCTGCCACATTGCTTTGGGGTACAGATGGCCCTTCTTTTCACTACATCTGTATCTTTGGGGTAAATACCGAGGAGTGCAATTTCAGGGTCAGAGGGAAGCTCTATTTTTAATTTCTTGAGGAATCTCCACACTGTTCTCCAAAATGGCTGCACCAACTTGCAGTCCCACCAACAGTGGAAGAGGGTTCCCCTTTCTCCACATCCTCTCTAACACACGTTGTTTCCTGTCTTGCTAATTTTGGCCATTTTAATTGGTGCAAGGTGGTATCTCAATGTGGTTTTAATTTGAATCTCCCTGATGGCTAGTGATGATGAACATTTTTTCATGTGTCTGATAGCCATTTGTATGTCTTCATTGGAGAAGTGTCTGTTCATACTTTCTGCCCATTTTTTGACATGATTATCTGTTTTGTGTGTGTTGAGTTTGAGAAGTTCTTTATAGATCCTGGATATTAACCTTTTGTCTGTACTGTCATTTGCAAATATCTTCTCCCATTCCGTGGGTTGCCTCTTTGTTTTGTTGTTGTTGTTGTTGTTGTTGTTGTTGTTGTTGACTGTTTCCTTTGCTGTGCAGAAGCTTTTGATCTTGATGAAGTCCCAAAAGTTCATTTTCGCTTTTCTTTCCTTCGCCTTTGGAGACATATCTTGAAAGAAGTTGCTGTGGCTGATAGCGAAGAGGTTACTGCCTACATTCTCCTCTAGGATTCTGATGGATTCCTGTCTCACATTGAGGTTTTTTATCCATTTTGAGTTTATCTTTGTGTATGGTATAAGAGAATGGTCAAATTTCATTCTTCTACATATAGCTGTCCAATTTTCCCAGCACCATTTATTGAAAAGAATGTATATTTTTTCCTGCTTTGTCGAAGATTATTTGACCATAGAGTTGAGGGTCCATATCTGGGCTCTCTACTCTGTTCCACTGGTCTATGCGTCTGTTTTTATGCCAGTACCATGCTCTCCTGGTGATTACAGCTTTGTAGTAAAACTTGAAATCAGGAAGCGTGATGCCCCAAGTTTTGTTTTTCTTTTTCAACATTTCCTTAGCAATTCTGATTCCATACAAATTTTAGGATTATTTGCTCCACCTCTTTGAAAAATACCAGTGGAATTTTGATCAGAATGGCATTAAAAGTATAGATTGCTCCATTGATCTATGTGTCTGTTTTTGTGCCAGTACCATGCTGTCTTGATGACGACAGCTTTGTAATAGAGCTTGAAGTCCGGAATTGTGATGCCACCAACGTTGGCTTTCTTTTTCAATATCCCTTTGGCTATTCGAGGTTTTTTCTGGTTCCATATAAATTTTAGCATTATTTGTTCCATTTCTTTGAAAAAGATGGATGGTACTTTGATAGGAATTGCATTAAATGTGTAGATTGCTTTAGGTAGCATAGACATTTTCACAATATTTATTCTTCCAATCCAGGAGCATGGAACATTTTTCCATTTCTTTGTGTCTTCCTCAGTTTCTTTCATGAGTACTTTATAGTTTTCTGAGTATAGATTCTGTGTCTCTTTGGTTAGGTTTATTCCTAGGTATCTTATGGTTTTGGGTGCAATTGTAAACGGGATTGACTCCTTAATTTCTCTTTCTTCTGTCTTGCTGTTGGTGTAGAGAAATGCAACTGATTTCTGTGCATTGATTTTATATCCTGACACGTTACTGAATTCCTGTATAAGTTCTAGCAGTTTTGGAGTGGAGTCTTTTGGGTTTTCCACATATAGTATCATATCATCTGCGAAGAGTGATAATTTGACTTCTTCTTTGCCGATTTGGATGCCTTTAATTTCCTTTTGTTGTCTGATTGCTGAGGCTAGGACCTCTACTACTACGTTGAATAGCAGTGGTGATAATGGACATCCCTGCCGTGTTCCTGACCTTAGCGGAAAAGCTTTCAGTTTTTCTCCATTGAGAATGATATTTGCGGTGGGTTTTTCATAGATGGCTTTGATGATATTGAGGTATGTGCCCTCTATCCCTACACTTTGAAGAGTTTTGATCAGGAAGGGATGCTGTACTTTGTCAAATGCTTTTTCAGCATCTATTGAGAGTATCATATGGTTCTTGTTCTTTCTTTTATTGATGTGTTGTATCACATTGACTGATTTGCGGATGTTGAACCAACCTTGCAGCCCTGGAATAAATCCCACTTGGTCGTGGTGAATAATCTTTTTAATGTACTGTTGAATCCTATTGGCTAGTATTTTGTTGAGTATTTTCGCATCTGTGTTCATCAAGGATATCGGTCTATAGCTCTCTTTTTTGGTGGGATCCTTGTCTGGTTTTGGGATCAAGGTGATGCTGGCCTCATAAAATGAGTTTGGAAGTTTTCCTTCCATTTCTATTTTTTGGAACAGTTTCAGGAGAATAGGAATTAGTTCTTCTTTAAATGTTTGGTAGAATTCCCCCGGGAAGCCGTCTGGCCCTGGGCTTTTGTTTGTTTGGAGATTTTTAATGACTGTTTCAATCTCCTTACTGGTTATGGGTCTGTTCAGGCTTTCTATTTCTTCCTGGTTCAGTTGTGGTAGTTTATATGTTTCTAGGAATGCATCCATTTCTTCCAGATTGTCAAATTTATTGGCGTAGAGTTGCTCATAGTATGTTCTTATAATAGTTTGTATTTCTTTGGTGTTAGTTGTGATCTCTCCTCTTTCATTCATGATTTTATTTATTTGGGTCCTTTCTCTTTTCTTTTTGATAAGTCGGGCCAGGGGCTTATCAATTTTATTAATTCTTTCAAAGAACCAGCTCCTAGTTTCGTTGATTTGTTCTATTGTTTTCTTGGTTTCTATTTCATTGATATCAATGGAACAGAATAGAGAGCCCAGAAATAAACCCTCAACTCTATGGTCAACTAATCTTCGACAAAGCAGGAAAGAATGTCCAATGGAAAAAAGACAGCCTCTTCAATAAATGGTGCTGGGAAAATTGGACAGCCACATGCAGAAAAATGAAATTGGACCATTTCCTTACACCACACACAAAAATAGACTCAAAATGGATGAAGGACCTCAATGTGCGAAAGGAATCCATCAAAATCCTTGAGGAGAACACAGGCAGCAACCTCTTTGACCTCTGCCGCAGCAACATCTTCCTAGGAACAACGCAAAAGGCAAGGGAAGCAAGGGCAAAAATGAACTATTGGGATTTCATCAAGATCAAAAGCTTTTGCACAGCAAAGGAAACAGTTAACAAAATCAAAAGACAACTGACAGAATGGGAGAAGATATTTGCCAACGACATATCAGATAAAGGACTAGTGTCCAGAATCTATAAAGAACTTAGCAAACTCAACACCCAAAGAACAAATAATCCAATCAAGAAATGGGCAGAGGACATGAACAGACATTTCTGCAAAGAAGACATCCAGATGGCCAACAGACACATGAAAAAGTGCTCTATATCACTCGGCATCAGGGAAATACAAATCAAAACCTCAATGAGATATCACCTCACACCAGTCAGAATGGCTAAAATCAACAAGTCAGGAAATGACAGATGCTGGCGAGGATGCGGAGAAAGGGGAACCCTCCTACACTGTTGGTGGGAATGCAAGCTGGTGCAGCCAGTCTGGAAAACAGCATGGAGGTTCCTCAAAATGTTGAAAATAGAACTGCCCTATGACCCAGCAATTGCACTATTGGGTATTTACCCTAAGGATACAAACGTAGTGATCCAAAGGGGCACATGCACCCGAATGTTTATAGCAGCAATGTCCACAATAGCCAAACTATGGAAAGAACCTAGATGTCCATCAACAGATGAATGGATCAAGAAGATGTGGTATATATACACAATGGAATACTATGCAGCCATCAAAAGAAATGAAATCTTGCCATTTGCGACAACATGGATGGAACTAGAGCGTATCATGCTTAGCGAAATAAGTCAAGCAGAGAAAGACAACTATCATATGATCTCCCTGATATGAGGAAGTGGTGATGCAACATGGGGGCTTAAGTGGATAGGAGAAGAATAAATGAAACAAGATGGGATTGGGTGGGAGACACACCATAAGTGACTTTTAATCTCACAAAACAAACTGAGGGTTGCTGGGGGGAGGGGGTTTGGGAGAAGGGGGTGGGATTATGGACATTGGGGAGGGTATGTGCTTTGGTGAGTGCTGTGAAGTGTGTAAACCTGGTGATTCACAGACCTGTACCCCTGGGGATAGAGTATTATGCCTCCATCAGAAAGGATGAATACCCAACTTTTGTAGCAACATGGACGGGACTGGAAGAGATTATGCTGAGTGAAATAAGTCAAGCAGAGAGAGTCAATTATCATATGGTTTCACTTATTTGTGGAGCATAACAAATAGCATGGAGGACATGGGGACTTAGAGTGGAGAAGGGAGTTGGGGGAAATTGGAAGGGGAGGTGAACCATGAGAGACTATGGACTCTGAAAAACAATCTGAGGGTTTTGAAGGGACGGGGGGTGGGAGGTTGGGGTACCAGGTGGTGGGTATTATAGAGAGCACGGATTGCATGGAGCACGGGGTGTGGTGCAAAAATAATGAATACTGTTATGCTGGAAATTAAAAAAAAAAAAGTATAGATTGCTCTAGGCAGTATAGACATTTTAACAATGTTTATTCTTCCGATCCGAGAACATGGAATGGTCTTCCATCTTTTTGTGTCTTCTTCAATTTCTTTCATGAGTGTTCTGTAGTTCCTTGAGTCAGATCCTTTACTTCTTTGGTTAGGTTTATTCCCAAGTATCTTATGGTTCTTGGTGCTATATTAAATGGAATCAATTCTCTAATTTCCCTTTCTGTATTTTCATTGTTAGTGTATAAGAAAGAAACTGATTTCTATACATTGACTTTGTATCCTGCCACGTTGCTGAATTGTTGTATGAGTTCTAGTAGTTTCGGGGTGGAGTCTTTTGGGTTTTCCATATAAAATATCATTTCATCTGTGAAGAGTACTCTCCTCTTTTAACATTTTTTAACTAGTTTATCTTAACAATACATTTCATAAAAATATCTTTTGAACTGTCATTATTATAGTCATAGTTTATTCTGCATTGTATCTAATTTTATTTTTTGTATACATATAGGTTTTTTCTTCTAAAAAAATTTGGGACACAACTTCTAATAGATCAAAATATACCCAAAATGTAACACAGGGCTTTGTTCTAGTCTCCAGCCTGAGAAAATTCTCTCCACTTTCTTTTTCTTTATTCTCCCAACTATTCTCACTCTCCCAACTATTCTCCCAACTAACTTATCTTATCAACTCCTTTTTTAGAAATTTTTTTAAAATTTTCATCTTTATAATCATATTCCATCCCTTCATTGTGATTACCCTTATTTTTTTTGTGTGTATATATATAAATATATATATATAAAACTTATATATATAAATATATAAAAGTATATATATATAAAGTATATATATGTATATAAAACTTTTTCATTCCTTAAAATTTTTGTAAGTAGTTTCTTCTAAGGTACCAAAATACTCCCAAAATTAAATGGGTGACTGTTCTATTCATCAGTCTAATATATATATATATATATATATATATATATATATATATATATATTTATATTTTTTCTTTATTTTTTGTTCTTCTTTAAAAACTTTTTTTTTTTTCTGAACTTCTTTTTACCCCCTTTCTTCTCCCTATGGATTGGGGTCTCTTCTGATTTCATTAAAGCATATTTTCCTGGGGTCTTTGCCACCCTTTTGGTATTTTATTTCCTCCTTCATATATTCTTATCTGCACAAAATGACAAGGCAGAAAAACCCACCACAAAGAAAAAAAGAACAAGAGGCAGTACCAAAGGACTAATCAATATGGACATTAGTAATATGTCAGATCTAGAGTTCAGAATGACGATTCTCAAGGTGCTAGCCGGGCTTGAAAAAGGCATGGAAGATATTAGAGAAACCCTGTCTGGATAAATAAAAGCCCTTTCTGGAGAAATAAAAGAACTAAAATCTAACCAAGTTGAAATTAAAAAAAGATATTAATGAGGTGAAATCATAATGGAGGCTATTACTGCTAGGATAAATGAGGCAGAAGAAAGAATTAGTGATACAGAAGACCAAATGATGGAGAGTAAAGAAGCTGAGCAAAAGAGAGACAAACAACTACTGGACCATGAGGGGAGAATTTGAGAGATAAGTGATACCATTAGAATAAACAACATTAGAATAGCTAGTATTCCAGAAGATGAAGAAAGAGAGAGGGGAGCAGAAGGTATATTGGAGAGAATTATTGTAGAGATTCTCAGTAATATGGCAAAGGGAACAAACATCAAAATCCAGGAGGTACAGAGAACCCCCCTTAAAATCAATAAGAATAGGTCCACACCCCGTCATCTAATAGTAAAATTTACAAATCTTAGTGACAAAGAGAAAATCCTGAAAGCAGCCCGGGACAAGAAGTCTGTAACATAAAATGGTAAAAATATTAGACTGGCAGCTGACCTATGCACAGAGACCTGGCAGGCCAGAAAGAACTGGCTTGATATAGTCAGAGCACTAAACAAGAAAAACATGGAGCCAAGAATACTATATCCAGCTAGGTTATCATTGAAAATAGAAGGAGAGGAGGGTGGGAGTCAAGATGGCGGAGAAGTAGCAGGCTGAGACTGCTTCAGCTAGCCGGAGATCAGCTAGATAGCTTATCTAAAGATTGCAAACACCTGAAAATCCATCGGCAGATCGAAGAGAAGAAGAACAGCAATTCTGGAAACAGAAAAACAACCACTTTCTGAAAGGTAGGACCGGCGGAGAAGTGAATCCAAAGCGACGGGAAGATAGACCCCGGGGGGAGGGGCCGGCTCCCGGCAAGCGGCGGAGCAACGGCGCACAAAATCAGGACTTTTAAAAGTCTGTTCCGCTGAGGGACATTGCTCCAGGCTAAACCGGGGCGAAGCCCACGCGGGTTCAGCGTGGCCTCAGGTCCCGCAGGGTCACAGAAGGATCAGGGGTGTCTGAGTGTCGCAGACCTTGCGGGTATTGGAACGGGAAAGCCGGCTACAGAGACAGAGCCGACAGTAAGCTCACAGCTCGGTGTTACCTTGAACTGGTCGTAGGCTCGGTGAGCTCGGAGCGCGGCCGGAGGTCAGGCAGACGGGAGTAACTGGGCGCTGTTCTCTGAGGGCGCACTGAGGAGTGCGGCCCTGGGCTCTCGGCTCCTCCGGGCCGGAGACCAGGAGGCCGCCATTTGTATTCCCGTCCTCCGGAACTCTACGGAAAGCGCTCAGGGAACAAAAGCTCCTGAAAGCAAACCCAAGGGGATTACTCACCCCAGCCCCGGGTAAGGGCGGTGTAATTCCGCCTGGGGCAAAGACACTTGAGAATCACTACAACAGGCCCCTCCCCCAGAAGATCAACAAGAAATCCAGCCGAGACCAAGTTCACCTACCAAGGAGTGCGGTTTCAATACCAAGGAGAGCAGCAGAATTCCAGAGGAGGAGAAAGAACTCATGGCTTTTTCCCTGTGATTTTTTTTTAGTCTTGCAGTTAATTTAATTTTTTTCTTTTTCATTTTTTGTTTTTTTTTTTTTTTTTATCGCCTTCGGGTGAAATTTTTTTTAATTTTTTTTTTTAACTGTTACCTTTTTCTTTTTTAACGATTTTTTACTAGTTTAACTAATATATATATTTTTTCTTTTTTTTACATTTTTCTTAGGTGTTTTCCTTTTTTTTTTAATTCTTTTCTTTTCTTTTTTCTTTCTTTTTTTTTTTTTTTTTTTTTTGTTTATTCCTTTTTGAACCTCTTTTTATCCCCTTTCTCCCCCCTCACGATTTTGGATCTCTTCTAATTTGGTTAAAGCATTTTTTCCTGGGGTTGTTGCCACCCTTTTAGTATTTTACTTGCCCCTTCATATACTCTTATCTGGACAAAATGACAAGACGGAAAAATTCAACACAAAAAAAAGAACAAGAGGCAGTACCGAAGGCTAGGGACCTAATCAATACAGACATTGGTAATATGTCAGATCTAGAGTTCAGAATGACAATTCTCAAGGTTCTAGCCGGGCTCGAAAAAGGCATGGAAGATATTAGAGAAACCCTCTCGAAAGATATAAAAGCCCTTTCTGGAGAAATAAAAGAACTAAAATCTAACCAAGTTGAAATAAAAAAAGCTATTAATGAAGTGCAATAAAAAATGGAGGCTCTCACTGCTAGGATAAATGAGGCAGAAGAAAGAATTAGTGATATAGAAGACCAAATGACAGAGAATAAAGAAGCTGAGCAAAAGAGGGACAAACAGCTACTGGACCACGAGGGGAGAATTCGAGAGATAAGTGACACCATAAGACGAAACAACATTAGAATAATTGGGATTCCAGAAGAAGAAGAAAGAGAGAGGGGAGCAGAAGGTATACTGGAGAGAATTATTGGGGAGAATTTCCCCAATATGGCAAAGGGAACGAGCATCAAAATTCAGGAGGTTCAGAGAACGCCCCTCAAAATCAATAGGAATAGGCCCACACCCCGTCACCTAATAGTAAAATTTACAAGTCTCAGTGACAAAGAGAAAATCCTGAAAGCAGCCCGGGAAAAGAAGTCTGTAACATACAATGGTAAAAATATTAGATTGGCAGCTGACTTATCCACAGAGACCTGGCAGGCCAGAAAGAGCTGGCATGATATTTTCAGAGCACTAAACGAGAAAAACATGCAGCCAAGAATACTATATCCAGCTAGGCTATCATTGAAAATAGAAGGAGAGATACAAAGCTTCCAGGACAAACAAAAACTGAAAGAATTTGCAAACACCAAACCAGCTCTACAGGAAATATTGAAAGGGGTCCTCTAAGCAAAGAGAGAGCCTACAAGTGGTAGATCAGAAAGGAACAGAGACCATATACAGTAACAGTCACCTTACAGGCAATACAATGGCACTAAATTCATATCTCTCAATAGTTACCCTGAATGTTAATGGGCTAAATGCCCCTGTCAAAAGACACAGGGTATCAGAATGGATAAAAAAACAAAACCCATCTATATGTTGCCTCCAAGAAACTCATTTTAAGCCCGAAGACACCTCCAGATTTAAAGTGAGGGGGTGGAAAAGAATTTACCATGCTAATGGACATCAGAAGAAAGCAGGAGTGGCAATCCTTATATCAGATCAATTAGATTTTAAGCCAAAGACTATAATAAGAGATGAGGAAGGACACTATATCATACTCAAAGGGTCTGTCCAACAAGAAGATTTAACAATTTTAAATATCTATGCCCCCAACGTGGGAGCAGCCAACTATATAAACCAATTAATAACAAAATCAAAGAAACACATCAACAATAATACAATAATAGTAGGGGACTTTAACACTCCCCTCACTGAAATGGACAAATCATCCAAGCAAAAGATCAGCAAGGAAATAAAGGCCTTAAACGACACACTGGACCAGATGGACATCACAGATATATTCAGAATATTTCATCCCAAAGCAACAGAATACACATTCTTCTCTAGTGCACATGGAACATTCTCCAGAATAGATCACATCCTCGGTCCTAAATCAGGACTCAACCGGTATCAAAAGATTGGGATCATTCCCTGCATATTTTCAGACCACAATGCTCTAAAGCTAGAACTCAACCACAAAAGGAAGTTTGGAAAGAACCCAAATACATGGAGACTAAACAGCATCCTTCTAAAGAATGAATGGGTCAACCAGGAAATTAAAGAAGAATTGAAAAAAATCATGGAAACAAATGATAATGAAAATACAACGGTTCAAAATCTGTGGGACACAACAAAGGCAGTCCTGAGAGGAAAATATATAGCGGTTCAAGCCTTTCTCAAGAATCAAGAAACGTCTCAGGTACACAACCTAACCCTACACCTAAAGGAGCTGCAGAAAGAACAAGAAAGAAACCCTAAGCCCAACAGGAGGAGAGAAATCATAAAGATCAGAGCAGAAATCAATGAAATGGAAACCAAAAAAACAATAGAACAAATCAATGAAACTAGGAGCTGGTTCTTTGAAAGAATTAATAAAATTGATAAACCCCTGGCCCGACTTATCAGAAAGAAAAGAGAAAGGACCCAAATAAATAAAATCATGAATGAAAGAGGAGAGATCACAACTAACACCAAAGAAATACAAACTATTATAAGAACATACTATGAGCAACTCTACGCCAATAAATTTGACAATCTGGAAGAAATGGATGCATTCCTAGAAACATATAAACTACCACAACTGAACCAGGAAGAAATAGAAAGCCTGAACAGACCCATAACCAGTAAGGAGATTGAAACAGTCATTAAAAATCTCCAAACAAACAAAAGCCCAGGGCCAGACGGCTTCCCGGGGGAATTCTACCAAACATTTAAAGAAGAACTAATTCCTATTCTCCTGAAACTGTTCCAAAAAATAGAAATGGAAGGAAAACTTCCAAACTCATTTTATGAGGCCAGCATCACCTTGATCCCAAAACCAGACAAGGATCCCACCAAAAAAGAGAGCTATAGACCGATATCCTTGATGAACACAGATGCGAAAATACTCAACAAAATACTAGCCAATAGGATTCAACAGTACATTAAAAAGATTATTCACCACGACCAAGTGGGATTTATTCCAGGGCTGCAAGGTTGGTTCAACATCCGCAAATCAGTCAATGTGATACAACACATCAATAAAAGAAAGAACAAGAACCATATGATACTCTCAATAGATGCTGAAAAAGCATTTGACAAAGTACAGCATCCCTTCCTGATCAAAACTCTTCAAAGTGTAGGGATAGAGGGCACATACCTCAATATCATCAAAGCCATCTATGAAAAACCCACCGCAAATATCATTCTCAATGGAGAAAAACTGAAAGCTTTTCCGCTAAGGTCAGGAACACGGCAGGGATGTCCATTATCACCACTGCTATTCAACGTAGTAGTAGAGGTCCTAGCCTCAGCAATCAGACAACAAAAGGAAATTAAAGGCATCCAAATCGGCAAAGAAGAAGTCAAATTATCACTCTTCGCAGATGATATGATACTATATGTGGAAAACCCAAAAGACTCCACTCCAAAACTGCTAGAACTTATACAGGAATTCAGTAACGTGTCAGGATATAAAATCAATGCACAGAAATCAGTTGCATTTCTCTACACCAACAGCAAGACAGAAGAAAGAGAAATTAAGGAGTCAATCCCGTTTACAATTGCACCCAAAACCATAAGATACCTAGGAATAAACCTAACCAAAGAGACACAGAATCTATACTCAGAAAACTATAAAGTACTCATGAAAGAAACTGAGGAAGACACAAAGAAATGGAAAAATGTTCCATGCTCCTGGATTGGAAGAATAAATATTGTGAAAATGTCTATGCTACCTAAAGCAATCTACACATTTAATGCAATTCCTATCAAAGTACCATCCATCTTTTTCAAAGAAATGGAACAAATAATGCTAAAATTTATATGGAACCAGAAAAGACCTCGATTAGCCAAAGGGATATTGAAAAAGAAAGCCAACGTTGGTGGCATCACAATTCCGGACTTCAAGCTCTATTACAAAGCTGTCGTCATCAAGACAGCATGGTACTGGCACAAAAACAGACACATAGATCAATGGAACAGAATAGAGAGCCCAGAAATAGACCCTCAACTCTATGGTCAACTAATCTTCGACAAAGCAGGAAAGAATGTCCAATGGAAAAAAGACAGCCTTTTCAATAAATGGTGCTGGGAAAATTTGACAGCCACATGCAGAAAAATGAAATTGGACCATTTCCTTACACCACACACAAAAATAGACTCAAAATGGATGAAGGACCTCAATGTGCGAAAGGAATCCATCAAAATCCTTGAGGAGAACACAGGTAGCAACCTCTTTGACCTCTGCCGCAGCAACATCTTCCTAGGAACAACGCAAAAGGCAAGGGAAGCAAGGGCAAAAATGAACTATTGGGATTTCATCAAGATCAAAAGCTTTTGCACAGCAAAGGAAACAGTTAACAAAATCAAAAGACAACTGACAGAATGGGAGAAGATATTTGCAAATGACATATCAGATAAGGGACTAGTGTCCAGAATCTATAAAGAACTTAGCAAACTCAACACCCAAAGAACAAATAATCCAATCAAGAAATGGGCAGAGGACATGAACAGACATTTCTGCAAAGAAGACATCCAGATGGCCAACAAACACATGAAAAAGTGCTCCATATCACTCGGCATCAGGGAAATACAAATCAAAACCACAATGAGATATCACCTCACACCAGTCAGAATGGCTAAAATCAACAAGTCAGGAAATGACAGATGCTGGCGAGGATGCGGAGAAAGGGGAACCCTCCTACACTGTTGGTGGGAATGCAAGCTGGTGCAGCCACTCTGGAAAACAGCATGGAGGTTCCTCAAAATGTTGAAAATAGAACTGCCCTATGACCCAGCAATTGCACTATTGGGTATTTACCCTAAGGATACAAACGTAGTGATCCAAAGGGGCACATGCACCCGAATGTTTATAGCAGCAATGTCCACAATAGCCAAACTATGGAAAGAACCTAGATGTCCATCAACAGATGAATGGATCAAGAAGATGTGGTATATATACACAATGGAATACTATGCAGCCATCAAAAGAAATGAAATCCTGCCATTTGCGACAACATGGATGGAACTAGAGCGTATCATGCTTAGCGAAATAAGTCAAGCAGAGAAAGACAACTATCATATGATCTCCCTGATATGAGGAAGTGGTGATGCAACATGGGGGCTTAAGTGGATAGGAGAAGAATAAATGAAACAAGATGGGATTGGGTGGGAGACAAACCATAAGTGACTTTTAATCTCACAAAACAAACTGAGGGTTGCTGGGGGGAGGGGGTTTGGGAGAAGGGGGTGGGATTATGGACATTGGGGAGGGTATGTGCTTTGGTGAGTGCTGTGAAGTGTGTAAACCTGGTGATTCACAGACCTGTACCCCTGGGGATAGAGTATTATGCCTCCATCAGAAAGGATGAATACCCAACTTTTGTAGCAACATGGACGGGACTGGAAGAGATTATGCTGAGTGAAATAAGTCAAGCAGAGAGAGTCAATTATCATATGGTTTCACTTATTTGTGGAGCATAACAAATAGCATGGAGGACATGGGGACTTAGAGTGGAGAAGGGAGTTGGGGGAAATTGGAAGGGGAGGTGAACCATGAGAGACTATGGACTCTGAAAAACAATCTGAGGGTTTTGAAGGGACGGGGGGTGGGAGGTTGGGGTACCAGGTGGTGGGTATTATAGAGGGCACGGATTGCATGGAGCACGGGGTGTGGTGCAAAAATAATGAATACTGTTATGCTGGAAATAAAAAAAAAATTACATAATAGGTGCTTGGTAAATGTTGTATAAATGAATGATCGAATTTTTAAAAAAATAAATAAATAAAAAAATAAAGAAAAAAAAAAAAAAAGAAAATAGAAGGAGAGATAAAAATCTTCCAGGAAAAACAAAATCTGAAAGTTTGAAAATACCAAACCAGCTCTACAGGAAATATTAAAAGGGGTTCTCTAAGCAAAGAGAGAGCCTAAAAGTAGTAGACCCGAAAGTAACAGAGAAAATATACAGTAATAGTCGCCTTACAGGCAATACAATGGCACTAAATTAATATATCTCTCAATAGTTACCCTGAATGTAAATGGGTTAAATGCCCCAATAAAAAGACACAAGGTATCAGAATGGATAACAAAGCAAAACAAAACCAATCAATATGTTGTCTATAAGATATCCATTTTATACCCAAAGACGCCTCCAGATTTAAAGTGAGGGGGTAATGGACATCAGAAGAAAGCTGGGGTAACAATCTTTATATAAGATCAATTAGATTTCAGGCCAAAGACTATAATAAGAGATGAGGAAGGACACTATACATACTCAAAGGGTCTGTCCAACAAGGAGATCTAAAAATTTTAAATATCTATGCCCCTAATATGGGAGCAACCAACTATATAAACCAATTAATAACAAAATCAAAGAAACACATTGACAATAATAAAATAATAATAGGGGACTTTAACACTCCCCTCACTGAAATGGACAGATCATCCAAGCAAAAGATCAACAAGGAAATAAAGGCCTTAAACGACACACTGGACCAGATGGACATCATAGATATATTCAGAACATTCCACCCCAAAGCAACAGAATACACATTCTTCTCTAGTGCACATGGAACATTCTCCAGAATAGATCACATCCTCGGTCCTAAATCAGGACTCAACTGGTATCAAAAGATTGGGATCATTGCCTGCATATTTTCAGACCACAATGCTCTGAAGCTAGAACCCAATCACAAGAGGAGATTTGGAAAGAACCCAAATACATGGAGACTAAAAAGTATCCGTCTAAAGAATGAATGGGTCAACCAGGAAATTAAAGAAGAATTGAAAAAAATCATGGAAACAAATGATAATGAAAACAATGGTTCAAAACCCGTGGGACACAACAAAGGCAGTCTTGAGAGGAAAATATATAGTGATACAAGACTTTCTCAAGAAACAAGAAAGGTCTCAAATAAACAACCTAACCCTACACTTAAAGGAGCTGGAGAAAGAACAACAAAGAAAGCGTAAACCCAACAGGCGAAAATAAATAATAAAGATCAGAGCAGAAATCAATGAAATAGAAACCAAAAAAAGAATAGAACAAATCTATGAAACTAGGAGCTCTTTCCTTGAAAGAATGAGTAAGATTGATAAACCCCTGGCCAGACTTATCAAAAAGAAAAGAGAAAGGACCCAAATTAATAAAATCATGAATGAAAAAAAAAAAAAAAAGAAAGAGGATAGATCACAACCAACACCAAAGAAATACAAACAATTACAAGAACATATTATGAGCAACTATATGCCAGCAAATTTGACAATCTGGAAGAAATGGATGCATTCCTAGAGACATATTAACTGCAAAAACTGAACTAGGAAGAAAGAGAAAACCTGAACAGACCCATAACCAGTAAAGAGATTGAAACAGTCTTCAAAAATCTCCCAACAAACAAGAGCCCAGGGCCAGACAGCTTCCCAGGGGAATTCTACCAAACATTTAAAGAAGAATTAATTCCTATTCTCCTGAAACTATTCCAAAAAATAGAAATGGAAGGAAAACTTCCAAACTCATTTTATGAGGCCAGCATTACCTTGGTCCCCAAACCAGACAAAGATCTCATCAAAAAAGAGAATTACAGACGAATATCCTTGGTGAACATGGATGCAAAAATTTTCACCAAAATACTAGCCATTAGGATCCAACAGTACATTAAAAGACTATTCATGTGGGATTTATTCTAGGGCTGCAAGTTTGGTTTAACATCTGCAGATCGATTGGTATGATACAATACTTTAATAAAAGAAAGAACAAGAACCATATGATACTCTCAATAGATGCTGAAAACACATTTGACAAAGTACAGCATCGTTTCCTCATCAAAACTCCTGTCAAAGTGTAGGGATAGAGGGTACATACCTCAATATCATCAAAGCCATCTATGAAAAACCCACTGCAAATATTATTCTCAATTAAGAAAAACGGAGATCTTTTCCACTAAGGTCAGAAACTTGGCAGGGATGCCCATAATCACCACTGCTATTCAACATAGTACTAGAAGTCCTAGCCTCAGCAATCAGACAACAAAAAGAAATTAAAGGCATCCAAATCGGCAAAGAAGAAGTCAAACTATCACTTTTTGCAGATGATATGATACTATATGTGGAAAACCCAAAAGATTCCACTCCAAAACTGCTAGAACTTGTACAGGAATTCAGTAAAGTGTCAGGATATAAAATCAATGCACAGAAATCAGTTGCATTTCTTCACACCAACAACAGGACAGAAGAAGGA
Source organism: Mustela erminea (assembly GCF_009829155.1). Lineage (NCBI taxonomy): Eukaryota > Metazoa > Chordata > Mammalia > Carnivora > Mustelidae > Mustela > Mustela erminea. The sequence continues at coordinate 110,006,367 of NC_045621.1, read as the reverse complement.
GAAATTAAGGAGTCAATTTCATTTACAATTGCACCCAAAGCCATAAGATACCTAGGAATAAATCTAACAAAAAGGCAAAGAATGTATACTCAGAAAACTATAAAGTACTCATGAAAGAATTTGAGGAAGACACAAAGAAATGGAAAAATGTTCCAGGCTCCTGGATTGGAAGAACAAATATTGTGAAAATGTCTATGCTACCTAAAACAATCTACATGTTTAATGCAATCCCTATCAAAATCTGATCCATTTTTTTCAAAGAAATGGAACAAATAATCCTAAAATATATGGAACCAGAAAAGACCTTGAATAGCCACAGGAATATTGAAAAAGAAAGCCAAAGTTGGTGGCATCACAATTCCAGACTTCACACTCTATTACAAAGCTGTCATCATCAAGACATTATGGTGCCGGCACAAAAACAGACACATATATCAATAGAACAGAATAGAGAGCCCAGAAATAGACCCTCAACTCTATGGTCAACTAGTCTTCAACAAAGCAGGAACAAATGTCCAGTGGAAAAAAGACAGCCTCTTCACAAATGGTGTTGGGAAAATTGGACAGCCACATGCAGAAAAATGAAATTGGACCATTTCCTTACACCATACATGAAAATAGACTCAAAATGGATGAAGGACCTCAATGTGAGAAAGGAACTCATCAAAATCCTTGAGTAGAACACAGGCAGCAATGTCTTCGACTTCAGCCACAGCAACTTCTTCCTAGGAACATCGCCAAAAGCAAGGGAAGAAGGGCAAAAATGAACTATTGGAATTTCATCAAGATCAAAATATTTTTCACAGCTAAGGAAACAGTTAAAATCAAAAGACAACTGACAGAATGGGAGAAGATATTTGCAAACAACATATCAGATAAAGGACTAGTATCCAAAAATCTACAAAAAGCTTATCAAACTCAACACCCAGAGAACAAATAATCCAATCAAGAAATGGGCACAGGTGGGCACCTGTGTGGCTCAGTGGATTAAAGCCTCTGCCTTCGGCTCAGGTCATGATCCCAGGGTCCTGGGATCGAGCCCCTCATCGGGCTCTCTGCTCAGTCAGGAGCCTGCTTCCTCCTCTCTCTCTGCCTGCTTCTCTGCCTACTTGTGATTTCTGTCTGTCAAATAAATAAAATAAAATCTAAAAAAAAATGCTCATTAAAAAAAAAAAAAAAGAAATGAGCAAAGGACTTGAACAACATTTCTGCAAAGAAGACATCCAGATGTCTAACAGACACATGAAAAAATGCTCCACATCACTCGTCATCAGGGAAATACAAATCAAAACCACAATGAGATACCACCTCACACCAGTCAGAATGGCTAAAATTAACAAGTCAGGAAATGACAGTTTCTGGGGAGGATGTGGAGAAAGGGGAATCCTTCTACAGTGTTGGTGGGAATGCAAGCTGGTGCAGCCTCAAAAAGTTTGAAATAGAACTACCCAATGACCCAGGAATCACACTATTAGGTATTTACCCTAAAGATACAAATGTAGTGATCCAATGGGGCACGTGCATCTGAATGTCTACAGCAGCAATGTCCACAATAGCCAAATAGGAAAGGACCTAGATGTCCATCAACAGATGAATGGATAAAGAAGAGGTGGTATCTATATACAATGGAATACTATGCAGCCATCAAAAGAAATGAAATCTTGCCATTTGCGATGACATGGATGGAACTATAGGGTATTATGCTTAGCAAAATAAGTCAATCTGAGAAAGACAATTATAGTATGAGCTCCCTGATATGAGGAAGCTGAGAGGCAATGTGGGGGGTTTGGGGGTTAGGAAAAGAATAAATGAAACAAGGTGGGATTGGGAGGGAGACAAACCATAAGAGACTCTCAGTGTCACAAAACAAACAGGGTTGCCTGTGGGGAGGAGGGGTAGGGAGAGGGTGGTGGGGTTATGGACATTGGGGAAGGTATGTGCTATGGTGAGTGCTGTGAAGTGTGTAAACCTGGCGATTCACAGACCTGTACCCCTGGGGCTAATAATACATTATATGTTAATAAAAAATTATAAAATAAAAATGATAGTAAAATTTAAAAAGAAAGAAAAGAATTCATTTCCTCTCTATTTGTTCATTTAATAGTGACTTAATCTTTCATTGTGGAAAATTTCAAACATACCAAGAATAGAGAGAATAGTAATCCTCATGTTCTCATGCATGTGACAAACTTTCATGCATTCTCTCCTTGAATATTTTGGTGCAAATTCTATATGTCCTATTATTTCAACAATGACTGCTTCCATATATATATATATATATATATATATATATATATATATATATATATTTAAAGATTTTATTTATTTGACAGAAAAAGATCACAAATAGGCAGAGAGGCAGGCAGAGAGAGAGAGAGGAGGAATCAGGCTCCCTGCCAAGCAGAGAGCCCGATGTGGGGCTCGATCCCCGGACCCTGGGATCATGACCTGAGCCGAAGGCAGAGGTTTAACCCACTAAGCCATCCAGGCGCCCCTAAGCTTATATTTTAAGCAAAGCCATAATACCAAAAGGAACTTATCAAAATAAGTATTTATTCTTTAATATCAGAGTTTGTTCACAATTCCCTAATTGACTCTAAATGTTTTATTTCTGACTCATTTGAATTAGAATCTAAACAAGGTCTACCTGTTGCATTTGGTTGCTAAAAGATTTTATTTATTTGACAGAGAGAGACACAGCAAGAGAGGGAACACAAGCAGAGGGAGTTGGAGAGGGAGAAGCAGGCTTCCTGCTGAGCAGGGAGCCAGATGTGGGGCTCAAAGCCAGGATCCTGGGATCATGACCTGAGCCAAAGACAGCCTCTTAACAACTAAGCCACACAGGTGCCCCTGGTTGCTTTATATTTTATGTCTCTTTTAAATTCCCTGATCCATTTACATGACCCCCACCCCTGCTTTTTTGTCTAAGAAATCTGATCATTTGTCCTGTAGGTTATGGCTCTATTGCTGCATCCTGGTGTTCTCTGGGATGTTATCCCATCTTCCAAATTTCTTGTAAACTGGCAGTCAGATCTAGATGCCTGATTTGGCTCAGGTTTGCTCTCTTTGCAAGGTGGTTTTGGGGTGCTAGGGACTTCATGTTGCACCACATCAGGTGGCACAAGGTGTTCTATTGTTCTACCTTTTCTGGAGGGTGGATCGTGTTCTCAGGCTGATACATCTTTTGTAATGCTCCTTGTCAGTTCTATACCTAATGATTTCAGCACTCATTCACTGTCGTTACTCAGATCCATTATTTTATTAGGAGTTGCGAAATGGTGCTTTTAAAATCCTTTCTATCATTTTGCGTTTACTAGCTGTAATTCTTTAATAAAGAGACATTGACCTTATGAAATATTAGTAACTATAAAATAGAGTTTGTGCAGGAAGGGCCAAAAAATGCTTGATTTGTGCCCTTTATACATATTTAGAAAAATGAGTTCATACCCTAACAAACTTCTACAAGGACCAATGTGAGGTTTTTTTGTTTGTTTGCTTTTTTGGGAGTAAATGTCATATACTAGATTTTAAAAATCTTAACCAACACCCAAATTTTGTTATTATTCAGAGAGGATACAAGGAAATAGTAGGTACAGAGACATAACAACATTAGTCTCTTCCAGGGATCTGAGCCATCAAATACAGCTTAAAAAAAAAAAAAAAGTCCCCTTTTCTGAACCAGAACATGTTTCCAAGTAACAGATGAGATCTAATGATGTGTGCAGTACAAGTTAGTGCAAAGAAGGCTACTCAGATTTTAGACTCCTTAATGTTTATTCTTCATTACTCTCTTAGGTTGAGAGCCTATATGACTACATCTCATTGTTCATCCAGCTGCATCCCATAAATCTGTAACTCCAGGTTTATTTATAAAGAACAACCTAGAATGACCAAATATGTCTTGCTAGAAACATTCTTATATAAGGACTTCCTTCTATCTTTACATGGAAATCCTATTAGAAGTTTGTGCAGGAAGTCTAGATAAAGTAAATGGTGCCTCTCTTGCTCTTGTCTGGGGGTCAAATTAAGGGCTGCTACCAACACTGTCCTTTCCACAATATCATATGAAAGTCATACCTTAGACTCTCGGTTCAGAGTCAAGCTCCACCACTTGTGCTTGTGACTTTTGGCAAATTTCAACCCTTCCGAAGGCCTCATCTGTGACTCCTCTGTGGAGTGGGATTAGGATCTAGTTCATAGGTTGATGATGACTGAATGAGGCAAACTTGAAAGATCACTCATTACAGTGACTTCAACAGAAGCATTAAACACACACGTGCTAGCCATGAAACAAATATGTAGTCATATTTGTTCTGGGACAAACATAATAATTTTATAGACACAACACAAGGCTAGTCCCCTTTCCTTTTCTCAGATGTATCCCATCCATTAGAATAGTGAATGGCTCATTGCAGACATTCAGGAAACTTTTTTTGCACATATGAATGAGTGAGTGAATGAATGAATGGGTGAATACATATAGCTTAGGTACAATGGCTCCATCCTTATTATTAGTATTCCTTCCTAGGAATATCTACCATCTCAGAACTAAATAACAACTATTATTCACATACATATTTTTATATTCTGAATATATATATATATTCAAATATATAGAGTATATGATATATATATAGGATATATGATATATACATAGGATATATGATATATATATATTCAGAATATTTTTTATTGTGGAAATTTGCATAACATAAAATTGCAAACAATCAAGTGACGTTTATTACATACACAATGTTGTGAAAATAGTTCCAGAGTTTCTTCACCTTAAATAGAAACCCCATCCTTACTAAGCAGTCATTCCCTATTTCCCCTCTTCTGCTAGGCCCAGGAAACCACTAATGTGCTTTCTTTCAGTGCGATTTGTCTATTCTGAACATTTCGTATAAGTAGAAGCATACAATATATGTCTTTTTGTGTCTGACTTTTCCTTTTTTAAAATAAATGACTTCTGGGGCGCCTGGGTGGCTCAGTGGATTAAGCCGCTGCCTTCGGCTCAGGTCATGATCTCAGTGTCCTGGGATCGAGCCCCGCATCGGGCTCTTTGCTCAGCGGGAGCCTGCTTCTCTCTCTCTCTCTCTGCCTGACTCTCCGCCTACTTGTGATTTCTCTCTCTGTCAAATAAATAAATAAAATCTTTAAAAAAAAAATAAATGACTTCTTTTAGAATTGTTTTAGATTTACATTCAGTTACATATATTTTTAAACTCATGGATTTTTTTTTTTTTTTTTTAGTATTTAATAGATTTTAATCCATTACAGAATGTACCCCTTATGTTGCTCTAACTTCTCCATCTTTGGCTTATAGGAGCCCATTCAAGTTGGCTTTGTGTCCTTTTTGATTGATATATTAATGAACTTAAAGAAAACCAGTTTTGGGGATAGCACCCAGAAGGCAGCTGTTCATTAGAAAGTATGTCTATGTGGTTTGGGTGGGGAAGGAGAGTTGAGGGCAGGGAAGTAAAGACATTAGAATAGTAAGGAAAAAATGAGATGCTAATTCAATTTCTAGGGAAAACGGCCTTTTGTACAATATGCTCTAGAGTTTTGAACTCTACCAGCATTGTTCCCACTGGGAAGAGATTCTGTCCTTATTAGCAAATGCAGGCTTGCTTTGTACCCGTTGGCTGTGGGGAGACAGGCCTGTTGGGCAGTCCCACTTCCAACCTTCTCCAGAGCTCATCAGCCATAGGCCTTTGGGAAAGATTAGAAAGGGCTGAAGAGCACCAGGATTCCTCACTCATTGGCAAGAACTGTTATAGTTCCCCACATGCATCTGGTATCCAGGGAAGGCATGGAGGAAAATGGCAGACCTGAGTTTGTCTGCCTGGTGAACATCCCCCACCTCATATGTGGAGGGGAGGCAGGCCAGAGGACCAACGCAGAGAAGGCACCTGCCCAGGACTATGCTTTGGGTCGCTATTTTGCAGTTGCTTTCTCCTTTGATCCTCACAATAGCAACTTGTAAATGTTCTATATGGCCAAGGATTGATGCTGTGGCATTCAAAGTGGGAATGGCACTGTTCTTGTCCTCAATGAATTTGTGAAAAAGTACTTGCAAGGAACTTGCAAGGTAGTTAAGCAACACTGCCAAGCTGTCTATGAGTGGTTGATAGAAGGACAAGACCAGAAATCCTGCCACAAGAGCTAGATTGTGCTATGGGAATATATACAGTATTTGTAATTGGTGGTCAGAGATGAGGCAGCATCTCTGTTATAATCAGCATTACCAGTAGCAAGACTCTTTGTTAGGCTGTAGTATGGTCCCATTCTGGGCTGGCTAGGGAAACACCTCTGTGGTACACACATGGTCCCCGGTCCCTGCCTAGAGCCATCAGGAATGATGCTAATGGAGCCTCACAGTGGTAAAAGCCATGGGTTAGAGAGAGTGCTTAGATGTTCATGGGCACCAGAGCAAGGAGATGTGATGGTCAGCACAGGCTCTGGGACCTGACACACCAATGTGTTACTAGGTGCTGCTCTCCAAGTCCTCACCATCAGATGGAAAAATCATCTTCTCTCTCTGTGTTGTAGTGAGAGTACAGTAAGAACATGCCTGAACCTGGCTCAGGGCAGGTGCTCAGTAATTGTTGTTGACACTAGTAGAGGTTTACTGAACACACTCAAGAGTGATGATGAAAGTCATCTCTGGTTCCCTTCAAGGTGTTGTGTGGGATAGGTGTGAGTACTGTGACAATAGATATGCATAGTGAGTCTGAGCATGTGGCTCAAGTCCCTGCAAGACCACAGGTAAAGAGGAGAAAAATCTGCACTCAATGACAATGTGAGTTCCTAACACTGCAGTCTCTGTGCTCCAGCTTTGGGTGTTTAATGGTGTGGGTGCTATGCTTCCCACCTATGTCTAGGAACTGTAGATTTTGTGCCACAGCTGACGATGTGATGCCAAAGGAAGAGGAATCTTTGCAGGTCTTCATTCCGGGGCCGCAGGCATCACCCTTAAGTGGGCTTCTGAAATTACATTTAAAAATTTGTGTATTTGTTCTTTTCTTTTTTGCTTGAATAAATGTTTTATAGATTTATCAGGATCTCGAGTCTATAAATTGTAAAAGATAAAGAGCAATTGATACAGATCTTTAGACTTTAAGAAGTGTATTTGCTCATTATCTCTTTTGAGCTCACAGGAATCCCATGTAATATGTTTAGAGTTATTAAAAAAAATGTTTAGAGTTATTATTATTATTATTTATATTTGACAGTTGAAATAACATTCTCAGAGAAACCTAGGACTATCATGCACTCCAGACTGCTGTGGGTGGCTTCTCTAGCATCTTCTCTTTTTCTTTTCCCAAGGGGTCCAGATTTCCATTGGAAATCTTATTTCCTTCTATGGTCTGGGGGTAGCTTGCAGCCTAGGCAAAGTTGATCATTATGACCTATCTCAGTGGGTACTCTGGTTCATGCATGAACATATGACCTAAGAGTCCAATCAGAGTGAATTTCCCAATTTGTCACTGCTCTGACGCTAGGCTGACTTGGCCCTTCAGAGATCCCCTAAATTGGGGAAAGGTGACTGGGATTTTGAATCCCAAGTCACAGGATGCTGGCTTTCTTGGGGAGTGGGGGATAACTTAGGAAAGGTAGCACTTCCGCTGTACCTCAAGTGGGTCTCAGCTGTGAGCCCCATCAAGAGAAAACATTGTAATATATTGATAGTATACCTAAGCACCCACCGTGGTGACATAGAAACCTGTGCTGAAGGTGACAGAACTCTTGTTAGTCAGGGCCCAAAAGTGCTTATGTCTCTTCTTCCATGGGAAGTGGGATAGAGGATGAAGAAGTAAGGGGAGGCACACACCACTCTGGGTTCTGCTGAGATTTTCTCCTTAACTTTCTAGATGTCCAGTGAATTTATGTCTGTTAGAAAGAAAAGCCAATTGCAGTGAATATTCTGTAAAACTAGCCAAGGAGGAAGCTATTAAAAGAACAGGAAACCCGTAGTGTCCAGGTCTTGTCACCTCTGGCTTCCTCCCAAATGGCCAGGTTTGGAGACCCACATATTGACACGTCTCTTTACCTCTTGTTATTCACAAGTTAGATGTTAGCCTGTGCTTGGCAGACACAGCTCCTGAGTTTCTTCCGATGTTAGCCTTCGTGTTGTTAAATAATATGCTTAACTTAACAGTTCCCCATGTAATTTATCTAGTATCTTTTATATACCACTATGGAGGATAAATTTTTAGTACTCAGGGTCTGCATTACCTCTCTTCTTCCACCCTTCAATCAGTTAAATAATTTTTTATTTAATCAGTATCCAATGTTTACATTACTATGATTATGTAAATACTGTTCATAGCTGATACTACTTGTGTGCTGTGATTACATTCCATTTCTTGTGCAGTGTTTAACTGTTCTAGTAGTTGAGTTTTGACTCTAAGAAATTGGTTAGTTTTCTATCTACCTGTGACTAATTCTTCCCACACCTATCAGCTACCTAAAAGTCTCCCTCAGTCTGGTCTGGCAAGTAGATACTCTATTAGTTCTTGGCAGATTCTCTCTTGGAGACTTCTGCCTCCAAGCTTTCATCTGGACAAGTTGTTTCAGGCCACTTAGATGGGACTTCCCTTCACTATCCTTGTCTGAGATCTTCAAAGTCTTAAGAGAAGATTTGAGATGTGAAAAAGATACATATTGGCTCCAAAAATAAAACCACAAATTAGAAATAAACAAACATTTAGTGAAATTGCATATTATTATTTCAACTAATCAATTGCAGCTTAACTCAACATTCCTTGAAACAGTTCTCCAACTTTGATCCAGTCTGCATATCTGGCATATCCTGAGAAATACTGAAAGATACGCCAAAAGCAATTCTTTAGTTTTTGTTTTTGTTTTTGTTTTTTTTTCACATGGGTAGAGCTGCTATGACAAACAGATTTGGATATATGTACCACATATTCAAACCTACCCTCACACAGAAGGTGAACTTAATGGGAAGCCAAGACTCACTCTTCCTTCTCCACATCTCCCATTTAAAAAAAAATATATATATATTTGTTGGAGAAAGAGAGCAAGTGAGAAAGCACACACACAAAAGCAGGGGAAGCAGCAGGCAGAGCAAGAAGTTTCCCCTGTCAAGCAGGAACCCTGATGTGGAACTCAATCCCAGGACCATGGGATTATGACCTGAGATGAAGGCAGATGTTTAACTGACTGAACCACCCAGGCATCCCAAGCCAAGACTTTTTATTTATTTATTTTTAAAAATTTTTAAATTTTATTTTTTTATTGTGTTATATTAGTCACCATATAATACATCATTAGTTTTCTTTTTAAATATTTTTATTTATTTCTTTGACAGAGAGAGACACAGCAAGAGAGGGAACTCAAGCAGAGGGAGTGAGAGAGGGAGAAGCAGGCTTCCTGCTGAGCAGGGAGCCCAATGTGGGGCTCGATCCCAGGACCATGGGATCATGACCTGAGCCAAAGGCAGACACTTAATGCCTGAGGCATCCACACACCCCACATCATTAGTTTTTGATATAGTGTTCCAAGATTCATTGTTTATGTATAAAACCTAGTGCTCCATGCAATATGTGCCCTCCTTAATACCCAGGCTCACCCAACTCATCATCCCCCTCCTCTCTAAAACCCTCAGTTTGTTTCTTGGAGTCCACAGTCTCTCGTAGTTTGTCTGCTACTCCAATTTCCACCCCTTTACTTTTCCTTTCCTTCACCTATGTCCTCCATGTTTTTCCTTATGTTCCACAAGTAAGTGAAACCATATAACTGACTTTCTCTGCTTGACTTATTTCACTCAGCATAATCTCCTCCAGTCCTATCCATGTTGATGCAAAAGTTAGGATTCATCTTTACTGATGGCTGAGTAATAGGCCATTGTATAAGTGGACCACATCTTCTTTATTCATTCATCTGTTGAAAAACATCTCAGCTCTTTCCACAGTTTGGCTATTGTGACCATTGCTGCTATGAACATTGGGGTACAGATGGCCCTTCTTTTCACTACATCTGCATCTTTGGGGGTAAATACCCAGTAGTGCAATTGCTGGGTCATAGTGTAGCTCTATTTTTAATTTCTTAAGGGCTTTCCACACTGTTTTTCAAAGCGGCTGCACCAACTTGCATTCCCACCAACAGTGTAAGAATGTTACCCTTTCTCCACATAATTTCCAAAATTTGTTGTTTCTTGCCTTGTTAATTTTGGCCATTCTAACTGGTATAAGGTGGTATCTCAATGTGGTTTTGATTTGAATCTCCCTGACGGCTAATGAGGATGAACATTTCTTCGTGTGCCTGCTAGCCATTTGTATGTCTTCATTCGGGAAGTGTCTGCTCATGTCTTCTGCCCATTTTTTGACTTGACTATCTGTTTTTTGGGTGTTGAGTTTGAGGAGTTCTTTATAGATCTTAGATATCAGCTCTTTGTCTATACTGTCATTTGTGAATATTTTCTCCCATTCTGTGGGTTACCTCTTTGTTTTGTTGACTGTTTCCTTTGCTGTGCAGAAGCTTTTGATCTTAATGAAGTCCCAAAAGTTCATTTTTGCTTTTGTTTCCTTTGCCTTTGGAGACATGTCTTGAAAGAAGTTGCTGTGGCCAATGTCCAAGAGGTCACTCCTTATGTTCTCTTCCAGGATTTTGACAGATTCCTCCCTCACATTGAGGTCTTTTACCCACTTTAAGTTTATCTTTGTGTACGGTGTAAGAGAATGGTCGAGTTTAGTTCTCCTGTATATAGCTGTCCAATTTTCCCAGCACCATTTATTGAAGAGACTTTTTTCCACTGGGTATTTTTTCCTACTTTGTCAAAGATTATTTGAACATAGAGTTGAGGGTCTATATCTGGGCTCTTTACTCTGTTCCATTTTTATTTGTGTCTGTTTTTGTTCCTGTACCATGCTGTCTTGGTGATCACAGCTTTGTAATAAAGCTTGAAATCAGGCATTGTGATGCCTTCAGCTTTGGTTTTCTTTTTCAACATTTCCTTGGCAGTTTAGGGTCTTTTCTGGTTCCATACAAATGCAGAGAAAGCATTTGACAAAATACACATCCTTTCCTGATTAAAACTTCTCAGAGTATAAGGATAGAGGGAACATTCCTCAACTTTGTAAAATCCATCTATGAAAAACCCACAGCAAATATCATTCCCAATGGGGAGAAGCTGAGATCAGGAACATGACAAGTATGCCCACTATCATCACTATCGTTCAACATAGTAGTGGAAGTCCTAAAAACAGCAATCAGATAACAAAAAGAAATGAGGTATTCAAACTGGCAAAGAAGAAGTCAAACTAACTCTCTTCACAGATGACATGATACTTTATGTGGAAAACCCTAAAGTCTCCACCCCCCAAATACTAGAACTCATACAGCAATTCAGTAATGTGGCAGGATACAAAATCAATTCACAGAAATCAGTTGCTTTCTTATACCTAACAGTGAAACTGTAGAAAGGGAAATTAGAGAATTGGTTCCATTTACAATAGCACCAGAAACTGTAAGATACCTTGGAATAAACCTAACCAAAGATGTAAAGGATCTATACTTGAGAAACTACAGAACACTCATCAAAGAAATTGTAGAAGACTCAAAAAGATGGAAAAGCATTCCATGTTCATGGATTGGAAGAAGAAACATTGTTAAAATATGTATGCTTCCCAGAGAAATCTATGCTTTCAACACCATCTTAATCAAAGTACCATCAGCATTTTTCAAAGTGCTGGAACAAACAATCCTAAAATTGGTATGGAGCCAAGATTTTTTAGAGTTAGTCTTTGCTGTTCCCATAACTGACTCTTTTGCTTCATCTTCTCACCTGCCACTGTTACCAACATTACTCCTCTGGTGTGATTCACCATGTATTTTCCAAGATTGGAGTCTATTTCCTAGTTCCATCCTTTAACTCTCCTTCTTGGACAGGGGATTCTACAAATGGCCCCCCTTTGGGTGTTAAATTTATTGGCCAAAGTGACCTCCATCTTCTTCCTCCCCTTATGCTTAGCTCCTCCTCCAGCTCCTGGAAGGAGGTGAGATCAAGAAAGCAATATTTACAGTGGTTCATTCCAATGACAGTACTGTTATATGGTGTTCTGGACATCTTCTCTTTACTCCCAGATGCATTCTCTACCTCTCTTTACCATGCTTACAGTGCCAAGAAACTGATCTGAATGGATTGCATCATACAGCCTTTCTTGCTCTCAGCTTCCAGTTGGATTTGGCTAGGGATGGCTCTGTAGGTGAGTGAGAATATGGGAGCTTATGTTACAGTGATCACTTAGCTAGCATTTTTGGACCTGGAAGCTACTTCCTCTCCTTGCCAGCTAGACATATAATTGTTTTGATCATGGAAAAGAAGTTATAAGCATGAGCATTTCTGTAGATACTTGTGTAGCTGCTCAACCTCAAGAAAGAAAGAAATGCCACATTGTTTTGTGACATAATGTTTATTTTATGTTTCTATTTTCTGAGAATGCTTGTATTTGATTTCAGTCAAATTGGTCTTCCTTCATTTTCTTTGGGTTTGGACTTTGTTATATTATAAACTTTGGAGTTAAAGGTCTCAGTGTTAAATGCTCATGGCAGCTTCTATTGATATATCTCTGGTTCCACCTGGTCCCCAGTGGTCAGTCCATTCAGACCACTGCTAAGTCATCTTTGTGGTTTCCAGAATAATTTCAGGCCGGCTTTGCAACCCTAAACAAACACATAACTTTTCCCTCTGATGTTATCCTAGTGTATGCCTAGGAAAGGAGATAGATTATCTGCTCATTATAAGATCTTGATTATCTCAACCCTTGGTGAGGGGTCTGTTATTATCCACCCAGAAGGGAGCAGTTTTCCTTTCTTAGAGAATTCCAAAATGTCAGTTCTCAATCTTTATCCCTGCAGTAAGAAATCTTTCCCCAGTTTGAGGAATAAGAGGTGGAAAACCTTGTTCTGTGTCATCCTGAATGCTCTTAAATCTGCTACATACACCCAAAACCCTTTCTCTTTCCTTTATGGCCCATAGATTTTGGAAATCTCAAATCCAGAAAGGGACTAGACCATACAGGAGGGAATTTGGAAGGTTAAGAAAACCAAGAGTCATACTGGAGGGGAAAATGGATTACTTTAAAACGTTTCTATCTTCCTCCCACTTTACCCCCCACTATGTCCTCTTAGGGAACATGAGGGAGAAGTGCTGAGAAATGGCAAGTGATAATTGGTTAAATACTCCATAAAATAGAAAAGGAAAAAACTAAGGGTTGACCTGTTGTGGAAGGGAGGCTGGGGAAGGGCCCTTGAAGAGATGGAGGGCTCGTCTGTTGGAGCTCTGGCCTAGTGAGGGGCAACAAGATTTGGAACCAGAACCGCTCACCTAGAATGAAGTGCCAGGTCAGGATTGGTTAGAACTGATATCTACTTAGAGAGGCCAGAATAGGCAGAGAACCATGCCACCTGTACCTGAAAAAGTGAGAGGACAGCCTGTTATCATTTTGAGAATTAAACCTAAATCCTTGTAAAGGGACAATAATGTCAACAATAACTTTTATTGTTAAATGAGTCCTGCTTATTTAATCCTTACTATAGTCCATTGAGGTACTGTGTATAATTATCAACTTTTTTGATGAGGAAATTGATTGGTCCTAACCAGGATTGTAAAGTTAGTGAAAGATCAGGACTTATCTGCAGGTCTATCTCCTTCTAAACCTAGGTCTCAACTACCGTGTCTTTGTGTTACCTGGTCCTATTTTTGCAGCAGAAAAATAGGGTGATTGAATCAATGAAAGCTTCAGGAGTGAGATGATAATGATAGTGATAATGAATGATGGCAATGAAACATATTAAAGGATAACATCATTAGAAGTCTTGTATGTGCCAAGAACTCCCAGGACCTTCTACACAAATTCATTTCCCTCTGCACTTTCAGAAGCAAAGTCTGAGTCACTCAGTTATGAATTTGTCTTTCACAAAACAAATTAAATAATCCCCACTGTTCTTACTGCCCTCAGTTTCATTGCCCTCAGTGAAAGTACTGGTTCTTTAGTACTTACTCACTCTTAGCTTACTAGGACTGTATTCAAAAGTGACTCTGGAATTGATCTCCAAAAGAATTCTGTTGAGTTGGACATCAGAAAAATGGAGGAGTAGCCAGCTCCAAGCTCTTGTCTCTCTACACAAACACCAAAAAACAAGCAAAAATGATCAGAACTAATGTTGTAAATCTCTGAAAAAAAACAGTAAAAAGCTTACATCAATCAAGTGAAGGTGAAATCAAGAAAAAGTCAACTTAAAAATGCTCCAGGAATTCAGGACATCTGGATGGCTCAGTCAGTTACACGGCTGCCTTCAGCTCAGGTCATGAACCCACGGTGCTGGGTTTGAGTCCTGCATCAGGCTCCTTGCTCAGTAGGGATCATGATTCTCCCTCTGCCTGCCACTCCCCCTGCTTATGCTCTCTCTCTAGTAAATAAATAAATAGATACATAAATAAATAAAATTTTTTTAAAAAATGCTCCTGGAATTCAAGAAAATAGCTGTTAAAAGACTAAGTGACTACAAGCTAAGGAACAGGGACTTTAGTGACCACACACAACAAAGAATACAATCTGGGAAAAAAAACTGTAGTCATTAAATAGATGAAAACAACCTTCAACATTCAAGAAAATGCAACAAACTCTGAGATTGAGAAAGAATCTCATTTACTATATTATAATAGTCAAATGTTAGTTTTCAAAAACAATGAAAATCACAATGCATACAAAGAAATAATAATAAATTATTATTTGAAAATAATTGAAAATTATTATTTGAAAAGAAATAAACTAAGTAGAAAGAAATCATCTCTGAGGGAAATTAGTATCACTCTTACTAAACAAAACTTTAAAGCAGTAATCTTAAATATGTTCAAAAAGCAAAAGAAAAACATGGACAGAAAATTAAAGGAAATCAAACAATAAAGTATAAAAATAATAATATCAATAAAGAGATAAGAATTATTGAAAAAACATAAGTTCTGGAGGTTAAAATTGCAATAACTTAAAAGATAAATAAACTAATGGGTTCAACAACAGGTTTTAGCAAGAAAGATGTATCAATGAACTTGAAGATAGGGCAATTGAAATTATTGAGTCTGGGGAGCAGAAAGAAAAAGAATGAAGAAATATGACAGAACTTAAGTGATGCATAGGACACCATTAGAGAAAACAATATATGTATTATGAATATCCCAGAAGGAGAAGATGTAAAGAAAGGAACTGAAAAAAAATTTGAAGAAATAATGGTCAAAACCTTCCCAAGTTTAATAAAAGACCTGTAGTTATGCATTGAAGAAACTCAACAAATTCCAAATAAGATAAAAATAGAAGAGAAACCTACACTGATACACATTATAATCAAACTACTGAAAGTCAAAGAGACAATACTGAAACTAATGAGAGAGAAGTGACTCATACACAAGAGATGTTCTATAAGAAAAATAGCCAATTAAAAAAATATTTATTTATTTGACGGAGAGAGGTCACAAGTAGGCAGAGAGGCAGGTGGGGTGGGGGAAGTAGTCTCCCTGCTGGGCAGAGAGCCTGATGTGGGGCTTGATTCCAGGACGCCGAGATCATGACCTGAGCCAAACGCAGAGGCTTAACCCACTGAGTCACCCAGGTGCTCAAGCTGGTCAATTTCTCATTAAAAATCATGGAAGCCAAAAGGAGTGGAATATATATATATATATATATATATATATATATATATGAATATGATGCTGAAAAAACCAACCTGTTGCTTGAAAATTTGATATCCAACAAAACTGTCCTTGAACAGTGAAAAAAAAATTAAGATATTTCTAGGTAAATAAAAGCTAAGGGTCTTTGTTACCACTAAATCTGCCCTGCAAAAAATGCCAAAGGGAATCCTTTAGGTTGAAATAAAAGGACACTAGGCAGTCACTGGAGGCTGTACGAGGAAATAGAGATAGCCAGTAAAGGTAAATGCACAGGCAAATATAAAAGCCAGTATTTCCTCATTTTTTGTTTATAAATCCATTTTTATTTCTGACATGAATACTATGTATAATTATATGCAAATAAATTAGATAATCAAGGTTGAAATAGATAATTCATTAAAAATATAAAAACAATCAAAACTGACTTCAGAAAAAATAGAAAAATGTGAACAGACCTTTAACAAAAGATTGAACTGGTAATAAAAAACCTCAAAACAAATTTGAGGACAAAAATGCATCATTTAGGAGTTCTACAAAAATATTCAAAGGCAACTTAACTTCAATCTTTTCCAAACTCTTCCAAAAAAATAGGAAAGGAGGAACACTTCCTAATTCTATGAAAACAACATTACCTTGATGCCAGATAAACGAATCACAACAAAAGAAAGTTATAGACCAATAAACCTTATGAACATAGATGAAAAATATCAACAAAATACAAAGTGAACTCAACAGTATTTTAAAAGGATTATACACTATGAACAAGGGGGATTTCTCCCAGAAATACAAGCAGTAGTTTCACACAAGAAAATCCATCATTTAATTATCCCATTGATAGCACAAAGGGAGGCAGAAACACATGACCTTCTCCATTGATGCAGAAAAGGCACTTGACAACATCTGTTATTCTTTCATTCTAAAAACACTTAGAAAACCAGGAATAAAAAGAAACTTCTTTAATGTGGTAAATGGCATTTATGAAAAACTCACATCTAAAATCATAATGGTGAAAGACTGAAAGCTTTTTTCATAAGATCAGATACAGAACAGGAATGTTCACTCTTACCACTGCTCTTCATCATTGTACTGCAAATTTTAGCCAGACAAATTAGACAATAAAAATAAATAAAAATATCCATATTAATAAATAAAAAACAAAACTGTCTCTATTCATGGAAGACATGATCCCATATAAAAAAATGCCAATTAACCCATTAGAAACCTGCTAAAACTAGAAAATAAGTTCAACAAAGTTACTGGTTCAAGATTAACAGACAAAGAATCGGTTCTGTTTCCATACACTAGTGATGAAAAATTAAAAAAGGAAATTAAGAAAACAATTTCATAAAAATAGTATCTGAAAGAATAAAATACTTAAGAATAAATTTATCCAGGGCACCTGGGTGGCTCAGCGGGTTAAGCCTCTGCCTTCAGCTCAGGTGATGATCTCAGGGTCCTGGGATTGATCCCCACATTGGGCTCTCTGCTCAGCAGGGAGTCTGCTCCCCCACCCACTGCCTGCCTCTCTGCCTACTTGTGATGTCTGTCAAATAAATTAATAAAAACCTTAAAAAAAAGAATAAATTTAGCCAACAAAGTGAAAAACTTGTTCACTGAAGACTACAAAACATTGTTGAAAGACATTAAAGAAGACCTTCATAAATGGAAAGCCATCCCTTGTTCATGCGTAGGAAGACAGTATTTTTCAGATGTCAATACTATCCAAAGCAATCTATAGATTCAGCACAATCTCTATCAAAATTCCAATAGCCTTTTTTTTTTTTCCAGAAATGGAAAAGCTGATTGTCAAATCTGTATGGAATTTCATGAGGTCCTGAAGAGCAATACCATTTTGAAAAGGTTTGAAATAAACTTTGAAAAAATTTTCTTGACAAAATAGTTTCTTGACAAAGTTAAATGTCTTATACTACCCAGTTTCAAAACTTACTACAAAGCTATAGTAAATAAAACAATGCAGCAGTGGCATTATGATGGACATATAGACTAGTGGAATAGAACTGAGTATCCAGAAATAAGCCCTAACATCCATGGGCAATTGAATTTTGACAAGAGGGGTAAATCTTTTCAATATGAAAAGAACAGTCTCTTCAATAAATGAATCTGGAATATTTGGATTTCAAGTGTAAAAGAATGAAGTTAGACTTCTATCTCATGCCTTATACAAAAATCAACTAAAAATAGATTAATGACTTAAACTTAAGGACCTAAGCCCTTACAGTAAAACTTAGGGATAAATCGTCATGATCTTGCAACTGACAAGAAATTCTTAGATATGGGTAACAACAGTGTGGGTAACAAAAGAAAAAAATAAATTGGCCTTTGTCACAGTTAAAAACATTTGTGCATCAAGGGCTATTCATCAAGAAAGTAAAATAAAAAACACAAATGGGAGAAAATATTTGCAAATCATATATCTGACAGAGGTTTCAACAAGAAGACAAATGACCCTAGAGTTATTTGGAAGAATAGTTGGGAAAAAATGGGTAAAAGACTTAGACATTTCTTCAGTGAAGATATACACGGTCAATAGCATATGAAAAGCTGCTCAGCCTCATTAGTCATTAGGGGGATGCAAACCAAAACCACAGTGAGGTAACCACTTCATATCCACTAGGATGAGTATATCTATATCTATATCTATATCATCTATATATATCTATAACTATATATTTTTTTAAAGGAAAATAGGGGTGCCTGCATGGCTCAGTTGGTCAAACATCTGCCTTCGACTCAGGTCATGGTCCCAGGGTCCAGGGATTGGGCCCTCACGTGGAGCTCCTTGCTCAGTGGGGAGTCTGCTTCTCCCTTTCCCTACCCACCCCTGTGATCATGCTCTCTCAAATAAATAAAAATTTTGTATAAATATATATAAACATAATATAATAAATATACAATATGTAGATAAATATATAAATAATAAAATTATTTTTTAAAAGGAAAACAAGTGTTGGTGAGGATACGGAAAAAATTAGAACCCTTACACATTGCTGGTAGGACTGTAAGATGGCGTAGTCTCTGTGGAAAATAGTTTGGCAATTCCCCAAAAAGCTAAACATAGACATACTCTATGACCCAACATTTCTACTTCTAGCTGTATACCCCAAGGAACTGAAAACAGGAATTTGTACAAACACTTGCATGCCAAAGTTCATTATAGCATTATTCACAATAGCCAAAATGTAGAAACAATGCAAGTGCCCATCAACAGATGACTAGGTAATCTAAATGTGGTATAAAAGCTTAATGCATGGTATAACATAGATGAAATCTTGAAAACATTATGCTAACTGCAATAAGGCAGACAAAAAAAGGGACAGATATTGTATGATTCTACTTATGTGAAGTATCTTGAATAGGCAAATTCAGAGACAGAAAGTAGATTAGAAGTTACCAGGGGCTGCAGGAAGGGGAAAATGGGAAATTAAGTTATTGCTTAATGGTTATAGAGTTTCTGTTTGGGATGATGAAAAAGTTTTGTAAATACATAGTGCTGATGGTTGAACAACATTGTGAATGTAATTAGTGTCACTGAACTGTACACTTAAGAATGGTTAAAATGGATATTTTTATGTTATGTATATTTTACCATGATTTAAAAAAATAAAGAGTAAAAAAAAAAAATCTGTCATGAACACAGTCAGTTGCTTTCACAGCATATATTCACTCATTCTTTCTTCCTAGCACATGCTCAATTTGGTTCAAGAATATAACTCTCCTGGGTTTTTCACCCAGACCTGAACCCAAGGAAGAGCAGCCCAATCATGAAGGTCTCATTCCAATTGCATGTGATCGGCTTAGGAAGCCAGGGTTAAGCCAATCAAGGCATGGGATTCTTGGAGGACTACTATTAGTCCAGCAGTGCTCACATAACCTAAAATGGTTCAGTCAGACTGAAGGGGAGAAGTATTCATTACATTATGAGAAGTTTATTTTCTTCTTTCCTCTTGATGAACACTGGAATTTTTCCAAGCTAAGCACTTTATAAATGGAAACACACATGTGGGGTGGAGTGAAAGTAGTTCCTTGAAGGGTGAATGATCCATATCCTTCTCTTCATTTATATCTCACTATGAATATTCTAAAAAACAATTGAGGTACTTACGTTTGGGATTTGTATCATATAGGTTCTACTCTATGTCCTACTCTGTCCAAGCTGGGTGGGGGGCACAATTGAGGCTTCTGTCAGGGAATGAAAGAAATCCCTGGAAATGGGATCTATTATTCTTTGCTGCTGTGGAATGTGAGCCCTCTCCTATCTGAAGTCTTGGTGATTCTCTCCAACATACCTGACAGAGAGAGTCCCTGCAAAATAAGCCATAGGCACTTTCTGACTTTGGGGAAATTGATCATTTGTTATGACACTGCAGAATAAAATACAGAGGGAGAAAGCAGAGAGATACTGGCTCTGTTGTTCTGACAACCTCATATCCTGAGTATCACAATATAAGCCTCAGCTGAGCTCCCTGCTGTGTGATTGATTCTACCTGACTAGTTTCCCACTAGGTCCCGGCCATTGGAGACAGAATGCAGGGGTCTGACTGGGCGTGCTTATCTGGATATTTGTTTGTTTCTTCTTTTGTTCTATCTTCTCAGTGGAGGAAATGGCAAGGGGGCTCATATCTTCACTGTTTATCCCAGTGCCTCTAAGTTCATTGATGTTGCCAGTGAACAACGGAGCTGTCACTCACAGCCATCGTGCTGATTATCAGTCAGCTTCCCTGAGGAAAAGAGGTGTTATTGATAAATGATGTGGGGACAACTGGGTAGCCATGTGGAAGAAAAAAAAATAAAAAAAGCTAGAACCACAATTTTGCCTTTTTTCTTTTTTTTTTTTGAGACACAATTTCCCTTTACCTCAAAATAAATTCCAGATGGGTAAGAGTTTTAAACGAAAATATAAAATAAAGCCATGAAGTTAAAGCAGAAACTATATTGACAAACCTGAAAATCCTGAGAAAATGTACTCATTTAAAAAAATTTTATAAAATATTATGATTGAAGGAAGAAGAAATAGAAAACTGTAAGATTCAATAAACACTGAATAAACAGAAAAGAGAAATACCCACTCCTTCCCAAAAGCCCCAGATACAGATTATTTGTGAGTTATAGCAAACTACGATGAAAGGATGTTTTTAATAAAATTCCAGTTGTTCCAGAAAGTAGAAAAGGAAATCAAGTTCCCAAGCTCATGTTAGACAGAATTCCAAAACAAATAGAACCAAAAAATTGTAGACTTATTTTACTCTTTAGAATAGACAGAAATCTTAATCAAATCTGACTTGTCTGAACAAGTTCATGCTCAAAGGTTTATCTCAAGAGTATAAAGATAGTCCAACATTAAAAAAATACAAAAATACTCTTTAGTAATTATGTCAATATATGCAGACATAATTGGGTAAAGTTTAACACTTCATTATTTTCTAATTTAAAAAAGTATTGACAAGTAATAAACTGGCAGAAAACTGTACAAACCACAAACGTATAGCTCCATAAATTTTCATAAATTGCAAGTGCCAGGAATGGCCAGCAGTGTCTGTACTGATGGATGAAAGATTACTCCAAACTTTGCTGTGAAAGGGAGGAGATGGCAAGGGGGTCAGTGTTCAGAGACAAGACCCTTTGTTCTTCTTTGCTCCTGACTTTGGTCCTTCAGGATAATCATAAATCTTTATCACTGTTTCTCAAGCATGTGATGTGTGACAAGGGTTCTTACTGGAACTAGGAGGATCTGCTCATAGGAAAGATAAGATATGCTAATCTGTGTGTTCTAGGAGTTCTGCTAAACATCTCCTAGGCGACAATGCTATATTTCTTAGATCACTGGGCGGCTGTTTGGGCTAAGAAAGCTTCAGAGAAGGCAATTTCCTAACCACTCACCCTGCCATGCCCCCCTATGGCAGAGTGGTCATGCAGGCCTCTGCATTCCAAAGGCCTATGCTCTTCTCTGAAAACTTCCCTGCCCCCATCAGCCTCTGTTATATATTTAGCAAGCCAGGTATTATGGATGATTTCATGCTCTACATTAACCGCAACATGCAAGCATCCCTGCAACCAGTACCCACAACCTTCAATGTCACCCCTACACCCTGGACAAGGGCAACCGCCATCCTGACTTCAAATCAGCAGAGTAAAGATTATTCAATAAATGCCAACACTGAAAGCACTCAGTAACCATGTGACAAAAACAAAATTGGATTCATAATTTTGTTTCATCTCGTCGCACATTAAGTGAAGTCATACCTTCTGTCTCCCTTTGTGTCTGGCTTGTTTCTCTCAACTTGAGAGTTGTCACATTCACTAATATTGTTGAGTTCAGTTGTCGTTTATTCATTCTTACTGAGGTGTAGTAGTCTGTCTTGTAAATATAAGGCATTTTATTTATCAGTTGAGATAATTTGATGAAAATGTGGGTTGTGTTCAGTTAGGGGCTATTAGTAATAATGCTGCCATGAATATTTTCATACATGGTTATTGCTAAACTTATGTATGTATATCTTCTGTATGTACCTGGGAGTGGGATTGTGATCACAGGAAGTGTGTATATTCACCTTTTACAGATAATGCTAAACAATTTTCTAAGGTGATTGTCTTAGGTTAGAAGTAAGGTGATGGTCAGAAGCAGAACCTGGGATGAGTATTTATGTACATATGATTTATTAATGATATGCTTTCAGGAGAAATGAGGGAAGTTGTGGGGCAAGCAGGACAGAGAAGAGGAAGAACCCAAGCAAGGGCATGATTTAAGGCAAAGTCCTGTGGAGCAGAGCTTCACTGACCGCACAAAAGACCTCAGGGCATAAAAGTGCCTCTGAGTTGCTCCCACCGGAGGCAAGTTTACTAGGCTTTCACACTCCTGAACCATTTGTTGGCTTAATGGTTGCCATGCGGAGCATTTCTGGTTCTTTGTCCGTGTGAGCTAACTGGTCCCAGCAGCGTAAGATGCATTCTCTTAAAAAGAGTTGCAGGTGTGGTCAATTTGGGGGCAAAGCCAGTGAAGATTGGGAAGAACAGCCAAAGGATGGAGGGGTTCTGGGAGGAGTACTGACAGTGTCTGCAACAGTGGTTATGCCAATCTACACTCCAAGCATCAGCCAACCGCATCCTTGTCAACACTTGCTGTGCTTTTGGTCTTGTTCAATTTAGCCATTCTGGGAATTCAACAAGCATTTAACAATGGAAAACATTTTAGAAAAGTAGAACTACAAAGAGATTTCCCTAACTTGATGGACTTTGCAAACCAAAACCAACAGCAAACATCATAACTCATGCAAAATTTTTAGATGCATTCCTTTTAAAGTCAAGAAGAAATTGTGGATTACCTTTCTTCATACCAGATTTTATATGGTATAGAATTCTCAAAAATAGGGATGCCTGGGTGGCTTAGTCAGTGGGCTGCTGCCTTTGGCTTGGGTCATGATTCCAAGGCTCCTTGCTCGGTGGGGAGCCTGCTTCTCTCTCTCCACCTCTGCCTGCCACTCTCTCTTTCTCTCTGACAAATAAAGAAATAAAATCTTTAAAAAAAAATGGTCAAAAATACAATCCAATTAGAAAAGGAACAGAAGTTATAAGAACTAGAAGTAGAGGATAAAAATCTCTATATGGATTGGATGATTTTCTACATAGGCAACAACAGAATCAACAGAAAATAATTAAATCTATTATGAACAGTCATTAGGGTTGCTAGATACAAGGTCAATGTACAAAAATCAGTAACATTTACTTTTAACATCAATAACCATAAAAACATACAATATAAAATAATATATTCACAATAGTTATAAAGACTATACATTACTTAGAAATTGACAGGAATTACACAAAATATCAATGGAGAAAAATGTAAAAGTTAATTAAAGGACATAAAACATCTGAATAAATACTCATGACTGAATACATTAACTTCATAAAGGTGTTAATATTCTACTATTCTGTTGATTTAATACAATCTCAACAAAAATGCTAGCTTAATATTCTGAAGACTTCAACAGAATTATTGTTAAATTTATAAAGAAGAATGAATATTCATAAATTTTAAAGATGATTTGGGTAAAAAAGAAAAAAAGAAAAAAGAAAGGGGATTTATCCTACTATTTATGAAAAGTTAGCAATATTTCTATAATCACAGTAGTGTGAGATTGATGTAAAAACAGGCAAATAGACCAGTGGGACAACATAGAGATGGTTCAGGGACAAACCCATGCATATATGGTATTTGATGAAATTAACATAAATCAACAGGTAGATAATATTTGGAAAACTGGCTACCTACCTTAACCTATGTGTTAAAGGCCTAAATATGAAAAGTAAAACTATAAACCTAATAGAAGATATAAGTATGAGAGAATAAGTATGACAAATGAGGTCATACCTCTTAAAAAAAGAAAAAATTGTTCTCAGAAAAGGAAATACAAATTCCTCTTAAGCACAGAAAAAGATTTTGTTTTAATAAAAAGTATTTATTTTTAATTTTATCATTATTTTAAAAAAGTTTTAAGTGGGCTCCACACCCAGTGTAAGGCTTGGACTCATGATCCTGAGATCAAGAGTTGCATGCTCTAAGGACTAACCCAGCCAGGTATCCCCAGGAAAGGACTTTTAACTTCAATGAAGTTAAGGGATACCCCAAAGATACCCAAAGGTACCCAAAAATAGCCCACTACAAATGTAGTGAAAAGAAGGGGCACATGCACCCTAATGTTCATAGCAGCAATGTCCACAATAACCAAACTGTGGAAGGAGAGGAGATGCCCTTCAACAGATGAATGGATAAACAAGATGTGGTATATATACACAATGGAATATTACTCAGACATCAGAAAGGATGAATACCCACCATTTGCGTCAACATGAATGGAACTGGAGGAGATTATGCTAAGTGAAATAAGTCAAGCAGAGAAAGACAATTATGTGGTTTCACTTATATGTGGAACATAAGGAATAACACGGAGGACCACAGGGGAAGGGAGGGAAAACTGAATGGGAGAATCAGAGAGGGAGATGGACCTTTAGATTATGGACTCCAGGAAACAAACTGAGGGTTTCAAAGGGCAGGGGGTTGCAGTGGTGGGAGGATGGTGTAGCTGGGTGGTGGGTATTGAGGAAGGTATGTGTTGGGAGGAGCACTGTGTTATAAGGAACTAAGGAATAATTAAACACTACATCAAAAACCAATGATGTATTATATAGTGGCTAACTTAACATAATAAAAAAAGTATATTGTTTTTATATTTAAAAAGGTTTCATTCTAAAAAAAAAAGATTAAATTAAAACTATAATGAATACATTTTTTTTTCACTTATTGGATTGGTAAAGATGCCAAAGTTCAATAAGGGTTAAGTTGCTGGGTCTCAGTCAGTGGGGCATCTGACTCTTGATCTCACAGCTGGGGTCCCGATCTTAAGTCGGTGAGTTCAAGCCTCATCTTGGACTCCATGCTGGGCATGGAGCCTATGTAAAAAAAAAAAAAAAAAAAAGAAAAAAAATTAAGGATTAAGTTGCAGACAATAGAATCCACCTACCTGGTGTAGCAAAAATGGTTCTTGTGCAGGGAATTAGGTGCTTACAAAATAGTTAAGAATCTAAGTAGTGTCCTAGGAAAAATTCCCATGCCCAGGCTCACTCTGTCAACATGAAGGCTGTGGCTGCTCCTGTAGAATGCCACGGAGACCTGTCACAATTGCTGCAAAAGTTGTTGAAACAGGAGACCACTTAGTGAATTGAGAAGCTGCTACTATGTGATGCAAATTGGTGCAGCCATTCTGAAAAACAGTATGGAGGTTCCTAAAAAAATTAGAAATAGAACTATCCTACAATCCAGTAATCATGCAACTGGGTATTCATTCAAAGAGCACAAAAAAACCACTAATTTAAAGAGATATATGCATCGCTATGTTTATTGCAGCATTATTTATAATAGCCAAGTTATGGAAGAACCCCCAGTATCTGCTGATGGATAAATGGGCAAAGAAGAGGTGATATCTATCTATCTCTATATAGAAGTAGATAAAAAGATATGATGGAATATTACTCAGTCATAAAAAGGAATGAAATTTTGCCATTTGCAGCAACACAGATCAACCTAGAAGGTATTATGCCAAGTGAAATTAATCAGACAGAAAAAGACAAATACCATATGATTTCACTTAGAGATAGAATATAAAAAAATGAACAAAACAAAAGAGAAATAGACTCATAGATACAGAGAACAAACTAGTAGTTGCCAGGGAGATGGAGATTGGTGTAATGCAGGGGATCAAAAGGTACACACATCTGGTTATAAAGTAAATGACACAATGATTCCAGGTGCAACATACAGAATACAGTTGATAATATGCAAAAACTTTGTGTGATGACTAACAGAAGCTAGATTTATTATGGTCATCATTTTGTAATGCATATAAATATTGAATCACTATGCTATATACTTGAAACTAACATAATATCATACATTAACTACACTTTGGTAGAAAAATAGAAGCTGACACTATAGCTACTGGCTCTGATATCTAGCCAAATGGATGTCTCATGCTCTGCCTCTGTAAGCATAGGTTCCAAACCAGTCTTGTGGTAGTATATCTGCCTGGTGGAACTTGGCCCTTTCTGGAGCTCTGCCTGCTAAGGTGTGTGGAGGGTGTCATTTTTAGCTCCTCAGTCTTGGTGTACTTGGAGACAGTAATGGAGGTTGAAGAGCCAGTTAATGGATCCACCATGGGCTCTCTCAGGCATCACTGGGAAGGTGCCCTTGCTAGTCTGCATGAAACTGGTGGGCTCTGGGCTTGGGAACTTGCAAAGGGCCAAATGTGTCACTTCTGATCTCTCTGTCACAAATATAGAGTTTTACCCTTCTTTGAACATAAACGTGTTTGTGAAAATCTGTCCAAATGTACTTCTCTTTGTTAGTCACTCTGTGCTTGCTCCTGAGTCTGGAGAGATATAAGGCGTTAGAATAGCAGCATTGCAGAAACAGCCAAGGCGATCCCTTTGCACAGAAGCACACACATACATCTTCTCCTATATTCACAGGAAAAAAAAACACAGGTGGAAAGAGTCAGGAGTCCTGGGTTCTAGTTCATCCTCTGCTGTACTTCCCCAGGGCCAGAGATGACTTTTCCCTCTGGGCCTCAGTGAGATGGGAAACCAGGACGAGTGTTTCCCCTGCATGTTAAAGCCACACAGTCTTGTGGTGAATGGATTCAGGGAACTGTATTAAATAAAACATAAGAGTTGGTGGGGGGGTGGCGCCTGGGTGGCTCGGTGGGTTAAAGCCTCTGCCTTTGGCTCAGGTCATGATCCTAGGGTCCTGTGATCCCTCCTTTGCTCAGCAGGGAGCCTGCTTCCTCTTCTCTCTCTGCCTGCTTCTCTGCCTCCTTGTGATCTTGTCAAATAAATAAATAAATTCTTAAACAACAACAACAACAACATAAGAGTAGAATTGTTCTGTTTGAGTTGAGGGGAGACCCATGTATGGAGGGGAGCCCTGGCCCTCTTGTTCCTTTCAGCTTCTTCAGGGTTGGAGGAAGTACTGGGGAGCACAGTTTGAAAGCTATGGGACTGGCCACTTTTCAAGGTGACTTTCAGGCCTATGATATTGTCTCTGTGTCTTTTGCAGCTAAGAGTCCAAAGGTCAGTTCTATCAGAGGCAGCAACCAACCAATCCACCAAATCCCCCAGTGACCCCAAAAACATCCAGTTCCACGTATGTGGCAAGGTGGAATTTGGTTTAGACTTCTAGGTACAGAAACCATAGTTTTGTTTTCCTTTGTACATTGAGCTAAACCAGGCTGTTGGAGATGTGTACCCTCAGGCTGCTGGAGATGTGTTTCCTGTTTCTGTCTAGGAACTCCTATGAGCATTCCAGGCTTGCTGGGGCTACTGCCCTCACCATTCACACTGCTCTTCGACTTGACCATCCAGGGCTTAGAGATGCCCAACAGGAGCCTCACAGTCCATGCTTGGTGCACCATTTACCGAGAAGCTGCGTTTCTCAGAGATTTGACTCTCTGGGAATATGGCAGCCAAATGCAATGTGAGTCTCTGCTCTTTCAGAAGTCTCCAAATGCCTGGGATAAGTTAGCCCATCCCTTCCCCTCAATTACCCACCTCCTTCCCTCCTGCCTCTCTCTAACCCCGCCCCAACTGAACTTCCTGGTCTACTGAGCCTGGATTTCTCAAATAAGGCAGGACACAGATTGACTCCAGGGTGCCTGGAAACTTCAGTTTTGGACCCCCACTACAAAAGTCCTCCATGACCCTTTCAAGACCCCAGACCTTGGAACATCAGGATTTGTTCCATGTAAGAGAGGGGAGTGGGGTTGAAGTGGCAGGATTTATACTTTTATTCATCAAAATATATCATGAGAGAAAGTTGGACTAAAATATAGTGCTTCATGTGCTTAAAAATATTTGTAAAATAAAACAAATTTTAATGAATAAAAGAAAAATCTCCTATAATTTCACCACCTGGAAATAATCTACTTGGTAATATTTTGGTGTATTTCTCCTCAATTTTTGTTCTAAGGCTATTTTTCCATCATTAGATCATATTTTATATGCATTTTTGCAATATCTTCTTCATATTTTAAAAATGTTACATACATTTAAAGAAGTAAACATTTTTCACCATTTAACAATTATTGGGTTCTTATAATGTAAGCTCTGGAGTTTCAGTGGAGCACAGTAGCCCCCACTGTTCTTACAGTGGTTCATAGTCCTGAATCCAGGGGGCAGGGACTGTGGGACCCTGCCATGCAGGTTGGGGAGGGTTCTCCCAAGTCAGTGCCTCCCCTGAAGGGAATGCAAAATTTTGTGAGTGTGTATGAACATGTAAGTCAGACAGAAACAGAAGAAAGCATATGGTTTCACTTATAGGTGGAATCTAAAGTAAACAAAATCAACCAAACCAACAAAAACAGAAACAGACTCATAAATATAGAGAACAACCTAGTGGTTGCCAGATGGGAGGAAGGTGGGGAATGGGCAATTTAAATGGATGGGATTAAGAGGTACAAACTTCCAGTTGGGAAAGCAGTAAGCCACAGGGATGAAAAGCACAGCATAGGGAATACAGTCTACATTGTAATAACGTATGGCGACAGGTGACAACTATGCCTGTGGTGATGAGCGCTGCATAATGTATGGGATTGTCAAATATTATGTTGTATGCCTGAAGCCAATACAACACTGTATGTTGACTATATTTCCATAATAAAAATTAGACAAAAATTTCAAAGGACACTGTAAGGCCAAGGACTGCTGACTGATGAGGCAGTGACACTGTGGTTTGGAATAGGTTGGCTTAAGGAGGGTGAAAAGGGGCACGCTGAGAAAAGCAACAGAGAACAGGTCGATGAGGGAGGTGGCATACCATGCCTTCACCCTACATCCAGCATGGAAAGGACAAAAAGTAAGTGAAGTAACAAGAGAATTTCAAGAAAGTTCTAATTAACTGAAGGACTGAAAGGTGCTTGGATTACACCTGTGCTATTACTTATGAAAAGAGCGTATTTCTCCTCTGGACATCCTCTGAGCCTCACGGGTACTAATGCCATTTGCCCAGCGGGTGGTATGATTCAGTTTCACTAGAGGCAGAAGTCCTCACTTTGGTGCCAGAGCATGCATCGGCAGAGAGTCTCATCAGAACCTGCGATTTCACCGCAGGCATCTATCTGAACAAATGTATATTTTTCCCCACAATGTCTTTGCGACTTTTCCAAATTGCTATCCTATAGCCATGGACTGCACTTCTAGTTTGGAAGTTTGTTCTGGGCAATAGATCTAGTGTCTCTTCTAGTTCTCAGTGTCCCATGAAGTAGCATACACATAATCAAAGCAGCCGCCTCATTTTTCTTTTCAGTTTTATGATGCTTGCTGGTCACCTTTGATCAGCCAGAGCCTAGGAGTGAACTCCAGCTGTTCCTAGGGATCTGCTGCCATTCTTTGAACATGTTGATAAATGCCCAGATTTAAAATGGGCTTTGGACAAAGATGAGAAGTAAATACTTAATTCAAGCTGGGACTCGGGCATCAAATGTATTTACCCAGGCAGTGTAATATTTAATACCATGTTGTTAAACTTCTGGTGTACATACTTATTCACGTCTATAAAGGAATATTTAATACCATGTTGTTAAACTTCTGGTGTACATACTTATTCACGTCTATAAAGGAAAAAAAGAGACCCAAATGAACTACTTTAAATTGATTGTTTACCTGAGCCTTGAAGAGGGAAGACAGCTAAGTGAAACCTCCGTGAGCTTCTGGAATTGTCCATATAGATGTCTTGAGGTGATGCAGGTCATACTGCCTTTTCACCAAGTCTACCTGCCTGAGGTGTTAGGAGGGCCGATGGAGAGATTTCTGCATGATGGGGAAGTCTCATAAGCAGCCAAGAGGCTCAGATCATTAGTGCTGGAGCTTTGAACTGGTTCGAGATTAGCCTCAATTATTAACCTTCTTTAATATTTCAGAGTGTCTATAATAGAAGAAGCATGGTGCATTTAATTTATAGTTATGAAGTCAGGGATTGTTAGACCTAAAAAGGACTTAGATTATCTTCAGTGATGGGAAGTTCACAAGTTTTGCATTCTCTAAGATGCCTGAGGGATGCCGCAGTTTCTCTTCCCATCAGTGCTCTTGAAGGCAATGATTCTCACGGTTGAACAGTGGGAGTGCAAAAGGGGGAAGGGTTTGGATGCTTCAGAGCAACAAAGGCTTCCAATGTTATCTTGAGTTTCAAAAATGCCTCATTTAGGGGATCCCAAATTAATGAAATTCATCCAGAATAAATTCATCATTTATTTTGTTTATTTATGTTTTTTACTATACAAACAAGCAAGAGGCCCTCTTTGATAGCTTCACCATTAATCCCTTCTCTGAATTGCAAATTCATAGTGTATGTCTTACTGGCATCTCAAAAACATTTTGGCTGAAACAGGACTCTTGATTTATTCTCTCCACTCATTTCAGTGCTGGAGGCTGCGGGCAGGGGGTGGTGTCCATGTGCCAGGTGATGGCTGAAATATTTGGTAATAGCATTACCTATGCTGTTACCAAAAAACAAAAATAATAATAATTACCCAAACAATTAAAACTCCTAGTTTAGAGAGAAGAGTTTGTTAAGCAAAATGTTGATTGTATGTGTTCGTTGCTGTTGGCTGAAAGTAAAAAAAGAATAGAGTCGAGAAATCTGGGAACTTGTGCAGCTGGACAAGGCAACCGCTTCTCAATTCCAAATAGTAAAGTTAATGTTGGGGAATATTTGAGCAAAAAAGGCAGTTAAAAGTCAGACTTGTAGCAGGGACTGGAATGAGTGTTGTCTTATCACATCAGAGAGAGACAGAGAAAGAGAGAGACTGGCAGAGAGGGAGGGAGAGAGAGGAGTCTCAACAATTTAGGTGTGGCAAAGGCATATGGACTTGATGAGAATTATATTGGTAAGAAGTCGACTATGTGTTTAGCTTTTTGAGAGAGATATATTGCCAAAGAAACCAAAGTCTACCAAAATGGCTTGTAACCAGACTTGAACTGATCCTCCAACCTTCTGTAAAGAGGAGGTAGAATGAAGAGCTCAACCCTGAAAGGACACATCCTCTAACACCCTCTCTAGGTGTAGACAATGAGAATAACATGAAAGGAAGGCACCCCCCCCCCAAGGGCAGAGGCTAGGGTTCCCAGCAGCCCTGCCTGTGAAAGACGTAGGATCTAATTAAGGAAGATTGCCCTTCCTGGCTAGGGGTTCCATGTAAGTCTACCCAGCAGGATTTCAGAATCTCAGTGGACCTGTGTGGCTGTGTTTCTCCCATTCCCCCCCCTTTCCTAGTGGGAGCATGTGTTTTGGTTGTCCCACCCATGTTCCTAGACTATGTGTACAGTAGAAGAGGGTAGGCAGCTTTTATTTTGAGTGCATGGGTCTCAGATGAAGGGTAGCCATGTCTGGACTCAATGTACAGACAGCCCAGCATTATCACCTGGTGTGGAGACCCCTACAGGGACCTGTACTTTGAACCTGGTGCCCTGGCTCTGATACATGCATGGTACGTGGTCTACCCATGAGCTCTGAATAAATTGTTGAAGTGCTGAGTAAACTATGAATTAATGATTGGGCTTATTGAAGCCTGCTCCAAGGCCCTGGGAACACAAAAATGAATGAGAGAGTTCATGCTCCCTTACAGTGCTACTAGGAAGGACTTCCATCAGAGGACAAAAGGAGGTAGACAAACTCTCAGAGCACAGATGGGAGGAGTGGGTCTGAGCAGGAGGTGTGGTGGGTGGGTACTAGTTTGCCCTTTTCGGAGGGGGCAGCCCAGGGATCCTCAAGCATGGTTTTTGGGCTAAATATGGCTCTCAGGCACAACATCTCTCCTTCGCTGCAGTACTGGCTTCTTCAGAAGGCCCCAGCAATAATCCAGCAAGGGATGGGGGCCGCTTCCCAGTCACAGATATGTGGCAGGTCAAGGGGTGGGACTGAAGCCTGCAGGAGTGGTTAAGACCCTCAGTGATGCTCTTTAGGGCAAAGTTGTGACTCTGCCTGTGGTGTTTACACACCCATTCTACTGAGTTGTGTGAAACCCATCTGTCCCATGGGATGACTCATTCAGAGTGGTACCTACTGGGTGATTCCCATACCAGCTGATTCACACTCACGCAGACTCATAAACTGGGTAACTCATAGCATGGTGACTCACAAACCAGGGTGACTCACCCAGGCTTTCTTTTCAAAGAATTTGTATGATGTGGTATGCAGCACTGTCTTTCTTGGGTTTAACCTCAGTGATGGACATGGCGGCCACCACTGCCAAGCTGGGTGAGCTCACCTCTTAGGGCACCTAACCGCATCCCACTTCATTTTCATTCAGTCCTGATATGAGCAACACACTGAGGAGTTTTATGAAAAGCATTGCCTGGACCTAAAATATCTGCTTGAGTTAAAACCCAGGCAAGGAAAAAAAATCCAGGTTAATGGTCCTGAGTCACAGGCCTCCCCAGTCAGGTCCTGAGTGTTCTCAGTGCAAGGCTCCATGATGATTTATGAGAAAGAGGAGGCCAGGTCCCCTGGAAAGCTCCTGGGATGGAGAGCTACAACTGAGCCTTGAAGCCACATTTTCCTCCTGGGAACTCATTTTCATCTCTCCTACACATGACCCTACCTACTCTGTTCTGCGGATACCTGCTCCCTGGGTGTCAGAAAAGTCCCCTTACCCAGTCCTGTGGGCTCAGCCCCAATAAGTCCCCATTCTCCAGAAACCCTCAGATCAGACAGTACTGGGCTGAGTTGTGTAGTCAGACAGGCCTGGATTTGCGGGCCTGAGAGTCTTTCATCCAGCTAGGCAGAGGACCTGTGAAGTCACTTAGGCCCTCTGGCCCTTATTTTTCCCCATCTGTAAATTATAAGGCTATGGATATGGAATAGATACTCAGTAAATGCCTTGGGGAAGAGGAACATGAGGAGGAAGTAAGGGCCCTATTCTGGGAATCAGGGGGTTTGAGGGGGGCAGGTGAAGTATCTATCTAGGCAGAACTTTTTCATTTGCAACTGACAGAAACCTGCTCACATTGTCTTAACAAAAAGAAATGAGCTAGCTCCCAGAACTGGAAGTCCAGGGAAAGATGGCGCAGGTATGACCAGGTCCAAGGCTCAGAAGATGTCCCCAGGAGACTGTCCACACTTGGAAGCTTGGCCTTGCTTGGGAATACTTTTATCTGGCAGGTGGCATAGATGGGATCCTAGCCCCAGGCCTAGTGAGTCCTTAGCACCTGTGATTTCTCCACCCCATCTTCCATAGGGACCCACCCAGAAGGTTCTGTTTGGCCACTTGTCAGTCCTGCCCCAGTCAAGATCACTCTGATTGGCCAGTCTGGGTCACATGGCTGCTCAGCACTGGGAAGACACCTGGGGAAGGAGCAGTGCCCAGGGGCGGGGAGAGGTGAAGCTGTCAGGCAAACAGATACAGTAGGTGGGCTTCACATTCTGGGACCTTACAGTCACAGTCACATCCTCAGAAAAGGGAACAGGTGACTTGGGAACACTTCCATGTGTTCAAGACTTGGGAAACGTTTGTTTAAAGGCAAACAGAGAAGTGTCGTCAAGTAGAGGTGTCCTATCTAGCAGCGCTCAGGGAGAAGAGGAATGTGTGATTTGGGGGCTGAAGGGAAAGAGTTGAGAAAGGAATTTCAGACTTTCCAAAAACATCCAGAAGTGAACTCTGCATGAAAACACACCATACAACCCTGAGAAATGTCCCCAGGGCCCAGCAGTCCCCAGACCAAACTGAAAGCTCTCTGCTCTAGAACTGTGATTTCCAGCACCTAACATGGAGCACGGGATGTGAGCTTGCCATTTCGCAAATCATTTCCTCCATCATTTTGTTTTTCCTCAGTGACACATGGAGTTGCCCTCCTGATGTAGTATCTATCATATGGCGGCTGGTTTCCTTCCATCTTTTTAAAATAATGTATTTCCACTTAGCTTGTGCTGTCTTCGGGGATTAATTAGTAACTGCACAACTTACATTAGGTATAGGTGGCCAGTGCCTCTTGACAGATGGCAGCTGGAGAAAAATGGGAAATGATGGCAGAGACAGTAATTATGATTTTCTGGATGTGGGAAGTTTATGAAATACCTCCAGGGTTGAAGCTCCCACGTTAAGTTCTTGGCGCTCCTAAGCCCTGTGGTTGGGCAGCAGCCATTCATCCTCTGCTCAACTTTGCTTGGAAATGGCATTTCCCATTACATGGAAGAAAAAAAAAAAAGAAAAGAAATTTGATTTATATGCAAGACTCCTGCTCCATAATTATGGTCTAGAATTAATTGAATACCCTGTAGCTTTTTGTACTGTATATGCTAATGATAACCAAAAATGGATTCTCTCCCATATTTCTTTATTAACTTATCTTAAAGTGATATATTGTGAATAACAGCCTCCTGTACTGCTGGACTAGGCAACTTTATAATTTGCAATTCAAGCTGTTTATTCTATTCAATTTGTTTAGGTAATTTATTTTTCTAGGAAGGAAAAAAAAAAAAAGACCTAAATTATAGGAACTAACAGTTCCTGTTGCTGGAAAGTACTGGGGATTGGGAGTGAATAAATATTCCTGAAATGAGATGATCATGACCTTGCATGGGGGGGCTTGGTTGAGTGGTCATGCTAGTTTTATTTTATGGACCATATTGAATTAATTTAATTATGGAATATCAGTGCTGTGCCTGGTAATTAGCACTGCAGAGATTTCTCTGAGTGCCAGCTCCAGGGATGGGCAGGGCTGTGTGGGCTGCCTTGCCGGGGTGGATGCTGATCCTACAGCAGGAGGTCGGTTGGTCAGCCCTCCTGAGATGACAGTCTGGGGATTCTCACCTTGTTCTCAAACTGGTCCAAGCCTCCTCTTCCTTGGAGATACACGCAGGTTGCGCAGAGGGAGTTGATGTGTCGTCTTTCTTGCCATATTATAATTTGTGGTTTTATTACATAATCTAATTATTAGTTGAGCCCAGCTCATCAGGGATCTCAGCACTTTACCTCCAAATCAGAGAGACCCATCTGAACCACAGCAGACCCCATGGGGTCTGGCCTTGCTAAAAGCAGGACAGAAAAGACTTTTCCTGCAGGTTCTGGTCACATCCCAGACCGAGGAATCCCTGATTCTTGCACAGCAAAGGGAGTGATGGGGAAGGCTCTGGCCAGCAAATGCTCCTCTGTCACCACAGTGACAATCTTCAACCTTCTGCAGCCCTGTACCTCCTGCTTCTTTTTGTTACTCCCCTATCTCAGCTGAGATTGACCTCTTCTTTCGCTGAGTAATTGGAAGATTTTATCAGACAGAAATTCCCTCCTCCCCCAGTAAGTTAACACATTGACCTGTGTCCTGCTCTGGCCCTACCCTTCCTCTTCCCTCACTTCCTCCCTACCTCTCTCCCTTCCTTCCTTCCTCCTCAGTGGGGCTGCCCCACTGCTCAGAGACAATCCCTCCACATTGTTCTGGGTTCCAGCCCTTCCTGCCTCCTTGGGGATTTGACTTCATTGGCCATCCCTTCTCCATTCTGTATAATTAGACCTCTCTGTATTGGTTCCTTCCTGATGGCCTTTAAATCTTCTCAAGTTCACTAATATTAAGAAATTATTTCTCTGGATGGCTTATTTCCCTCAGCATGATATTCTCTAGCTGCATCTATGTCACTGCAAGCATCAAGATTTCTTTCTTTTTGATGGCTGAGTAATATTCCATTGTTGCTTCTTTATCTATTCATCTATCAATGGACACTTGGGCTGCTTCCACAATTTGGCTATTGTAGATGATGCTGCCATAAACATTGGAGTCCATGTATCCCTTTGAATTAGTATTTTTGTATTCTCTGGGTAAACACCTAATAGGGCAATTGCTGGATTGTGGGATAATTTTATTTTTAACTTTAAGAAACAAAACAAATGAAAAAAGTGGGGAAAAAGAGACAGAAATGAGAAATGGACTCTTCACTGTAGAGAACAAACCAAAGGTTACCAGAGGGGAGGTGGGTGGGGGCATGGGGGAAAGGGGTGATGGGGATTAAGGAGGGCACATGTCATGGTGAGCACCAGGTGATGTATGCAAGTGCTGAATCACTCTACTGAACTCCTGAAACTAATATTGAACTGTATGATAACTATAACAGAATTTAAACAGAAATTCTACTTTGACTCATCTTTCTCCAGCTACTGCTCTCTGGCCTCTGTTTCATAGCTCTGATATTTCTTTGCTTCTCTTATTGCTTATATCCTACCTCATGCTTCCACTAAAACTGCTGTGGCCAATGTTCCTGCTCCCCACAGGCTCCTGATTGTTGGATGGACCATTCTCATTCCTCTTCTAATTGATGGCTTAGCCTTTGTCCCTTTTAGTGGGGAACATAGTGGTTAAAAGCCTGGAGTCAGAACCTCTGTGCCCCTCAGTTTCCACATCTCTAAAAAAGGGATAATAATAGGATCCAAGAAAGTGCTTACAATATTATCTGCATTGCATAAGCACTTGGTAAGTGGTATGCATTATGATTATTGCTGATTCCCTTCCAAATTCCATATTTGTGCATGTGTGCATGCAGTTCTCTACTGGACATGTCTTGATACCAATTTAACCCATTAACTCTGAGCTCATCATCTTCTTCAGCAATCTCTCTCCCTGTGAATGGAACCATTGGATGGAAGTTTGTCAAAGTCAGAAGCCTGGGCTTGGCTCTGGCTATTGGTTTGCCTTTTTCTTTAATACCCAGAGCTCACCAATAACCAAATCTGCTTTAGAACTAACTCACTTCCTTCCTTTCTCTCCCCTTTCTCCCTTCTTCCTTCCCTCCCTTCTTTCCTTCCTTTCTTCCTCTCTTTCTTTCTAAGATTTACTTATTTATTTGAGAGGAGGGAGGGACAGAGGGAGTGGGAGAGAGAGTCCCAAGCAGACTCAGCATTGAGCATGGAGCCTGACATGGCGCCTGATCTCATGACCCTGAGATCATGACCTAAGCCTAAACCGAGGTACCCCAGGTACCCCTAGAAATTTCTTAACATCTGTCAACTCTTTCTACTTTTCTTCATCTTCACTGCCAGTACCTGAAAGAATACTGCCAGAATGTCCTGACCTGCCTATAGATTTTGATTTCTGGAGTAGCTTTCTGGAAAGATACCCATGTATGTGTCAGTGTGCGGCAGGAGCTCTTGGGTGGCACCCACTGCTCCTGAGAAGAAAACAGCATTCTCTGGAGGCTCTGCCAGGCTCCTTGTGACCTTCCACTCACTGCTTCACCAGCCTCAGGCTTCACCATTTGTCCCTTACACCTGCTCTGGGCATACTCACATTGAACTATTTACAATCACTTGAATAATGTGACTCAGACCTTGGGTGAAAAAAAAAACCAGACTCAGCAGTGAATCATCCGAAGAATATAGTATCAGAGACGACACCTGTATTGGATGCCTTTTAAGGAGACTTCCTAGAGGCCCCACACACTACTTGCATACGCCTGTAGAACTCACTGATGAGCATAATTCTAGCTGTAAGAGAAGAAAGGAAGGGTGGCCATGGCCACTTTGGCCATTGACCACCACGGCCAGTTATGAGTCGATCTTTAGTGAGGTTGAAGTGGTGTGGGTACTGGAGATGTCAGCATTGTAACCACATGTGCTGTGTCCCCTGCCAGGCTTGCATATATGAATGGAAAGGTGAGTGTGGAGTGCTCGTGGCCTGGTCTACAAGACCTGTTCAGAGGAATGGAGGCCTAGTTCTGGGACTGGGGACCTCTCACTGCACTTTCTCACTGATGTCTACTGAGTCCAGGCTCCTTCCCCTTAGCTGTTGTCTGGGTGGAGAAGCTTCCTGATGGCCCTGCTCTGTCTCCCCAGGCAGACTGCCATCTGACCCACAGAGAAGGCCTCTGATCTTTAGATATTTGTTTTGGCTGGAGTCAGGTCTTGTCCTTGTGTCCCCCAGCGGTACATACCAAACTCTCCCAGGGGCTCTCATGAAGCTCCTTTCACTAGGTTTAACGTGAAGGCAGAAGAAAAATCAACAGCACTTCAGAGCAAGTGTTTCTCTAGATAAATCTCTTAAATCTCTCCCATCTTGGACTATCTCTTGGACTTCCTTAAATAACTACCTTGAGGTGAGTGATGGGCTATTTTTGGTCACCCCTTCCTGAAGAAGTGATGCAGAGAAGGAAAGAGCTGTAAGACTGCTGGGTGGCCTGTCATGGCAGGACAGTCTTTCCCTACATCCTACAGTCCTAGGGGGCAGAGTTCTGTTACCCTGGTTAGCCAGCAGCCAGTGGACTACACAGGAATGAGAGTGACCAAAGTGAGACCCTGGGCTTTCTCAAGGTGTCCTTGTTAGAGATGGAACATGGCCATGGGCTCAGCCCGACTTGGGCTTTGCCACCTATGTCAAGGAATTCACTGTATCCAATGGAAAAAGGATGCTAGCCACACATGTGATTAATTTTTTTCTTATAGCCTCATTTAAAGAATTGTGTAGAATCATTATAATAATATGTTTTATGAAACCCAATATATCAAAAACATTGTTTCAAATTGCAATAAATATAAAAGATGTTAATGAGATATTTTATGCATACTTATTTTGCACTGAGTCACCCAAATTCAACATGCATTTTATACTCACAGGATATCCCAGTTCATAAGTCACACTCCAAGACTCCTGAGCCTCTGTGTGGCTGGTGGATGTTGCATGGATGGTGCAGGTCCAGCTGGCTGGACACTAGATTTCTATCATGAGGGGCTTTACTCTCTACACCTCCACTTCCTGGGCTCTAAGGGAGGGTGGTAATGTTGCCCATTAGCCCGCTGGGAACAGTAAAGCAGTAACAGTAGGTGTTATGTGGTAATGTTTGAGGTAATCATTAAAGTTTTTCTTTGCCATGTTTTTGTTGTAGGTGTGGCTGTCTCACATGTTTCCTCCATGGGCTCTTTGTTGCCCTTGGGGGAACCTGCTGACCACAGAATAGAGGCCACAAAACACTTAGAGACCGGAAAGATCAATTGCCTTTCTAAATATTAATAGTTTCATTTCTTTGGTGCCTGATACTACTGAGCACTTTTAACTGTAGTACTTCATTATTCTTATTCTCATTTCATAGATGTGGATACTGACAGGTTCACCAACTTGTCTGCAGTCACACAGAAGTTAGGGTGGAGGAAGTGAAATTTGAAAGTTGGCAAACTAGGTTCCTTTGTAAGCTTCCTATTAAGATTTTTTTTTTTTTTGAATCTTATAATCTTTCTGGTCAAAACTCAAGTGCTTGGAATTTCGAGGGAGAAAAGATTTGTGCAGTTCTTGGCTTTTAAACTCTAAAAAGAGTTTCAAGAAGTAACAGCCCCAGAGATGTTAAGTCTAGACCTAAAAGGTGTAGAAGATATAGAGGTGGGAAGAATGCCAAATGGCATAGAGAGCTCTTCTCCCAGTACAGAGATGAAATCGGACAGGTTGAAAACTCAGGAGAGGAGGGTAAAGAGAAGTCTGGATAAGTTTGGGATGTTCCAGAGCAGGGATGTGCACCTGGCCACAGGCCTCCCATGTAGCTGTGGTTGGGAGTCTGCAGCAGGTAAAGGGTCAGCCTCACTCTCATGTACTCTGTGCTCATTTCCTGGGGCAAGGGCCCATGAAGGCAAAATGGGCCTGCAGATGGAGGACTGGGACTAAACCTCAGGGGTATTCCACAGAATGAAGTCAGTGAAAGGCCATGTTGAGCCAGGATCACCTCGGGGCAGCCAACAGGGGTGCTGGGGTATGCAAAAGCAGGTGGCCAAAGGAGTGTTTCCTGGCCCCATGAACAGCAAGGAAAGACCCCAGAGGCCCTGCTTACCATGCCAAGATACTACTTTGGACCAGGAGACTCCCAGGACCTGCAGTGGCCAAGGTTAAACCTTGTTTTCATCCGTTATCATTTAATGGAGATAAGCTTTTGCTACATAGCTCAATCAAAGTAGGGCTCAGGCTTCTCTAGGCTGGGCTGGATGCTCATCCTGTGAAACTGGGGAACAAGAAGCTTCAGGGCACTAAGGGATGCTGGACCCCAACCCCCACACAGGGGTGGGCCAACTTCTGTGCTGTAGTCTCACTGGCCACACCAGA
Organism: Mustela erminea; assembly: GCF_009829155.1. NCBI lineage: Eukaryota > Metazoa > Chordata > Mammalia > Carnivora > Mustelidae > Mustela > Mustela erminea. Next base: position 109,966,046 of record NC_045621.1, on the reverse strand, counting down.
GACGTCCCTGTGCATAGAGGCATTCTGGTCACTCCCTCCCCACCAAGACTGAAGACTCTTAGAAGAAGGAAAGGGGGAGGGAGGGAAGAAAAGAGAGAAAAATAGGGAGAATAAGAATGATTTTTTTCCTCCTTTAAGAAAGGCAGTCACCTGAATAACACTTGGGCCAGGCAAGGGCGGGAATGGAGGAAAACATTTCTGATGCTCATCCATCCTGAAATACCTGGGTCAGACAGTTGACTTTGTGAATGCCGCCAGAATTCATCTCCAGGAGGCAGGCACAGAGATATATTCCAACTGAGTGTAGACATCAGGGAGCACACACTCCACAGGTCAGGGCTCCAAGGTGCACGAGTGTACGTGTGTGTGTGTGTGTGTGTGTGCATGTGTACGTGTAAGCCCCCTCAGCAGCATGACAGCTCTGGGGTCCAGCCCACACACAGCCCTCCCCAGTTTAGGCAGTCCCAAGAGCCAGTGTCAAGCCTGATGTGCAGACAGCCTACTGAGCCCCCACACTGCTGCAGCTGGTCCTGTACTCCACCTGTGGAGAGTGCTGTGATGCTCTCAGAGGTGGCGAAGAAACCAAGACTCAGAGAAGCAAGGGAACTCACCCAGGGTCAGAGGTAGGGCAGCCTGGGTTTGAACCCAGATGTCACTGGCAAGGCTGTGTGTTTCCTACTAGCTCACACTTTCATCTCAAAGCCTAAAACGTCAAGCCTTCAAGTTGTGTCTGGTTAATGCCGGAAGCCTGGGTTGTGGAGAGAGTCTCTTTGTTTAGGTGTGGTTCTGGAGAAGTTGGTTTCTGTTGCCTCCGGCTGAGTCAGAGCTGTTCCGAGTGCAGGGATGCGGCTCTGCGTCCTTGCCCCACTGTGTGCCCTGAGGGCTGTGTGTGGCCTGGCCCTCGGAAGTGGCTGCCACAAGCGGCTGGACCGGGAGAGGAGTCCCATGTGGCTCACGGGAGGCGCTGAGACAGTGCCCTCTCAGTCCTCACTGAGCTGCTGGCGTAGGAGAGCATGAAGGGCTAATTTCATGGCTGATAAAACTCTCTGTACACGAGACTTCACAGACAAATGAGAGCACGGCTCTTCTCTTTACTATGACATTTATTTTCTCCTTTTCTTGAGAGAAGTACGTGTTCCAGCTTAACTCAGTCCTGCTCTCCCCATCCCCCCGGGGCCTGCAAGGGGGAGACCGGGGTTTTTGTGGGGGCAAGTGTAGACACCAAAGGGGTGAAGAAGCTGGCTCAAGCGCACAGCCACACGGAGGCAGGGCTGAGCCACGCTCCCCAGGAGCAGATGGGTTCTGTGGCTTGCTAGTGCCAGGTTCCCCACGGCACTGCAGGATGCCCCATGTCATGCCCGAGGGCTGCATTCTGCCTGGCATTGAAACAACGGGACTTGGTTTGATGGAAGGATGACCTTTCAGTCTGTGTCTTCTCATGCCTTTCCCCAGCCATACCCACTTTCGGTGAATTTTCCAGGACCCAGCTGAACCCTGGCCTGTTCCCCTTGGTTTCCCGACTGCTCCTATTCACAGCGATCTCCTTTTCCCAGAACGAAGTCTGAAGCCGACTTTTCTGTTCCTTCTGGCTCTTTCCCATGGGCCAGGCACTGCATTTCAGGATGTTCTCCCTGGAGGCTGCACTGTTTGCCACACAGCAGAGGTGAGGAAGTGGATGTCCAGCTGGTGGGATGTAATTCCCGGCTAATATGTGATGGAGCCTGATAAGGGTGGCCTGTGTGGTCCAAGGCCTGTGCCCAGGCCGCACTGGCTCATATGACCTGACTTTTCAGAGGCCACGATTTACCCAGATGCCTGTGTGTTCGGTCTCTTCACTAATCACACTACAAGTTTCTTGGGAACAGGTATCACTTTTTTTTTTCTTCTTCTGTGTTTTCCCCTAAGTATGAAACATACACACACACACACACACACACACACACACACACACACACACTAGAGAAGACACCCACAGATAAACACACATAACACACACACAATACACACATGAACACACAACCACATGCTGCATATACATGTCTGAACCCACATGCAAGATTGTGTGTGCATGACATCTGCCCACAGAGCCCATACAAACATGCTTACTTACATTCATTCCCCAAGCACACAGGCATAATAAGAAAAGAAAGCCCTAAAAGGGATTTGGGCAGAAAATAGGACTAATGACTCCCTTTAGCGTTGGTTCCAGCAGACATCTGGATCCCCCTGTCAGCTTTGGGTTGGGCACATGCGGTGTGGCTGGGCTGTAGATCATGGCTCTTTGGCCTGTTCCAGGAATGCTCCCAGCTCAGTTTCCCCCTCTGCAAAGTGTGGTCAGCCTGCCTTGCTTAAGGCTTGATATGAGGATTAGATGGGAGAACAGAAGCCACAATTTTGGGTTCATAAGAAACAGATCTTTTGCTTCAACAATGACAACAACAGATCTTTTTGCCTTCAACAATGAGACTCACTATTCAGACACAAGATCAGAAGGCCCGTATGGGATCAGCAAAGAAACATGCTTTTGTCAGTCCCAGGCTGGGAAATATTGGTAGGAAAGGGAGCTCAACAATTTTCACAAATTGACATTAAAAAATTTATATCATTTATTCTATTTTTTTGTAATATAAGTAAGACACAATCCATTTTAAACATTTTAGAAAATACTGCAAAATATTAAGAATTTTTTATAAAGCACCCGGGGACTCACCACTCTTGGCCTCTTCGTCCCCTGACTCTCTCAACAAGTGTCTTCTGAGCACCTGCTGTGTGCTGGTCCTGTTTTAAGCCCAACAGGTCAGCATGAGGGAGACATGAAGAGTGCCTGCTACCATAGGACGTAGGTTCTGATGCGGAAGGGACAGGCTGCGGATGGGTCAACAAAAAAATAATGTCCCAGCTTCTAAGTGCTTTGCCATAGTAACTGCAGCAGGATAAAGCATGCATTTAAGGAGTGTGAGGGTTAATTTTATGTGCCAACTTGTTTGGACCATGGTGTGCCCACGTATTCTGTTCAATATTACTTCTGTGTGTTTGTGAGGGTGTTTTTGGTTGACATTAACATTTAACTCTGTAGACTAAGTCACGTAGATTGCCCTTCCCAGTGTGGGTGGGCCTCACCCAGCGCATGAAGACTTGAACAGTGTAAAAGTTGGAGCAATAGAGAATTCACTTTTCTGCCTGTCTTTGATCTGAGACATTGATCTTCTTTTGCCTTTGGACTCACGCTTGGACTGAGACCTACACCATTGGCTGTCCTGGTTCTTAGGCCTTTGGACTACAGATCTTAGGACTTCCCAGTCTCCACAGTCACGTGAGCCAATTCCTTACAACAAAGATTCTCAATCTCTCTCTCTCTTTCTTGTACCTATCATCAATCTATGTATGTATGTACGTATGCATGTATGTATCTTTCTGTCTATCCTCTATCTACATATACCCTCTGTCATCTTCTATTGGCTTTGTTTCTCTGGAAAACCCTGACTAATTCAAGGAAGAAACTGTAACCATTTGAGCAGCAGGGGAAGGATGGGGGCTAGTGGGCAGATCCAAAGCCATGAAGGAGGGGCCAGCTCACCCTCATGAGTATCAAGAGCTGGGATTTGGCAAAGATACATCTCAGATAACAGCCAACTGGCTGGGGCCTCATGTGGCCTGGCTGCATTGCATTTGCTTAAAGAGAGCCAAGATATAGGTCTTTTTCTACTGTTTGTTCATACTACAAAACGGGATATGTGGGAACTTTGAGAGTTTTTGACCCCCATCCGCACTCTAGGAAACTAGAGTTGCATTGCAAGCCAGGACACCCACGGACAACGATGAGTGTTCCCAGCTGGCATTTACTCTCAAACCTCTAGACAGTTTCAATCCTCTATTTTCTTCTTTTCCCCTTTTCAAAGAATGCTGGTCAAGACCCACGAAATTAATCAAGGGCCACTAATGGGTGACCTGCTCTAACTGACCTCTGACCTCCCTACATTGTCTATGGATTGGCATCTGTGACTAAGTCACATCTCTAGAATCAATATGGCCCACGTGTGGATAGCATTCCTTTATATGTGCATGGGTACGAATCTGTGAGTATGCAGGAGTGTGTGACTGTATCAAGTCTGTGTGTGCTGGTGAACATGTGTGTTTGTGATGAGTTGTGTGGGTTACAGTAGAACAGATGTAACCCCTTTTCATTCATCCTTCCATCCATCCATCCACACACTCATACAATATTAACTGAGTCCTGCTTTGTGCCTGGCACTGTGTTGGGTGGTAGGGAAATTTCAATGCCCAAGATAGACACCTTCTGACCCACTGTTTCCAATGTTGGTCCTTTCTTGTCTTTCAATGTGGTTGGCTACAGGTAGTGAGAGGCTACTACTCAGATAGACTTTCATATTTTTAAACAGCATTTTGTACCCTACACTGGATTCCCAGGGCCAGGAAGAAAAGGAGTGAACAGTGGAAGGGCACCTATAAGAGCTTTCCACCAGCATATCATCCGCCTCAGAGACTTGAATCCCCTGGGGCTCACCAAAGAGCTTGCCGGCCATGTTCACCCACGTGACACATCGCCTACCTCGTACTCCTCCTTCAAACCTTCTGTGTTCACCGGTGCCTTCCTCTCCAGGTAAGCCTGTCCCCAAAACCTTGCTCACTGCCAGCTCCAAATGCCTGCTCTCTACCTTCCTGTACCCACTGGCTCTGCACACACAGTACATGGCCAGACAATGCTGATTCTAGAACCAGCTTTTATAGACCATCTCTCAGGAAGCTTAGCCTTGTCTCTTCGCCTCTTCAGAGAGCCCCTGCTCCTCATTTCTGAAGAACAAGTCTGCCTGGTGCATGTGCTGGGCCACCCAGCCACTGTCTTCTACCCTGACATGGTGTCCAGGAGCGGAAGCAGCCACATGCTTTTTCATGTCCACTGCCTGGCATGGAGTGGCCGTGCACACAAGCTAACCTACTGAGCTTGTGCCCATCAGAGCTCAGTGCAGACACGGGGGTTTGCAGGCAGCTTTCAGCAGGTAAAGAGGCCTGGGGATCAGGGCCTTAGCATATGTCTAATCACATGCTTGCTGTCTTTGTGGAGCTAGAGCACTGGGGTCATTCCGCCGTGTGTGTGTCTCACCGCCCGCACACATCTGCTATTCAGCCTCTTGCAAGTCATGCCCCTTCCTTGTACCTTGGCTTTCTTACCTTCACAAGGGACATAGTAAGACCTTGCTCACAGAGTAATGTGGCGCAGAGAAGTCCTTGCCTGGCGAGATCCTGCACCCTGGTGGTGGCAGCTACGGTCACCAAGAAAGGCAGGCGTCTGGGTTGCCCCAGCTCTTCCTCGTCTGGCCTCCTGTCTCCTGTCACCCACATCTGTCTTTCCCTTACAGGCCTTCCACACAAATCATTGACTCGCTTTTGGATTTCTACATTTCTCCTTGGGCACAAAGGACAAAGCTGATTTAAGTGCAGGGAGCCTGTCAGTGGAGCAGAAGCGGGAAATGAGGATGGAAACAATTACAAATTAAAACCTGTCACTTCTGCAGCACAGGCTGCCCCCCTCTTATTGTGATTAAAATCACCTCCCTTTCAGAGGCCTCTGTGGGGGATTTGGGTGCACACCCTCCTGTCCTGTCCTCCTGGGCATCCCCCACAGGGCAGCTCTCCCCTTTCTCTGTGGGGCTCGCCTGGCAGCATTCACTCATTCATTCATTCAGCAAGTATTTGTGGAGTGATAGGTAAGCACAGGTCTGGCTGTTTCCCTGAGCCAGGAGATAGAGCCACCATGAAGACAATGAAGCTCTTTAAGCGCCCAAGTGTTATGCATCCTGGCTGTTGGCTGACATGCTGAGCAACCCCTCTGTGCAGACCCAGGGACGGGGGAAGGCTGGTGGCTTGAGGGTGGAGTGGGAAGGGGCATAGGGATAGCTGGGAAGAGGATTCTCAGGATAGTTGTGTCAAGTGAACGGAGTTGGGAAAACAGAAGATTTATGGGGAAGTAGCCCTCACAGAAGGAAAAGAGCAGAGCAGAACTGGGCTGGGGAGCTCCCAGACCACGCAGAGCTCTAAATGCATCTCTACCAGCCCATGTGAACAGGGAGGGGGTCCAGAGCAGCCTGGTCTGTCCTGGGGCCCTGCCTGCTCCCAGTCCTATGTTGGGGAAACGGCTCTCACACATCTGTCACACACACAGTTATTGGCAGGGGATAGCTGAAAGAAGAGTGACTTTGCCTTGAAATCTAGGCAGACCTGAAGGAATTAGTGTCGGGGCGCTGGCAAGTCCCTTTCCTGTTGCTGAGTCTTTCCTTGTGTGGAGTATGAGTGGCGCATCTGTGTGTCTGCCACAGTAAAAAGTTAGGCTTATTGGCCCAAAAGAGAGGAAGCATCCCTGCCCCCTCTACCTCCACCCAGGACCCTAAGAAGGTTCTGAAGACAGGTCTGCCGTGCATGGAGGGAAGGCTGGGCAAAAGCCAAGAGGCTGCCCAGAAGCAGGGAGGCAGAACATTGGGGGCCTCACCCTCCTCCAGAGTTCCTGTTGCAAAAGGTGACTGGAGTCCATGGGCTGGGGCTGGAAAGAGGTCTTGGCTGCCTCTTAGAGTCCCGCCTGCTTTAGGGTGCTGGATGGTGGGGTTAGAAGGGGAAGCAGGCGTCCCAGAACTCCTGTGCAGGCTGTGGATGAAGGACAAGTTTGTGCAGACTAAGGCCACTTTGGGCATCCCAGGTTGAGACACTTTTGGCTAGAATAGGAACTGTGGTGGAGTTTGATGGTTAAATTATAAAATAAGATGATAGGAAAAGTGCTTTGTTCTTATTTTCATCACACCATCTGTTATTATTCTTTGGAACCGATTACTTGGGGAGGTGATGGAATGTGCACTGATCAATTGAGGTGTTTAGAACTAGGCTAGATTATAAGAAGAAAAGTGAGAAATGGAGGTGGGTGCAGTTCCTGCAGACAGTGAGGGTGGAGTAGCTCCTGTTCACCTAAGCCTGCCACAAGGCAGAACCGTAGACTCTGGACACAGTGCTGAGACAAGTACATGAAAGCATGGGACAGTGACCAGAAGGAGATGGACATTGCGGCGGGCCTTCGGGGGAAGGGAGGCATGCGCCAGGCTCCCTTCTTCACTTGCAGGATATGAGAGCGGGGACAGAAAGCCCAGGGCGTCCCTGGTTTGAAGACCAAGGGGGCAGACACGGGTAACTGAAGCTGTAGGAAAGCAAGGCGACACGTCACAGAGGAGAGACCCTGGTGGGGAGGAGGCAAATTCTGTGGATCAACTGTCCACACCTCCCACTGACCAGACCACACAAGGAGTCCAGCTGAGGCCAAAAGAGATTTTGTGACCTTCCACGACAGGGGAGCTGGCTTTCTCAGCATGAAGCCAGCCTAGCTGACTGCCTCCTTTAAAAAAAAAAAAAAAATCAGTACTGTGGGAGAAAGTGGGTGCAGTGGAGGAGGAAACTTCACACTGTGGTGTCCTGAAGGGACCCAAGGATGCTAAGCACGCAGAGGACAGGGGAGGGGGGATGGAGCAGCGGCTACCCACTACTTATAGGGTCACCGTGTGTGACACGCTCTCTGAATCGCTTTATGGGCTGACAGTTCTCCGCTCTACAATAACATTTGCTAAAATGAAGCCATATCCACTGAACTGTCGTTGGAAGGAGCTGCTTCCTCACCGCCCTCCTCCTGTTTCCGCCCTCTGTTCCCAGTCATTGGAGGAGTTCAAGGCAGCCCCTGTGACATTTGAGGGGCTGTTGTTGTAGGCAGCAAGGGGTTGGGGGGGAAGGGGAGCAGGAGAAAATGGAGATGAACATATGGGAAAGGCTCTGAAGCCGGGTGGCCCTGGGTTTGAGTCCCATTCCTCATCCTTAAAAAAAAAAAAAATTACTTTCTTGGGACTTGGATTCCCTGGGGACCTGGGACACAGGAGATGCTCAGTCAGGCACTGAATGGAGGGGCAGCTCCAGGCATGCAGAAGCAAAGCTGCTGGCCCAATGATGCTGCCACCAACTCCATTGTGGTCCTCCTGTATGCAGGGAAACCACACTTGGGCCTCGTTGGGATTGGCAAAGTGACACCCTGAGGGCCTGGCCTGGAATGGGAACCCTGATCTCCCACTCCCAGCCAGCCTGTCTACTTTGCCCAAACCAGTGTCCCTGGGGGCCCACTGCCTCTCCCCATTAAATGAAGGGAGGAGGCACATCATGTCCTTCCCTTCTTGTGTGCAAATTCAGAAACAGCGAACCAACTGGAACGTTAAGGTGACAGGCGATGCTCTCTGGACAGCAGAGATGAAGTGGATCTGACTACACAGACAGGGAAATAAAAACGAGCTTGGGAGCGGCCCTGTCTAGCTTTGATCTCTGGAGACACTGTGGGGTCACAGGGAAGAAGCCCTTTTGGAATCACATGCTATTTTTATCGTTTGGAGCCCCTTTAACTGGGCCACATTGAGATCTGCCAGGCTCCCTGGAATCAAGGGAGCAGGGAAGTAGATTGTGAGGACCTGGGGAAGAAGGAGGTCCTGCTGTTATCACTGGAGGCTGAGCAAAGCCATCCTGCGCTGCTGAGGCTTTCTGATTATCATCAAAGCTAATTAACACAGCTCCTTGAACCACTCTTTCCCAGGTGAGGCCCTGCCAGGAGGGGGCCAGGCTGGGAGGGGGAATGGGTTGCATTGAATAACTCACTGCCTCCTCCAGTGCCTTTCGCCACCCTGGGATTGAGGGGGGGAAGGTTGCCAGCCTCTGGGAGCCCCAGTCTGGACTCTCCCAGGTTGGTTCCCATGTGTCTGGCTTCTTCCTCTTCTCCTTCTGTCCTGGGGCCAGAGGGCTCAGATAGCTCCAGGGCAGGTGGATGGGGCCAGAAAAGAAGCCCATTTCTAGGAAGAGTTGGCTTCTGCGTGGAGTCAGGGTGCCAGCAAACTGCCTGCTTTTTAAAAAATGTGTCCTAAGCACCTGTTATATGCGGGCACTCAGGAGACCCTGGGAATAGGACCATAAGATAGGTGTGGGGGTCAGCGTGTAGGGCTGGAGGAAGACAGACGCTGGAGGTGACCAGGTGGAGGCAAAGCTCCCCAGGAAGGGGATGAAGCAACTGGATTGGAACAGCTGTGTGTGGACCAAACCCAAAGATACGGAGCCTTTGGGAGGAGGTTCTATGCAGGGGAAAAGGTTAAGTGCAGAGCTACTGAGAGGGGAGAGCATCTGGGGTGTGTGAAGCAGATGGGGTGAGGGTGGGCAGCTTTTATGCCATGCACATGGCCTTGTAGGCGTCTGATTTTTTATTCTAAATGACATGTTTGAAAGGACTCACAAACAAGGCCATTAATTGACTTGGTTTTGCCGCTCGGGTACTCACTCTGTCCGTGCTTTCATTTTGATGTCCATTCATTCAAGTGTTCACCCACTCATTATCACTCACCTATTACTTATGCATTCTGAGGTTTATTTATCCCATCCCCTTCCCTATTGACTCTGTGATTAATCAGTTCAAAAAAGGAGCGCGGGGCCACCACACGAGGACAGTGCAGCTGCGAGGAATGGCCACTAGAGAGCGCGCGCAGCACGCGCATCTCCGCAGGCGCGTCCCGGCTCGGCGGCACTGGAGAGAAAAGATTTGGATTTTTCAGGCCGTTAGGGTTCTCAGCCATCCCAGGTCTTCCACACCTCGCTGCACAGATGGGGAAACTGAGGCCCGGAAAACAGGCGTAGCTGAGCAGGAAAGAACGAAGGGGGAGGTAGAGGCGTCTGCGCGGTGCCGGGCGGCCACGGGGTGGGCGCAGGCAGAGCTCGGGAGCTCTGAGCCGGAGCAGCCGGGCACGTCCCCGGAGCCCGATGGCCCCGAGCCCGAAGGGACTCGAGGCACCCGCGGTGGGTGTTGCAGCGGGCGGGCCCTTCCGACAAAAACTGGGGAAACCTCCAAGGCCTGGCCCTGACCTACACGCAGGCGGTGCGGGAGGCAGACCCCTTCATGGGGACAATGGGGGCTCTGCGCCGCCCGCATTCCTGGCCCCTCAGTTACCAGCCCGTGTGAGCCACAGTGCGCAGCCGCTGCGCTTTCTCTTCAGTAAACAGTGCTGCGGAGACGCCAGAGAAACAGAGAGGTCTGGCGATTGGCCCGAGGCAGCGCAGCGGCAAAGTACAAGTGGCTGAACCATCTGCAGCCAGAACTCAGCTGGGGGACAGGTCAGGGCCTGGGTCGGAAGCAGTGACGCAGAGCAGTGAGGATTGTCCTGACTTTCCCTGGGGCCTACAGCTCCCGGAATCCCCAAACCCAGCAGAGCAGGGAGGGGAGAGCTGGGCGCTGCCTGTGCAGGGATGGGAGTGTGATTGCAGGTCGCAGGGCTGGGGAGCCGCTGTAAGTGACCTCTGGTCCACTTTCCTTGCCTATGCCTGGTGGCGTTGTCCAGAGTCAAGAGAAGCTACGGGATGACCTGTTTGGGAATTAGAAGCAGTAAGCACCTGTACCTGTCTCTGAGAAACTCCATGTGAGGTTGGGATGGAGCCAGGCCACGTGGCCCAGGAGTGGGGACTTCCCTTGCCTGGAGGGGTTGTTGTTGAATCCATGTGGGAGTTCACCATCTGGGTCCCCCAGCCCTATCTTTCTTTGGGCTACATCTTTGTGAGACGCAGTGTCCTCTCCCCATGGCACCAACCTAGCCCCATGGGGTCGCTTCTCTACCTGCATTCTGCCGTGCTTCTGTGGCACTAGACGTCTAATTGGTCCTCTAGGTCGGAGCAGGGATCATGGAGGAAGAAGCAAAGGCCAGACTGAGGAAAGCTGCCCTCTGGTCTGCTGCCTTTGGGGGGCCCAGGGCAGGAGCCCCTCATGGCCAAATGGCCAGAGGAGAGGCACTTAGCGGGATTGATCCCAGTGTAAATCCCCTGTTTTACCCACTCCAGGGACAGCCCACTGTCATTCTACCCCTTTGTTGTTGCAACTCCGTGCTCTGCATGCCCTCCAGACTTTCCAGACCTCCTAGCAGGGCCTGGGCTCCTCACATCCTGCTGCTTGCAGGTGGGATCCCCAGGCACAGATCTTAGCACAGAATCCCATGCAGCTTTTGCTATTAGCCAACTGCCATATTTCTAAGGATAGGCTCAAGAATCTTACACATTTTTTTTTTTTAATCACTCTTAGAGCCCAGACCCCAAAGTACTTTTTTCACCTTTGCTGGCCCTACCCAAGAACACTCATTGACTCCTTTCCCTCATTTAATTAGCTTTGGTCCTCATTTGATCAACTCCTCTCCATGGTTTCTAGCATATTGATAGTTAAGCCTTCTGTCCCAGTGGGTACCTTATTATTGGTGTAAGGAGATCCTGGGTTCCAGTGGGAGAGCCCTGCATCCTCAGATGGGAACCTCGACTTCTAGACTAGAACTCATATGGTGCTGCTGGAGGCCAGGCGGTGCACAGGTTCAGGATGGGTGGTTGAGAGCCCGCTGGGGCATGACACAGCGTGAGCACAGGCATGGCCCAGCTGCAGGTTGGGCAGGTACACACGGACACACGCACTCCTCTCAGTTGTTCCAGAGTTCCTGTGCCAGCCTGGCTCTGTGCCTTCTTGTAAGAGTGTAAAGCCAGATGGGCCATCCTTGATTACCCATGTTCACTGACTGAGTACCGTAGGTTCCTTCTGGATCATAGCCTTGGCCTCTCTCCTCACATCTTCCTGCTACAAAATCCTCGTGGCCCTCTGTACCCCCTCACTGGCCTCCCCTGGCCACTCTAGCCACCTTCAGACACTCCATACACATACTCATCAAGAGGACAATCCTCAGTTTGTGGTTTTCTTTGTTATTTGTTTAAAGCCAATTACTTCATTTAGAAAAGTCTAATTAAGTGCTTCTCTTAGGCCAGACCTGGGGTATCACCTATAGGACCAAACCCAAACTCTCAGATTCCCAGCAGGCCCACCCTCAGCTGCTCTGGCCAGTCCCTGCTGCGTGTTCCAGCCCCACCACACACATGCACACCTCCTACCCTGTTCCTCCTGATGGAAAGGACCCCTCCCCCCCCCCGCCAGAGGTTGGTTGATTTCCTTACCTCTAGTGGAGAGGGGGTTGGGCATCTTTTCTCCACTTTTGCCTCCTGGCCCTAGAATGCTCTTGTCAGAGCTCTGCCCCCACTGAGGTCCCTGTCCTACCACACACTGCTCCTCTGGTGCTCTAATCTCCTACTGTCCAATCACTGCTGTTTGTTGTCTCATGATCTGCTCTCTGCCTTGTCAGTGGTGCCAACTTTCAGACTGATGACCCATCTGATACATGCTGGCCTTGGGCTTTCTTGACCTACGTGTGTCTGGGGACTGTCTGGGGTTCCAGGTGAGCCACCCAGGCCCCCCATCGCGTGGGATCTTGGAGTTTCTGAGAACCCTCCCTCCACCCTCCTCAGCTCTCTGTAAGTCTTCTCTCCTTCCACTCCCTGTGCCTCAGCCACTTGGTGACCTCGTTCAGTCCCTCTCCATGTCCTCCCTTTCCGCCTTCTCGTTCCTTCTGACCCAGCTTAGAGTTCTGAGTGCATCCTTGCTTCCCTATACCCTGAACTTCCCATCTTTACAAATCAGTCTGGTGAAGCCCCACTCCTAGGTGGACCCTACTTCCATTCTGCTTTCTCCTCATCTGCTGCTTCCCAGCCTAGCACTGCTGGAAAGAGGCACATGGTAGGACAGGTGAACTCACAATTGCTGACCTCCGATGGGACCCTGCATGAGGCCAGTGAGTATGATTGTGCAGGAAGTACTATGCTGGTCTTCACCATCTACCACTCCTGGCCCGCCAGCTCTTCTTGACCCTGACACACAGCAGGTAAGACAGAGGATAGTAGCAGAAATAGATTTGTCACAGGGGAAGAAAACATAGTTTTGCTGGAAAATCATCCAATCAGTTGGCTCTGCTTGCTGAGAGGACTTGAGGGCCCCCAGGGTAGATAATGTGAAGAAAAGCAGAGCTAAAGGAATTCATGATGACCAGAGATGGATAGGTCATGAGAAGCAGATCTCTAATGGGCCAGCAGCCTGAAGAAATGCAGGTACCAGGGGACTGGGGACTGAGGGCTACCATGATGAGCTCCAGGAAGGACAGGAAAAAGTCCTACCTAGAAAAACTGTGGGTGAAATTGTCTCAGGAAAGGCTGACCAAGAGGAGAGAAGTAGGTCCATGAACCTCCAGCATGGAAAGAGACAGGGGCAGGACAACCACAAGTATGATGACAGCAGGTGCCCATGAAGCCAAGGGAGAGAAGAAGGGTTATTCAGTAATTAACCACCCAGTAGCCCCAGGTGAAAAATAACATTCCCAGCTTCCTAGCACATTGGAGTGGTCAAAAGGATGTAAACAGAAATTATTAGGTAGGGCTCCTGAGAAAGCTTTTTCGTCTCCTCTCTTCCTCCTTGCTGCCACCTGAAACTTGGATATGATGTCTGGAGCTCCGGCAGCCATGTTTGACTATCTGGTTACTAGAGGAACAAAACCACATGCTAAGGAGAACTGATCAGAAAGGTGGGAGGAGGCTGTGTCTCTAATGACCGTGGAGCCACCACTCAGCTTTGGACAGTCCAGTTATGGGATTTCATATCTGTTAGAGAGGGCTAGTCCTCTGTTGTTAAACCCCTGTAGTTGGACAGTCTTACTAGCAGCTGAAAGCAGGGTTCAGGACAGTGAGAGAGGATTCCAGGCCTGTGGCTGTGTAGGATGTGGACATTAGGAGGTGTGGCATGCCTGGCTAGAGCACCAGGTAGTGGGGTAAGGGCAGACTGCAGTGGTCCAGGGGTGAAAAGAAGTTAAGGATGGGGAGAGGGTAGCCACAAGAGCTGAACACTTTGTCATGCGGCATGACTCAGAGGAGCAGGAGGGAGATGAGGCCCATGAGAGGCAATGTGAAGCTTCTTACTACCTGAACAATCACAGTGCGTGCTGGGTCCAGTGTGCAGGTGCTGGCAGAGGGCTCTTCTGTGTCGGTTTGGAAAGTTGTTGAGTGGTAGGACCAGGGAGTGGATAATTGTCTCTGAGCTGTATCAGGGCAACTGCTAGAGGAGACAATTCTGTTTCATCTTGTTCCTTCCCCTGGACCTAGAGGCGGGGAAGGGGCATCTGCGTGACTCCTGCCTTGTCATTTAACTGTATGTTAGTCCTCTGGTGTATGAAGAGGAGGTGGACCTTCCCACCACAGACAGAGGCTGTGAGAGTAGTTTAAGATAATGTCCATGAAACATTCACCTCCATGTCTGCTTCAGTCTACATCGCTGACCTGACCCCGAGAGAGTGGGTCTCAGACAGGTGAAAGGCTGCGTGCATGGTGGTGGCAACTACATAGCACATGGGTTTTGGGGACAGGCTGGCCTGCTCCTGGCCCTGCACCTTCTACTTACTGTCCCAGGACCTTGGACCAATCAATCCCTTAACCCTCTGACCTCAGTTTTCCCTCTGTAGAACATGGATAACATTTCAAGAGATCTGTGCATGGATTAAATGAAATAACATGGATCATGTGACCCTCTGAGCATCCTATTTCAGGAACTTTGCTGTCCTTGAGTGTGGGGAAGGAGACCGCCATGTGGGGCTGTTCAGCTGTGAGCCCCCACCTCCCCCCAAGGCACCACTTTCCCAGACAGATATCTGCTCATGGCAGGCCAAGCTCTGAAATGGCTGAGGAAATTTTCAAGGAAATTTGTCTGTTTAATTCATTTTCTAGAAATATCTGGGTTCTCAACATAGAATGAGAATTATTCCAGAAATAATCTTGCTTTTCAAGTTCTCCATCCTTGGAGGTTTGGTAGAATAAAGATGCAGAGGATGGAGCTGAGCCAGGCTTAGGGCTGGGGGGGGCGGTGGAGAGGGGAAAGGCAAGGAGGGCCTACGTCCTGACAGCCAGCGCATTGCCTGAGTGGTGCTGGTCAGTTCTCATCTGACCCTTGGATCCTGGGAGGAGGATATGGTCAGAGGCAGGCTGAGGCTTTGCCAAGTGCAGCTCCCTGAGGAGATGGTGCAGATTGCTGGCAGGGCCAGATCTGAGCCCTTGTCTGATGCCATGTCTGTGTGCTTTGTCTGAATGCCACCATGTGCTGCTGTCCTGGAGAAAAGGAGGCCTCCAGGAGCAGCCTCCTGTGCATCTCTAGGTCTAATGGCCATGAGGAAGGGGTTTGCTTCCAGGGAGGACTACTGCCACCCCTGTTTGGAAGACAAAAGCGCTGATTACTGGGATCCAATGAGAGAGAGAAAGAGAGGGAGAGAGAGTTTAACACAGGGGGGACAACCGCTGTGAAGGGAAATGTTCTCATTTAATTTTCCATAGAAGAGTCATTTGCTGTGCAGAGGTGATCCAGGAAAGGTGGGTAATAGCTTGAAACAAGCATTGCAGGCTGGCTGTGGGATTACCGAGCCCTGCTATCTCTTAATATTAGATGTTGAACACGTTGGCCAGTTGGCTCAGATGTAGTTCCTACTTGGGTCTGGCTGGCTCCATCTGTGTGGATGATCCTGCTTCTAGGGGCTGCTCACAGCATGACTGCCTGGTGCTCCTCACGGAATTGAAGCTGCCTGCTGTATCCCCTCCAGGGACAAGGGACAGGATCCCTGATGCCTACCGCAGTACTGGGCACTCAGCGCCTACACTTTCTTCGGAAGCTGTTGCACCATGGAACCCGTTGCACCACGGAACCCAGAGCCACAGGATGCTGAGCTTGCAGGGAGTTGGGTGGGCCATGAAAGCAGGAACAGTGAGACCTCGTTGTCCTACATGGGGCGAAATGGAGGACAGCAGGAGGGAATTTTCCAGAAATGGAAGCTTATCCCTCTAAGCACTGGGATTTTGGTCTCTCCATGTGTTTATGTGTATGGTTGGCTGCACTTACATTGTATCAAAGGGGCTAGCAATATTTTGACATAGTAACAAGTATAGTTTGCATTCTCCACGATGCCTCTTTTAACCCCACTGCTTTAAATTTAGAACCTCATCCTATTAAAATTAGACCTTGAAGCTGAAACATGTTGGATTCACTCCCTGGGGGTGTCTTCTAAACCAGAGTGGCAGGAAAGCACTGTAGACCAAAGGAAGTGATGAGTGGCTACCTGGTCCTAGGGGTGGAGGACCTGCAGCTACTTCAGGTGGATGTGGAATCTATCTCAGAGTGGAGAAGGGCTTGGACCTCCTTCCTGGGGCTAGGGCAGGGTGACCATCAGGGAGGCACCAAGACCCTCCAAGCCTCCTAATTTTCCACCACCCCTCAGTCTGCCCCAGTACCTGGCTGAGAGATGGGTTTAGGCTTAGGTCTAGGTTTGAGAAAACCATGAAATGCTCTAGAATGGGGCTGAAGGGCATCCATGGGTTGTTGAAAGTCTGAAAGGGGGTAATGGCCGTGAGAAAGACATTGCTGGAAAGGAGAGACTGCAGTCAGGTGGGAAGGCACCTTCTTACTGCAGAGTGGAGGGTGGACAGGCCAGATACTGGTGAGCGTGGCAGCGGACCACAGGCACTGAGCTTCCTCTCCACAGAGCCCAAACACCCTATGCACTCAGGCCTGTGTAATAGTCACAGCATTTCATAGAGTTTAGATATCACTTTTGTGAAAAATGGAGGAAGAAAATTCTGTGTAGATTTGAGGGGGGACGCCTCATACATATGAAATACATACGATTAATTTTTCTGGAAGCAGCAGAATGAGGACTTGAGAGAGAAGTTATGTTTAATGAAAAAAGATTAGAAGATATGTACTTTTTTTTTGCACATACAAATTTGTAGACCAAAAAAAAAAAAAAAAAAAAAAAAAAAATCTTTGCAGCTAGTGCTGCCCATTGCAGGATGTGTCTGGAGCAGAATGAGTGCTCAACGAGTCATTACTAGTTTTATCATTTCATTGTTAACCAGGAATAAATGAGACTGCTAGAGGAAACAGAATGAGCAAAATTCCTTCAGATTTTTTTTTGTTTTGTTTTTAAGTTTTACTTATTTAAGTAAGCTTGACACCTGACATGGGGCTCAAACTCAGGACCCTGAGTTGCATGCTCTTCCAACTGAGCCAGCTAGGTGCCCCCCAAATCCATTAAATTTAAGAGAGTTTATGAAAACCATTAAGAAGCTGAAACAGTTTTTGGCTATGTTTCTCCATTATATACACTGCTGATTGACTCTGTTAGGAAAGAAGAATATCTGGGTTATTTATATTTTTTTCTATATGCTCTCAACACTGTCCCATTGTAATTTTTTAAAAAAAATTCTATCTGAACATACAACATCTTTATTCTATGTTATAAGCAGAATTCCTGGCTTTGTTTAGTATTAGTTATAGACATAAGTGGATTGATTGCTCACCACCAGTTTTTAAATGATTTTTCCATCTCTGAATGCTTTATTTTAATAAATCTCTTTACTGTCTAGATTTTTTTTTAAGGAAAGACAGGGATTTGGTAATTTCTAAGTATTTTTCATGATTGGATGTTTTAACAACCTAATGCTTGTTAAAGCATTGTAAGGTATCTTGACTTTTTTTTTTAATTTTTTATTTTTTATAAACATATATTTTTATTCCCAGGGGTACAGGTCTGTGAATCGCCACAGGTTTACACACTTCACAGCACTCACCAAAGCACCTACCCTCCCCAGTGTCCATAGGTATCTTGACTTTTATACTTAAATGTTATCTTGGCTGGGTATTGCAGTTTTTCTCTCTCAGGATTTGTAGATGTTCCTCTGTTGTCTTTTGATGTCGCTGTTGCTATGAAGAAATTTGAAGCCACATTGATATTTTTTACCTTTCTAGGTTATTTAATGCCTGTCAGGATGCCTGGAGAATTATTTCTTTATCCTTAAATTATAATAGTTAGGTAGAAAATAAGATATTTCAAAATCAGTTACTTTATTTATAGTTTGTAGATTAAAATGTGCTTTTTAAATCTATAGATTATTTTTTTCCTAATTTCAGACACTTTTTTGAGTTATTATCTGGGACATGCTTTGGGACACATTTTGATTGTTTTTTATCTGTTTTCCCTCACAATTATTTCTTTTGTCATTTTCCTCTTTTTGTGTGTTCATTATCCAGTCACCTAATGTCAGTGAGCCTTAACTTCACCACTATAAAGTTGGGAAGACACACCTTTCTCACAGCAGTCCCCAATATTAAAAGACTTAATGTTTATAAAGCTATTAAAGCAGTGCTCAGCCCAGAAGAAGCCATATACAGGTGGTAATGATTATTATTTTCAAGGATTTTTATTGTTATTATCATTAGTCACAGTGAAGTGGTTAATTGTAAGGATTCTGGAGCCAGACTGCAGCATCTTAGCTGTGTGACCTTGGATGGGATACTAAACCTCTCTGAGCCTGATTTTCCTTCTCTGTAAAATAGAGATAATAATTAGCCCTATTTTGTAAAATTATAATGAAGATTAATGGTTAATAATAATGTGTTTAGAACAGTCTGAGCCCACATAGGTGCTGTATATGTTGTTAAATACATATCTCCTCAAGATTTTCCTGAAGATGAGCAATTATTTTCAGTACATTTTATGCACTTTCTTGCTGTTGTTTCTAATTAGGTTCTGTAATGATGTTGTTTTGCTATTAATTTGCTTCCTTGTGTCTGCATTCTATTTTCTCATTTCCTTGCTTTTGCCTCCCATCTCGGTTCTCTCACTATACCCATCAGGCCTTTACAAGTTGCTCTTCAGTTTAAAGTAAATGTGGCACTTGCTTCCGCACCTCAAGTCAGGTTACTTTCTAGGTTGGGTCTTTGTTCTTGCACATTTTACCCCCCTCCTCCTTGTTATTACTGGGGCGCATGTAAGGAATGTGCTGGTCTGTTGTTGCTTGTGTGATTGCATCATGTCGTCTGGGCTCCCGCTCCAGCAGTGGTGTCCACGCTGTTGCTGGCTTGTGGGACATGCTCCTGATTCTGGTTATTGGAGCCCATTTGCTTCTCCTCCCGGGGCTTCTGTGCATTCATTCAGCGTTTCACTAGGTTTCTGTGTGCTGGAGGCATGATGGAGAGACTGAACCGGAGTTTTCTCTCTGAGAACATTGGGCCTGTGGTCGCCTCAGATGCTGAGGGATTAACATACCTTGAGGGTGACCTCAGAGGTGACCTCAGAGTTTTCCTCCCGCAGGGTGTTTCCGCTTCCCCGCAGGGAGGTCCATCCTCACATTCAACCATATCCACTTTTCTCTCAGTAGTTGGCAACCACTTCCACTGCCTCAATAAGGAAAGGAAATACCCTCACCCCTACCCCTTCATCCCCAGTTTTCTTCATTCTGGGTTTGAAGGCGTTAGTGGGAATTCTCAAGATTTTGCAGCCTTCCTGGTGTGTTCTCTGGGGTAGGCAGGTGGGACAGGGTGCAGTGCATGCCACACTTCTGTCTGATGCCGTTTCTGTCACCGGTTCAGCTGGAACCCCCCGACTGCCTTTTGATTAATCTTTCTCCTTTTGTTGTCACTGCCTCTCTGGCAATCTTTAAAAGACCACTACATTATCAAATCTGTAGAGTAAGCCAGGAAAGTGCCTCTAAACTTGAATAAGGGTTTTAAAATGTGGCCAATATGTGCTCTTCCCTTCTTCCCTCCTGACTGAACAGAGCAAAAACAGTTGCCCTGAAATGAGGTTGATTTCAAAGCACTCCCATAATTGCAGAGAAATATAAATTCTCTCAACTGTCTTATAGGCTTGAGGACAGCAAGGGTCAGGTTGGCTAATTTTAATTATATTCGGTTAGCATGTCTTGAAGCCCATAAATCTAAATGCCAATAAATTAATATATCATGCTGAAGGCCTCCCAGCCACAGCATTAAATCAGCTACGCAGGGAGTGCCACGTAGAATAGGGCAAACTCCCAGAAGCACTACCATTTCAATTTCACTGTATTAATCTGCCATTAAAGGGGCCCTCAAGTCCCAGTGTCCACATGTATGACTGTGAGCAATGGTAATTTGCTGAGTATAAATTCAGCACACTCTACCCTTGGCTTCTGCACAGCTGTGTATCCCCAAAGCTTCCAAGATGGGTGCCGAGTCTTCTGTGCGGATAAGCCTGGTATGGCTTCAGGGAAAGGGTGGTTCTTTTAGTGTGGGAATGTTATTAGTTGGGCTGAGTTTAGGTACCGTTGGCCCTGGCCATTGATATCAAAAAGGGTTTAAAAACAATGCATTAAAAAAAAATCCAGTATAGTTAACATACAGTATTCTATTAATTTCAGGTGTACAATGTAGTGATTCAACACTTTCACACAACACCTCGGGCTCATCACAAGTGCCTACCTTAAGCCTCATCACCTATTTCACCCCCTTTCCCTCTGCCCCTCTGGTAATCAATTTGTTCTTAACAGTCAAGAGTCTGTTTCTTGGTTTTCCTCTCTCTCTTTTTTCCCTCTTTGCTCATTTGTTTCTTAAATCCCACATATCTGTGAGATCACATGGTATTTGTCTTTCTCTAACTGACTTATTTCACTTAGCATAATATACTCTACTCCATCCACATGGTTGCAAATGGCAAGATTTCAGCCCTTTGAAGATGGAATAATATTTCATCGTGTGTGTACATCTACCTTTATAGATGTATATAGATATATATACACGTGTGTGTATATATATATATCCATATGTTACACCACATCTTCTTTATCCATTCATCTATCAATGGACATTTGGGCTGCTTCCATAATTTGGCTATTCTAGATTATGCTGCTATAAACGTAGGGACACATGTAAACTTTTAAATTGCATTTTTGTATTTTTTTTGAATGAATACCCAGTAGCAAGATTACTGGATCTTAGGGCATTTTATTTTTATCATTCTGAGAAACTTCCATGCTGTTTTCCATAGTGGCTGTACCAGTTTGCCTTCCCATGACCAGTGCAAGAGAGTTCCTTTTTCCCCACAATCTCATCAACACTTGTTTCTTGTGTTTTGGTTTTAGTCATTCTGACAAGTGTGAGGTCATATCTCATTGTAGTTTTTTTTTTTTTTAAGATTTTGTTTATTTATTTGAGAGAGAGTGAGTGCAAGAGAGTGGAGGGGCAGAGGGAGAAGGAGAAGCAGACTCCCCACTGAGCAGGGAGCCTGACATGACCTGAGATTGGGACCTGAGCCAAGGGTGGATGCTTAACCGACTGAGACACCCAGCCGCCCCTTTTATTGTAGTTTTGATTTGCATTTCCCTGATAATGAATGATGTAACAATCATGTCAGTTGGCCATCTGGATGTCTTCTTTGGAGAAATGTCTGTTCATTTCCTCTGCTATTTTTAATTGGATTTTTCTGTTTTTGTAAGGTCTTGATTTCTGAAAGTTCTTTATATATTTTGGATACTAACCTGCTAGATATGTATGTGCAAGTATCCTCTCCCACTCAGTAGGCTGCTTTTCAGTTCTGTTGATTGTTTCCTTTGCTGTGCAGAAATTTTTATTTTGATGTAGTCCCAGTAGTTCATTTTTTACTTTGTTTCTCTTGCCTGAGCATCCATACATAGAAAAATGTTGCTATGAGTGATGTCAGAGAAATTACTGCCTGTGCTCTCTTCTAGGATTTTTATGGCTTCAGCTCTCACATTTAGGTCTTTAATACATTTTGAATTTATTTTTGTGTATGGTGTGAGTAAGAAAGTAGTTCAGTTTCATTCTTTTGCATGTAACTGACCAGTTTTCCCAACATCATTTGTTGAAGAGACTGTCTTTTTCCCATTGAATATTCTCTCTGCTTTGTTGAAGATTAAGTGACCATATAATTATGGGTTTATTTCTTATTCCATTCTATTCTATGTTTCTGTTTTTGTGCCAGTACCATACTGTTTTGATTATTACAGATTTGTAATATATCTTTAAGTCTGGAATTGTGATACATCCAGCTTTGCCTGCCCCCCCCCCCCCACCATTGCCCTGGCAATTCGGAGTCTTTTGTGGTTCCATATAAATTTTAGGATTTTTTTTTGTTCTGTTCTTTGAAAAATTCTGTTAGTATTTTGATAGTGATTACATTAAATGTGTGGATTGATTTGGATAATATAGATATTTTAACAGTATTTGTACTTCCAATTCACGAGTATGTGTCATCTTCGATTTCTTTCATCATTATAGTTTTCAGAGTACAGGTCTTTCACCTCTTTGGTTAGGCTTATTCTTAAGTGTCTTATTATTTTTGGTGTGATTGCAAATGGGACAGTTTTCTTAATTTTAATTTATGCTGCTTCATTATTTTTATAGAGATGCAACAGGTTTTTGCACATTGATTTTGTATCCTGAATTCATTTATCGGTCCTAGTAATTTTTTGGAAGAGTCTTCACAGTTTCCTATACAGAATATTGTGTTATCTACAAGTAGAGAAAATTTTATTTCTGCCTTAACAGTTTGGGTGCCTTTTATTTCTTTTTGTCATCTGGCTGCTCTGGCTAGAACTTCCAGTATTATGTTGAATGAAAGTGGTGAGAGTGGACGTCCTTGTCTTGTTCCTGACCTTGGGAAAAGGCTCTCAGTTTTTCCCCATTGAGTAAGATGTTTGCCATGGATTTTTCTATATATGGCCTTTATAATGTTGAAGTATGTTCCCTCTAAACCTACTTTGTTGAGGGTTTTTATCATCAATAGATATTGTACTTTGTCAAATGCTTTCTCTGTATATATTGAAATGATCGTATGGTTTTAATCCTTTTTCTTGTTGATATTATGTATCATGTTGATTGATCTACATGCTGGGAATAAATCCCACTTGATCATGGTGAATGATTTCTTTAATGGATTTTTGGATTCTGTTTGCTAGTATTTTTTTTTTTTGAAGATTTTTATATCTATGTTCATCAGAGTTATTAGCCTGTAATTCTCTCTCTCTCTCTCGTGGTGTCTTTATCTGGTTTTGGTATCAGGGTAATTGTCTCATAGAATGAATTTGGGAGTTTTCCTTCTTTTTCTATTTTTTGAAATAATTTGAAAAGAATAGGTATTAACTCTTCATTAGATGTGTGGTAGAATTCACCTGTGAAACTGTCTGGTTCTCACCTTTTGTTTGTTGGAAGTTTTTTTTTTTTTTTTTTTTTTTTGTTTTTAAATTACTGTTTCAATTTCCTTGCTGGCACTCTGTCTATGCAAATATCCTATTCTTCCTGCTTCAGTTTTGGCAGGCTATATGTTTCTAGGAATTTATCCATTTCTTCTAGGTTGTCCAGTTTGTTGGCATATAGTTTTTGATAATATTCTCTTACAATTATTTGTATTTCTGTGTGTTGGTTGTTATTTCTCCTCTTTCATTTGTAATTTTATTTAGTTGAATCCTTTTCTTTTTTTTTTTAATGAGTCTGGCTAGAGATTTATGAATTTTGCTTATTATTATTAATTTTTTAAAGAAACAGCTCCTGGTTTTGTTTATCTGTTCTACTTTTTTTTTAAAGTTTTCTTTCCATATAATTTATTTCTGCTTTTATTTTGATTGTTTCCTTCCTTCTGATGGTTTTGTGTTTTGTTGTTCTTTTCCTAGCTTTGTTAGGTGTAAGTTTAGGTTTTTCATTTGAGATTTTCTTGCTCCTTGAGGTAGGCCTGCTTTGTTATAAACTTCCCTTTTAGAATAGCTTTTGCTGAATCCCAAAGGCTTTGGACCACTGTGTTTTCATTTTCATTTGTTTCTGAATACTTTTGGATCTTTTTTTTATTTCTTGGCTAAGAAACTATTTCTTGTTTAGTAGCATGATATTTAACTTCTATGTATTTGTGGATTTTTTTTATTGTGGTTGATTTCTAGTTTCATTGTGATGTGTTCAGATAAGATGCATGGTAAGACTTCAATCTTTTTAAATTTTTTAAGACTTGTCATGTCATATAATACATGATATATTCTGGAGAATATTCCTTGTGCACCTGAAACTTCTAGGATGGAATGTTCTGAATATATCTGT
Source organism: Mustela erminea (assembly GCF_009829155.1). Lineage (NCBI taxonomy): Eukaryota > Metazoa > Chordata > Mammalia > Carnivora > Mustelidae > Mustela > Mustela erminea. The sequence continues at coordinate 109,942,180 of NC_045621.1, read as the reverse complement.
TAAACCCATCTGGTCCAGTATGTCATTTAAAGCCATTGTTTTCTTATTGATTTTCTATTTAAATGATCTGTCCATTGATGTAAATGGGTGTTAATATCCCCTACTATTATTGTATTATTATCAATAGTTCCTTAAATTCCTTTATGGTTGTTTTTTTAACTGTTTTATGTATTTAGGTGCTCCCATTTTGGGTGCACATTTATATCTTCTTGTTGGATTGTCCCATTTATTGTTATATAATGTCCTTCTTTGTGTCTTTGCTCTAAAATATATTTTTTCTGATAAAAGTATTGCTACTCTGGCTTTCTTTTGACATCCATTTCCATGACAGTTGTTTCTCTGTCCCCTCACTATCAATCTGCGTGTGTTTTTAGGTCTGAAATGGGTCTATAGTAAGCAGCATATAGACTTTTAAAAAAATTTTTTTATAAACATATAATGTATTATTAGCCCCAGGGGGACAGGTCTGTGAATCGCCAGGTTTACACACTTCACAGCACTCACCATAACACATACCCTCCCCAATGTCCATAAGCCCACCCCTTCTCCCAACCTCCCTCCCCCCAGCAACCCTCCGTTTGTTGTGTGAGATTGTCTCTTATGGTTTGTCTCCCTCCTAATTCCATCTTGTTTCATTTATTCTTTTCCTACCCCCAAAACCCCCCACATTGCATCACCACGTCCTCATATCAGATAGATCATATGATAGTTGTCTTTCTCCAATTGACTTATTTCGCTAAGCATAATACCCGCTAGTTCCATCCACGTCGTCACAAATGGCAAGATTTCATTTCTTTTGATGTCTGCATTGTATTCCATGGTATGTATGTATATGTGTGTGTATGTATATATATATATACACATGTGTATATATATGTATATGTATATACACATGTATATATATACACACACATATACATATATGTATATGATATATACATCATATATATATCAAAACTTCTTTATCCATTCATCTGTTGATGAACATCTAGGTTTTTTCCATAGTTTGGCTATTGTGACATTGCTGTTATACACATTCGGGTGCACATGCCCCTTTGAATCACTAAGTTTGTATCTTTAGGGAAAATACCCACTAGTGCAATTGCTGGGTCATAAGGTATCTCTATTTTCAACTTTTTTTTTTTAAAGATTTTATTTATTTATTTGACAGACAGAGAACACAAGTAGGCAGAGAGGCAGGCAGAGAGAGAGAGAGAGAGGGAAGCAGGCTCCCTGCTGAGCAGAGAGCCCGACATGGGGCTCGATCCCAGGACCCTGAAATCATGACCTGAGCCGAAGGCAGCAGCTTAACCCACTGAGCCACCCAGGCGCCCCTATTTTCAACTTTTTGAGGAACCTCCATGTTGTTTTCCAGAGTGGTTGCACCACCTTGCATTCCCACCAACAGTGTAGGAGGGTTCCTCCTTCTCCGCATCCTCGCCAGCACCTGTCATTTCCTGACGTGTTTATTTTAGCCATTCTGACTGGTATAAGGTGGTATCTCATTGTGGTTTTGATTTGTATTTCCCTGATGCCGAGTGATATGGAGCACTTTTTCATGTGTCTATTGGCCATCTGGATGTCTTCTTTGCAGAAATGCCTGTTCATGTCCTCTGCCCATTTCTTGATTGGATTATTTGTCCTTTGGGTGTTGAGTTTGCTAAACTCTTTTTAGATTTTGAATACTAGTCCTTTATCTGATATGTTATTTGCAAATATCTTCTCCCATTCTGTCAGTTGTCTTTTGGTTTTGTTCACCCTTTCCTTTGCTGTGCAAAAGCTTTTGATCTTGATGAAATCCCAATAGTTCATTTTTGCCCTTGCTTCCCTTGCCTTTTGCGATGTTTCTAGGAAGAAGGTGCTGTGGCTGATGTTGAAGAGGTTGCTGCCTGTGTTCTCCTCAAGGATTTTGATGGGTTCCTTTCTCACATTGAGGTCCTTCACCCTTTTTGAACCTATTTTCGTGTGTGGTGTAAGGAAATGTTCCAATTTCATTCTTCTGCATGCGGCAGTCCAATTTTCCCAACACCATTTGTTGAAGAGTCTGTCTTTTTTCCATTGGACATTCTTTCCTGCTTTGTTGAAGATTAGTTGACCATAGAGTTGAGGGTCTACTTCTGGGCTCTCTATTCTGTTCCATTGATCTATGTGTCTGTTTTTGTGCCAGTACCATACTGTCTTGATGATGACAGCTTTGTAATAGATAGAGCTTCAAGTCCGGAATTGTGAAGCCATCACCTGGCTTTCTTTTTCAATATTCCTTTGGCTATTTGAGGTCTTTTCTGGTTCCATATATTTTAGGATTATTTGTTCCATTTCTTTGGAAAAAAATGGATCGGATTTTGATAGGGATTGCATTAAATGTGTAGATTGCTTTAGGTAGCATAGACATTTTCACAATATTTGTTCTTCCAATCCAGGAGCTTGGAACATTTTTCCATTTCTTTGTGTCTTCCTCAAATTCTTTCATGAGTACTTTATAGTTTTCTGAGTATACATTCTTTGCCTTTTTGTTAGATTTATTCCTAGGTATCTTACGGTTTGGGGTGCAATTGTAAATGAAATTGACTCCTTAATTTCTCCTTCTTCTCCTGTTGTTGGTGTGAAGAAATGCAACTGATTTCTGTGCATTGATTCTATATCCTGACACTTTACTGAATTCCTATACAAGTTTTAGCAGTTTTGGAGTGGAGTCTTTTGGATTTTCCACATATTGTATCATATCATCTGCAAAGAGTGATAGTTTGACTTCTTTTTTGCTGATTTAGATGCCTTTAATTTCTTTTTGTTGTCTGATTGCTGAGGCTAGGACTTCTAGTACTATGTTGAATAGCAGTGGTGATAATGGACATCCCTGCCATATTCTTGACCTTAGCAGATAAGTTTTCAGTTTTTTTCCATTGAGAATGATATTTGCAGTGGGTTTTTCATAGATGGCTTTGATGATATTGAGGTATGTGCCCTCTATCCCTACACTTTGAAGAGTTTTGATCAGGAAGGGATGCTGTACTTTGTCAAATGCTTTTTCAGCATCTATTGAGAGTATCACATGCCTCTTGTTTTTTCTCTTATTAATGTATTGTATCACATTGATTGATTTGCGGATGTTGAACCAACCTTGCAGTCCTAGAATAAATCTCACTTGGTCGTGGTGAATAATCCTTTTAATGTACTGTTGGATCCTATTGGCTAGGATTTTGGTGAGAACTTTCGCATCTGTGTTCACCAAGGATATTGGTCTGTAATTCTCTTTTTTGATGAGATCTTTGTCTGGTTTTGGGATCAAGGTGATGCTGGCCTCATAAAATGAGTTTTGAAGTTTTTTTTTCCCATTTCTATTTTTTGGTACAGTTTCAGGAGAATAGGAATTAATTCTTCTTTAAATGTTTGGTAGAATTCCCCTGGGAAGCCGTCTGGCCCTGGGCTTTTGTTTGTTTGGAGATTTTTGATGACTGTTTCAATCTCCTTACTGGTTATGGGTCTGTTCAGGTTTTCTATTTTTTCCTGGTTCAGTTGTGGTAGTTTCTATGTCTCTAGGAATGCATCCATTTCCTCCATTGCCGAATTTGTTGGCATAGAGTTGCTCAGGTATGTTCTTATAATTGTTTGTATTTCTTTGGTGTTGGCTGCAATCTCTCCTCTTTCATTCATGATTTTATTTATTTGGGTCCTTTCTCTTTTCTTATTGATAAGTCTGGCCAGGGGTTAATCAATCTTATTAATTCTTTCAAAGAATCATCTCCTAGTTTCGTTGATTTCTTCTATTGTTTTTTTGGTTTCTATTTCATTGATTTCTGCTCTGATCTTTATGATTTCTCTTCTCCTGTTGGGTTTAGGCTTTCTTTGTTGTTCTTTCTCCAGCTCCTTCAGGTGTAGGGTTAGGTTGTATATTTGAGACCTTTTTGTTTCTTGAGAAAGCCTTGTATCGCTATACATTTTCCTCTCAGGACTGACTTTGCTGTGACCCACAGATTTTGAACCATGGTGTTTTCATTATTATTTGTTTTCATGAATTGTTTCAATTCTTCCTTAATTTCCTTCATTCCTTAATTTTCTTTTCTTCTTCAGGATTTTCTTTTTGTCACTGAGACTTGTAAATTTTACTATTAGGTGACTGGGTTTGGACCTATTCTTATTGATTTTGAGGAGGGTTCTCTGCACCACCTGGATTTTGATGCTTGTTCCCTTTGCCATATTAAGGAAATTCTCTGTGGATTAATTCTCTGTGGATAAGTCTTCTTCCTTAATTTCCTTCATTCTAGAAGGATGCTGTTTAGTCTCCATGTATTTGGGTTCTTTCCAAATTTCCTCTTGTGATTGGGTTCTAGCTTCAGAGCATTGTGGTCTGAAGATATGCAGGGAATGATTCCAGTCTTTTGATACTTGCTGAGACCTGATTTATGACCCAGGATGTGATCTATTCTGGAGAATGTTCTATGTGCACTGGAGAAGAATGTGTATTCTGTTGCTTTAGGATGGAATGTTCTGAATATATCTGTGATGCCCATCTGTTCCAGTGTGTCATTTAAGGCCTTTATCTCCTTGTTGATCTTTTGCTTGGATGATCTATCCATTTCAGTGAGTGGAGTGTTAAAGTGCCCTACTATGATTGTATTATTGTCGATGTGTTTCTTTTATTTTGTTATTAATTGGTTTATATATTTGGCTGCTCCCATATTAGGGGCATCAATATTTAAAATTGTTAGAACTTCTTGTTGGAGAGTCCCTTTGAGTATGATATAGTGTCCTTCCTCATCTCATATTATAGTCTTTGGTTTAAAATCTAAGTGATCTGATATAAGGATTGCCCCCCTTGCTTTCTTCTGATGTCCATTAGCATGGTAAATTGTTTTCCACCCCCTAACTCTAAATCTGGAAGTGTCTTTGGGTCTAAAATGAGTGTCTTGTTGGCAGCATATTGATGGGTTTTGCTTTTTTATCCATTCTGATGGCCTGTGTCTTTTGATTGGGGCATTTAGCCCATTTACATCTCAACTATTGAGAGATATATGAATTTAGTGCCATTGTATTGCCTGTAAGGTGACTGTTACTGTATATTGTCTCTGTTCCTTTCTTATCTACTACTTTTAGGCTCTCTCTTTGCTTAGAGGACCCCTTTCAATATTTCCTGTAGAGCTGGTTTGGTGTTTGCAAATTCTTTCAGTTTTTGTTTGTCCTGGAAGCTTTTAATCTCTCCATCTATTTTCAATGATAGCCTAGCTGGATATAGTATTCTTGGCTGCATGTTTTTCTCGTTTAGTGCTGTGAATATATCATGTCAATTCTTTCTGGCCTGCCAGGTCTCTGTGGATAAGTCTGCTGCCAATCTAATATTTTTACCATTATAAGTTACAGACTTCTTGTCCCAGGCTGCTTTCAGGTTTTTCTCTTTGTCACTGAGACTTGTAAATTTTACTATTAGGTGACGGGGTTTGGACCTATTCTTATTGATTTTGAGGAGGGTCCTCTGCACCATCTGGATTTTGATGCTTGTTCCCTTTGCCATATTAAGGAAATTCTCTACTGTAATTCTCTCCAATATACCTTCTGCTCCCCTCTCTTTTTCTTCTTCTTCTGGAATTCTAATTATTCTAATGTTGTTTCATCTTATGGTGTCACTTATCTCTCAAATTCTCTCTTCATGGTCCAGTATTTGTTTGTTTCTCTTTTTTTCTCAGCTTCTTTATTCTCTGTCAATTGGTCTTCTATATCACTAATTATTTCTTCCTCCTCTTTTATCCTAGCAGTAAGAACCTCCATTTTTGATTGCACCTCATTAATAGCTTTTTAAAATTTCAACTTGGTTAGAGTTTAGTTCTTTTATTTCTCCAGAAAGGGCTTTTATCTCTCTGGAGAGAGTTTCTCTAATATCTTCCATGCCCTTTTTTGAGCTTGGCTAGAACCTTGAGAATCGTCATTCTGAACTCTGGATCCGACATATTACCATTGTCCATATTGATTAGGTCCCTAGCCTTCGGTACTGCCTCTGGTTCTTTTTTTTTTTTTTTGTGGTGAATTTTTCTGCCTTGTCATTTTGTCCAGATAAGAGTATATGAAGGAGCAAATAAAATACTAAAAGGGTGGCAAAGACCCCAGAAAATGTGCTTTAACCAAATCAGAAGAGACCCCAATCATGGGGGGCAGGAGAAAGGGGATAAAAAGAAGTTCAGATTAAAAAAAATTAAGAAAAGAAAACAAAGAAAAAAATATAAAAGAGAAAAAAATATATATATATATTAGACTGGTGACTAGAACAGGGTCACCCACTTAATTTTGGGAGTATTTTGGTCTCTTAGAAGAAACTACCTCTCAAATTTTTGAAGAATGAAAAACATATATAAGGGTAAACACAATGAAGGGATGGAATATGCCTATAAAGATAAAAAAAATTTTTTTTAATTTTTATAAAGCGAGTTGATAAAGTAAGTTTGTTGGGAGAATAAAGAAAAAGAAAGTGGAGAGAATTTGCTCAGGCTGGAGACTAGAACAAGCCCAGAACTAGAATTAGGGTATATTTTGATCTATTAGAAGAAGTTGTACCACAAATTTTTTAGAAGAAAAAACCCTATGTGTATACAAAAAAATAAAGTTAGATACAATGAAGGATAAAATATGACTATAACAATGAAGGTTCAAAGAAAATTATTATTGTTTTCTAATGAAAATTATTGTTAAGATAAACTAGTTGAAAATTTTAAAAGAAAATTAAATTAAAAAAAATTAAAACATTAAAAAAATTAAGCAGAAGAAATTTTTTAGAAAAAGAAATTTTAAAAGAAATTAAGCAGAAGAAAAAAAAGTTAAAAAAATTAATTAACTGCAAGTCTAAAGAATCATGGGGAGAAAACCATGAATTCCATGCTTTGCTTTCTCCTCCTCTGGAATTCTGCTCTTCTCCGTGGTAGGTGTACTTGGTCTTGGCTGGATTTCTTGTAAATCTTCTGAGGGATGGGCCTGTTGTAGTGCTTCTCAAGTTTCTTTGCCCAAGGCAGACTTGCACTGCCCTTACCAGGGGCCAAGCTAAGTAATCCTCTCAGATTCGCTTTCGGGAGCTTGTGTTTCCTGAATGCTTTCCGTAGAGTTCCAGAGGCCAGGAATAAAAATGGCAGCCTCCCAATCTCCAGCTTGGAGGAGCTGAGAGTTTGGGGCTCCACTCCTCAATGTGCCCTCTGAGAAAATTGCTCAATCACTTCCGTCTCCCTGGCCTCCAGCCGTGCTCTAAGCTCACCCAGCCTGTGACCAAGCGTCTCTGTTTCTGACACACAGCTCCACCTGGAGTCTTCGAAACCCATAGACCCCTTAGCTCTTCCAGGGGTTGTCACCCCGGATCTTGTGGGGACCCCACTCACAGAGAAGTGGCGTGTGCCACGGATTATGGTTCAAGGTAACCCCAAGTTGAGAGCTCACTCCTCGGCTCTGTCTCTAGCTGGCTTCCCCACTCTAATACCTATGAGCTCTGTGACACTCAGACACCCCCGATCCTTCTGTGACCCCACAGGACCTGGAGCCACACTGACCCCGTGTGGGCTTCACCCCGGTTTAGCCTCTGGAGCGATGTCCCTCAGTGGAGCAGACTTTTAAAAGTCCTGATTTTGTGCTCCATTGCTCTGCCACTTGCTGAGAGCTGGCCCCTCCCGCCTTGGTCTATCTTCCCGTGGCTTTGAATTCACTTCTCTGCCGGTCCTACCTTTCAGAAAGTGGTCAATTTTCTGTTTCTAGAATTGTTGCTCTTCTCTTCGATCTCCTGTTGGATTTGTAGTTGTTCACAATGGTTTGATAAGCTATCTAGCTGATCTCCTGCTACCTGATGTTGTTTCAGCATGCTACTTCTCCACCATCTTGACTCCTCCTTTGACTGGTTTGGTTTTTAATCTGTTCTGTCACCCTATGTCTTTTCATTGGAGCATTTAGCCCATTTATATGCAGAGTAATTATTAATAGGAATGTATTTATTTCTACTTTGTTACTTGTTTTGTGGTTGTTTCTGAAGAATTTCTCTGATTCTTTCTTGGTTTGCTGGTTTTCTTTAGAGACATATTTGGATTTCTTTTGTTTTATTATTTGCATATCTATTAGTGGATTTGATTTGTGGTTACTATCAGGTTTTTATATAATCTCTTCTGTATATAGCAGTCTATTAAGTTGGTGGTCATTTAAGTTCGAACCCATTCTTTACTCCTCTCCCCGTTACATTTTAGGTATGTTGTTATATTCTATATCCTTTTATTTTATAAGTTCCTTGATTAATATTCTTTCAGAAATATTTATTTTTACTCTTTTGTGCTTCTTATCTTTACTTTGTCACTTTTTGTCTTTCCTTTCCACTCAGAGTTTCCCTTTAATATTTCTTGTGGGGCTAGTTTAGTGGTTGTGAAATTCTTCAGTTTTTGTTTATCTGGGAAACTCTTTGTCTCTCATCTCTCTTCTTATTCTGGATGAGAGCCTTGCTGGATAGAATATTCTTGGCTGCAGATTTTTTCCATTTAGCACTTTGAATATATCATGCCAGTACTTTCTGGATTGGAAAGGTTCTGCTGAAATATCCATTGATAGCCTTATGAGTTTTCCCTTGTATGTAACTGCCTTCTTTTGTCTTCTTTAAATTTTTTTTTCTTTATCACTACATTTTGCCATTATAATTACAATATATATTGGTGGGGATCTGCTTTTGTTTTTTGTTGGAGGTTCTCTGTGCCTTCTAGATCTGTATATTTGTTTCCTTCCCCAGATTTGGGAAATTTTCAGCTATTATTTCTCCAAATAAATTTTCTGCTCCCTTTTCTTCTTCTGGGACTCCTATAATACGATTATTAATACGTCTGTTGGAGTCACTGAATTCCCTAAATCTATTCTCATTTTGCATAATTCTTTTTTCTCTCTTTTTGTTCAATTTGATTATTTTCATTACTCTGTCTTCTAGATCACTAATTTGTTCTTCTGCTTCTTCCACCCTACTGTTCATTCCATCAAACCTGTTTCTAATCTCACTTATTGAGCCCTTTATCTCTGCTATGCTATTCCTTATTTCTGTGTTAAGGGTCTCACTGATGTCTTCTACTTTTTTCTTAAGTCTAGTGAGTATCTTTATGATCATTACTTTAAATTTTCTGTTAGGCATATTATGTATATCTCTTTTACTTAGATCTCTCCCCATAGCCTTGTTCTTTTCTTTCATTTGGGATAAATTCCTCTGTATTTCATTTTTTCTGAGTCTCTGCCCATTTCTCTGTGTCAGGAAAGTCAGCTATGTCCTCTCTTCTTGAGGGTAATGGCCTTATGAAGAGGAGATGCTATAGGATCTTGCTGTGCATTTTCCTCTATTCCCTAAGGTCTGGCATTTCCAAGAGTATCTCCAGTGTGTGCTGCATGCACTCTGTTGTTGTGTCCTGACCACTTTATCCTCAGGTCAGTCATCTCCAGAGGCTCTTTTTACCTGCCATGGGCAGTGCTTGGTCCCTGTTCTGAATGTGGCATGTTTTAACTAGCTGTGCTCTGGTCTGCTTGTGAAATTAGACTTGTCACCATCACCACTGGAACTGAGGCTCTGCAAAACTCCAAGGGCAGAAGACATGGTATTGGCAGGGGTTTGGGCTGGTCTTCTGAGGGAGGATGCTCATTGTACTGGGACTGAGGCAAATGTGGCTGGGAAGGGCAGTTCCATCAGAACATGGGGGCACAGAGCTTGATGTAAGCAGATTAGGTCATGAGGGCTGGGACTGCACTGGTTCCTTCAGGGGCCCCTGATTTTATACTAAGGGGTAAGGGAGGGAAATGACACCTGTCAATTCCTCTGTTTCCAGAAGAGTCGCTCTATAAATGCTGTCTCTCTCAGACATGCTCTGAGATGAACAAATATCTCCCCACTCTGTGCTGCAGGTGTTCGCCAGATTGCTGTTTTTCATTCTGTATGTCCATGGGCTGTTTGCCCTGCTTTCTTTCAGAGAGTAAGCAGTGTGGTGCCCTCAGAGTTCTAGTCTAGCCAAATCCAGTGATCTTTAGCCCAGCTGGTTGTAAGAACTCACAAAATCTGGACCTTCTCACTTTCCAAGCCAATTGCTCTGGGGATTTTTCTTCCCTGTTTGGACTCCCCTGTGTGCTATTTTGTCTCTTGTCCTCAGCAACTGCAGTCCCCTTCCCATGGCAGTGGCCATGATCCATTTCTCAACCAAACTGTGTCTCTACATCCTCTACCTTTTTGATGTGGGCCTCTTCTCTACCTTCAGTTGTGGAGCTTGTTCTTCCAGGCTTCAGGTTGATTTCTGGGGGGTGCTTAGGGTGAGTTAATAGTTATCAAATTGTATTTGTAGAAGGAGGTGAGTCTAGGGTCCTCCTACTCCGCCATCATATTCCCTAAAAACTTGGCCTTTTATACTCAGGCTGGGGAAGTCTTGAATTTGATTGGAGCTGGAATCCAGGTGAGGCTGCTGAGGAGCCCAACCTCATGTATACCACTTTATTTGATAACTAACCCAACTTTATGGCTTGGTGAGTTAGACAACATCTAGTTCATGATGTGTGGCCAGGGTTGTATAGTGGTTTGGTGGCCCCTGGTTAAGCATTCAATCTTTACTAAGACCCTGTAATAAGGCAAGCCTGTTTCCTCAAAAGGGGAGTAGTTATTCAAAGAGAATGGAAGAACATTGCTCCAAAATATTAGGGTACATACTATGATTCACCCATAGGGGCGTGATAGAGGTTCCAAATAGCATTTGCCTGCCATCGAAACTCCAAGCACCATTGGCTTTGCTGGGTCATATGGCCCAAGTGGCAGAGCAGCTTGTGTGGCAGTCTGGACCTGCTGCAGAGCTTTCTTTGTTCAGAGCTTCACTGAAAATTAGCAACATTTTGGGTCCTTCAGTAAACGAACCAGTGTAACACACTCAAATGAGGACATGTTGCCACCAAAATCCAAAGAGGTCCCCTAGATATGGTACCACTTTTTTGATGTTAGGTGGTACCAAATGCAGCAATGTGTCCCTTCCCTATAGAAGGGATATCTCACTATGCCCTAGATCACTAGATCCCAACAACTTTTATTATCATGAGAGCACACTGAATTTTTGTGGGATTTATTTCTCACCCTCTAGAACACAAGTGTTTTACCAAAGTGTCTACAGTAGTTGCTACTTCTTGTTCACTGATCTCAGTCAGTATAACATCATCAATGCCAGCATGATGGCATATGGAAGAGAAAGGTGACCAATATTCCTGCAGACTAAATTATAGTATGGGACTAGGGTGTCGATATCCCCCTTAGGTAGGACAGTGAAGGTGTATTGCTGGACTTGCCAGCTGAATGCAAACTGCTTCTGGTGCTTTATGGGTAGGTGTGGAGAAAAAAGCATTTGCCAGATCAATAGCTTCATACCAGGCACCAGAGGTTGTTAATTTGCTCAAGCAATGAAACCACATCTGGTACAGAAACTGCAACTGGACTCACTACCTGGTTTAGTTTATGATAACCCACTGCCATCTGCAAGACCCATTTGTTTTCTGCATGAGCTACACAGGTGAACTGAAAGGGAGTGTGGTGGGAATCACTACCCCTACCTCTTTCAAGTCCCTGGTGGTGGAATGGTCTCTGCAGTCTCTCCAGGAATCAGGTATTTATTTGGCTTACTATTTTCCCAAACATAGGCAGTTCTAGTAGCTTCCATTTGCACTTTCCTATCATAATAAACTTCACTCCACAAATCAAGGAACCATTGTGGGGATTCTGCCAATTTCTGCATATACCTATTCCAATTATACATTCTGGAACTGCGGAAATAGCCTCATGATGGGCTCCATTAGAAAATAGACCCCAGGTAACACTCCATTGATCACCTGACCCCCGTTGGTGCTTATTCTGACTGGTGAACTATAGTGATGTTTTGGGTTTCCTGGAATTAGTGTTGGGTCAGAGCCAATGTCCAGTAATTCCCCAAAGTCTGATTTTCTCACTTCCCTCAGTTCACAGACACTCCGGTAAATAGCCATAGGTTGCTTTAACAAAGGCTGGGGTAAAGATTAAGAGCAAAAATTTTGGTACTATTTGGTGCCAAAGTGGAATCTTTCCTCAATGGAACCCATCCCCTTCATTCAAGGGATTCTGGGTCCTTAACATACCTTGTCTGGGAATTGGTTGATAGGGGACTTTTGGCTTTGGTTATTCAAGTCAGATTTGGCTCACTAAAGTTGCATAAATTAAGCATAAGTTCTTTTGCCACAAATGTAAGCATAAGAACCTGAAGAACCCTGCATTTCTCTGCCCCTACACTTTATCCCAGTGTCTAGCACTCGCCTGTTGACTTATCTCTTTCCCAATAGGCTGTAAACTTCTCGAAGGGAGGGTTGCATGTAACCTACCTTTGCATCTCCAGTATAGGCCTTTGCACTTAGCAAACATGCAGTGAATACTAATTCAATGAAAGTATGTTTTTAAACTCTGATGCTGAAAGTGTCTGAAGGATGCATTTGAGCCCTCTTGACTGACCTGTGCAGGTGAAAGGTGTGGACATTCAAGACTATTTTCATGGGTGTGACTGAGTTGTAAAGGGCACATTATCAAATTTCACTTAAACCTCCCTATTCTGCATATCCAGTCAATGATGCTGGAGAGTTGGCATACAGTGCGTGATTTTTGTTGTTGTTGTTGCTTTTGACAGCTTTGCTGTCTGTCAACATGATTCTCTATAAATTGTTCTAATTTATAAGACATTTCACACTACACAAGGCTGGCAGGAACACGGGGGGTGGGGTGGAGTAGGGGAAGCCAGCTTGGAAGCTTGTAAAACTGTTTGGGTTCATGTAGAATGTTGTGGAGGCGTTGTTTCCCTGGCTGGAGCATGGGAGCAGTGCTGGGCAGGAATTTTAATTAAAGGCAAAAAGTTGGCACTTCTGGGCTTTACCACTTTCCCCAGGTCCCAGCTCTGCTCTGCAGCCCCTGGAAATTCTTGCATCAAGCCGTGAATTATTCAGCAGGACAAGGCAAGTAAACAAAGAGGCGGAGGTGTTCACCTTAGCTCCAGTATGCAGAGGTGAGCGAAGAGACTCCACAGTGGCAAGAAGCATAAACTTAGTGCGGAAACAAGAACATTTACAATGCAAATTATTTTTAACCAGCCATGTCTAACCAGAAAATCAGAGCATGCTTTTTGCTAGTCTACTGATTTATTTATCTAACTACCCTCATTAGGGACTGGTAACATAACATACTCTATTTATTTATTTATATGAGATTTCCTGATTTATTGTTATTTTTAAGGTTATGTGAATGTCATTTCACCGAAATGCATGTGGTTTTATGTATGTGTTTGCCCAGAAATTAAACTTATCAAATACATTTATCTTATGAGGCAGTTGTTTGCCATATTTAAAAGTTGTATCGAGGTTGCACAAATCATTTATCTTGGGCCTTTGGGGAGTCGATTTGATATTCTCACTTCAGGGTTTGAACAAGAAAGGCAGAGAATTTGCTTCTGGCATCATGTCAAGAGGGAGGTATGTTAGAATTTTGAGGATGGGGTCTGTTTTCAAACCCACCACCCTCAGCTCTGCCCGTGTGCACATCTGCAAGGAGGCTCAGAGCCTCACTGATTGTAGACAGCATGGTGGAGGTGAGTGGCATGGCCCAGGGCAGCAGACAAGGGGAGAGACACTACATTACTGCTTAAGGGAAGGCCAGTGGACAAACTCTTCAGGCATATTAAATTTCTCTCTACCAGTTAAAATAAATGTCTCACTCTTTCAACACTGAGCTGTTCATGCTGCTGGTTGTCCTTTAGCAAACAGGTCCACTCAATTAGAAATGGTATTTTCTCAAACACCTTATTTCCACCTTACATCATTTAGTTCATTCTTCATTGTATTTATGTTTCGTTCATATACTTTATCTCTCCAGACAGACTATAGGTTATCTGACTGCAGGATTCATGGTTGATTTGCCTTTGTATTACTGATATAATCATTAGTAATAATAACATAGATGGCTTATATATGTTTAATGAGTGAGTGAATAAATGAGTGAATGAAATCTGAGATCTTAATATTCTGTAAAAAAAAGCTACATATTGCATATTTATTTTTAACCTAATAACTAGCTTGGGGCAAAGAAGCAGATACAGGCATATTTGTTAGTTTTGTCAAAAGTGAACAATATTGCTATAATATGAAAAGAGCCCTTTATGGGTCAGATTACCATCAGCTGAACATATAAAGAAAACATTATGTTGAGATGTTGCAAATAAACAGTTTGACTTTGCCAGTGGCTAGTCATAGAGCATTTCGGGACCCCAGAGGCAAGAAAATGGTGTGAGGTCAGACAACAAGAGCTTCTGGCAGGGACCTCAGTCACTTGGGCTTCACATGGGTGTAAAGGCCCAACTAAATGGTATGCACCAAATAACATTTCTAAGTTGCTGGGGAAGCTACTGGGATTACTTACAGGAATTTACGATTTATTCAGAAATAGAATAGATTTAACAAAGACTTCATGAGAAAATCCGATCCTGGTCCAAGAGAAGTCAGCCCAGGAAGGGACACCAATATGTTAACAGGTGATTCTAGTGGCTGGATGTGTCTGTAGGGCATGTGTCCTGGGTGTCAGGGGTCCTCTGGTCAGTCTGTGGGAGTCAGGGTTGACTTTCCAGAGGAGGCAGCATTTGTGTTGAGAATCAAAGAAGTAGTTAAGAATTTGCTGGGAATATTAGTGTTTGCTGGACAAAAGTGTTTTGGGTCAGAAAGTGTGTGTGTACATGTGTGAGTGTGTGTGTGTGCATGCATAAGTGTGTGTGTGCATGCGTGAGTGTGTATGTGGTATGTGTGAATGTGTGTGTGGTATGTGTGAGTATGTGTGTGCATGCGTGAGTGTGTGTACATGTGTAAGTGTGTGTGCCTGTGTGTGTGTGTGGTATGTGTGGTACATGTTTGCATGCATGCATGTGTGTGCATTACATGCATGCATGGGGAGGCAGAGGGGGTGGGGAGAGAGAAAGTGGTTCCTTTGATGACTTAGAGGTAGTTTAGCTTTGTTGGAAGATAATATGTGTAATATTTAACCCTCAAAGTGGTTCCAGAAGGGATTGCTTGAGGCTAACAAGGATGCACCAACTGTAGTTACACTCAATCACTGAGCACACAATTATCACATAGCAGCCAAAAGCAAAGTTCAGCTCTGGGAACTAAGATACAGAAATGGATGAAATGCATGCCCTGTCTGTGTGGACCCACATGTCATAGGAAAGACAGACACTAAACAATACAAGTTAGTAGAATCTGTGCAGTGCTACAGAGTGACAAGTGCTAAGAAAAACTAAGCAGGAAAGGATGGAAGGTGGTAGGGTTGCTGCTTTGACGCGGTGGTCAGGAAAGGCCCACCTAAATGACACTGATGCCAAGAGCAGAAAGAAGGGATGCTGTAAGCAAGATTCCCCAGGTTCCCTGTTCCTTGACATGCAGATGAAATGGGCTCCAATCCCTTGAGGCTTATACTGCATACCCTTCTCCCAGCGGTGCTAACAACCAGCTTCTCTATGTGTGACAGACACTGGGCAGAGAGTGGACAATGGATGGATTTTGCTTTGTCAGTGTAGCTGGCTTCCAGTTGCTGTCTGAGGGCTCCTGCTTCTCTGGCCTCAGGTCCATGGCCTTCATAGAGGGTGTCCTTCACATCGCCGTGATGCTGCCCACGTTGTCTGAATTCCTCAGCCCAGAACATTATCATCTGATTGGACATTCTGTAATAAAAGAGGGGTCTGGACCTGGGCAGAGTGCTGGAAATGTAGCTAGTGTGACTGAGGATCTACACTGTAATCCAGGTTAAGTTGGATGACCTTAAAAGTAAATAACCACAGGAGGCAGGGGCCACTGTATATTGCAGAGCAAGGTCCAGAATAACTCCCTGGAAGACATGGAGCAGTGCTTTAGAGTGCTGGTCCAGGGTGAGATTTGCAGCTCCCTGTCTCATTCCTGTCAAGGGCTCCCCACCAGGTAAGATATTCTAAGTGCCTAACTCACAGGTGTTCATGTACACATATGCACTTGTCCCTCTGGACAAACACTGATTTTCAGAGATTTCAGTCTATACCTCCAGGAGGACAGTCTGGCATGTCCACAGCGGAGTTGACACCGACATTCGTTTGTTCTTTCTCTCTTCTACCTTTGTGCTGTGCTCACAGGTCCTGCTGGAAAATGGGAATATCTTTTACTAATGACCTGATGCCTCTTAATGACCTTTCTGTTGGCTGCAGCAAGACTGATGGGAGCTTTGAGGTGTAGATTTGGCTGCCTTTAGGGAGGGATGCACTGGTGGGCTTGTTAAAATAACAGAGTACACTATGTTAAGAGAGGAGCAAACAAGAAAGATAAAGGCCAGAAAAAACCAAGCCAGAAGTAGGACCCAAAACAAAAGCCATCATGATGAAGACGCTCTGTATTTGTACCTCAAATATGACTGCTTGTAGTCTAGCTGTCCCTGTGAGGAGGAAAACTAAGTGGGTGTGCAGAATGATGGGCAGGATGCACAGTGGTTAGAAGAACAGCCTCTGCACTGAACCAGTGTCACACAGGTATCCTTGAACACACCTGTGCCCAGAAATTGGGCTCTATGCCATTCTCCTCTATAAGGAGCCAGGACCCCTCAGGGAAATGATGATGCAGGGCTGGGACAGTGAAAATACTGTCTCATCCCAAGATGAGCTTAGAATGTCTTGTGCTAGGGAGAGAGTGTGCAGAGGACAACAAGGATGCTTCAAGGGGACAGACGCCAGCTTGAGCAGGTGCCTACTGGTGACATCCAGGACACTCTGAACAGCAAAACAAATGATAGTAATGGATTATCAAATGGGAAAGAAAACAGGAATCCATGAGTCCATACTGCCAATAAATGATGAAATGGAAGGGAAGAGAAAATCAAGTAATCAATACAGAAGGAGTGGCAGAGTTGGGGAACTGGCCCCTACCACATCCGAGTGCCACTTGATTCAACGAAACATTGGGGGCTGCTCAGGAGACAGGTGACAGTCTGATGGCAAGTGGCTATTCACATACTTTCAAAGCAACTCCGCATGGATTACTTACTGATTACAAAGAGATGAAGAGTAACTTTGTGGAGAAACGTGGCAGAGATCACCCTCACCAAATGATCAAAGTTAACATCATCAGATCTGCTGCAAATCATCAAGCTTATGCCTCCTGACATCACTCACTGAGAACATACCATCACTTCTGGAGATTCCCGCCCAGAATGAGCACACTGAATTTAATTATGAGAAAACTTCAATCAGACAAACCCAAATGAGGGAAATTTTGGGGAAAAAAACCCCACTCTGTAATATTAAAAAATTTCAATATAATAAAAGACAAAGAAAGACCAAGAAGTCATTAAATATTTAAGGAGGCTAAAAAGACATGAAAATTCTGCACCATAAAAAAATAGTAGCCAAGAATATTCTTGGGAAATTGGTGAAATTTTAATAAGTTTCTATAGAGTAGCAGATAGCATTGTATCGGTGTTAAATTTCCTGAATTGGATGATTGTATCCTGGATGTGTAAGTGAATGTTATTATTCTTAGGATTTCCACTGTGAAGTGCTTAGAGGTAAAGGGACATGTCAGCAATGTACTCTCAAATATTCAAATAGACGAGAGAGTGAGGAAGAAGAGTAAAGCAAAGACAGGGCGAAATGTTAATAATTGGTTTATAAATTTTTTTGTACTGTTCTTTCAATTTTTTCTGTAAATTTGAAATTATTGAAAAAAATTTTAGGTTTTGATGTCATATTGCCTGGATCTGAACATAAGCACTGCTACGTATTAGCTGTGTGCCTATGGTCAAGTTACTTAACTTCTCTGGGACGCAGCTTCTCTATCTGTAACATAAGGAAAGGGCCCTTTCAGAGTTGCAGTGAGATTAAAGAGTTAGCATATGTAAAGTTCTTAAAAGAGTGTCTGGCACATGGCATACACTGGACAGCTGGGGTTGTTATTTATTTATTTTTTTTTGCCTAGAGATGAAATCATGGCAACCAGGAAGATGAGAAGAGGATTTCTCCTTGGAGACTCTCAGTGTGAGAATGCAGGTGAGGGGGTAAGTAGTGTTCAGGACAGCACCTTCTGTTCCTCATCCCAGGCCCTGGAACCGCCCTAAACTCAGTCTGGGATTGGAGGTGGGAGGTGAGACTGGAGCAGGACCATGCCCACTTCCTGTTGTTCAGACAAGACCCCGTGTCTATTCAGAGGACCAGGAAGGATGGTGGGCCAGCTGGCATCATGCTGTCCTGGGATGCTGCTTACTCCTCCCATCCAGCTGGTGAACACAGTGTGCGGTGCCCTGGCATGGGCCCCTTGGCTGTGCCTGAGTGGCGGCTGATGCAGTTGATGCTCAAGGGTGCTTGGGACACTACCAGACACCAGGTTGGCTACCCATCCCATGGTACGCCAGACAAAGGTTCTTGTTGCCTTTGGTGTCCTCACTGTCTAGCTGGTGACTTTCAGCCTGCTACCTGATCCAAGCTTCAGTTTCAAACTAAAAATTACAATATCCCCCGCTAGCTATTCAGTGCCACAATATTTATTGAACATGTTGAATGTGCCAAGCATTTTATGTGGATTATCATTTAATCCTCAAAACAAACCTCTGAGGTAGGTACCATCATTACTTGGTTTTAGACATCAGCCATCAAGGCTTAGAGATGTTAATTAAGTTGCTCAAGGTCACAGCTAGTAAGTGGTGACACAGATTCTACCAGGCCAGTGGGGGGAACTACTTGCTTTTATTACTGATAATAATTCTTTCCTTGATTCTGAATGCTTATCTCCTTCGTCCCTCTCTCCCTCCCTTCTTTCTCCCCCTCTCCCTCTTCTTTCTCTCCCTTTCTTCCTTCCTTCTCCTTCCTTCCTCCAACCTTGCTCCCTCCCTCCACTCCTCTCATCCTTCCTCCCTCCCTCTTCTCCTCCCTTCCCTTCCCCTTCCCCTTCCTCTCCCTTCCCCTTCCCCTTCCTCTCCCTTCCCTTCCCCTTCCTCTCCCTTCCCTTCCCCTTTCTCTTTCTCTTTCTTTTCTCTAATCTTCTTTTTTCTCTTTTCTTTTCTTCTTTCAGAAAAGTGTCCATAGAAGTTAAATTAACTCTTTTAAAGTCACAGAGCATGTAAGTTGCTCTTACAGCTGTTTTTCAACCTTAGCCTGCTGGCTAATGCTGCAGAGGGCCAGGAAAATGTCCTCTGACTTGGCCAGGACATCTGCTCAGGGGTTCAGCATATGTGTTAAGTGTCAGCTTTCCCATTGGCCAGTCCCATGTGGTCTCACCCCTGCTAGGTAGGTGGCAGATTGGAGATTGATGACATGGGGGCTTTTAGCCCAACCCAAAGCTGCCCCTTTCCCAAGGGAGGGTTGTAGGGAGATACAGCTTCTTCTGAAGTGAGCACCTGGCAGGGAGTTTGCCAACTCACTTGCAGGGCATTATGGACCCTAGTTCTCTGATCCCCAAATCTGTACCAGCAGCTTAAGCAGAGCTGAGCAGTTACCCCCTCCTGGAGTTAGACCAGGTAAGGACATTGGCTCAATTTGGGGAACCCTTGGTAACCTTGCGACGTGGAAAAGCCCTGAGGTTAGGGAGCTGGGTCATGTGGGTATGCAGGCCCCCCACTCATGGACAAGTTCCCTCCTCTTTCTCACACACATTACCAGTGTCCACTATAGGCCCTTGCTGCAAAGCAGCACCTTCCTACTTCTCAGTTTGGCTTGGGAGCAGGGGCAGTCATTTTTCTATGGGGTCAGCATCCTCCCAGGATCTGTGGGGGATATAAAGTAGTGTCCCAAAGTCTATCTACCCATTGACCAAGGAGGCTTGTGAGGTCAGGTAGCTGTATGACCCAGCCTGGTCTTAACAATTTCTTGTGGCTCTGGCTGTCTATGGATCTCCACTTCTGCTTGCCTACCCAGCCTACCTTGGTAGTTGGCTGGTTCCAGCTGCCCAATTCATCCTCCAGCTGCCTGTTCTCACACCTCCCTCTACTCTCCCGTGTTTGGCTGGATTCCCCGTGTCCTGCTGCTGTTCCTAAGACTGTCTCATGCTGGGGCAGGGTCACAGAAGTATTGCCATATCCCCAGATTTGTGGGGAGTTTTCCCCTTTACTTGGAAGCTTTGAAGATGTTCCTTAAGGGTGAGGGTGATTTAGACCCAGGGCCCAGCAGCTGAGCCAGGTGAGCAAAGTTTGGGGGAATAGCAGATGTTTTACACCATGACAGCTCTTACTTGCTGGGTCCTTTCATTAATGCTGACTCCTCAAACCCTCATATTTCTGGGTGCTGGCTCTCCTCCAGTTTAACAGATGCGGAAACTGGATCTCAGTCATATTAAGTGATCTATCTGAGGCCATCCATTAGTGGGGGGAGCCCCAAAGCTTATGCTGTTGCCATGACCAGACTTTCTGGTGTTGGTTGGTGGGAGTGGGCTGGGGATAGTGGTTCATACCAGTTATAGTCAAGATCTGAAGACAGAAGGAGGCTCAAGAGATAGGCAGAAGATTTCAGCCGCTCCTTACCAGAATTACCTGGCCAGAGGCCAGATGGTCAGGTGTGGGATATATACAAGGAATGGCATTAACTGGAGGTTGGACTTGAGAGCCCATGGGTCTGAGAGTTAGCATACTAGTGACTAAGTCCTTTATAGTTTAGTGAGAATTCACTTACCAGAGGAGGTCCTGCTGATTTTCCCTCCTGAGTATCTCTTAGGTTTATCCACTCTTCCTCATTGTCCAGGGTGTGTCAGGTCAGCTTCTGGCAGTCTGTGATGGTAGGAGGGCCCTGTCATGGGGAAGCCCTTCATCCTGGCACCTCCCTTGGAAACAACCTTCACCTTTAGTGTAGGGGTTTGTGACATGTTGGAGGTGGAGTTACAGTTGAGAGGGAGTGGGCTTAGACCCAGAAGCCCAGCAAGGGCACTCTAGACTCTGCACAGTGTAAGTGGTTGTGGGTCCCATCTGGGAGAGGTGTTTACTGATAACTTCAGTGACTTTTCATTAAGGCCCTGGAAGTCTCCAGTATTTGTATAGTCATGTATTCATTCATTTGTTTGGTCTTATTTCAATCCTTCTTGAGCATCAGTTATTAGGCCAAGAGGGAAGACTTAGGTTAATTGAGATGATTTCTTATAAGTAATGTTAATTTAGATAAATATTCTTATTTCTTTACAAGAATGAAATGATAAGTTAACCTTTTTGAAGATGGTTTGATATTCAGCTGTGATGAAAAACCAAAAATCTTGCTAAGTTGTCTCCCTTCTGCTTGAGAGCTGACACTCCGACATATGGTTGATGGAAATGAGATCTCATCAGTTACCTGTGCTAAAACCTGAGGTTTCTGCTGACTCGGCTGTTCTAATCCCTCTAAATATTTAATGTGCGTCTAGTTCACTTTATCTTCTCAGCCCTAAGTTCGTTTGTCCCCATCACAATCTAATCCCAACCTCCCTTTATTAAGGGGGTTTTCTTATAGAGCAGAACACTTGGGTGAGGAATTAATAAGTATAGAGCAGTACCTCTCAACACTGTCAGACCCTACACCCACCTCAAAGAAAATATTTTGTAGCATTCTCTTTACCATACCAGTAAGAAATTCATAGGATTGACTTACTTGTACACGTGATTTTTTTTAAAAGTCAATAAAGTATTTTCCATAATAACTATAATAAAAAAGGAGAAATAAAAGAAAAACAGTCTATAATAAATGCCAGGAGTTATAATATATAAATGGCTGAATGACTCTATTAGAAAATATAATGACATTATCAGATGCTTATTCCTACTTAAAATAAATAAAGGTGGACAAAGAGAAAAGAGGCAATAGCTTTATTGAAGATTATTAGCTTTATGTTTGACATTTTGAGGTAAGGGCTACAGAAGAATTCTTACATAAGGAATGCATTTATTCATGCATTGTGATGGCCACAAGTGCAGATAGATCCAGGTATTGTGTGCTGAAGATGACAAATATCTTGAAAGGGATTGCCATTGTTACGCGATTTTCCTAAAGGAAGAGCAATTCTTGGTAAAGAAGTATTTCTTCCCTTGATTCTCATGATTGTTGCATTGGAAATACAATGTATATGAAATTGAGTAAATACAATTTGTTTTTATATATAAAATGATGTAATATTCAAGTAGAAACAGGTCTGTCATTTATATAAATGTCTAACAGCATGTTCAAAGGAAGATTGGGACCCTTCATGTACTGCAGAAGGGTCATCCATCATATTGATAACCCCATGCATACTCACAAAGTTCCAAAACATACCTAGAGATTTGCATCCCCCATATATAGAATTAGTGATGGAGAGAGTTGGATGTCAGTGTGGAAATAAAATGGTGGCAAATCAAGGTTTTGCCTCTGTTTCTGGCTTTGCCCCATAGGTATGAGACAACCAAGACTCTAATAGCAATAAGAGGATATTAAATTCTCATTGCCTGCTGGCCATTGTGGTTGCTACTCTACTTATATGAATAACCCACAGAACCCCCTGAGGTGAAAGTTATTCCCATTTTAGTGATGGAGACACAAAGACTGTGAAGTTGGGCAACTAAGCTTAAGTTCTTAATTCTTTACCTTTCTGTTATAAATATATATAAAAAAAAAGAGAATAACTGCCATGTATTTTCAATAAGGGAGGTACAAAAATAGAGAATATACAGGTTTTTATTTCAGTAGGAATATACGGCATAGATTAATTTATATTAAGCATGGAATACTTAGAGAGTAGTTACTTTAGTTACTGTGTTAGAAGATAGACCATATGTTAGATAAGAAAGCAAGTCTTAGAAATTTCAAGAAAATTGAAGTCATAGCAAGTATCTTCTTTGACCCCAATGACATGAAACTGGAAATCAATAGCAAGAGGGAAACTGGATAATTCACAGAAACATAGAAATTAAAGAACCTTCCCTGAACAAAAAATTGATCAAAAAAGAAACTAAAGGGAAAATAAACAAGTTGCTTGAGACAAGTGAAAATGGAAATACAGTACACCAGAACTTATAGGATGCAGCGAAAGTAGTTCTAAGGGGGAAATTCATATTAGCAAAGACCTATATTAGGAAGCAAGAAATGTCCCAAATAACCTTTTTTTAAAGATCCTATTTATTTATTTGACAGAGAGAGGAGATCACAAGTAGGCAGAAAGGCAGGCAGGGGTGGGGAAGCAGGCTCCCTGCTGAGCAGAGAGCCCAATGCAGGGCTTGATCCCAGGACCCCGAGACCACGACCCTAGCCAAAGGCAGAGGCCTAACCCACTGAGAACCCAGGCACCCCCCAAATAACCTAATTTTATGTCTTAAAGAAACTAAAAAAAGAAGAATAAACTGAATCCAAAATTAGCAGAAGGAAGAAAATAATAAATATTAGAGCAGAAATACATGAAGTAGAGAAAGGAAAAACAATAGAAAAGATCATCCAAACAAAGAGTTGGTTCTCTGAAAAGACAAACAATATTGACATAATCTTGGTTAGACTAACCAAGGAATAAAGAAATACGACCCAAATCAGTAAAATTATAAATGAAAAAGGAGACATTACAAATGATACTACAGAAATACAAAAGATCATGAGGGACTACTCTGAAGAAATATATACTGGGTAACCCAGAAGAAATGGAAAAATACAACATTCACTAGTGTATGATGCATACACTAAAAGGATTATGCATCATAAATGCTGATGATTGAACATATATAAGTGAGTCAGTGTGAAACACCACATTAGTAGAATGAAAAAAATAATCATGATTATCTCAATAGACACAGAAAAAGCATTTGACAAAATTCAACACCTGTTCATGATAGAAACACTTAACAAATTGGCCACAGAAGGAATATATCTCCACACAATAAAGGACATATATGACAAACCCACAGCTAACATCATACTTAAGGGTGAGAGTTTGAAAGCTTTTCCTCTAAGATCAGAAACAAGAGTGACCACTCTCAACATTCTCATCTAACATGGAACTGGAAGTTCTAGCTAGAATAATCAATCAAGAAAAAGAAACAATAGACAAGAGAATGGGACAGAAAGTGGTAAAATTATCTAAAACAGATAGCATGATTTTATATAGAGATAATCCTAAATACTCAACAAAAAATACCTGTTAGAACTAATCAAATTCAGTAAAGCTGTAGGATATAAAATTAACATACAAATATCAGTATTATTTTCATGAACTAACAATGAGTTTTCTGAAAACAAATAAAGATATCAATTTAATTTAAGATAGCATCAAAACCAATGAAATACTTATAAAAATTTGATCAAGAACATGAATGATCTCTACTTTGAAAACTATTAGGTATTGATGAAATGAATCAAAGAAGACACAAATAAGTGGAAAGATAGCTTATGTTTTCAGTTAGGGAGAGTTAATATTGTTAAAATGTCAATACTACCAAAAGTCATCTATAGATTCAACGTGATTTCTATCAAAATTCTAGTGGAGTTTTTTACAGTAATATTAAAAAAAACCCTCTTATAATATAACCATAAAATAGCCTGAATAACCACAGATTCTGAGAAAGAGGGCTCCTGGTTGGCTCAGTTGGTTAAGAGACTGCCTTTGGCTCAGGTCATGATCCTAGGGTCCTGGGATCAATTTCCTCATTAGGTTCCCTGTTCAGTGGGGAGTCTGCTTCTCCCTCTCCCTCTGATATTCTGCCTGCTTGTGCTCTCTGTCACTCTTTCTGTCAAATAAATTAAATAAAATCTTTAAAAAAATTCTGAGAAAGAAGAACAAAGCAGGAGGCACCACACTTCCTGACTTCAAGGGATGCTACAAAGTTATAGTAATTAAAATAGTTTGGTGCTGGCATAAAAAATAGATTAATGGACCAATTGGACAAGAACAGTGGAATAGAATTGAAAGTCCAGAATAAATCCAAGCATATTCGGTCAACTAATATTTGATAAGGAAGCCAAGAATATTCAATAGGAAAAGGGAATCTCTTCAATAAAAGATGCTGGGAAAACTGTATATTCACATATGAAAAGAATGAAACTTGACCACGTGTCTTACACAACCCACAGAAATTAACTTGAAATGGATCAAAGACTTAAATATAAGACTTGAATGCATGAAACTCCTGGAGGAAAACAAGAAAAATCTCTTTAACACGGGTCTTCATAATAATTTTGGGGGAATCCTACCTAAAGCATGAGAAACAAAAATAAATAAAAAATAAACAATTGGTATTATGTCAAACTGAAAAGTTTCTGCATAGCAAAATAAACCATCAGCAAAGTGAAAAGACGACCCACAAATTGGAAAAAAATTTGCAAACCATTTATTTCACAAGTGGTTGGTTGGTTTCCCATCCAAGTACTAACCAGGCCCAACCCTGCTTAGCTTCTGAGATCAGATGAGATCGGGGGCGTTCAGGGTGGTATGGCCGAAGACTATCTGACAAGTGGTAATGCCCCAAATATACAAAGAACTCATACAACTCAATAGCAAAAAAAATGAATATCCCAATTAAAAATAGGCAAAAGACCTCAATAGACATTTTCCCAAAGAAGTTATATAAATGGCCAACAGCTACATCAACATTTGTGAATGTTGTTGATGCTTAACATCAACATTTGTGAAATACAAATTAAAACCATGATGAGATATCACTTCACGCTTATTAGAACTACCATCACCAAAAAGCAAAAGAACAAATATTGTCGTGGATGTAGAAAAAAGGGTAAGATTTTGTTGATGGAATTGTAAACTGGTATAGTCACTAAGGTAAACAGGATGGAGGTTCCTCAAAGAATTGAAAATAGAAATACCATATGATCCACTTCTGGGAATTCCAGTTCTGGGAATAAATCTGAAGAAACTAAAAACACTAACTCAAAAGATACATGCACCCTTATGTTCATAGTAGCATTATCTACAATAGCCAAGACATGGGAACAACATTAACTGTTCATCAATGAACGTATGGATAAAGAAATGTGATGTGTGTATATGTAAGGAATTAGCTGTGGTATTTTTAAGTATCAAAGAGGGGGCTCTTGAGATAGTGCTTGTGGAGGGGCAGTCATGTAGGTCTCTGCCGCCTCCTAATCTGGGCATGCAGTGGTTTCCTTCGATAGAAAGCCACATAGTTGAACTCAACCTTGGAAAGGCAGCATAAATTGTTTAGAATAAATTCCATGTAGTTTTCTCTTTAAAGTGTGGGCTTAATTATCCATAGTCAATTTTTTTTCAAGATTTTATTTGTTTATTTGACAGAGAGAGACCCAGCAAGAGAGGGGACACAAGCAGGAGGATTGGGAGAGAGAGCAGCAGGCTTCCTGTTGAGCAGGGAGCCTGGTGCAAGGCTTGATCCCAGGACCTAAGCAGAAGGCAGACGCTTAACCACTGAGCCACCTAGGTGCCCCTCCATAGCAATTCTTATTGTTATCTTAATTCAATTCTGAATTAAAGAACCCATGTGGATATTGTTACAGACTGATAACCTGGGTTTCTTGGACCTTACTCCGCTTCTTGAATTAAACTATAGTCTCTATAATACTTGAGTTAGTCTAGGTGTCTGTGCCTTAAATTATGTCTTTCCTGTTTTTATCAGGACTCTGTAAGATGGCCTATGAAAGGAAGAAACTGACACAGTTACAATTTCACTTGTGCAGGAAGCTCTTAATGAAATTTTCATTGACTTGAAGGATTTTTAACTTCTACTCTTAGGTTGGAGATAACCCAAATTCTATTTGGGAGGAGAATTCCTGCCTGAGACCACAGGAGAAAGTTGGGATCCAGCTAGTGCTCTCTAGTGCAAAAAGGCAAGAGAATGAAGTAAATGGCATCTAGGTTGAAAAAGAAGAAGTAAAGCTACTTTATTTGAAGATGACATATCATCTACCTAGAAAAACCTCTAGAATCTTCAAGTAAGCACTAGAACTAATGAGTGAGTTTAGTAAGTTTGCAGGATACAAAATCAATATACACAATTTAATTGCATTTCCATATACTGGCAATGAAGAAACAGAAATTGAAATAAAAATATCTTTGAATAACAAAAAAAAATTTTTGAGGTAAACTGGACCAAAAAATGCTACATGTGTACCCTGAAACTAAACATTGCCATGAGAAATTTTATAAAGATCTAAATAAATCTAACTAGATAAAAGATCTGGATAAATGCTGTGCATGGGTTAGAAGACTCAATATTATGATACCAATTCTCTTCCAATTGGTCTATAGAGTCAACAAATCACTACCCAAATTCTAGCAACTTACTCATTTATTCATCCATTCATTTACTTATTTTTTTTATTATTTTGTAGAAATGGATGCATTTTTGTCTGGAGCTCATAGGGGTTAAATTGTTAAACTAGTGAGTGGCAGAGGTAGGATTTATAACAGCATACAAGAAAAATCAGAGGATTTTAGAACTGGAAGGGAATTTTTAAAGGAACTAATTTAACTTCCGCAGAGTAGAAATGAGAAAAGCAAGGTCAGGAGAGAGGAAGCAGCTTCCCAGGGGCTCACTGCAAGTTAAATTGCTGACCTCCTGACTCCCTGGTGAGTGGTCTTTCCATACCAGAGCTGAAGCCAGGCAGGCTGAACCAGCTATTGAATAACTAACCTTCTTTGGTTGTCTTTTTCTAAAAAAGATTTATTTCTAAAAATGGATGCCCCTCGTTATTTTATTTTTCCCTGGGTGGGGAATTGAGACAATATAAGAAAATGATATTCCTTTTTCCATCTCCAAACTCAAAGTGTGAATATGATAGATGAGTTGTCACTCAAGCTCAGATGGGCAGCATTAAGCTATACTATTGAACTATATTAAAATACTGATTTTGAAAGAGGAAATAATGTCTTGAGCTAGGCAAATCCCCAGGCATATAGAAAAATGTAAAATAAGGCAATTTGGGAAAAACTGTGGCAGCATGAAGTGAACAGGCTCTGACATACTGGCTGGTAAATCACAGATCTTTTAAAACTTCTGGAGACCTTTTCAGTGGGAGATCTCTTTAGCCTGTCATGGTGAAATGGTGACCTGGCCATCTCTGTGTGTTCCCCAATAGCCCCCTGTATAGGTCATGGAAGCTTGGAAGAGGACTTTTTTTAAAATGAAGATTTAAATTTTAAGATAATTGTAACATCACATGTAGCTCTAGAAATAATGTAGAGAAATCCTATCCAGTTTATTCTAAGGTAACACCTTGGAAAACCATAGTACAATATCATAACCAGGATACTGACACTGATGCAATCCATAGGTTTTACTTAGATTTCCCATTTTTCTTATACTTATGTGTGTACGTGTATGTGTGTGTGTTTATTTTTTACAGTGTTGTCCCTTGTATGTTCACGTAGTCACCACCACAGTTAAAATATAGAACAAGTTCCATTAATACAAGAATTTCTTATGTTGTCCTTTAAAAAAATAAAATTCAAAATTAAATTTGAATTAAAAAATTAAATTAAAATTTTATTGAGATGAAATTCACATAAAAGAAAATTAACCATCTTAAAGTAGACAATTCAGTGGGATTTAATATGTTCACAATGTTGTGCAATAATGGTCTCTATATAGTTCCATCACTCCAAAGTAAAACTCTTTGCCCATTAATCAATATCCTAATTATATCCTCTTTCTAGAATATGACAAGGATCAGTTGCTTTCTTTCTCTATGTATTTGCTTTTGCTGGATATTTTATACAAATGCAATCACCAAATATGTGATATCTTATGTCTGGCTTCCTTCACTTACCATTATGTTTTCAAGGTTTATCAACATTGTAACATTGTACCAGTACTCCATTTTTATGACTAAATAATATTCCACTGTATGTGCAGACCATGTTTTGTTTACCTATTCATCTGCTGACAGACGTATGAGGTGTTTCCATCTTTGGCTATGAATAGTACTGCTATGAATGTATGTGTGTATATATATATACACAGACATACACACACATGTATACACATATTAGTTTTAGTATCTGTTTTTAGTTTTTTTGAGTATGTACTTAGCAATGGAATTGTGGCTTCATATAGTAATTTAATATTTAACTTTTTCAAGAGAGGAAAATCCATTTTCCATGTAGCTCAATCAGTTTTACATTGCCACAGCAATGTATGAAGGTTATCATTTTTCCACAGTCTTGGAAACACTTTAGGAGATTATTTTTTATTAATGATTCAATATCTTTACCTATTACAGGTTGTATTAGTCTCCTAGGGCTGCTATACAGAATGCCACAGACCGAGAGGCTTAAAGAAGAAAAGAAAAATATTTTTCTCATATTCCTGGAGGCCAGAAGTCCAAAATTAAGGTTTCTTCTAAGATTTGGTTTCTTCTAAGGTGTTTCTCCCTGGCTAGCAGATAGGCTCCCTTTTTACTGTGTCCTCACATGACCTTTTATCTGTATGCACTTATCCCTGATGTGTCTTCTTTAAGGACACCTGTTATATGGCTCCAGTCTCGTGAGTTCATTTAACTGTAATTACCTCTTTAAAGCCCTATCTTGAAATACAGTCACATCAGTGGTTATGGCTTCAACATATGAATTAGGGAGTGGGGGATACAATTCAGTGCACAACATAGGTCTGTTCAGATTTTCTATTTTTTATTGAGTCACTTTTGGTAATTTGTGTATTTCTAGGATTTTGTCCATTTCCGCTAAGTTATCTAACCTCCTGATGTGTAACTGTTCATAGTACTCTCTTTATCTTTCTAATTTTCATAAGGTTGGAAATAATGTCCACTTTCACTTTTAATTTTAGTTATTTGTGTGTTTTTTTTTTAATTTGTCACTCTAAATGGTTGTTGACTTTGCTGATCTTTTCAAAGAACCAATTTTTGGTTTCATTTATGCTTTTGATTTTTGGCCTTTATGTTTATCTGTGCTCTAATCATCATTATTTTTTCCCTTCTGCTAGCTCTGAGTTTAATTTACTCTTATTTTTATACTTCCTTAAGATGCAAAGTTAGGTTACTAATTCATGATCCTTCCCTTTTAAAAACATTTTATTAATCTATGTGAGAGAGAGAGAGACAGAGAATGAGCAGGAGGGCACAGGGTGAGGGGAGAGAATCTCAAGCAGACTCCATGCTGAGCATCAAGCCCCATCCGGGTTCCATCTCAGATCCAGGAGATTATGACTTTAGCCATAACCGAGAGTCAAACATTTAACCTTCTGTGTCATCCAGGCACACTCATGATCTTTTTAATGTAGGATAATTAATATAAAAACTATAAATTTCCCTCTGAGCACTGCCTTCAATGTATCATATAGGATTTGACATATTGTGTGCTTTTTTATGTTCATACGAACTTTTATTTTTTTAAATTTTTTGTTCTAATTCTAGTTAGTTAACATACAGTGTTATATTAGTTTTAAGTGTGCACTGTAGTGATACAACAGTTCTGTACATGTTGTGTTGTATTTTTGTTCTCATTTATCTCTACATATTTTCTCATTTTCCTGTGATTTTTTTCTTTTACCCACTAGTTTAAGAGTATGTTGTTTAATCTCCACATATTTGTGAAATTACCAGTTTGCTTTTTGTTACTGACTTTTAGCCAAGTTCTGATTTGTTTGGAGAAGATATTTAATATATAAATATTTTTAAATTTATTAAAACTTCTTTTGTGGCTTAACATACATGGTCTATCCTGGAAAAATGTTCCCTATGCTATTGAGAGAAATATGTCTTCTAATATTGTTAGGTGGAGTGCTTTGTATATGTCTGTCAGACTTTGTCCATTTATAGTCCTGTTTAGTCCTTTACTTCCCTATTTATCCTTTGTCTCGGTGTCTGATCCATCACTGAATGTGGGGCATAAAATTTTCAACAACTGTTGCATAGCTGTCTATTTCTACCTTTGATTTTGTTAATATTTGCTTCATATCTTTTTGGGCTCTGTTGTGGGTGTGTATGTGTTTAT
Organism: Mustela erminea; assembly: GCF_009829155.1. Taxonomy (NCBI): domain Eukaryota; kingdom Metazoa; phylum Chordata; class Mammalia; order Carnivora; family Mustelidae; genus Mustela; species Mustela erminea. The sequence continues at coordinate 109,911,268 of NC_045621.1, read as the reverse complement.
AGTTGCTTTATTTTCCTGATGAAGTATTCCTTTTACTTCCTTGTCTTTTGTAAGAGTATTTGGCTTAAAGTTGATTAGTCTAATATTAACATAGTTACCTCAGTTCTCTTTTGGTTACTGTTTGCATGAAATACTTTTTTTCATTTATTTACTTTCAACATATTTTGTCTTTGGATCTAAAGTATGTGTTTTGAAGGTAGTACATAATTGGATCATGTTTTTTTTCAAATCCATTGTGCCAATACCTGCATTTTATTTTTAAGATTTTATTTATTTATTTGTCAGGGGAGGGGCACAATGGAGGCAGAGGGAGAAACAGGTTTCCCACTGAGCAGGGAACCCAGTGTGGGACTCAATCCCAGGATCCTGGGATCATGATCTGAGCTGAAGGCAGATGCTTAGCCAACTGAGCCACCTAGGCATTCCCAATACCTGTCTTTTTATTAAAGAGTTTGATCCACATATATTTTGTGTAATAATTGATAAAGGAGGACTTATTTCTGCCCTTTTGCTATTTGTTTTCTGTATGTTCTAGATGTCTTATGTCCCTCATTTACTGACTTCTTTGTGTTTTATTAATTTTTTTACTCTGTCTTTTGAGTTCCTTTATGTATTCTTTTAAGATAGTGGTTCTATAGTGATTACAACTAAGATAAATTTATAATAGTTAATTATTATTATTTATAAGAATATAATTTTAATTGATACCAGCTAAACTTAAATAACACAATTTATTTAACTCCACCTTCCCTTTTTGTAGTTGTCATAAATTATACCTTTATATATTGTGTGTCCAACAACATAGATCTGTAATTATTTTTATGCATTCATCTTTTAAATCATGTGAGAAATAAAAAATGGATTTATTTACAAATCAAAAATTCACAAATATTGGAATTTATATTTGCTTATGTAGTTACCTTTACTGGAAATCTTTACTTATTTGGACAGATTTCAATTACTGCTTAGTGTCCTTTTGTTTCAACCTGAAGAACTTTTTTTTTTAATCATTTCTTGCAGGGTGGGTCTACTGGTAATTAACCCCTTAGCTTTTTTTTTTTTAATTTAAAGATTTTATTTATTTATTTGACAGAGAGACAGAGAGAGAGAGAGAGGTCAGAAGTAGGCAGAGAGGCAAGAAGAATGAGAGAGGGGGGAGCAGGTTCCCTACTGAGCAGAGAGTCTGACGCAGGCCTTAACCCCAGGACCTTGAGATCACTACCTGAGCCAAAGGCAGAGGCTCAACCCACTGAGCCACCCAGGTTCCCAACCCCTTAACTTTTGTTTATCTGGGGATATCTTAATTTCTCCTTCATTTTTTGAAAAATAGTTGCACTGGATATAGAATTCTTGATTGACCATACTTCTCTTTCAGCATTTTAAATTGTCACCTCCTTGCATCTGACTTTCATGGTTTCTGAGGAAAAACTAGCTGTAAATCTTGTTGCACTCCATTGTAAGTAATGAGTCACTACTCTCTTGCTGTTCTTAAGATTTTTTTGTCTATGATTTTTGACATTTTGATTATAAGGCATTTGACAGTGGTACTCTGAGTTTATCTGACTTGGATTTGTTGAGCTTCCTGGATTTTCATGTTCATATATTTCATAAAATTTGAGACATTTCAGCCATGGTTTCTTCAAATATTTTTTTCAGCTTTTCTCTATGCCTGTGTCTCCCATAGCATATATTGTCTGCTTGATTGTGTCCCACAGGTCCCTCAGTCTTTCTTAACTTTTTTTCATTCTTTTCTCTCTCTCTCTCTTTTTTTTCTCCTGTTTCTCAAACTAGACACCAAATTATCTTGCCCCAAGTTTGATGATTTTTTCTTCTACTTGTTCAGATTGTTGATTTTTAGTGATTTTATTTTACCATTTAGTAGTGTACTTTTCAGTTCTAGAATTTTTGTTTGGTTTCTTTTATAATTATTATCTTTTTATTGATATCCTGGTTTTAGTTCTTTTTTCATGTTTCATTCGGTTCTTTGAGCATATTAAAAATAGTTAACTCACAGTATTTGTGTAGTAAATTCAGTATCTGGGCTTTTTAAGGGATTATTTTTATTGATTTATTTTGGCCCTGTAAATCAATGATACATTCTTGTTTCTTATTATTTTTTATTGAAAATTGGATATTTGAATATTATACCATGGTAACTTTGGAACTCAGATTCTTCCCTTCTGTAGGGATTTCTGTTTTTGATTGTTGAAAGCTGCAGTTGACCATTTCATTTGTTTATGCACATTTTCAAAAAAAATTTTTCTTTAGCAAAGATTATTCCTTGTCATGTGTGGTCTCTGAAGACACTGTTCCTTTAGCTTATGTTTTGCTAGGATTTTGAAAGCTATTTCCTTGAATGGCAGGAGTCAAAAAAAAATAAAAAATACAAACATCTTCCTCTCCCAAGTTCAAAACAAAAAATGAATAAAAAACAATGCAACAACAACAATAAACACTAATCACTTCCATTCTTTGTAATTGACTCTGTGGTATGACGTTCCTTCATCACTTGGCAAGAATCTTTACTATTCTACTTTCACCTTCATTTCCTGCCTGTTTGAGAGATCAGCTGGAGGTGGAAGCTGAGGGTATTCTCAGGCCTTTTTTGGTCATGTGTCCTGCTCTAGATATGTGTATGGATTTCTAAATTCTTCAGTATATATATGCTTTCAGAATACCCCAATTTCTCAGTGAAACTCTTTCCAGTTTATCCTTCATGGCTATGGGTATTTTATTGTATATCTCAACTGTAATCTTTTTCCCAGGAAGATACAAGGCTTTCATTTGACATATGGTTTTAAGTGATGGTTGTCTCTTTTGTGCAGTAAGCAATTTCTGAATAAGGGGAAACAGAGAAAATCAACTTGTGTCAGTCCTGCAGGTAGCCTCTAGACTCAGTTAGAACAGACAAACACAGCAGTCTAAAAATGAGATCCACTCTGCTCTCTCTGAACCACAGACCTGGATCCCACACTGGGATTGTAGGCTACTTTCTTTAAGACCACTACCAAACTCTAAGGGAATGGCACATGGGCAGGTAAGATGTCACAAAATGTTTCTTTCTTTTTTTTTTCCCAAATTGCTTTTTAATTTACTCAATATTTATTTAATTATTCATATTTCCTTAGTTATTTTTAATTAATTTCTTTCTCTGTTCCCAGATATTATCCAGGGTTCCATATTATATCTCTTTAGCCTCCTCTTGTCTGTGTTATTTCTTAGTCTTTACTTGTTTTAGATTCTTTTGAAAGTTTTTAGGAGTACCATTTATGTACTTTGTGATATGTCTCTCAGTTGGAATTTGTCAGATGTTTTCCTCATAATTAAACTTTGGTTATGGTTTTTTGAGAGGAAGGACATAGAGGTAAATTGCAATTTCACACATCACATCAAGGATACATTCTATCAACATGAGTTATCACTGTTGATGTTAACATTAATCAACATCAAAGCTGAGATAGTGTTTATCAAGTTTCTCCACTGTAAAAGTTATTTTCCCAATTCCTCTCTCCTATTCCAGCTTCTTGAGAGGTGAGTATTTACATAAATGATTTGGAAATCTTCTTGGGAGTTTCTTTTTTCCCTATTTATTTACTCATATGTTCAATCCCTTATTTAAATCAAAATGCTAGTTACTTCATACATTGGGTTGTAATATAATATTATTGTATTTTGTTGTTTAAATTATTCTTTATCCATTAGGAGCTCTTTCGTTTGGTTCTTGTGACCTTTTGTCATACCCCTGTATGGGTTTTTTTGAGCACATTCTTACTTTCTGGGGCTACAGGATGTTCTAGGCACTGTAGGACATTCTTATCCCACTCCTAGAATAAGTCATTTTGCCCATTTTTAATTGAGTTTTTGTTTTAATTGGGTTAAATTTTTAAAAAAATATATTTTATTTCTTTATTTATTTGAGAGAGAGACTGAGAGAGAGAGAGAGAGAGAGAGTCAAAGAGAGAGAGCCTGAGCTGGGGCAGGGGAAGAAGAAGAAAATCTCAAGCTGACTCTACACTGAGCATGGAGCCTGACATAGGGTTTGATCTCATGATCTGGAGATCATGAATTGAGCTGAAACCAAGGGTTGAACACTCAACTGACAGCCACCCAGAAGCCCCTTAGTTGGGTTATATTATAAGTGGTTTTTTAAATATATTTTGGATACAAGTCTTTTATCTACTATGTGTTTTGCAACTATTTTCTCCTTGTTTGTGGCTTATCTTTGTTTTTAACAGTATCTTTCACTGAGGAGAAGTTTTTCATTTTAATAGAGTTCAAATTATCACTTTAAACAAAATCCCATGTATTGTGCTTTGGTGTTGTATCTGAAATTCATCACCAAACAAATGTCACCTAGATTTGGGGGCAGATTTTTGCCATGCAAAATGAAATTTCTGGTCTTTATCTTGCTCAATTTACAAGCAGAATTAGATGAAGTGGATTACTACTTCTTGGTATATTTTCTGTGCTTAAATTCTAGGACACCACACTTTCTTCTTTCCCTCCTACATCATTAGCCATTCTTTCTCAGTCTCCCTGCTGCTTTCTCCTTATTTCTTTGATCCCTTAATTCAGGTGTGCAAGAGAGCTCAGTTTTATGACCACTTTGCTTTTCTATATACATTCACACTCTCAATGACTTAATTCAGTCCTGTGTCCTAAACATGATGTTTGTAGTATTGACTCACAAATGTTTATATCCTGCTAGACCTCTTTTCTTTTATTTTTTTTTAATTTATTTTTTATTTTCAGCATAACACTATTCATTATTTTTGCACCACACCCAGTCCTCTATGCAATCCATGCCCTCTATAATACCTACCACCTGGTACCCCGACCTCCCACCCCCCGCCCCTTCAAAACCCTAGATTGTTTTTCAGAGTCCATAGTCTCTCATGGTTCACCTCCCCTTCCAATTTCCCCCAACTTCCTTCTCCTCTCTATCTCCCCATGTCCTCCATGCTATTTGTTATGCTCCACAAATAAGTGAAACCTCTTTTCTTAATTACAGATTCACATATGCCTGATTGAACCTCTAACTTGATTGCATCTGGAGCTTAGTTGATTTTAATCCAAACTCTTTGGTTCTACCCCTATGCTTGCATCTCCTAGAATCTTCTCATTTCAGTATGGGAAATTGCCCAGAGATCAGCATTTTCCTTGATGGAAATTAAAGACAGTAGCCATTTCATGGAAATAGTCAAGGGCTTGTATGTAGGGAAAATAAGCACTACCTTTTGTAGTTACTTTCTGTGGTAGATGATTTGCCAAATGGCTGCCATTATTCCCTTTCCTTTTTTTTTTTTTTTTTTAAGATTTATTTATTTGTTACACACACACACAGAGTACATGCATGAGTAGGGGGAGGGTAGAGGGAATGTGAGACAAGGATATTCCCCACTGAACAGAAAGTCTAATACAGGACTTGATCCCAGGGCCCTGAAATCATGACTTGAGCCAAAATCTATAGTCAGACACCTGAGCCACCCAGGAGCCCTTCTTCCCTTTCCTTTATATGTGTTCTTGAGTAATCCTTTCCCATACCAACTTCAGACTTGGCCAAATGACTTACTGTAACCAATGGAATATGATGTTGTATAACATCTGAGCCCAAGCTTCAAGAGGCTTTGTAAATGGCTTCATTCTCGTGGATTACTTCTTTGGGAGAACCATGTGAAAAGCCTGGTCTAATTTACTAGAAGGTAAGACATAGAGCAGAGATGAGCCTTCTTAGCTAAAGCTCTTAAATCAATCAACTGCCAGATATATGATTGAAGACATCTTTGAATCTCTAACCATAGTTGAGTCACTTGATGATTGCAGTCATATATGTGTGACCCCAGGCTAGGCAAATAGAAGAACTTCCCAGCTGACCCCAAGTCAAATGGCTGACCCACAGAACTGAACACATGAAATAGATTTTGTATTAAGCACCAAGTTTTGGAGTGGCTTGTTATACGGCAAAAGATAATTAGAATATGGGATTCCAAGCAAATCTTCTTATCCTTAGCATCACACATGGCACAGTACAGGTTTGGAAAATTTTGGAGGATGTGTTCACTTGGATATCACCTCCTTGGTCTGTGCTATGGGAACTGAGCTATATTTTTGTTCAAAGAAAATTCATTTCATCATCTTCCTGTTCCCCCTGTGATTTAATAAAGACTGCAAAGTTGCTTCCTATACCAACTGGGTCCATCTTCCAAAACACTAGCCTGTGAACTTCCTAGTGCCAGTGTATCAAAAAAGGTCCCTTAGAGTCAGTGTGGGGGTGGTAGTGCGACCAGAGGGAGAGAGTCCACCCTACTGCACAGCGTCTGGTAAATCAGCTTCAACTTCTTTCCTTGGTCATAAGGCCTTTCTTCCTGATGATATCTTCTTCCTTTCTAGGTACTTTTATAGTTCCCATACTGCCCTTCTAGGTGTTGGACTGATTTCTCTACATCATTCATTCATTCTACAAGGAGCTATTGAGATCCTCCTTAGGGTCAGTCCCTATAGACTGACCTATACATCACAGAGATATGACACATGACAAACATCACAGAGATAAAAGACTTAATTTCAACCCCTATAAGTTGACAACTAATAAGATTAGTTGAGATGGTCTGATTAGTAGAGCAAAAAGATGCATGGAGTATATTGGAGATATTGGAAGAGAGCAGTTAACTAAGACTGGCAGTGGGTAGTCAGGAAATGTTCCCAAAGGTGATAGAACCTGGGGGAGTCCAGAATGCAATGGGAAAAAGAGTGGAAGTCCTTCACCCAGAAGGAGATCCTTGATTGATGGGGAAGACACACAGCGCAAATACATAACAACATGGGGAGGTCAGGGTCCCAGTCTCAGCCCCTGGCCACATATCCTTTGCAGCAGACTTTGCCCATGCCCTTGTGTGGAGCTGTGGTCTGTTGGCTCTTTTGGTGGCAGTATTCCATTGTAGGTCAATGTGCAATTTCTTATCGGCAGACATCCAGTTGTTTCACATTTAGATATGCTATAGGCAGTGCTGGGATCAACACATGTGAGCATATCGCTTGGTGCATGTATACACATAATTGTGTGATGAATATACCAGGACTGGACTAAATATGTTCGGTTCTAGTAGATACTGCCAAACAGTTTTCCAAACAAGGTTTCATTCATTCATTTATTCATTCGTTCATTCATTCATTCATTTTGTGGAGAAACAATCTAATTTCTTCAGTGCTTTAACTGGAATTGTGGAAAGGGCCTCTGTCCTCCAGTGGTCTCAGAGAAGCTTCTCACCAGCCCCAAAATCAGCCTGGTGAGCATGGGCAGGTCCTGTGAGGAGTGGGAAGGAATGTGGAAGGGCTTTGGAGCCAGAAAGGTTTGGCATTGAATGCTGCTTCTGTCACTGACTCTCTGTGGAGCCTGAGGAATTCACATCACTGTGAGGCTGCTTCCTCATGATGGGGTTAGGGTTAACCATGCCCTAACAGGCTCATTGGGCTGTAGAAAGGAGTTAAATGAAGTCATGTGTACCGGGAGCTTGGCAGAGCACCTAGCACAAGCTGAGTGTGCAGTGAATGGCCACTGTTAGTAACGTTGTAAATGTTTTCTGCAAGTGGTGATAGAAGAGGTGTGAAGGGCTTCCAGTTAAAGTCATAGGCTGGGCAGCAGTCAAAGCTGCTGTCATAAAGGTCATACACTATAACTCAGGTACTTGAACTGGGAAAGTCTCTGAAGTTTTCCTTCAAAGCCCAGTCCTATTTTACACTAAGTTCTAAGACATTTCTGTTTGTGTTATCCTGGTTCACAAACGATTCATAGAAGGCATGGTGATGTGGTGGTGGTGATGGTGGGGAAGGGTCTGCCACCCACTGACATTTAAACAACATTGAACAACTTTAGCTGGAAGTTGGCAAAAGGGAAAAGACAAAAAAAAAAAAAAAAAGAAAGAAAGAAAGAAAGAGAAAACACACATGCCCACAGTCCATGGCCATACATCTTATTTTTCAAATACATCCAATACAGCCATGTTGGTTGGGTAGAAAATCTTAAAAATGCTGTGTAGCCCTTGGCTTCAGGGCATCCTTGGGCTGGCTGTGTCCGTGGTTTTCCTGGTGCTTTGCCCATCAGACTCCATGTCCCACTTGGTGCTTCGTCTCACACATCTTGTGCTTGTGCCAGGCTCTGAACTTATGATCTCTCTGTAAAACCTTTTGGGTTTGTCCTTTGTCTCCTCTCACAAGAGCTAAGAATCTTCTGGTGCAACCACACCTACAGGCTGTCCTGATTCTCCAGTCAGGCCAGGTCATCAGACAGGCTGCTGAGAAAGGCAACAGTCAGTCTCAGTCTGTATAGGGGAGGGAAGGTGACCCTCCTGGACAGGAGCAACACATCGTGGTAACCCAGAGAGATGATGCGTGGTCATGGGGAAGCATGCTGTCATGTTTAAGGTGGGATGCTAGAAGGCAGGGAATGCTTCCACTAAATTAAAGTAAAAAGAGATAAGAAGGTCTGAATCAAAGAAGCAATTTTCTATTATTTGGCTTCTACCTGGTCATATTTGACCTTACAGAGGTATCATGATCTATAGTTACAGTTTCAGAAACTGTGGGCTTCTCCATGGTCTGGGAACTGCAGGAGAAGCTGACTGCCAAGTAGAGTGCTCCTATAGCTTGCATCAGACTACAACTGTGTGTTCACATGCCTGAGTGTGAGACATCTGATATTTGGGGCCCCCTTCCTGCAGGATCTTTGGATCCTGAAGGAACAAGTCTCAGATATACCAGGAGATGCAACAGAAGATGATAGGAATGAAGACTGGGTTGGGGACAGGTTGGCAAGGATCCTTTTATGAGGAAACCTCAGGGCACTGCTGAGGGTGGACGTGCTGCGAAATACAGAAGCCCATGTTCCCTCATTAGCTGTATTCAATATCCAGGGCTAGAGGTGAAGTATATTTTCAAAGAGGTGTACAAGTTAATCAAAGCAATTGACTTCTGCTCCTTGGCAGCAAGCAGGATACTGTGCCAGGAAAAACAGCACTGACTGCAGGGGACAGGAAGAATTACAAAGGTGGTTGAGCCTTCCCATGGAGCTGAGATAGGAAGCCCTTAGGCCTTTGCTGCCTACACTATACTTGGGTATAGGTGTTCTGCTTTGCTTCTATGACTGATGTTTGTAGGCATACCAGAGCACAGCCTGTCTCCATGGCTGAAATACAAGCTGAAGCCAGGGCACTCATACAAGGGGGTGTTTCAACTGGGTTGGGGTAAGAGTGTCCCAGACTTTGTGTTTTTTTGAGGAGAACAGTGAAAAATAGAGTGAAAGAACTTCCAACTGTTAATTTTGTCATAGGTCATTACAAGAAAACCGACTATTTCTAACTATAGCTTATCATTTCTTCAAAGAAAGGGCATTTTTAACCCCAAGAGAAAGGAAACAATATCTCAGAATAAAGGATACTGTTTTTATTGACTAAACAGACTAAATTTCTGATTTTTGTCTTTTTCAAAAAATTTCTCCAAAGGTCACTGCAAAGTTCATTCTGAACTAGGACAGCTAAGACAATTTCAGGCTGTCCCAGATTTCAACTTTCTGGCCTCAGAAAATTTACCTACCTCTGGGCCTTCACCTCTCTGAGTGTCTTAGGATTGACCAGAGAAATTGAAGCAACAGTATGTGTGTGTGTGTGTGTGTATGTGTGTGTGTTCATGCTTACATCTATGTGCACACATACACATGTATACCAAAGGCAGTCTGCTGGAAGAATCCTGTCTTGCTTGAAATTCCATCTTTGTTCCAGTAATGCCTTTAACTGATTTGATAAGGCCTACCCACACCATGGAGGGCAATGTGCTTTACTCAAAGCCCACCAATTTAAATACTAATTGTAGAAAAAAAGAAAAAAATACCTTCAGAGAAACACCTAGAATAACATTTGATTAAATACCTGGACACCGCGGCCTAACCAAGTTGACACGCAGCATTAACCATCACACTCAATCTTCTTAACTTAAAAATGAAAATAATAAATAATCCATTTCACATAGATTGGTTAACAGGACTGATAAAATGGCACACACAGTCTGCATCAGAAAGCCTGACCTGGCCTCTGAGGCCCAGCTGCCTGTGCTGTCCCTTCTCCAGACTTGTTGAACCCCTGCAGACAGGCACTGGACTATGAGGTCTGGAAGGTGGGATTGTGTCTTCCTCTTGATAAGCCCTTCCAGAGGCCGGGCCCAAGTACCTCAGTGTGCTGTGAGCCATGACTGCCTTGTGCTATGGGACTGGCCTGGCTTTTTTCCTGGATGCCCCACTCCTCTCTACCAGCACAGACCTGGGCACACAGTATGTGGGGAGTGGCTGAAGAACTGGATCACTGATGGAATTTTGGGACTCCATCTGGGGATTTACAAGAGCCAGACTCTTCCTTTGCACCCACCTGTTGGTGCTTACTCCTGCCTTCACTGCCGTCAAGTGGGACTTGTGCTCGGTGTTCTGAGCAATCATATTCACCTCTCTGAGGCCCCCTCCCCGTGGTCCCACAGCAGCCCCTGTCACTTAAAGACTCCAGGTGTCTGCCCCAGTTAACCCTCCATAGCCACCCCCAACTTCAGGAGTCCCATCCAGACTCTTGTCTGGATGCCTCACAGAGGCATGGCATCCTTATTCATCTCAGGGGAACTTCCCCTGTTCCCCAGAATCTCCAGGATCCTCTTCATGATCCAAGACAGCTGCTTTGTGTTGGCCAATAACTTGGCTTCCCGCTTTACCAGGATTTTTTTTTTTTTTTCCCACCAGGCACCTGGCGCCAGAGCACCCTGAACCCTCTCTCCATCTTCACCAAGGGTCCACATCTCATTGGAAAAAAGGGGAATGGATGACTTCATTTCTTTCAGTCACTCTCTCCTAGAGTCCTAGATATTGGCAAGTATCTACCCTTCCCCCTCCATCTAGGGATAAGCAGTGTCAGGTTTAAGGCAATCCTCTCCCCTCCCTTTTCAACTGGTCCTGTTTGTCTTGCTGAGCATGGTCTGATGAAAAAGAGAATGTCTATTGTTTTGGATAAGGAGAGTCCAGGGAAGGCCTGGAGTGTTGAAGAGAGGGGATCCAGAGTGACCTGGTAGAGAGAGTGGCCACTAAGCCTTCTGAGCCAACAGCCAGAGTCCATCCCATTTCTATAGATGGGAAAATGGACCCAGAAGGGGGCAGGGAGGGGGAGCCCAGGCCCAATGCCTCTGCCACTAGAGGACGGTATTGCTATAGTTCCTTTGCACAGTGATTGTGGAAAATCTCATGCAACTGTAGTCTTTGTTTGCAAACCTGTGACAGCCATGTTCTGGGCCCCCTGTTCTGGGCCAGGCACCTAGTAGACCACCACTCAATAACTGTCTTTAGACTGACAAAGACCGTTTTCAGATGACTGATTCACATGTATCTCCATGTCATAATGGCAGCTTTTTGAGACAGGGGCTGAGTCATAGTCCCCCCAGTGTTCTCAGTCTGGCATATATTGGACCCAATGAGTTGTTCTGATGTCGCCATAGCTCTTCTGGGACAAGAAAATTGAATCCGGGGCGCCTGGGTGGCTCAGTGGGTTAAGCCGCTGCCTTCAGCTCAGGTCATGATCTCAGGGTCCTGGGATCGAGTCCCGCGTCGGGCTCTCTGCTCAGCAGGGAGCCTGCTTCCCTCTCTCTCTCTCTCTCTGCCTCTCCATCTACTTGTGATTTCTCTCTGTCAAATAAATAAATAAAATCTTTAAAAAAAAAAAAAAAAGAAAATTGAATCCAACCAGGACAGAATAGTCAGCCTGCAGATGTGAATCATGCACGAGGTGGCTGGAGGACCTTGAGACCTACTGTGTACTGAGGGGCAGACTTAGCTGGTTTTTCTGGAAAAGTCTTTCCTGATAGCTTGCTTGTCATTCCTGTGGCAGTTCTTGTGGTCAGCTCTGGGCAAGGGGTGCAGTCTTCTGACACCTGCTAGGGTGGGAAGAAGTGCTTGTGTTTCAGATCTTCAACCCAGCAGGTCACTGAGTCACTAATGTGATTCTCGGTTGAAAACTTGATGGTGTCTTCTTTCACGTCCGGTGGCCACTAATGGCTCTTCGATGATACTACCGCTGATAACCTTGTCTTCTACCTTCCCTTCTGTAGAGGAGAAGCAATCTACCCAGGGGCAACCAGGTAGAGTCAGGGCAGGATCCCAGAAACTGCCCACCCAAGCTGGGCCTCAAATCAGCTGACATTCTCCAGTAAGCCCCCTGTTCTTGTCCTGCCACCGGGAAGGACCACTGAGCCTGAGTGGGAGCGACACCTGTCCAGGCATTGTTCAGTTCTGCCATGTCTTCCAGCCCTCCCACTCCCTCGATATCCAAGCCCGCCCCTTTGGTGGTCCCTGTGCACCTAAGGAAGCTCTCAAGCCTCACAGCTTGGAACCTGATTTTTAGAGTTGTTGGGTTTTCCTGCTCTGGCCATTAGCCCATCTTTAGTGTACTAGCCTAAAGAAGGCAGTGGTTCTCATGCTGAAGCTGCCTCAAAATTACCCAGAGGTTCTGATTTAGGATGTCTTGCTTCACACCAGACATTGCTCTTTCCACAGCTTTCATTCCATGTCTCTAAATGTAAGATCTGTGAGAGTAGAGATCTCCTATTCACTGTGGCAGCTCAGGAGAGGGCTTGACACCATATGGCATTTTTCATAAACAGATGTTCTTAAAATGACCAAAGCTACCTGCAGGGACAGCTTGAGGGAATCAGGTCCTAGAGATGGGCTAGACATGGCCACAGGGCTCTCCTGAAATGAACTGGCAGAGGCCTGACGTTCAGGCCCATAGAAACTGCTGCCAGCTCAGAAGCAGAGAGTCAGGCAGGCCAGATGGCAAGGGGGATGTCAGGCTGGATAGGCTGATGCCCAGGAGGACAGAGAGAATGGAGCCGGCAGCCTTCCTTAAGTCTGCACCCTCCCTGAAGGCCCCCACTGCTTAGAACCCCTTCCTCTTCCTTTCAAACTCTGGATTTCAGGGGTGTGGTGGTGAGACAAGCAGCCCCTGATCAGATGGTGGAGCAGACAGAAGCCTTCTACCTGATGGCTACTCCTGGAGACCCCCTTGTCATGGCTGCTGGGCTGGGCTGAACTGAGCTGAACTGAATGCAGGACACCACCCAGCCTGCACTGACCTCAGGGGCCCTCCATAGAGGGAGAGGAAGTGGAGTGTTCACTGTGGGGATTCTGTCTTCCCTGCTGGCCAGAGCTGGGGCTGAGGGCACTTTTCCACAGCATACAGGCAGTTGCTGCGTGGTATTTACATGGACCCCACAGGCCCATTGTTCCCTCTGTTTGGAGCTGTGGCCTGTCTGATGGTCACCTTTGTTTTCCTCTGACCACTGTGGCCACCACCCTGACCCTCCCTTTACTTTTTCTCCTTAAGCATGGAAACAGGCCTCTCATTTGTGTCGCCATTGCATAACTGACACTGTGACCGACATTTCAAAAGACTTCTCTGAGGCTTGGGCCTGGCCAGAGAACTACAACACAGTAGAGGAAAGGGTCACACTGTGCACAGAATATCCAAGAAAGGACACATGGGTCCTGTGTAGCCTGGGTTGGGGGGAGGAGGAAAGGGAGACTTGCTTTTTGGTCTAAACTATTTGAACTGTGCACTTTGGATTTGAACCATATGCATGTATCTTTTTTTCCAACTCCACCAATCAATCAAATAAGCAAACAATAAACAAACAGGCACTACTATTTCTATTATCTAGAAGCCTTTCATGGGGGGTCTTCTCATGTCCCCAGGTCACCACCATAGAGAGTCCTCATGGGTCCAGTTTTCCTTCCTGAGTCTCCAGAACACTCATGAAGTGTCCAGCTGGCAGAAAGAGAAAACCAAGGCACCCCATCCTGTCCTCTCTCATACGTACTCTGCTCCGCCCCTAACATTTCCTCAGCCCCTGGGCAGATGGCTTCACCACTATGCAGTACACCTCTTATTTCTCCATCCCTTCCTCTTTAGAAGAAGATTTATGTGTTATTTGCGTAACCACAAGTCCCACTGAAGACTTTGCTTCTGCTTGCAGAGGCCCACAGCCGAAAGCCAACTGAAGACAGTCTGGCAGCATCAAGGCTGTAGTCTTCCACACATTATAAGGAGTTGAGGAGGTGGGGGTACTCTGGAGACCTCAGTGTGCAACCAGCTCATTTGACTAATGAAGACACTGGGGGTCAGAGAGGAGAAGGGACTCAAACTTGCCTTCCACTTCACCCAGAGCTCTGGTGGCTGTGTCGTGGATGGGGCTCCCTGTCTTCTGTCCTCCCTGTCTTCTGGTTCCACCTCCAACTTTACTTCTCATTGAACCTGGAGTGTGGTCCCCTCAGCGCAAGTTACTGCAGAGTATTCTTGGGGCAGGTGGGGAGAGGACAAGATCAAAGTCTGACCCAAGCGGAGATGTGACAGTTGGGAGGTACCGCAGCCCTGAAGACATGGACTGTGGGAAATGGTGGAGGAGGAGTGAGTCCCTCCCCAGAGGGAACCTGTGTTGGGGTTTGTGGTGGGTGCCCACACTGCAGGTACAGAAGCAAGGGCTCTTTGAAGTGGGAGGCTGGAGCTGACAGCTGGCCTCACAGGCTTGCCAGCAGCAGCCTTCAGATGGAGCCTGCAGTGCCATAAGAAACGGGGCTCAGCCAGAGAGTCTGGAAGGCATGCCGGCAGTCCTTGCCAAGGCTGAAATACTGCACATTCTGTTATGGGTCTGGGTGACGGTCTTTGAATCAAGGGTGATGACCACGAAGAAACATCCTGGGACATCATCCATCCATCTGTTTCTTTTTGGCTTTTCTGTGTCCCTTTGGGGCAGTGTTCTTAATCATGGGTGTTTTTGGAATCACCCATGGAGTTGTTTCCCAGCACTGCCCTGCTGAAACCTACTTCAGGGGTTCTGATGCTGGAGTGGAGGTGACAATTTTGAAATTCTCCCTGGGTGATTCAGGCGTGTGACCCAACAATCTTAAAATCTGCCTCCTCCACGCATGTCAGCAGCTGGGGGCAGGGGTGAATAGGCTGAGTGCTGGCTCAGAGCTCAGGATTCAGAATCTCCTTTCATCCCCACACCTCCCGCCAGAGCTCCAGCGGCTCCCAAGGTCCTACTTGAGCCTGTTGTGTTCATCTCCAACAAACTCTTCTCACTTCTGTGTTCACCCTTTTGTCTGACATTCTTCCAGCTGCAAAGCCTGCTGCTTTTCATCCTAGGGAAGCCTCCCCGGTGACTCCATCTGATCCTCTGACTTCCTGCTACTTCGACAAACTATGCCCTTGGGTGGACATTTGCCACATCCTCCTTCACAGTTAAGTCAGGTGACTCTTGCCTCTTATCAGGTCCTGCTTTCATTTCCTAGAACACCTAATCAAAGTGTTACATTTACTGAGCAAATGAAATGGAAAAAATGAAAATGAATACAGGCAGAAAGAAGGAATAAATTAAAGCAGGAATAAATGATTGCAGGCCCCCCCCCAAAGCCATGCTTGCATCTGCCTTCCTAAGCCCCTTCTCTCTTCATGAAGTGGTTGAGACTGGAGGGTGGGGGTTCACTCATTTGATTTATTTGACCTGCTCAGTGCTTACTGACTGACTGTAGCTAGCTCAGATAGGCCTCTTGAAGCCCCTCATTTTGCCATGTTGGCCCCCCCTCTGTTGCTCAGCAGTTGTCCCCCTTCTATGCCCAAACATTTTCTGCTCTCAGGGCACTTGGGGTGACATTCTCAGGCCTGAGGCTCCACAACCAGATTATCAACGACTCCTGCCTGCTTTTTCCGGTCGGCTGTTGCCTGTGCTAGCAGAGCTATTTATACTTTGTCAGTCAGCTGCCTTGGAACAGTGCATAGTAAGCGGTTTTGTCCCTTGGCTGACTTCTCTGCATGCTGTGTGGTGGAAGGGATTCTGAGAGGAGGTGGGGTTGACAGGGCACTGGCGGGGGGTGGCTGGCACCTGGATCTGTAAAGCGGCAGATGTGCTGGCATCTCACTCTCCAGAAAGTCAGGTTTTCCACCTGAATTCTGTGTGTTCCTTAACAGATTCATCTTGGGTCATTTCACTGGGATGATTAGAAGGACCTTGGAATTGTAGTATTCCTGGGTTATCCTAACTGGGTAGTGAGCTAGGTGAAAACCTGGCAGTGGGAAGAACCTGGTGGCTTTGTCAACTCCATGACCTAAGCTTAGATGCTAGTTGTTGAAATGTGATGCCCACCATCTTTGTCACTCCCATCCCTGTCCCCACTGCCATTTCTGCTGCCACCAAACACTGCCATCACCATGTCAGTACCCATCCCAACTCCCACTGCCACCACGGTTACCACCGTCATCAATAGCCAACCTCAAGTGCAAGCCTGGCAAGTCACCACCCCAATACCAGCATGATTACCACCCCACCCTCATGTCCCTATCCCCTCAGCTGTCCTTACCACATCCTTCATGACTAGCACTTGCCTAAAGAGCTGGCAGACCCCTTTCCTATACTACACACCTGCTTAGGATCCATTCTCCTTTCTAAACTGCCCATGAGGTGTATTTAAAGCCAATGTGATTTGTATAGGATGGTGGGAGTGAAGGTTGCTGGGGTAGGATGACACTGGAATGGTATATTGGCCCTAGACAATGGGGTACCTTGAATGCTGCACTTGTCAGGGTGAACTTGATATCCAGGTTATGTTTTTGAGTCCAGAGCAGAAAGTTTCTGAGCAGAAACTTACAGGAAAAACCTAAGAACCATAAGAGATTGAGAGTCAATATTCACCCACCCAATGACCACTCATTAGATGTCTAGGAAGGAACAACATTTTTATCTCATGGAGGCCTGGACACAGAAAGGCAGACACAGTATTAGAACAGACTGCAGAGGAGGTGACATTTGGGTGAGAAGGAGCCAGTCATTTGAGGATCAGAGAGGAATTTGCATATGCAAATACTATGTGATGGGAAAGAATTTGGCTTCCTTGAGGAATAGGGAGGAAGTGATGTGCCTCTGTGAGCCACTGCTTCCTTGTTTACTAAAGGGTGAAACCATACAACCCACATATAGTTATTATTAGGGTTACATTGGATAATGTGTTCTTGGCACACGTTATCATACTTAACACATAGTAAACATTGCATATGACACTTTGCCTTTTAGAAACTTTTACCTCTGCCTCCTTCACCTCCTCTGGCAGTTCGTGGCTGGTAAGAGGGAGGTAGTGACTTTTCTGAGTGGGACTAGAAAAACACATTATGGCAGGTGAAAAGCAGATTAATAAAGTCTAATTTTTATGAGTAACAGTGAGAAGTCATGTTGGGGTGGGGAGGCCAACACTGCTAGATAAACAGGATATATGAATCTGTATTCAGGCCCTACCAGATCTTACTAAGGAAAATGTACCTCTTGGATATTCACTAACTGTTTCCTAAAAGATTATGTTTCTATCTCTTAGAGAATTTTTTTTTTTTCCTGTTCTAAGAATGAGGAATTTGATATTCCTGGCCACAAACCTCCAAGGGAAGCAAAGTAGGATCTCTGCCTTTCAAAATAAAGCCTCATGTTTTAATTCTTCCTATATAGCATATAGATCCCTGAGTTCACCTTCTACAGGTAACAGAGAACCTTGCCCTTTGGGTACTAACTACTGAACTTACATTTGAATTATTTGTGCCCACGATGATTTATATTCTAGAGCAGTTCTTGTAGGACCAAATACCAGAACGGTACACCAAGTGAACTGGGCAGAGTGTGAGAACCAACAACCATTTACTTCCTAATAGTGCCTTCAGCTGTATTATTTTGGCACCAATTTTGTTTGCTTAATAATCATGTAAAAGCACTCTTTTCTTCAACAAAGTAACATACTCTCTCCCAAACTTCTTGAAATGCATGGGCTTCGTGGTCTAGTTTTATATTCCATAAAGAAGCAGTGGAGAGGCTGTGATAAATGGCAGCTGCCATAAGGCATCGGATAGTGAAGTGAAGGGGGAGAAGGGAGGCTGAGGTCAGACAGGAGAATTCACCACCTGGAGTGAGCAGCCATCATTTGCTTCCAGAAGGTCAGGAGGGACAAAAGCCCAATGTTTCTGGCTGTCCTAATTTTTCAAGAGAACCCAGACATCCAAATATTTATAGGATGTCTCCCGATTTCTAAAAGTGGGTAAATAATTCAAGGGTTTTAAAAAGTCCTATGCAGGGCCACACCATGGGATCTGCAGTGAAATGTGGAACTCTGTTCTGGAGGGTCACAGCAGAAGACTTGCCAATCCCCTCTCCAAGCTTCTCCAAGAGCTATCCACGAGGATGCAGTGTGTGAAGGGCCAGATTACTTTGGTCCTCTATAGAATTTCATTTACAAGACAGGCTTTTCTCTGCTTGGTCCAGGTGGGGATGGTGGGGGGCAGGCCTGCCTTTGTGCCATGTTGCCTGCAACACCTTGCCTTGCTCACCATCAGGAGGACTGATGCATGTGTCCTCTGGGATCAAGTGAAAATACCGCGGAAGTGCTCAGAGTTAGTTTAACTAGAGCCAAATGTCCTCATCTATAGAGTGTGTGTGTGGTGGGTGGTGGGTGGTGCGGGCGTTTGTGAAGTCCTGTGATTGGCTCCATTTGGGTGACGTGGTTTGTCTGGACCAATCAACTGTGGCCAGTGGGAGAGTAGGGTTGAACAGGGAGGGTTCTATGTAAATTACAGAGGAGAGACTGGCGCTGGCAGGAGCTTATCCTTCAAGAAAGAAGAGGCACTGAGCAGCCAGGGTCTGGAATTCCTGATAGTTAACATTCATATGTTAAATCCATAAGCCTCAGTGGGATGGTATCCAGAGATGGGGTCTTTGGGAGGAAATTAGGGTTAGATGAGGTTGAAGAGGAAGAAGGAGTTTCCCTCTTTTCTTCTTAGATTTGATAGCTGGGTCTACGAAATAAACTTGCAATAGGCAGATTAATAAAAGAAAAGGTATACAAATATATTAATTTTTAATATGTGCATGGGAGCATTACAGGAAAGAAAGTAAATACTCAAAAAAAGTGGTGATACTTAAGAACTTATATAGAATCTTAATAGGGAGTGTGGGGGAGGCTGGAAGCCACCTACAGCAGAGTAAATGATTTTGGAGAAGGATACGTCTAAGCAAGGGCCCTTAGAGGAAGAGATGGGAGGTGTGATAGTCTCTGACAAAGTCTCTCTTGTTGAGGTGTAGACTTCTAGTTTCTTCTCCTATGATAAGAGTCATAGTGCTTCCCTGGTTCATACTCCCCTCCCCCCCCCATTCCAACAGAGTTCCTTTGGATGAGGATCTGTCCTTGTATAGATAGAGTTAACAGAAAGCATTTACTCTTTTTCAAGTGCTTTTAGCTCAAAATAATTAATACAGCAATGTGGCTTGTTTTGGGGTGACATGTCCTGAATTCCTTCAAGATTGGGAGGATAGGGCCCCTAGATGGAGTTAGTGCCCTTACAAGAAGAGATCAGAGCTTGCTTTCTTTCCCATTCTCCCTCTCACTGTCCCTGTGTCCACTAGCTGGGGACATAGCCAGAACCCAGCCATCTGTAAGCCAGCAAGCCTGTCTTTACCACAATCTGTCCATGCTGGAACCCTGATCTCTTGCCCCTTAGCCTCCAGAGCTGTGGAGTTTAAACACAGTTTAAACCTTCCAGCGTATTTTATTTTGTTAGAGCAGCCCAAGCTGATTAATACACTGCCCCAGGTGAACTAGACTTGCTTGGACGTTCAGCTCTTCAACAGGAACTAACTGCTGAAGTACTCTTTCTTAATGTGAGGACTTGCCACTTACTGGCTCTGCCGTCTTGGGTGGGTTTTTGTTTTGTTATTTACTTTCTGAATGTCAGAGCTTTAATTTCTCTAGTGAAGTAACTGTATTTATCTCCTTCTTCTTTACTTTTAATTCTCCTGGAGAACTATATGAGATAATACTTATAGAGTGCCCAGAATATCTCTTAGCATATTAAATAGTAGCTTGCCCCAGCTCCTGCTTTAATTATTACTACCATGGATTTTGTTGACATCTTTTTCTTCTGTCCTCATGTCTTGGGGGATGATGACAGAAAGCTGGGGTTTGGGGCCTATAAATGATACCAGTGGCCACCGTAATCTACTTCTTTTCCTTGCTTTTGCCTTGTTTGCTAACTCAGTATTACTTTGGAGCAAATGTGGCATTGGTCATTATGCCAAAGATCCTGTAGCCCTTTGGGGAGATTGACAGCAGGGTATGCAGAACTTGGTGGAACCTCATTTGACAGTGGTGGGGTGCTGTGATTGACTAGTTTCAGGAGAAGTCTTGTCCACTTGCACTACTGGAGCAAAGTTCATGCTCTCATTCAGCCCAGGTTGGCTGAGGCCCATCTTAATATTAAGTGGGAAGAAATAACGTTTCTTGTTCACACATCAAGACTGCAGCCCCTTACTTGAACCTCTTAGTCCTGGTAGTTGTGCCTCTAACCTGTTTGTGTCCACCTGCCTCCACCTGTCTTGAGAAGGCAAAGGCTGAGGGACATGGGGAATGTCCAGAGTCAAGCACCAGAAATGTCTGGGGAAGGAATTCCAAATAGGCTGAGGCCATACTGGAAAGGGAGTGACAATTTGGCTTTTACCTTAAAGAATAAGCAAGGCAGTGATAGGGCATAAATGATCAACCCCCTGTCACTGGGGCTCTTTAGTCTCTGGCCTATGTCAGTTTAATACCATGCTCTGGCTTCTCAGCCCCAAACTGACAATCATGTAATTTATTTTGTGATATCAATGTTGGGGCTCTGCAGATCCTGGTTTTGCTTTGCCAGCTTCTGCTTGTCAGGGTCTGCCAATCAGGGTACTGTGGGGAGAACAGGCTCATTCCTTGTGTCCTGTCAGTGCCCTGTGTCTGCTCCCCTTTCCTGAGAACATCTCCCAGCAGTGCTTGTAACAGAGCAGTGGCAATTCCTTCCTGGGCAGCCGCTAGTGTGGAGTTTCCCGCCATTCTCATCATTCTCTTAGACTCACAACTCCACCAAATAGCACACCTCCTTAGATCTGGGCCCCAGGTCCCCAGGACTGTCCTGCAGGCTCAGACACTAGCACCAATGGTAGAAATTAGGAAGTTCAGGTAAAGATGGAGATGCATGGAAACTCTGTGTTCTTTAGCTCCTCAGAATGCGGTGTTTGTTCTGTCATGAATTACGTTTTATGTATGAGTGGGCCTGCTTCTTGGTTCTCTATTCATTTCCATTTTTCTCTTCCCCCTCCTGCCTGATTGTCTATTTGAAATTTATAATGATTCTTAGGATCTGATAAGGTAAATCTTCTCAATTTTTCTTCTTCAGGAATATCTTTGTTATTCATACTCCTTGCTCTTCTTTCTAAACATTAGAAATAGCAGTTCAAGACACACAAACACAACACAACGCAACAAGCACAAATCCTCACCACTTCACCTCACCACTTGGAATGCATTGAAGATAGAAAGCTAAATTTTTTTGTTTGAAGAATAATTGAAAGACAATATTTATTAATTTCAGTTGCACAACCTCATACATGTTATATATATTATTGACTATTCCCTATTGTGTATATTACATCCCTGTGTTTTATGTATTTTATAACTGGAAGATTATACCTCTTAACCTCTTTCATCTATTTCATCCATAACCCACTCCTATCTTCTCTGGCAACCACCAATTTGTTCTCTGCATCTATGAGTCTGTTTCTGTTTTGTTTGTTGTTTTGTTGTTTAGATTCCACTTTTAAGTGAACTCATGTGGTGTTCAATGTAAGTGATACTAGTGGACTTATTTTACCTATTCCAAATCATAAGGAAACACTTTCAGCTTGTCACTGTTATATATGATGTCTTTCTTAGTTTGAATTATTTCACTTGGCAAAGTGCCCTCTAGGTCCATGCATGGTTGTCACAAATGGCTGGATTAATAATATTCCATTGTGTGTGTGTGTATGCCACATCTTCTTTATTAATTCATCTATCTATGGACACTTAGGTTGCTTTCATATCTTGGTTATTGTAAATAAGGCTGTGATGAACATAGCGGTACATATCTCTTTTCAAATTAGTGTTTTCATTTCCTTTGGATAAATTCCTAGTAGTGGAGTTGCTGGACCATATAGTAGCTCTATTTTTTTAAATTTTTTATTTTTTATAAACATATAATATATTATCCCCAGGGGTACAGGTCTGTGAATCGCCTGGTTTACACACTTCACAGCACTCACCAAAGCACATACCCTCCCCAATGTCCATAACACCACGCCCCTTCTCCCAACCCCCCTCCCCCCAGCAACCCTCAGTTTGTTTTGTGAGATTAAGAGTCACTTATGGTTTGTCTCCCTCCCAATCCCATCTTGTTTCATTTGTTTTTCTCCTACCCCCTTAAGCCCCCATGTAGCTCTATTTTTAACTTTTAAAAGAACTTCCATACTGTTTTCTACACTGGCTGCGCCAATTTACATTCCCAACAACAGTGCATGGGGTTCTTTTTCTCCACATTCTCACCAACACTTGTTATTTTTGCCTTTTTGATACTAGTCATTCTGACAGGTGTGAGGTGATACCTTACCATGGTTTTGATTTGCATTTCCCTGATGGAGAGTGATGCTGAGCATCTTTTCATGTGCCTGTTGACCATCTGGATGTTTTCTGTGAAAAAAAATGTCTATTCAGGTTCTCTGTCTTACTTTTAAATAGGATTCTGGTTTTTTTTTAATATTGTTTTATAAATTATTTATATACCTTGGATGTTAACCCCTTATTGAATATATCCTTTACAAATATCTTTCCCCATTCAGTAGGTTGCCTTTTTGTTTCATTGGTGGTTTCCTTCACTGTGCAAAAGATTTTTGTTTGATATAGTCCCATTTGTTTATATTTATCGTCCTAGCCAGAAGAGACAGAACCAAAACATAGCATAAAGAGCAATGTCAAAGAGCTTACTGCTTATGTTTTCTTCAAGAAGTTTTATCATTTTGGGTTTTATATTTTAGTTTTTAATTCAATTTGAGTTTATTTTTGTATATGGCATAAGAAAGTGGTCCAGTTTCATTCTTTTGCCTGTAGCTGACCAGTTTTCCCAGCATCATTTATTGAAGAGACTGTCTTTCCCCTATTGTGTATTCTTACCTCTTATATCATAGATTAATTGACCATATAAATGTGGGTTTGTTTCTGGGCTCTCTATTCTGTTCTATTGATCTGTGGGTCTATTTTGTACGAGCAGCATATTGTTTTGATTACTATAGTTTTCCTCTAGTATCTTTTGAAATCCAGGAGGGTGATATCTCCAACTTTGTTCTTTCTCAATATTGCTTTGGCTATTTGAGATCTTTTGTGGTTCCAAACAAATTTTAAGATTATTTGTTCTAGTTATGTGAAAAGTGCCATTGTTATTTTGGTAGACATTGCACTGAATCTAAAAATTGCTTTAAGTAGTAAGGACATTTTGACATTAGTTCTTTCGGTCCATGAGCACAATATATATAACTGTGATTCTTTAATGTCTTTTAATGAAGTTTCTAATTTATTCCTCTGAACTTTATACTCTTTAGATAATTTTGAATGATATTTACAAAAGTGATATTTAAAAACATTTGTTGGTAGTGCATAGAAATGCAATAAAAAAAACTGAGTATTTAGTAATCTTGCTTAACTCTCTTACTAATGCAATAACTTGGGTTTTGTATATGTACAGTAATATTTCCACGTAATGACTGTTTTGGTTCTTCTTGGCCAATCTTTATAACATTTATTTCTTTGTCTTTCTGTGCCAACTGGGAGCTCCAGTGTGGTGTTCAATGTAAGTGATGCTAGTGAGACCTTTGCCTATTCCTAATCTTAAGAAAACACTTTAAAAATTATTTAAATCCCATTTAATTAACATATACTGTACTATTAGTTTCAGAGTGAATAGAGGTCAGTGATTCATCAGATGCGTACAACACTCAGTGCTCATTACATCAAGTGCCCTCCTCAATGCTCGTCACCCAGTTACTCCATTCTTCCACCCACCTCCCCTCCAGCAACCCTCAGTGTGTTCCCTATCATTAAGAGTCTCTTATGGTTTGCCTCTCTCTGTTTTCCTCTTATTTTATTTTTACTTCCTTTCCTATGTTCATCTGTTTTGTTTCTTAAATTCCAGCTTTTCACTGTTATGTATGATGTTTACATATCAGGTTGAGGAATTTCCTTCTATTTATAGCTTGCTGAAGGTTTTTATAATAAATATATGCTAAACATTATCAAATGCTTGTTTTTGTGTTTCACAGATAAGTCCATGATGTTTTCCTTTTGATATGTTAATGGATTATTTCTATTCATTGATTTTTTAAGTTAAAGTAACCACACATTCCTATAATAAATCCAGTGTTGTCGTGACATATAAGTTTTCTTATATATTGCTGGACTCAGGTTGTTAATACATCTTTAAGGATTTTTCACACCTATATTCATAAAAACAATGGCTTATAATTTTATTTTTTTATACTGTTGTGGTTGGATTTTGGTGTTCAGTTTATGCTGGCCTCAAAATGAGTCCATTGCATTTTCTCTGGAAAAGTCTGAGTAAAATTAGAATTGTGTATCTTTTAGATATTTGGGATAGCGCTTCGTGAAACTCCCTGTATCAGGTGCTCTCTCTATGGGGCAGTTTTAACTATTGGTCAGATTTTTATAAGGATCACAGGACTACTCAGAATTTCTGTTTTTTAATTTTCCTGAATTAGTTAGTTGTATTTTTCATTACTTGCACATTTTATCTAAGTTTTCAATTTTACTGGTATAATGTTTCTCATAATGTCCTTGTACTGCCTTTTTAATATCTGGCAGATTTAGAGTTATGCTTTCTGTTTTATTCCTAAATTATTTATTTATGCCTTCTCTCGTGTTTTTCTCGATTACTTGTGCCTAAAGTTTTAAAATTGGTCTTTTCAAAGAAATGCCAATCTTTGGCATTCTTTTTCTCTTTATTGTATGTGCTTATTTTTTTTATTAAATTTTTTTCAATAAGCAGAAAGTGTTTTTATTTATTCATTCTTTTTAAGTTTTTATTTTATTATTCCAGTTAGTTAACATACACTGTAACATTAGTCTCAGGTGTGTAATACAGTGATTCATCACTTATGTACAACACCTGGTGCTCGTCATGACAAGTGTGCTCCCCAATCCCCAGCACCTATTTCACCCATCCCCCACCCACCTCCTCTCTGGTAATCATCAGATTATTTTTTGTAATTAACAGTTTGTTTCTTGGCTTGTCATTCTCCTTTTTTCCCTTATGCTCATTTGTTTTGTTTCTTAAATTCTACATATGAGTGAAATCATATGGTATTTGCCTTTCTCTGACTGATCTATTTCACTTAGCGTAATATTCTGTAGCTCCATTATTGCAAATAGCAAGATTCCGTTCTTTTTATGACTGAATAATATTCCATTGTATATTTGTATAACACTTCTTTATCTGTTCATATACTGATGGACACTAGGGTGTTTCTGCAATCTGGCTATTGTAGATAATGTTGCTATAAATATACAGGTGCATGTATCCCTTTGGATTAGTATATATGTATCTTTTGAGTAAATACCTAGTAGTGCAATTCCTGGATCATAGGGTAGTTCCATTTTTAACTTTTTGAGGAAACTACATACTGTTTTCTAGAATGGCTGCAACATTTTGCATTCCCACCAACAGTGCAAGAGAGTTCTTCTTTCTCCACATTGCGTTGTCGCCAATGTGTGTTATTTCTTGTATTTTTGATTTTAGCCATTCTGACAGGTGTGAGGTCATATCTCATTATAGATTTGATTTGCATTTCCCTGATTATCAGTGATATTGAGCATCTTTTCGTATATCTACTGGCCATCTGTATGTCTTCTTAGAAAAAAAATGTCTATTCATATCATCTGCCCATTTTTTAAGTGGACTATTTGTTTTTTGGGTGTTGAGTTTGATAAGTTCTTTATAAATTTTGGATACTATATATTATTATATAGTATATATAATATTATATAGTATATAATACAGTATTATATTTCATAATATTATATTTTGGATACTAACTTTATGTATTTTGGATAACTAGCCCTTTATCAGATATGTCATTTGCAAATATCTTCTCCCATTCTGTAGGTTATCTTTTAGTTTTGTTGTTTCCTTCAGTGTATGGAAGCTTTAAGTCCCAACAGTTTATTTTTGCTTGTGTTTCTCTTGCCTTAGGAGACATATCTAGAAAGAAGTTGCAGTTGATGTCAAAGAAGTTACTGCTTGTGCTCTCTTCTAGAATTTTTATGGATTCAGGTCTTACCTTTAGGTTTGTAATCCATTTTCAACTTATTTTTGTGTATAGTGTAAGAAAGTGTTTCAATTTCATTCTTTTCTATGTTGCTGTCCAGTTTCCCCAATGCAATTTGTTGAAAAGACTGCCTTTTTCTCGTTGGATACTCTTTCCTGCTTTGTCCAATATTAATTGACCATATAGTTGTGGGTTCATTTCATTTCTATTCTTTTCCTTTGATCTATGTGTCTGTTTTTGTGCCAGTACTATACTTTCTTATTTTTCATTAATTTCTGTGTTTATTTTTAGTATACTCTTTTTTTTTTTCATTTTCTTTAGGTATGCTTCATTGTTCTTTTAAGTCATATGTTTATTTAATTAAATTAATATCTTTCTTGTTCTTAATATGAATCTTTAAGACTATAGATTTCTATCTATATATCAAATTAGTATTCCATTACATTTTGATGTGCAGTCTTTTATTATCTTCCAGTTTGAAATGTTTCCTGATATCCATTGTGATTTCTTCTTTTACTTGTGCTATTCAGAAATATGTCATTGAATTTACATACAGTAATATCTTTGTTTTTACTTTCTTTTTAAAATTTTTTTATCATGTTCAGTTAGCCGAGATAAAATACACCATTAGTTTTTTTATGTAGTGTTCAATGATTCATTTGTTATTCATTTCTAACTTAATTACATGGTAGTCAGAAAATCTGGTTTGAAGATACCATGATACCAGCCCTTTACAAGTATTTGAGGCATTTATTTTGTTGTTTTGGTCTTAATATGTGGATAACTTTATAAATATTCTACATACACTTGAATAGAATGTGTATTTCTTAACTGTTGAATGCTATGAATATTAATTGTCTATCTATCTATCTATCTATCATCTATCTATTATCTGTCTAGCTCTGTTATATCAAGATTTATGTGTTTTTCAAATCTTTGCTTTTTTGTTTTTATATTTTGCTTGATTAAGCTATTCCTAAGATGGTTGTGTCAATATCTGCTAAAATAATGCTGAATTTGTCTGTCTTCTTGTAGTTCCATCAACTTTTGCCTTATATATTTAGAGACTATTTTTACATGCATACAAGATTTAAGTGTTATATTAGCTTTTGTGGGAATCAGATATTTTCATGTCTTTTTTTTTTTTTTACTGTTTTATCTTGTGTGTTGTTTATAGTGGTTTTCCTTTTCTATTTTGACAATCTTTTTTTAGTGGAGAATTTAACAAATTTACATTTATTGTATTTCTGATAGAATCAGATTGATTTCCAATAACTTCCTTTTGTGTTTCCTAATTCTTTCTGTGTTTTTCTTTCTTTCTTTTGAATTGATTGCATATTTTTTCTCATTCCATTTTTTTGCTTTCAGCTTAGAATTTATACATTTTTATGTAATGTTATTTAATATGTATATTTAACTTATCAAAGTCAAAGTTTAATTAATGTCATTGTCATTTTCCCAAGCAATGCAAGACCCAAGAACATTTTAACTTCCCTTTCTAAATATGGTGTTGATACCCAGTATTTTAGTCAAACCATATTTTTAACGTCATAAGACGTTATTATTGTTTTATAAAGTATGCATTTACTTAGGTTTACTTATACATTTTTCACATATTTTGCTTATTATCTTATTTTGCATTTTATAGTTTCCATCTGAGATTCTGTCCTCTGCCTGAATTTTTTTAGTGGGGGGGAGGGTAGAGAGAGGAGAGAAAGAATCCAAAGAAGGCTTCCCTCTGGGATGGGAACTGAATCTCACCACTCTGATATCATGACATTAGCTAAAATCAAGTGTTGGACATTTAATCAACTGAGCTACCCAGAGTCTGCTGAATTATTTTAGAATATCTTTTAGTGAGAGTTTCTTGTTCATTTGAAAATGTCTTTCTCTCATCATGTTCTTGAAGGTAATTTTGATAAATATACAATTTTGACAGTTTTATCTACTTTTTCTTTGAAAGTATTATTTTAGCTTTTATGGCTGCCTTTTTTTCTGTTGAGAAAGTGTCCGTCAAAATAATTGTTGGGGGCGCCTGGGTGGCTCAGTGGGTTAAGCCGCTGCCTTCGGCTCAGGTCATGATCTCAGAGTCCTGGGATCGAGTCCCGCATCGGGCTCACTGCTCAGCAGAGAGCCTGCTTCCCTCTCTCTCTCTCTGCCTGCCTCTCCATCTACTTGTGATTTCTCTCTGTCAAATAAATAAATAAAAATCTTTTAAAAAAAAAAAAAAAAAAAAAAAAAAAAAAAAAAAAAAAAAAAAAAAAAAAAAAATAATTGTTGGGATCCTTTTGAATTTAATCCATTTTTTAATCATTATTTATAATATATTCTTGTTATCTTCACTGTTTAGCAGTTTCACTTTGATGTGCCTAGTTGTGGGTTCCTTCCATTTTCCTTCTTGAGAATTCTTGGGATTCCTATATTCTGAAGATTGGTGTCTTTTAATAATTCTGAAAAATTGCCCCTCTCTGTTTCTTCTCTTTATAGAAATCTGATTAGATATATATTAGATCTCCTTACTGAATCCTTTATATATTTTTTTGGGGGGGGGGTATCTATTTTTCATTTCCTAGATAATTTTCACTCAGTACATTGTAGACAATCCATTGCTTTCTGATTTTCTCAGCTGTTGTTAAGATCTCATCTGCTAGCCCAGTTGTTATTCTGTTGGAGGCAATCTCTTTTTCCCATTCTCTGTGATTTTATTAGGATGTGTCAGGGTGTGAACTTACTTTTGCTTATCCTTCTTGGTTCTGAGGACCAGTTGTCTCTGAAAGGCTTTCTAAACTCTGTGTCTCCCTTTCTAGGTGAATGCTTTTATTCTCTATTACTTGGCCAGACCAAGTGTACACAACAAGCTGGTGCCTCTCTCTACCTCTATTCCTTTTCTGACGCCACAGAAACATCTTCCTTGCTTCTGAGGCTGCTTTCTCTCTTTTGGGCTTTACTTTATATTACTATATGATGGATCTAAGGAGGGAATTAACTTGTACCATCTTGATTGGACCATGACTTCTAAAAGTACATAAAAATAATATTAAAAATAAATTAAATGAATTTTCTATGCTGCATGATCTTGGGGCCTTGATTTCCTTTGTCACTTAATCTGAAAAAGGGGTCCAGGCTTATATGCTATAGGTGTTTTTGTGTTGGTGGATGCTAATGTGTTAGTAGGTGAATGTTAAGAAATTACCCAGGAAGATCTGGTGAAACACCCAGGGAACATATTTACATGCTGTTAACTCCTTCTCTGGAGATAAAGTATTCTTCTCAATCCAGGATTTTTAGAAAGTGGTGGGAATTGCATGGAGCACTGGGTGTGGTGCAAAAATAATGAATACTATTATGCTGAAAATAAATAAAAAATAAATTTAAAAAAAAGTGGTGGGAAATTTCATGGATTTGGCTTGTGGAAGGGGAAGAGTCCATCTTGCCCATCTGTCGTGACACTAAAAGTGATATTTCTAAATTTCAAATCTGATTAGGCCTCTCCCCGCTCAGAGTCCTCCAGAGGGTCCCACTGATTATTGATCAAAACGCACACTTCAGAGTTTGATCTTCAAAGCTATTAATGAGTATTCTTTTAGGACTCTGCTCATCACCCTTCTCTTTCTGAGATTCTCTTTTGTTAATTCAAATGCTGATAACTCAGTAATTCCTACTTATTCTTTCAGACTAACAAGTAGAGTTCTTCCTCCAGGAACCTTTCCTGACCAATTTCTCTCTTCTTTTCTATCCATTTCTTTGCCTTCCCCTTGCTTCTCTCTCCATCACAATCTCTTGGGTCATGTGTGGAAACATCCTGGGGTCCCTTCTGTCTCTGTATTCAGTAAGCTGTGTTGACATTTTCAATTTCCTTTATATTACTGCCTACCTTTGTGACCTCCCTCATTCGTCCCTGTAGATCAAGTGTACACATAGAAGCAGGCACAGAGTAGGTTCTCTGTATGTGCTTTGTGACACAGAATGGAGGCACGTTCTCCTGCCATGGTATACAAGTGGTGCTCTGCCTTCGTAGGGCTCCAGGGTTTTATTTTGTCACGACCCATGAACAAAGTTCCCTGACGTGGCTCCTGGGCAACATCATTTTCAGGGTTTTCCATTATTCTGAGGATTGAGCATGGCATCCAGGTAGAATGTTTCTGGAAGGCAGTACCCTTCCTTCCTCCAGTGCCCCAACCCCTGCAGACATCCCAGGGAAAGCAGGGATGTCCTGAAGGAACAGATGTCTTGTGGGATATTTCTGAGAATCTGTTTGCCTGGCCTCTAAGAATTTGATTGGGAAAACATTTACCTCAGTTGGAATAATTGCGAGTTCTGTGGATAGAGATGCTGACTTGACTGGGTCAGGGTTGCAGATGAGTCTACTCACCTCATGCCAGACAGAGAGGGTATCTAGGCTACAGCAAATCTCTTGTGGGCTCACAAGCCGCATGTTCCCAGAAACTCAGTGCAGCTCCTTCATTTCAGAATCAACACTTTCTGAAAAGCTGTGTGGTGATTAAGTGAATGGGCTGAGGCCTGGGTTCAAATCTGGCTCTCTATCATGTCATGTTATGCAATCTGGATGGCTTCCTTCACGTCCCTATATCTCAGTTTCCTTACCTATGAAATGGAGTCCTACCTCAAAGGACTGTTGTGAGGATTAAATGAGTTAATGGATCATACCTAGTACATTTTCAGTGATTAGAAAACTTAGAAAGGTTAGTCATAGCTCAATATAATGTATTGTGTTTTATCCAACAAGGCCTTATCTCATCTCTCCTTAGTGTTCCCATCTGTTCAGTGAGACAGCTGGACTGTATAACCTCATCTGTACCTTCTAGCAACAGGAGCCCACAATTGTCTTCCTAGCTAGTTTGCTAGCTCCGTGCCCAGTGCTTCCAAACATGGATGGTATGTTCATCGACTAGTATGGCTAGGCATTGATGTAAATCACTTGTTTCTGGTTTGGACAATACTCTTGCACTGTGTCTCTGTTTGGCTCTAAAGACTACCCTTTCTGGGGTGATAACCTTCACTAGGGAATTCATACAGGAATTTGTATTCTGAGGGCTCAGGGAGGAGGGTGTTCTGTAGAATACTCTGAATTTTACAGCAGAGCCAATTCATGGCTGAGGTTCATTTAATTTATACTGCATTTTTCCGCCCCCTCTGATTGTATATTTTTTGTAGAGGACTTGGAAAAGCACTTGATAGGAAGGAAATAGCAGAAAATGATGACTCATACCTATATTATGTTTGCTGCAGAACCTCTGCTCCTCTGGAGGAGCTGAGATCCTCTGCAGTTGCTGGGATCGAGAAGGAGACGTCTCGTTTGCAGTGTCTCAGTGTGAACTCACTTGCCACAGTGTGAACCCCTTGACAGGAGATACACAGTGGGACAAGGGAGCCTATGAAGGTGTCGTATCCTGAGGGTGAAGAGGGAACGGGCCACAGTGAAGCTCTGGTCTCGGCCTCCCTAGGGTGAGTAGTCTCAGAAAAGCTTGCTTGATTCTTGTGGAAACTTCTCTCAATGGTCTTAGTACCCTGAGTGGTTACTGTTCACATTCAGGTGGGCTTTGCAATCTTGCCTGTGCCTTTTTAGCCTGACTGAGTTTGCACTGGGTATATTGTGTAATTTAGCGTTTTTCACTTAACATTCTATCACAAGCATTTCCTGAACTTATTAACAATTCTCTGTAATATCATTTTATTGCTTCAGAATATCTAATTGCAAGTCCACATCATAATTTTCTTAACATTCCCCTAATGATAAACACCTAAGCAGTTTTATATTTTCCTTACTGTAAATAGAGCTATTATGGGCACTTTTTAACTGAAATCCTGATGTGCATTTCAGGATATTTTCTCAGAATAGACTTCTAGAGGTAGAATTTCAGGGTCAAAGAATATGAACATTTATGAGATTCTTGGTACACTGCCAAAGGGACTGCCAAGTCTGTTCCTGCCAGCGTATGCCCATTGCACCCTTGATGGCTTTGGGTAAGCTTCTTTTAGATAATCTCTGCCTTAATTAATAAAATAAAATGGGCATACATATTTCTTTGATTAGTAATTCAGCAGCACATTTTTTCCTCTTAGAATCATTTTTCAATAGCAGGTGATTAATAATAAGTGGGATAAACAAGTTAGAGAACTTCCTTCTACGTCCCTGGGGGGAAGCTGCTGCTGGCTGCCAAGAATTCCAGTTCAGCCTGGCTGTTGAAGCTCTCTAGCTTTTTTATTTTGAAAAGTGAACATGTCTGTGTGTGTTGGTGGGGGGGGGGAATTCTCTATATAAGCAACCCAAACACATTTTTGGCATGGTACATTTCAACAGGGTATTGAAAAGGATGGGAAAACTCATGGTGGAGGTATTCCAAACATCACACATTAACACCTCGGTCTCAAGACCAGCTAATTCTGACAGCTCCATGAAGAAGGAGGCAAGGACTTTTCTCCTCTTTTTAATAATGAGGAAATATAGGGGCAAAGAGACAAGACTCCTGATTCTGTTCCATGTCAATTCCCAAGAACGAACTCATCTTTCTCAGCTAGTGAAAAACAACTGCAAGGTGCCAGCAATTCACTTCAATTGTCAGACCACATCTGGGTTTGGCTCAGGCTGCCGGAGTGAGGTGTGGAGGTGATGGTGAAGCCAGGCTGGCTCCGGTAGGAGAGCAATTTAATCAGTTAGCAGTACCTGCCAGGGACACAGGGAGTGGGAGGATTTCACAAGTGCCCACTACTGCCCAGGTGTCTAGTATTGCCCAGGTATCAGTATTACCTGGATGCTAGAATTGCATCGTTGCTAGTACGGCACGGATGCTGGTATTTACCAAATATGTGGACCCCACCTCCCTTCGAGTCTCCTAGATCCCATTTTCCCTCTCTCAGGAAAATTAGAAGGTTAAACGTAAGTACACAGATTGGTTTCTGTGACCTTGTCTGGTACATGTCTACTTATTCTGCCTGACTTCGAGCATAACCTCTTTTCTGTATCACAGTCCTATGTGGGCTAGAATGGGGTTCTGACCTGAGAAAGGTCTCAGAGCTGAGCCTTATAGAGTAATGAAGTCAGAAATGTCTTTCTTATCTACCTTCCTGTCTCTGTCCCACCCTGCACTACATAAACATTCCTCAGCACTCCATTCTGCTGTCCCATCTCCAGGCTCTCATGCCTTGCATCTCTGGCCAGAGATAGGATGCACAGAGGATTAGGATTCCCTTTGTTTCCCCACATGCCTAGAAAGATGTGCGTAACAGAGGGCTTTGCAATGCTTCATCCTGAAGAATAAAATTTGAACAATGGAATTTCTGACTTACTCAGGGTTAAAAGTTTAGGTAGAATGCCTTCCCATGGTATCTCAAATGCCATATGGGCAGGCTTTAAGAGCTTTCAGGCTTCTGAATCCATTGCTATTCCCTCTGGGCTTGTAGTCAGTTATTTTTTGTCTCAGAGGAGATACAGGTGTGACTATAGGATGCTGAAGGCTTTCGTTCATTCCATGCAGAATTTAGTGACAAAGATTGATGAACAGTCTACATCTTTAAACCCAACACATCTAGTGTGAACTTCCCCTCCAGGAGCTGTAGGGTTCTATATGCATGACATCCCAGAACAAGTACGGGAGTCAGGTGAATTCACAATTGTGTTGAAAGGATTTGGCTTCTATCCCAAGGGATCTGTTATAAGGTCCTTTTCCCTATTCAGGCTTCAACAATTCCTAGGCTATCTTTCTCCCCAGAGTACACCTCTAATTCATCTTCAACACTGGCTACTGATATGATTTGCAAACCAGACATCTGGGTCCCATTCCCTTCAAGGGCTTTCCACCACCTACAAGGCAACATCCAGACTCCAAGCATGACAGCCAGGCTCCTCATTACCTGGTTCTTTGCAGTCTGTGGGGCTAGCCTCGCCCTTCAAGGCTTCTGCAGACTACATGCCCCAGGAACAGCAGCACACTGAAAGTTTCTGGGCTCACCTTTACTTCTCTGCATTTCCCACCCCTATGACTGGTTGACTCCTTTCAAACCAGGCTCAGAGTTCCTTCTCCAAGAATGCTTCCTTGGCCTCCCTACTTTAATGTGCTTCAGTATTCTTCTACTGTGGGCTTTGTGCAACTTGAGCTGTTTTAATGCATTTCCTACTGTGATGAGTGTCCTCCAGAGCAGTGGCAGGGCCTTGCTCACCCTGTCTCTGGCATTGTACTTACCACTTGGGATAAACTCAGAGAACATTTGTGGACTGAACGAAGGTGTGTCACTGCCTAAATGCTCAGGTCTGGATGCTCAACATCATTTCGTCCTAATGTCTCCACTTGTCACCCTTAGAGGACAATATCTGATAAACAGCAGCTGTGAACTAACTGGTCCTCCCCTGGAGGAAGGAGTGGTTTGCCCCTGGGGCATCTAAGGGGGACCACAGAGGGCTTTTATCGTCAGAGAGCTGAATGTAAAACTTTTTCTTACTTTTTGATGTGGAGAGAAAAAGAAGAATTTCAGCTATTTGAAAAATAAAAGATGGCCAAAGTGTTTGGTTTAAAGTTAAAGACTGGGTGGGGGGTCCACCTCTCTTAAGCATCCTTGGAGATCTATAATGTTGTCAAGAGAGACCTCTTGATCACTGGATGACCTTAGAAATAGAAGCTGGAGAATTCCATCTAGCCTTGTTGTCAGGGCTCTGGATTTATGAGTTCACCCATGAACTAAGACATTCCCATAGCGTATACCTCTATTTGTTCCTGTGACAGTAAACCAATAAAATCCAGAAAACCTGCAGCCATATCTCTCTGGGATTAGCAAAAAGATGGAGAAAAGTTTTCTCCTTTAAACTCCCTCATGTGCCTTAAGAAGCAGAATATGCTTTTTGGTTGGCTGGTGACAAGGTAGAGATACTTTAATGTTCTCCAAGCCCAGCTACTTGGCACATTGCTTGGGTTTAATGTATGTACATACTTACTCAACAGATATTGAGCACTCATGGGCAGCAGGCACTGTTAGGCAGTGTCTACCTTGTTGGGCACAATGCTCCATGGGTCTCTCAAATTTGTCACATCTTGTGAGGAGTGAACTGGGCTATCTTTGCAAGGATGTTTTTATAGCAAGCAGCTTTGGAGAGTGGAGATAATGCCTTTCTCCAGAGCAGAGAGGCAAGCATGATTACTGTCCATCAGAAAGACTCTGGTTCTCTTAGCTCAAGTCTCTTCTTCTAGAATTCAACCTACCTTGTGGGCAAGCATCTAGCAGGGACCATCCACATTGCCCACATGGGGTTAGGGGACAAGAAGTGCTGACACAAGTGTGTTGATGTTCATGCCCTAGCTGTGAGCAGTAAAGCCCTCTATCCTGTGTCTTCTGTCAACATCTGTGGAACTGTTACAGGTTTGGCTTACCTCACAAGCAAGCAAAATCTCAGCACCTTTATATTTCCTGACCAGCTTATATCCTTACTGAATTTCATATTCAAAAGACCCTAAAATTAAAATATCTTTACTTCATTTCGTGGATTAGAACTGAAGTAGAGAAGTTAACTCTTCCTAGGTCACAGAGCTAGTTAGCGGTAGAGAGGAGATAATTGCTCAAGTCTGTCCAGTTCCAGAACCATGACTTTCCATAATATGTTGGTTCAATTGCAGATGTGAAGGTGCCTATAGTTCTATGTGTGGTACTGTTCCCCCTATTCCCTAACCCCTTGGCCACTAAATGAGCTCTGTTGCTATAATGATAAAAAAGCTCAAGCAAGGAGTGGAAACCAATCGAGCAGCATCTTCTCCAAAGGAACATAAACAAGGTATGATCAGGAGTGACTTCCATGAAAGAAGTTCTCCAATATTTACATAACAGTTGGCTCAAAGCTCTACTTACTGCCCTTTCTTCTGATGCACAGATAAGATCAATTTCCCCACGAGCAGGATGGGCTGAGTCATGTGAATTTCATACAAAATGATGTGTAGCTGGAGTAATGGGCGTGCTCTAGGATGACAGATGTCTCCAGCCCCTTCGCAGTGTCCAAAACTTGATAAGCCTATAGAAGCTCCCTTGTACATTTCCACAGTGCATTTTCATCTGTGCCATTTAATTTGATCATTGCCTTATCCTTATGATAGTGACCTGCTTCTCTGGTGGCTCCATATGGTCTGTGGCACAAAGCCCCATTTCTTAGACTAAGGGCCCAAGATTTTCTGTGGTCCAGCCCTAGTCTACTCTGTGGCCAAACAAAGTTTCCTTTCCCCTAGGAAGCCTTCCTAATCCATTCCATACCTTCGGTGGAACTGGCTTCTCCTTCCATGGTGCTCACAGTTACCTGTATCTCTTCACTCACAGCATCTGTAACTGTGAGTTGAATACATTGACATGTTCATCTTCTCCATCAAGCCATGGGCCCTTGAGGCAAGGCTGGCGATATCTAGATAAACCACCCATGTCACACAGAATCTATCTCTAGGTTTGAAATTTCATCATTAAATCCTCTTATTTGGGGCTTAAACACTTTTTTAAAGCCACAAATCATCCCAGGAGTAAGTAGTACAGATGTTTTGCACATGTTTTGACATGATGTAACCTATCTGATCATTTTCTTCCTTGATAAGCGTGACCTGGTGGTAAGATTCATGGGTGTTAGTACATGAAAGCGATGTGATCAACCTGAAAGTACTTACTGTCTTTATCTTGTTAATCATCCTGCAGGGGGCCAACAGTTCAGGACTCCACTTGGTCACTGACTCGCACCATTGAGAGCTGCCTCTGTCCCAGGTCAGCCCTTGCCAGGGATGGACATGTTGGCATAAGAGCCCTGGTCATTGTTGGCAGGAGCCAGGCCTGGAGTGCTCTGACCCCAGCACTGGGTCATTTCGGGGTCCTTAAGTCCTGGTACCACCTGCTCCACTCCCATGAAGAGCTCTTGCTGATGCTCCTCAACCTGCAGAAGGAAGGAGCCTCCTCTCTCTAGCCTGATAGTCAGACAGGCCTGGGTTCAAACGCTCCGGTGGCCATTAGAAGCTGTGTGACCTCCAGAGATCACTCCAAGCTTTCTGAGCCTGTTTCTACAGGGCTGAAAGGTGGATAAGGCCACTGGCCTGCAAGGACTGTGGTGAGGACAAGAAGAGCACATGCAAAGCAGCTGGCATTTCATACAGAGTGTGCTAGCTCCCCCTCCCTCTTCTTCTAGCCCTCCTCTCCACTTCTCTCCCTTTTCTCTCCCCTTTCTGCCTTTCCTCTCCACTTCCCTCTGTCCTCAAGAGCTTTTGGAGAACTGGTGCATGCATCTGTGCACATTTGCCCCCATCTGCATTTGTGGCAGACATGCTACCTTGTGACTCTATGCATCATCCTTTGGGGGAGGGATCAAAGATAAAGAAAGTGTGCTCCCTTCTCAGATGGTGCACTATTTATTTGCATACCAGTGTGTTTTAGATGCCTGAGGGAATGTGTGCATGCCTGTGCTCACTGGCTTGGTGCTCTGCAGTTAGCCTGTGACAGCTTCTTCCTCCTGGGGGCATCTGGATAGGCCACCTTGGATGAATCAGCTGGCAGCATCCATGTCACCCCTGTGCCTGGTTCTGGCTAGGCCTGAGGGCTGAGACTAAGCTGTGCTTCAATACAGTCTTCTAGGACATTGGATGGGCACGGGGGGCAAGGACCAGGGGAAGGAGGTGCCAGTTCTCAGAGAGTAGTCAACACAGGTGGCTGTGGGGCTTTTGCAGAGGATGTGGGGAGGACATCTGTTGTGGCATCAGGAGGCCCAGGTACTCTGGGTTCATCCTTTTCCTGGAGACTTTTTTAAAGCAAGACATGCCTGTGTATGGGTTCAGGGAGTCTCCTCTGTGCCCACTGGGCAGTGACCTGTGCTCACAGTCCTTCAAGATGAGACCATATGCCCACATTTTCTCAAAACCCTGAAGTGATGTTTCAACAAGAAGGGATGTTGGTAGTTGGTTAGTTCAGTGTTTCCCAAATATGTTCTGGGGACTCTTGGCCCACAAGCGTGTAAAAGGTGTCTGGGGAAGAAATCGGGTCTCTGGAAAAATACATTTGAGGAATGCTGCATTCAACCTCCTACCCTCCCATACTCCAAGAGTCACTGCACACATTGGAACACTAAGGATGCCTGAAGCTTTGCACAGCTTTAACTTTGCTTAACATGTCATTTACACATTTATTTGCACAAGGGACATCCTTTTTGTTTGGGCTGTTTATCACTATTTTGCCAGGCTGTTACTTTATAGGTTAGAGTTTGGGACACATGCATGGTTGTAGCTAAACGCTTGATTTTATAGATGAAGTGTGGTGGGCCAGCGAACTCAGGTTACTCGGGGGAAGGTCTCACCTTTTGGCTATCATTAACTTCTTTTCTTCTATTTCTCCCTCAACACCCATGACAACCCTAGAACATCCAGCTATTTTGCTTGGTGGCCATTTGGGACAGAACTTGGATCCTGCTCTTCTCCTAGGGGGAATGGTGGAGGACCTTTTTGCTGACTCCTGGTAGTAGAAGGTGCAGCCTCAAGAGATCTGAGTCACAGAGGGTTCCTGGCAGCCTGGGCTGTAGTCTTAAACCTGGACTTGCTGATCTCTGAGTGACTGCTGAGTTGCTGGGAGTCTTAGAAAGACCCTTAAAAAGGACGATGGACTCTGAAAAACAATCTGAGGGTTTTGAAGGGACGGGGGGTGGGAGGTTGGGGTACCAGGTGGTGGGTATTATAGAGGGCACGGATTGCATGGAGCACGGGGTGTGGTGCAAAAATAATGAATACTGTTATGCTGGAAATAAAAAAAAAAAAAAAAAAAAAGGACGATGGTTAGTAAGTTCATCTTCTCTTCCTTTTACTCATTTTAAATGACAGTTCCTCTTCTTCTGGAAATGTTTAGAAGTGGTGCAGTAAGGAAATTCCATTATCTATACATATGTACTGCGTATCAAGCACCAATTATTGACTCTGGATGGCAGCACTGAGCGCCTGATACACTTGTTCTTACCACCAACCCTGAGAGTTGGTACTGCAGGGGTTCAGAATGAGTCCCTCAGCATGGGCCACTTTGGCACACAGATTATTTTAAGCTGGAAAGAATCAAGACCCCAAAGACTCAGAAGAATCGCTTACCTTCCCCTTAACTGCCCAAAAGAATTGAGACAGAGGACCTGCTCCAGGAAGGGAACTATCACCATAGATAACTATGTTATGATATAACCAGAGGAGGTGGACAGGGAGGAGTTTAGCAAAGTCTGTGTTAAAATTCCTCTCTGTGTCCTCTTGTTCCTGAGGGGCCCAGCCAACCTTTCTTTACCGAGCATTTACTCTTTTCCACATTCCTATGAATGGACCTTCCTTCCCTTCAAAATCCCATCCACCGACCCTCTTCCCCTTAGTCAGAATGGCAAATATACCTCATTTTGCCTGACTGTTTTTGGAATCCCATGTTTATGTGGATTCTCAGGAATTATGAGATTAAATTTGATTTTTCCAGTCTGTTTCATGTCAACTTGATTCTTAGACCAGCCAGAAGGATCTTGAAGAGCAGAATAAAATTTTTCCTTCTCAACACTACCATGGAATCATGTCCATTTGAGGAATAAGAACCCGGAAGCCAGAAAGGTCAAGTGAGTTGCCCAAGTTCCCAGGACCAGGAAAGGGGATCCAGGGCCCAAACCCAGAGGGATGGCACTCTGCAGTCTATGCTCTAGCCACTGTTATTAAGGGAAGGATTGGTTCACTCATAGTTATTTAACAGGTGTAGTTTTCCTAATATCACACATTAAAAAAATCAATGCTTCAGCCAGTGTCCTGGCAGCTGGTAAGCCCATTATTTCTAGGGGAACATTCCACTCTTACATTTGTTTCATGAAGCTGGTGCCTGCAGAGGGAGAAAAAGAAATCTTGTCACTGGGCCCTCCTTCCCTCAGGGCCTCAGGAACCCTCTCCACTGTCTATGTTGAGGACAGGACAATGGGGCTGGAAGTGGATGGTTCCAGCCCCACGCATGCAGACTTAGCGGATAACACAAAGTCGCACCTGTGAAATGCAAGGTCTGGGTGGTGGTTATCTTTCCCTAGACAATTGCAGTAATGCTCTTTGATTCTGAATGCTTGGTTACATTTCAAATTTATTTCCAATCATTTAGAGCTGGATCAATGGGAGACAAAGGTGCCTTTTAGCTCTGGCACCTGCTGTTCCCCCCAAATGTCAAGGACTGACATTTGATGCCATTATCCCCAGTCAGCTTACAGATGACTCACTTCCTTGCTTCCCCAGCCCTCAGGCCCACCCGCCCAGCAAGGACTTTCACACCATGCTGATAACAAACTGCACTGTCCAGGAGAACCCAGACTTTCTCCCTCTGGCAGAGCAAAGGCAGGCCTCCTGGGTGGCCACTGCATCCCTGGGTGCCTGGGAGAGGCCTCTTGTGGCTCAGTTCCTTCCTCCCGCTCTCTCCCCAGGCTAACACCTAGTGTTCCCAGGCCAGGTGCATATCTTGGGATGAGGTGGGCACTCTCATGATCTGTCTGGTGGTACAGATAGCAGGTGGGGTTGTGGGGTGCATCTTCTCTCATGGAGTTGAAGGAGGCACTGGGGGAGGTGAGGCCTGGTGTTCCTCAGATGAAGTACTCCTTTCTGCTGTTGTCACCTGTGTCCTGGAGGGAGGGGTCGTCCTGCAGGGCTGCGTCTGCACTCTCAGCAAACTCTG
The DNA here is from genome assembly GCF_009829155.1 of Mustela erminea. Classification (NCBI taxonomy): domain Eukaryota; kingdom Metazoa; phylum Chordata; class Mammalia; order Carnivora; family Mustelidae; genus Mustela; species Mustela erminea. Next base: position 109,870,327 of record NC_045621.1, on the reverse strand, counting down.
TGCCCTTGGCCTCATTGGTGTGGTACGTCCCCTTGTGTCTGTACATGTAGCGTAGCATGACGATGAGGAGGCAGATCAGGACGATGGCTACAGCAGCGATCACGCCTGCAGGAGGGAAGCAGTGCATGGTTCTGTCTGAGACAGGCTTGTGGGAGGGGGTCAGGACACACAGGGCTTGTGGCAGAACAGACACTCTGCTGCAATAAACACCACCCCCAGACAGGCTGGCTCATTCCTGCCCAGTGTGCACTCACCCTTATCTGTGCCCATTGAGTTACCCCTCTCTCCCTTCCTGCTCCCCCTCCCTCCACTCACTGTGGTGCAGACTGAGGCTGGAAGAGGATTCCAGAACTGACCCTCACTCAGGGAAGCTCAGTCTACTGAGGAAGACAGACCTCTGTGCATAACTTGCAGAATGAACTATATGAGTTTATCTAAAACTGAGGGGCTCATGAACCTCAGGACTTTCAGTTTTAAAACCAGAACAATCCCAACTGAGAAGTGCCCTGGGGCATGAGACTTGGTGCTGAAACCAGGAGAGTGGCCAGAAGGCTGGGCCCTGGTGGGTGCCCCCTCTGTACTACGGGGGTACAGAACAGGGCCATGGGAAACCCTTGAGACAGGTTGGATGGAGTGGGGTTCACTGCTTATCACCCTACCTGAGCTCCAGCACATTCTCCAGAGGTGAGGGCTGCATGAGTCTGGCTGGGGAGCAGTGACCAGGCAAGCAAAGGACTAAAGAGGGAGAGGATTCTGGAGGATGCCACGTAAAGGCATCCTTGTAAGGCATCCATGTGAAGGGTGGAAGTCAGCCCTTCATTTCTGTTGGGGCTCATGCGCAGTTGGGAGAAGAGACTTGAAATCTGGGCAGTAGGGCCCAGGTCACTCAGAGCCTGGGAGTGCTGCGGGGAGGAGGACGCTGGCAAGCTTTAGAGGGGCTTAGGCCCCTCATGCAGCCTCACCCTCATTCAGGCATTTGCTCTGAAGCCTCAGGCGGGTTCTCCCTGGGGAGTTCCCTCGAACCCTCCTGGCTTGGAGTCCCAGAACAGCTCACCTGCAATGATGGCGATGTTCGCCCCCAGAGAGGGGAAAAATGGGCCAGGGTCGAGTTCTGCGAACAGAAGAGAAAAGCCTTAGTGGGGAGAGAAAATCTTCCCATACTTGGCAGCACCTCAGCCTTGCCTGCACCCCCTGCTCACAGGTGCACAGCTCTTGAGCAGGCCGAGTGGACAGGAGGCAGCGTGTGCCTGGCCAGGCTTCTGGCTCTGCCTGGTCACTGGCAGGTCTGGAGAGAACGTGTGAACCGCAGTGGAAAGGACCCAGTTCTGGCGTCTCTGCAACCCTGCGAGTGGGATGAGGGATGGGCTCCTGCACTGGGCAGACCCTGGGTGGACATGCCTGGTGGTGGACATGAAGGTGGGCAGTAATATGCCTGGTGCCAGCACCACCGGACTTTGGGCCTCAGCTTTTCTCACCATAATGGCAAAAACAGACCATTTTTGAAGTGTCCCCACATGTGGAGGGTCTGTACATGCCAGGTGTTGGTTTAGTTGCCTTTCACCCATCCCATCATGTGGTCTTCGCAGCCGTCCCATGAGGTGTGTGGTATTACTAGCCATTTCACAGGTGTGACCCTGAGCATCAGAGTCACACAGCTCGCCAAGTGGTGGGCCTGAACTTAGCTCACACTTTCACCTCTGGGGTGTACTTTCTCTTTTCTCTCTTGAAGATGCCCCTCCAAGGGGGGCTCCTGTCTGGAGGCTCCTCCCAGAGTCCCCTCTGTGGTCTCTGATTGGCTCTTCTGTGGGAAGGGCCACCTGGGGTGCTACCAAATTATTGAGTGTGTTTTCCCATAGGGCTCTGGTCTGGCCGCAGGGCTAGCATCTCAAGGACAGCAGGCACCTGCACATCACCTCCAGTGGCTTCACAGAGTGTCTCCTCTCTCCTCTGGGAGATGAGTGAGAGGAAGGATTTATTAGACCGCAGAAATATCAATGTTAACATGGAAATCCCATGTTCCCATTACAACGGCTATGCATATTAAAACAGAGAAGGCTACTTCATAATAGTCCTTTCCGCTCAGATAATCACTTTAATTATAGTCGGATGAGGTCATTCTCCCCAGCGCAGCTTCCAGATGCCTTTTTCTGATAAGAAACCAGCTGTGGTGCCAGAAAGGACAGTGCGGGGAGCCAAGCAAAGGCTCCAGGCTGGAGACAGAGGAGGAGAAGAACAGCCTGGGGGGTGGAAAGAGGTTAAAAGAGGTCCTCAGGTCAGCAAGGAGAGCAGGCACAAGCAGGAGTCAGGGCAGCAGGGGGAGGGGAAGGCAAGAGGAGCAGTCAGGTCAGCTTCTAGGTGCTTCACCGCAGTGAGAACTGAGGCTGGAGGGGCAGGAAGTTAAAGTAGCATCGGACGCTGAGATCTAGGGTGGACAGGAGCAAGGTAGAATTTAGTATGAAGTCCACAGAAGGTGCTCCATGGACACGCACTGAATGATACCGCAGAAAGAAATGCCTGTACGTGTGTATACACCCACACAAGTGAGCGGATTCAGACGCTAGCCTTGTAGACCTTCCTCAATCACGAAGCACTTCATGCTTCAGTAAGAAGAAAGAGTGGCCTCTTCCTTAAGTCTGTGTGGACGGTCACAGAAGTTCAAATATCCAGAATTGCCACTTGGAATGTTCCAGGCCAAGACCAGCATTTCTTATGCCAGTTTATCCAACCCAGTCAGGGATAGAAGGGACTCCTGTTCCGTTTTCTTTTAAAAACAATTCACAGTTGATCACCACGTGCCAGGTACTGTCCTCAGCATTTACCAGATTTTAACTCATTTAGTCCCCACGGCAGTCCCATTCAGAAGCAGTCACTATTTTTCCCATTGTACAGATCTGGAAGCTGAGCCCCAGAAAAGCATTACTGTTTTTCCTGGATCATACAGCTAAGAGAGTTAGGAGTCCACCAACTCAGGCCGAGGCTGCTCGGAGTCAGTGTGCTTACCCCTGCAGGCACTGCCCAGGGAGGGGGTCCGGGTTGGCAGCTTAAGGAATAGTTGAGGTATTTGGCTTGAATCCCTTGGGGTGAACTTCTTAGCTTGTGTTTGGAACCCTGTACCCAAACCCATATACCAGAATACCGGAAGCCCTCCCAGCAGGCCAGTGGTCTGGGGGCATGAGGGACCTCTGGCTTTTGAGGGGTCATTAGTTGAGCCCCTAGCAGGGCTCCCTCTGAACTCATGCACATTCAGGAGCACAGTGGGCAGGGATGCCTGATCTCCATGCCCCAGCCCTCCAGCTGTGTGGAGCTGAATTTGCACACTGCGAGTGCCCCCAGACACTTCAGCATGACAAGAACGGCCACAGAGGTCAGAATCGACACAGAAGAGGCAGCTCAGGCCTATCTGGGAAGATGGGGATGGTATAAGAAGCGGTTCTCAAAGTGTGGTCCTGGGACCAGCAGCATTTCCTAGGAGTCTGCTAGAAAGGCAAATTCTTGGGCCCCATCTCAGACCTGTGGAATCAGGGGAGGGTGCCCCGCAATCTGTGGTCACAGGCCTCTAGGTGGTTTGCTGATTGTTCTGTGTTGAGAACTGCGGGTGGCGAGAAAGCTCCCAGAGGGAAGTCCTTACGATTGGCCCTTGAAGGATGATTGAGAGTTTCTGCACAGACAGGAGTGTAAGCATTCCGAGCAGAGATTGCAGCACCCAGAACAGCACTCATCTCTCCCGAGCCCTCACTTTCTCCCTGAATGTCCGCTCACCATCCATGGTGCTGAGGCTCTGGAAGCCTGTGCTTTGATCTCTCACCTCTGGAGATGGTGGGGTGAGGACCGTCATTGGCTCTGCTCCCTTGTCCTGCTTCCTTTTAGCTAGTAGCAATGATAAGGGACATTTGAAAAGGCTAGCTGGAGTGAGCTCCATTCTGTCCAGGAAAGTGACAGGTTAGTGTGCAAGCAGATTGCAACCCTGGAATGAAAGCCCACCTCTAGCTGGGGTTGAAGGGTGAGTATGTGATTGGAGTTAGCATCATTCTGAGCCCAGGAACTGGGGTAAGGGGCTAATGGGCAGCCTTAGTGGGTGCATTTATGGCAGAGCAAGGTGTTACTTACGTCTAGGCATGGGACTGAGATCAGAAGTAAGCCATTGTGTAGCCCTCAGATTGGACAGGCATGGGAGCCTTCCACCCTTCTGTAGAGATCCAGGGTACGCTGTGATTTTCCTTCTTGGCTCCCCTCAAGGTTGTAACGCTCCCCACCAGAGAGAATACTCTACAAGCCCCAGAAGCACAGTGACCCGTGTGCACAAGCCCCAGAGACACACTGGCTACAGCTCTATGCTCCACATCAAGCTATGCTCCTGGGACCCAAGAACAGTTGTTGAATGGTATTTGTAAGCCTGGTCCCTTCGGGGGAACAGAGAGTCAAACTGCACTTTGCATTGTCCACCTTATTGTGAGGACAGCTTTTGGTTCAAGTCTTGGCGTGAGTTTCGCAGCAGTGTATTCAGCAAAGTACTTGATATTGACTGGCTTTAGCTTCTTTGTATGTAAAACAAGATTAGCAATACCCACCCTGTGGTAGGGATTAGAAATGACATGCCCACACATGATAAATATTATATATGTTTACTGAGTTGTAGTCACTTTTTTTTTTTTTTTTAAAGAAAGGCAGACTGCCACATGTGGCACCTCATTTGGACGTGTCTGGAGTCTTGGAAGCTTGACCACCCTACATTCCCCTAAAATTAGTCCAGGAGAGCTTGACTGAAGGTTCTAGCAGGGGAACTCAGCTACTCATATACCTTCAACTGAAGAATCGCCCTCCTCTATCAGGGAAGGTCGTCCTCTTCTACCAAGGGTGTGGCTTTGGGAGGGAAGCACAGGGAGCCTTGAGGAAGGAAGGGGACACCGCCTCGATAGCCAGATCCACTGAATCAACCGTGGTGATCAGCAGGGTGACAGATGTTGCAGTGAGATTGCCCTCACATCCTGTCACCACTAGTTTGATCTCATTCTTATTATTACTCTGCTTTGCACATAATTCAGGGCCAGTGAACTAAGCAACCTGCTAACAGATGCTGTGAGTCCAGGCAGAGGATGGATGCTGGTCATGGATTCCCAGTGCAGTCTTGGCTGACAGTCAATCACCATCTGGGTGCTGAGTGTCTCTGTGCTCCCAGCAATACCATAGGGACGGAGGAGGTTCCAGGAAACAGAATGAGTCTCGAACCTCAGGGGGCTTATGGTCTCCCTGGGAGATTTGACTGTGACATACAACTTATTTAAGTTAGTGTTGTCAAACAGTAAATCCCAACCCACTGGTGGTCCCAACTAGAGGGAGTAGGGTGGGAAGAGAGAGAGAAGTAGAGGAAGAGAGAGAGAGAGAAAGAAGGAATGGGTGGGTTGGGTGGGGAGAGAGAGAGAGAGAGAGAGAGAGAGATGTTCAGAGACCATCAGGCCCTATCAGAGGCAGCCAGGGGAAATACTGTTTGGTGGGGCTTTGATTTCATTTGTGCGCATACAGCAAAAGCATCCACCATACTGTTTGGAGGCCTTGGCTTAAACAACGGCACTATAAGAGAGAATAAAACAAATCCCTAGTCCTGCAGTGCTGGTTCAAGTAAGCCCAACTACAAACAGGCAGATAGCCAAGAAAGCACTGCTTCACCCTGACAAAAGCTGGTATGGTTACGGCAGTAAGGTGGCCATGTTGTGTGACAGCTCTGAGCTTCTGAACCCCTGATATGGCCAGCCACCATCCTCACAAGGCTAGGGCCTGGGTCATGTGCCAAGTGCAGGGATAACAGATGCTTCCTGTGAGCTGAGCTGGTAAATCTTCAGAGGGAGAGGAAAGGGAAGGGCTGTTAGAGCCCCAAACTCCTGTTCAGGGAAACTGCCCTCCCACGGGGGAAGGGGTAGGATGGTGAGTGGGAGGAATGCTCCCTGATTATGGAGATGAGACTGCATAGCCTGGGGTTCAGCCTTGTGAGCCTCTGGAGGAGGAGAAACACTCTGCAGGTTCTCTGTGCATAGAAACTCTGGGCAAAGTTTCTGTGGAAGCTCCTGCATTTAATCCTGCAGCAAGCCTGCAAAAGGGGAGTTTCCTCCCTCTTTTAACTCACAGATAATCAACGCATGCCTAAAGAAGTCAAATAACATGTTAAAAATCTCACTGCCAACAAAAAGCAGAACCTGTGTTCAAAGCCAGGATTCCGTAGTCCCAGAATGTGTGCCCTTCAAAGCACTGGCACTGGCTTTTCTCCTGTGAAATCTACAACCTGGCTGTGGCCACACACGTGCTGATTCTACATGTGGTCCACAGGGTGGCCAGCTGCCTCTCCTCTGGTCGAGGGCAGCAGGGAACACAGATGCTGCCCCTTGTTAAAGGTGACATTCCCAGTTCCAGCTGGCAGTTGGGCATAGCCAACAGGGTGCAGGACATTAGCAGCAGCTGGACCCTGGAGGTTCTCAGATGTTGACAGAGAGCAGTGGTCAGGTGCTGGCTCCAGAGACACAGGTTGACCCTCTGGGACCACCAAGAATTTTTCTTCTTCCGTGTTTTCTGATGAAGCTGTGCCAGGAGTTCTCTTCTTTTGTGCAAGGTTTTGTCTTTACACCTCTTGCCCACCTCTAATGGATTTTCCTTGTGCCTCAGGAGTTATGGAGGAAGAGCCTGCTCCCAGCTTCCCATGTCCACCTGGGCCAACAAAATCACAAGAATTCTGGCCAGGGCAGAGCCCTCTGGGGAAGTCAGTTACTTAGAGTCAAGAGGGAGAATGCCTTTGAACCAGGATGCCTAAGTGTTGTGGGAAGAGGAATATTATTTCAGTTTTAAAACCATGAAGGGGAATAGAGGTTTGTCGTGTAGTCCTCAGAGAGATCCCACCATAACAACCGTGTGGATGACAGCAACACAAAGGGGTCCACACCATTGCCTGATGATTTGCCAAGCTCCAGGCTGCTTACCCAGAGCATTCCATTTCAAAGAAACTACAGATTTGGTTAGAAAAGTCACTCTCCAGTGGCCATGACTTTGCGTGAGTCTGATTTGGGTTCAGGAGGAGGACAGCTATTGGGGGAGGGAGAGGAAACTACATGGCCACAGAAATTTCTCCTTGGCTCCCACTGGAGTTTCTTCTTCCTGTGCTAGATTCTTGCCTCCAAGTTCTTATGCCGGTCAAGCAGAAAGCAGCTGACAACTGAAGTTTATTAACTGACTTTTCTTTTTGGGTAGGAAAAAGGTCAACCACGTTTCCTTTTCTTTGATGGTTTGTTGTTATCAGACTCTGAAAGGATATAGCATTTAAGCTACAACTGGGGAAGAATTGGTCTCAGGATAGTAGTGCTACAAAATAATAAATGGATAGCTTATTATTCACTGTCTATCCATCTCTCTTGCAAGCCATCAATGTTGGCTGAGCAGGTAGCATTTACCTAGCCTGGGATGTGGAGAAGATGGGATGTGCCCCCAGGGAGCTTATGACTTGGTTGAGGAGATTTAATATATTTATGTGAAAAGAGACTGCCAACACTGTCTGTGTGGTAAAGTGTCAAAATGAGCAATAAAGATATGCCTAGGGGTGTGGCAGAGGGGACTCAACTATCAGACTCAGCCCCAGGATTCCCAGGCTCTCTTAAAATGCGGGTGGTCATGATTCCGTTTGTTTATTTCTGTGTCCTCGGCCACATTTCTCTAGCACCTACTGTTTTGCAGCAATATGCTCTCTACTTAAGCCAGGAACCTTACCTGGAAGGAGCTTACTGTGTAATAGAGACAAAGGCATGCACATAAGTTTAGAAAGATTAGCTCTCTGATGTTTTCAGGAATGGGTTCCTGGAGGAAGAGGGGGCTCCCAAGAGGGACCTACTGAGACGGTGTACTGGGCAATACCAGCAGGGGGAGCTGGGCGCAGTGGTGAGAGGGTGCGGGGTGCAAGTCCATAGCAGAGTGGTCATGACTTCTAGGTGGGGCAGGAGGACCTCTGTGTGGGCCCAACTGCTGTGGTGTCTGGTCATTGTATGTCAGATACAAAGCCCCATGACAGAGAACTACACCTAGGCCGGAGGGCAGAACTTCTCTGGCAACTTAGCTCACTTCTTGGAGCTTCCTTCTACTTCCTTTAGAGAGTAAAACCTCTTCCTGATAGGCTAGAGGGGGCTGATAGCTAAGGCGTGGGTTCTCAGTCTGAGTGTGCGTCAGTATTTCCTGGGGGATTTGTGACACCACAGATCACTGCACCCACCTCGGATTCTGACTCAGCACACCAAGAGCGGGCCGAGAATTTGCACTGTTAATTATGTTCCCAGGTGCTGCTGATGCTGCTGGTCCAAGGAGCCTGTCTTTGAGAACCACTGAGCTTGTGACAGTGAGAGTGGCTTACAGATCGCGTGCTCAGTTCCAATGCTTTCACACACCTCCTCTTTGCAAGGAGGTGATATAAGGCTTCAGTAAATGGAAGTTGTGGGGGGACGGTCCTCTCTTAGCAATGAAAATAAGAAGTCATACTCTCAGCTGCCTGGCATCTGAGCGACTCTGAGCTTAGTGTCCTTTCTTTCAGGAGCCAGCTGATGTAGTTTCAGACCTGGCATAGTGGTTACTGTGAGAATTTGTCACCTGTGCTGGCTTCCTTGCCTGCCCCCATGACTGGAGTTGGGTGAGAGGACAGAGGGCCCCATGCCAGCATCTGGTAGGTGCACTTGGCCTCTGATCAATGCCAGATCAGAAGACTAGTCTCCTGTGCCTTGTTCTTTGGAAACTTTGAAAGTCTCAACTGCCCGTTGGATGTCCATCTGTATACTGAGTGCCTGCAGTGAGACCTACGGAATACAAACAACCTCTGTCGATATTTTTCACTATCCCTGGGCTCTGATGATGCATCAAGGAAGTGATTCTCCAAAGAAAGGTGTTTGGGGCACCAAAGTGGCAAAGGGAATAGATGCTTGCAGAAATTTTGAGAAGCCAAGAGGGGACTGTGTATCCCAATCAGCATTTGCCTGACTTCCTAGCTCTGAGCTTGGGCAGAAGTGACTGGAGCACAGAAGGCCCTGGATACACTGACTCCAGCCCCAGCTCCGTCCAGACTCGGGGAGAGTGAGGGCACAGAAAGCCTCCACCAGCCAGGCTCGTGGCTGGGTGCCTGCTTCCCTGCATACGTGTGCACCTTGGCTGTGTCAGCCAGGCTTGGGAGTGAACAGGTGAAGGAGTGAGGTCCAGAGGCAAGGGATAGTCCCTCAGCACGACTGAGCTCCTGCCTAGACCACACCTGGACCGTCCTGGGGAGTGCTGTGGCCTTTCTAACCTCACCTTCCTCACACGTGAAATGTGATGGCACAGCTATGTAGGCTCCTTGTCCGCTAGTGTGTGGTGAGCACCTGGGGCAGTGGCCAGCACAGGCTGGCTGTTGGATTATCACCATTGTCACCAGGATCACCACTGTCAACAATGTCAAAAGAGCCCCCAAGAGAGATTTTCAAAAATGGTCACCTTTAATTCTCTTGTATACTGTTCGGCAAATGTGTCACCCTGAGAATCAAAAATTCCATTTCTAGTATGATCCTAGTGAAATAATCTGAAAAGGGAGCAAAAATTCATGCTTAGGAAAGTATACTGCAATTTGGTATAAAACAGAAAATAAAAGAGAGAGAATAATCTAAATGTTCTACATTAGGGAATTGGTTATGTAAATTCAGATATGCTTATATCATAGAATATTATGCAGTTATTGAAGTGATGCATGGAAATCCTCAGTGACAGGAGGAAAATGCTTACAGTATGATTTAAGGGGAGAAAAAGGACCCTGTAAATATAAATTACATTAAATATTTAAAAAAAAACTATGAAAAAGGAATCAAAGGAAATAGCATGTAGGGGTAGTGGCTTTTGGGTGATCGGTGGGGTTTAGGGATGGTATTATTTTCTCCTAATATACAGTTTTCTACATTTTCCAAATAATCTATGATAAACATGATACTTTTAAGGTCAGGAATTGGAAGTGGATCTATAGAACCAGCTATCATCACAGAATCTTCAAAGGCTCGGACTATAACGTCCACAGAGTTCCCTCCAACTTTCCCCATCTGCCTGCCCCACCCTAAACCCCATGGGATATCTGCGTCCTTTCGCAGTGTTCCCCACAAAAGCCACTGTGGGCCATCACTGGACAGTGGGACTATGACTGTGCTTTCTCAATGATCTAAGTCTTGTGTCCACATATCCTTTGCTTGACCTGGTAGACATTTTCCCTTCCAATAAAGAGGTGCATGCTGGGGAAAGCTGCAAGTGTATTCAATGCCCCCAGCTCATCTTGCCTTTTCCATGGGCTGTAGATGTGGATGGAGGAGTTCCAGGTGTGGCTTGAGTCCGAAAGTCCTCACAGACATCCTTGTTTTTGCAGGTGGAAACAAAGGTACTGGCCCTCTCCAGAAATGAGTCAGAGCCTGGATATGGGAAATTCTGCAGCTTCTAGACTACAGGTTTTGCTTTTGTCTAAAGGAGTGCTATCCAGAGCAAGGGGCAGTCCCGCAGCACAACTGAGCTCCTGCCTAGACCACACCTGGACTGTCCTGGGGAGTACTCTGGCTTCCTCACATGTGAAATGTGATGGCACAGGTACATTGCTTCTGCTTGGTTTCCTCAGAGAAGCTGCATAACTTCTCTTGAGTCATTGTGCGTGTTCTACTCAGCTGAGCTCTCAAGGATTCCTGGATTTGAGCATCTTCCTAAAGACACTGATGGGGTCCCTCTCACTTCCTAGACTGGTTGAGAGCCCTCTGGGCAGGATTCTTTGAAGGGAGGCCTCAGTTATCCTTCTAATCTCAGTCTCAGGGGAAGTAACCTTATAATGGAATGCACAGACTCAGTTTTGCCTCTTGGCTTCATCTCCCTCCATCTCTTCCTTTTTTCCTTATCGCTGTGGCCATCTTCAGTCACTTCATGCTCATCCATATTTCTTGTGTTTTTTTTTCCCCCCAAGTACAGTGAATCTTCTATCAGTGATTTTACCCCTTCACTTTTGGAGTCTGTATCTATCCTTCTATTTATAAAGAAGTAGTGGGGTTTAGCACCTGCAGGTGATGACTTCTAGTATGCCTTGCAGAAAGGCACCCTTAGTTGTGTGGGTGTCAGAGAGCTCAATTGGAGAAGATTCTTGTAGTCCCTGAAAGCCAACCATTGTAACCTCAGGAGAGCTGGTATTATACCTCAAGGTCACAGAATGCCTCATCTTTCAAAATGTCTGTGGGAAGGGTGTTGGAGGAGTTCATGTCATCTACTATAGACATTGTAGTGAGTATGTACGTATCAGTTGCTTGGTTCCCAGCAGCTTTAGGATGGAAATGACCCTAAATGCTCATCCTGGTCAGCTTTGGATTAGAAATGAACTTGAATGCTCCTCCTGGTCAGCTTTTGGGTAGAAATAACCTTGAATGCTCATCCTGGCCACCACTGTCTGGTTCTTCATTGTTCTAAAGTCTTTTTGACCACAACACCTATACTGCATCCACAGCTTCCTGGGGTTATCAACCCAGCCCTGGGTTCTACCTCTTTCCACCTGAGCTAAGTGGTCAGCTAGCCCCAAGACAAGCTTTCCACTTGGGCTTGTCTTGTTACCTGATCTGTTTAGGAGAGCTCCGTGAGCTGGCATTGGGTTGCCATCACTACTTCATGTTGTTTTGTGGGGGAAACAAGATACACATGGGCAATGGCTATGCTTTGTCAGCAAGTTTATACATTCTCCCATCCAGTTAAGCCCATGGATAGTCAACGCAACTACTCAGTCACAATGTAAATTTCTTTCTGGTCTCCTACAGGTAATGCCTGCTGCGGGCAGGCCCTGAGTTGAACAGGTGTGGGAGGAGGGCACTGTGGTGTAGGAGAGGCAGGCAGGGGAAGGATCAGGCTGTACAATGGGGACACAGCTTCTGTCCCCCCTCTAAACTGTCAGAACATGCTCTGTGTAGCTGCTCTTGGCGGGGGACTGCATCGTGGGTCGATTCTTTAACTTTCCAGTCCCTCCCGGGGGAGTCCAGTCCACAACAAAAGCTTTGGTCTCATACCCATTTTAAAAGTCCTAAGTGAAATAAGCTAGTCCTAGAAACACAGATACTGTATGATTCCACTTACATGAGGAAACTAAAATAGTCAAATTCATAGAATCCAAGCATGGAATGGTGGTTGCTAGGTCCTGGGGGTAAATGGGGACTTGCTAATCAATGAACATAGTTTCAGAAAAGGAAGGTGGAAAGCTCTAGAGCTGTGTCATATGATACTGTGTCCACAATCAACTGCTTGGTACCCTGGAACATTGGTTAAGTGGGTAGGTCTCATAGTAAGTGTTCATACCATAATAAGATAAAATGTTTTTTAAAAAGCTCTCACTATGCTCAGCTTGCCCAGCAGGGGAAAGGGGGCCTGACCTTCTCTCATTAATTCCTCTCTCCTCACCAGTTCTGAGTTCGGCCCCTCCAGAGCTGCAGTGGGAAGGAGATACGAGGCCAGGAGGAACCACCTTTCTACCCCCTAATGGGCGACATGGGTTGTTTGGTGTTGGTGGGGAGCTCTGGACTGGGAAGGCTCTTTCTGAGGGTAGAGTGATGGCCTCTGGGACGAACTGAGGAAGGTGTTTCCACCCCTGACCCTGGTGGGCCTTGAGCTGATGGACCCTTCAGCAGGCCCCTGTCCAGACTGGATGGAGCTCCTGTGAGTGGGCTGCTTTGAGGATGTTCACACCCAACTCCTCTGGGCCTCGTCCTGCAGAGCAGGGGAGATTTAGGATGTGCTGCCGCTGCCCCTACTGCACAGATGGATGCAGAGCCAGCTTCTCTGTGGCATCAGCTCTGCATGCTCTGGGGACTCTCTCAGGTTCTCTTCACTTGGCCAGAGGTAGAGAGATGCTGAAGGCCACTTAGAGAGATAAGGACAATGCAGTGTTGTATTCTCCCACAACTGCCCTCAGGGATGCTCTGGGTGGCTATCTAGCTTCTCTGAGACCACAATTTACGGGTGACCATGCTTGTCCCAGTGTGGACTCCACTTAGGATATGCCTAGTGTCTGTTTAGAATGTAAGTGTTCTACTGTTCCCTTTCCTCGATTTTGACTCTTTATGGAAATTCCTGTATTATTTTTATTAAATATTTTATTTATTTATTTGAGAGGGGGAGAGAGGGAGAGAGAGCACACACATGAGCAGGGAGAGGGAGAAGCAGATTCCCTGCTGAGCAGGAAGCCCAATATGGGGCTTGATCCCAGGACCCTGGGATCATGATCTGAGATGAGGGCAGACGCTTAATCGACTGAACAACCCAAGGCACCCAAAATTCCTGTATTATATTACACACAAGTGCACAGACACAAACACAGCCCTTCAGGATGTGCAGTCCTATAGGGCCCCTCTTCGAGCTGATGCAGCTGCTTCTCTAAGGCATGGTCCCTACCATTGATGGTGGGTTGTGAGCTTCCCAGTTATATCTGTTCTAGCCCAAGGTCAAGCACATGGATGATAAGCAAGATCCATAATGGGGAAAATAATTCTGTAAGTAGCTCTCAGTGAGGCATGAGGCTCAGAATGACAGTGCATCCAGGAAGTGAGCCAGTGATAAGTCTTCCCAATCCTGATTTCAGGCACAGGGACCTAGGGAGGACCTCATCTTTTCAGCTTAGGAAAGAACAGAGGCTGGTGTTATAAAGCCTTTCTCTGCAGTCACCCTGGGCATCTGGCTGCCTCTGAAGCTTTTCTGAAGACAAGGTCGGTCACCTTCTCAGACTTCCCCAAACCTTCGTGGGTCTGCATGGCCTTTGTGTGCTCTCTCTTTCACACCCTGAGGCCTAGGTTTCCCGTCTTGCCTCCACATCCTCTACTTCCCCAGGAATCCTGATTGCCCAAGGCTCTCTTTTCCTGCTTGAAACTCTCCTTTCCTGATGTGGATAATGATGCCATTGCCACCACTTGGGGCTCATTTTATAATTGCATGTGTTGTTCCTATTTCTCAGAAGAATCATTGAATCGGATGTTATAATGCCTATTACTTCACAGTTAAGGAAACTGAGGCTCAGAGATGTTGGGTAACTTGCCCAAGTTTAAATAATGGATAAGTTCTGGGATTGGAATCCAGGTCTAATTCCAAAGCTCATTCCAGAATCATTCATCCAACGAAAGTCTCTGAATGGCTACTGTGTTCCTGTTCTAGAGCCTGAGGATTTCACAGTGCACAGCACAAAACCTGTCCTCAGCGTCTTCCATTCTAGAGGAGGGAGCAACCAATAGCTCATGAAAGATGTGGATCCATGCTACAGGGCCTGGTGGTGATAGATGTTATGAGACATAAAAAGGGAGAAGAGAGAGAGAGTGATTAGGGAGGCCTTTCAGAGGAAATGCTTTTGGGTTGTGCTAGAGACCGAATGTTTTCATCCTCCCAAAATTCATATGTTGAAAGCCCTCACTGGGATGGCATTAGGAGGTCGGGCCTTTGGGAGGTGGAGCCATCATAAATGGGGTTAGTGCCTTAATAAAAAGACTCTGAGAGCTCCCTTACCCCTCCTGCCATGTGACGACCCAGAGAGAAGATGGTCACCTATGAACTGGGAAGCAGACAGGCTCTCACCAGATACAGGATCTGTCAGTGCCTTGATCTTGGGTTCCCAGTCTCCAAAACCCTGAGTAAATGTCTGCTGTTGAAGTCCTCCAGGCCACAGCACAGTGCTCTGTGGTAGCAGCCCGATCCCATTAATACAGTGTGAAGCGGGGAGAGAATGAGCCTTGCTCATTCTGAGTCTGAAAGAGGAGTGTTCCAGCTGGACATTGGCCAGTGTGAAGGCTGGGGGCAGGCTAGCTTGGTGAGCTCTGGGGTGAGCCAGAGACTGTGGGCCTAGAAGGTGTGGCACGCTACTGTAGAAAGAAGTATGGCTTCCATCTGTGAGGGGTGGGAGGCCAGGGAGGGTCTCCCGCAGGACTGTTTACGAAGTTTCTATCTGAGCAGTGTCACCATGGCTGCCGTGCTGAGGAGAGATGTTGGGGTGAGGATGGGACCGCTACAGTTGTGGTACAGAGAAGTGCTTAGGCCTGCACAGCGGTGGTGCTGGTGAGAAAGAATGGAGGTATTTTGGACACGTCTGGAATTGGAGTCAATAGGTTGCTGCTGGATTAGATATAAGATGAACAAATTAAAGAAGGAAGGAAGGAAGGAAAGAAAGAGAAACTAAAAGAAAGAAAGAAAGAAAGAAAGAAAGAAAGAAAGAAAGAAAGAAAGAAAGAAAGAAAACAAACCAGAGAGGAGGAAGAGTCAAGGGTTTGGCCCCAGCAAGAGGGCTGGGCTGCATTCACTATGGGCAGGGGGGGATCACTGGGGTTGGGGGGGTTGTTGCTATGCCCAGAGAGACTTCAGGTTGCAGCATAGGCACAAGGTAGGCCACTGTGCACAGGGCCTGGGGTCCAGGGGAGAGGTAAGGGCTGGAGCTCCCGCTGGGGCTTCCAGGGCCTCGATGGCATTAACAGCCAAGGGCAGGGAGAAGAGGAAAAGAGCTGAGCCAGGGGATTTCCACAGGGCATCCTGGGAGGGAGCAGGAGAGGACTAGGAGGAAAGCAGGGAGCACCGTATCAGGAACATCTCAGCTTTCCCTCTGATGCTGTCCAGGGCTGTCTGGGCTCCCTACCACTGCACCTTTGTGTGTGTACTAGACCCATCTCTTACTGGACTCTGCTGAGATCCTCCCTTCTCCCCTGCATCACTGAATCAGTCCCTCCACCCGATCACTTCTGGCAGCATGACCATCCCAAATTTAAGAGAAGGAAAACCTTCCTTGATACCCTGTCTCCCTCTTGCTCCTGGCCCCTTTCTCTGTGCCCTTCGGGGCAAAGCTCCACTAAAACATTCCTATACATGCTTTTGGTATTTGAAGTGTTTTTTCTTTTTTGTTTCCCAGTGAGATAAACTGAAACAGAACCTTCTACAGAATGTGGGAAGCTGGAGAGAGTGGAGGCAGGGAGAGGGGATGGATTGCTGGGCAGCACGCTGGGGCTCTGGTTGAAGCGCTGAGGTGGGGCTGGTCAGTGTGAGTGTGTGTGAGTGGGAAAGTGTGTAAGCATGTGTTTGTGTGTGAGTTAGTAGGGTGTGCTTGCAGCCATGGGCATGTTTGGATGCAGGCATGCAGCACGAAGGAGAAGGATCATCTAGACTGAGCCAACAGGAGAGAATGAGAAAAGACGAGAAGAGCATTCGGCCCTAACCAGCTGGGTGACAGCAGTGGACAAACAGCTCAGAGATCTGGTCCTCCTGGAGTTCATGTTCTAGGTAAGAAATGCAGATGATGCAAAGGAGAAATTAATAAGCTCTATAGTGTGCTAGATGGTGCTAAGAGAAACAATGAAGCAGAAAAAAGGGTGGGGCTCGGGGGGAGGGGCTGCAAGTTTAAACAGTGCAGCTGGGAGGGCATCAGGAAACAGGTGGCATGTGGCTGAGGTCTGACCCAGGCTATGAAGGGAGGATGAGGGTATCTGGAGAACAGTGCTGTACACAGAGGGAGCAGCTTTGCATATTTCAGGAACACCCAGATGGCCAGTGTGGCCGTGGTGAAATGAGCTGTAGAAGACAGGGTTGGAGCGTGAACTGGGGCCATGTAGGGCCTTGAGATCCCGGGATGGCCACTAGGTCTCACCCCGAGGTATATGGGAGCCATGGGAGGATTCTGAGAAAAGGAATGACATGAACTGAGACGTTGACAGGATTACCCTGTGCAAGGGAAGGGGACCATGGTGGGCTGTGGTAAAACCCAGGGTGGAGAGAATGGTGGCTTGGACCCTAGTGGAAGAGGTGAGAAGTAGTGGGCTTGAACATACTTCCTAGCAATTACTGGCAGGAGTTGAGGACATACAACAAAGGCCACAGCAATGGGCCGCAGAATCTGAGCTGTGGAAGGGAGGTGAGAAAGGAAGGGAGGTGGCCAGGCTGCAGGGCCCGGGGAGCTTCTGGGCTGAGGAATTGCCTGAGTGGAGATATGGAATGGACATGGGCAGGAGCTAGGAGTGCCAGGGGCTTTGGAGGGCAGGGTGACTGAAATGGAGACTGGGGTCATTCTTAGTATCCCCTGTCAGTGAGTGACTGTAGGAGCTAGTGGCTGATGCCAGCTGCAGTTGAGGTAAGTCACCTTTGAGGGTGAACGGCATTAAGAATGACCGTGGCATGTGTGTGAGAGAGGCAGCAGAGGCAACGGCTTCAGAGAACAGGATGTGTGCTTTTTAGAAGCAAGGAAGTAAGAGTACCTTGGAAGTAACCTCTGTTTCCACACTGCCCAGTGGCACAAGAACATGGGAGAGAAACACAGTGTCCTCCAGAAGCCAGGCTGATCTTCCCCCAAGGGAGAAGAAGCTGAGGGAAGGGGGCTTGGTGATGCAGTCTGGAGGCTTAGGAAGAGAGATGCCAGGCAGCGCTGAGGGCCTGGTCAGGGGGAAAGCCCTGAGCCACAGAGAAGAGGGCTAGGAAACTTCGTGTCCTTGGCGTCTGTGTGTGGGAGGTCAGGGGCCCTCGTAGAGCTGTGTGTCTGTGTGTGTGTCTCTCTTCCATGCAGCTGCTCTTCTCTCCCCAGTCACTCAGTCCCCAGAGGGACCCTGTGATGATTCAGAGCTAAGTCTATGGCCTCTAGGCTAGAAGGGGCCTGAGAAGCTGAGTCATCTGTCCCTTCCCTCTGACTGATGTTGGGGCATGTTAGTGTGTCTGGGCAAATGCCTGTTGGTTCTTCTGCTGAAGATCCAGTCCAAGTTCTACTGTCTGACATTTCAGAACTTCTGGATGCCTACAGCCCTTATTTCAGGTAGAAATCCTCTCGATTTGTCCTTAATCTTTGTTTTTCATGTTCCAGCCGCCAGGCTGGAAGGAAGCTCCTGGGATGCCTGAGTGCTGCGCCGAGTCTCAGGGCCTTTCCAAACTCCAGTTCTGCAAACAGGTTTAGATCATGTCACCTTCTCTGGGAAGCCTTTTGTGACTTCTGCAAAGGGCTGTGTGCTCCTTCCTCTATCCCTGCAGAAGGTAGCAAACTTCCTCATAAATATTTTAGGCTATACATAGACCACATATATTCTTCTTTGTTTGTTCTATTCATTGGTTTGTTTGTCTGCTTTTTTACAATATTTTAAAAATGTAAAAACCATGACTCTATCAAAACAGGCCAGAGGTTGGGTTTAGCCTGAAGGCTGCAGTTTGCTGAACAACTTGTTCAAATCACCATTAACCTGCTTTGCAGTTGTCTGTCTCCACACTGAGGGCAAGGACTGTATTTTATATACCTCAATGTCTGACACAATGCTACGTGAACGAGTAAGTGATGTTGCGTAAAATATCCTCTGACATGTCCCAGCTGACTCTTTTATCATTTTTCTGCACACCTGCTTTTCTCATGTTAAATAAATAACCTCCTTAAGAGTCTCCAAGTCAGTCATTAAACAATCCCTCCACAGATGCACACTAAGCTTTCAATGATATTAATGGATGTCATTTATTAAGCTCCTGGTATGTAGCAGGCCAGTGTGGAGTCCTGGGAACACAGAAGTGAAGCCAACAGACTGTGTGTGTGTGTGTGTGTGTGTGTGCTCACACAAGTGACTCAGGTACAGGTCACTCAGTCTCTGCACAGCCCAGGGTCACACTGACGTGCTCTCTACTGTCCCTGCTCTCTAGCTGGATCATGTGCACTAATCCTTACCACTTCTCTGGAGGAGTTAATTCACTTAAAAAAATCATATAATTGCATTTTCAGCATAATTAGGTACCTAATTACATGACTAAATGTCCTCGATCAGGCTGCATGTGTAAATAATGATGATTTAGTTAGCCATGCTTTGTTATTGGCTTTCCAGAAGGCTCATCAGTTGGCGAACAGGATGGAGAAAATGTTTTTCTCTTTCCTTCACCAGGTTTGCAGGCAGGAGCAGCAGAGCTCTTTCCTATTAGGAGAGGAGCTGGGTGGCGAGGAGAATGGGAGGTAGAGGGGACTCCTGCTGCTTGGGGATCTTGGTTCAAAGCCTCAGGGAAATCCTGTCAGAGGAGGGCATGAGTGCCCACATTCTAAAGACAGACAAGACCACTTGCCCCCAAGAACTGCCATGGGAGGCCCAAGTGGCCCTGAGACAGTAGAACCTCCAGATTCCAGACCAGAAGGGTAGAGCTGTGGTGAGGATTCTAGGAGGAAGGAAAGCCACAGGAGTAAGAGGCATGCATGGCTCCTCTTCCATTCCCTGGAATAGTTCTCCTCCTCTTAAGTCAGTGAGGGCATCTACACCAAAGGATGCAGCTTTCTCCCGATCCTGGGCTGAGGTGTGCTGAGGCTCACTGTTCCTATATATGCAGTGGATCATGAGAGAACTTACCTCAGAGGAAAGTTGTGAGAATGACATGAGATGATGCATATAGATGGCACAGTATGATTTAATATGTAACACCTGTTAGCTAGTATTGTGAATGATACTGTGGTGCTTCGTTTTTTTAAGCTGGACTAGTGTTTGAAAGGGAGGGTACATTTTGACCTAGATATTGGGCGTATATTGCTTGGGGGCAGTGGCAAAGAGAAGGGCAAACGTACATCAACACAGTGCTCTATAGAAGTTATCTTAAAGTGATTGAAGGGGGCGTTGTGATGCACAGCACAGGGAGTGTGGATTGTGGCACCAGAAAGATACGGCTATAGGTACCTGAGTCCCACCTGCATATGACTGTCTCTAATGCTCAGCTAAGGTGCCTCCTTAGTGCAGTAGGCAGCACGTCAGTCTCATAATCTAATGCTCAGCTAACTCAACAATACAGAAGGATGTACCTTCATGGCACCAAGAGAGGCACTTCCCAATACAAGCAAGCTCTTCTTATCATTCCCATTTATTTGAGTATAGCTCCTGCACATGTGTGTTCACACATATGGCCCCTGGATGCAGGGCCCCTGTGGGGGAAGCAGAGCGATACAGTGCTTATGACTTGAGGAGTAGGGAGTCCTTGTTTATCTCCTGGGATAGCTGGGCTTCCAGATGCTTCCCACTATGCTGTTAGCCCTCCTTTGTCCTCTGGGTATTAGAGCAGAAAGGGGGCTTCAGGAAGTCACCAGTTCACCTCATTTTGTACCCCGCACTACAGCCAGGAAGCTGGCTGCCCCCAGTCAAGCCCCTGTGCTGTGTTTGTACTCGGGGAGGAAAAGCTATTTCTCTTCACCACACGTGACCCACCACCCCTCCACTCCATCCTCCCACTGTATTTCTGGCTGATGAAGACACTCTATAATACGTCTCAATCCATCACCCTGGCACTCTCCTGTTCTATCTTCCCAATCCCCCGTTCAGGTCTTGTGATTTATATTTCCCCAACATTAATCTTTTAAAAGCAAAGAAACTATAAACACATACATAATTCTTCCTCCTGTCAGTTGAAATTCCATGACACAAATCAACTGCCATCTAAATTAAATGTTTCTTTCACAGAAAGTGATAAATGCCCTGGAGACCAATCAAGAAAGCCAACAAACTTAGACTTCGTTTCACTTGGGAATTTTGCAGGTAGTATGGCTAAAGTCCAATAACTGGTTATCTCTCATAACCAACAGGAGTGGTGAATTGGATGTTTTAATACAGCTGTATGGACAGGAGACATTGTGCATCTTTCCTCATTAGGGATCTTAGCTTATCAATTGCAGGGTTGAAATCTAACACATAATCTTAGAGCAAAAGGGTAAATACAGACAAAATATACTATTCTATCAGACCAAGTGACAGAATGAAAACAGAGTTACCAAAAGAGACATCAGCCTGTTACAGAGTTGGATCTGTTTAACTAGTTAGGATTTGGGCTCCCAGATATGTCAGATGGTCTAAGAGCAGATTTCAAATAATTTTGTCTTTTTTAGCAGAGATGGTTTCATATTTTTAAAAATGCAGTTTTTAATTCTAGACCTTTCACATACGTATTTTTGGGGGAAATATAGAAGTTATGTTTTTAGGAGAAGGAAGGAGAGATGAATGGCTAAATCTGGTACATATCTTGGGTTTATTTTCCTCTTTTCCTTTTCCGTGTCTTATTACTTCTTCCACAATCACTACTGGATTCAATATCATTAATAAACTTCATTATTCATCTCATTATAGGAAGAAAAGAGTCCTTTTTTTTTTTTTTTTCCCTTTTTGAGATAGAGAGCAGAGCACGAGTAGGGGTGGAGGGGTAGAGGGAGAGGGAAAGAGAGACAATGATGGAGCCAGATGCTGGGCTCGATCTCAGGACCCTGAGATCATGACCTGAGCTGATATCAAGAGTTAAATGTTTAACTGCTTGAGCCACTCTGGGGCCCCAGGAAGTAGATAATCTTAAAGGTCAGGTTAAAGAAACTATACCTTCTATTGTAGGCCATGAGCAGGTGAAAGATTATGAAAAAGGAGATTCTCTAGATATTCTGAAGTAGTACGGGGAGGGAGAGGAGAGCCTTTTCTCTTCCAAGTTTAGAAGAACACTTAGAAGCCACCAAGAAAGGATCAGCATGACACAACGAGAGGCTAGCAAGGCTGAGAGTAGTGGACATGAGCAGAGAGGTGTGAGGTGTGTGTGGTGGGGGGGAGGTCCAGCAAGTTACACTTGACAAGGCTAGGCATCTTGAGGGTTAAAGAATTTGAGGTTCTGACAGGAGCGTGATTAGAAGTTAAGTGAAGAAGACGGTGTGATAGAAGAGGTAGGAGGATTATGAACAGTGATTTATTATTTTGTACTAAAATATATACAGTTAATGAATAGGTTCCATAATTATATAATATAATTATGTAAAACAAATGCTTACAAAATACATAAATCTCTTAAAGTATTAAATATCAGGATGTGTTTCAGATCTTCTAATTTATATAAAAAATAGGTTTTTGACCATTGTGGGAAGCATCCATGTGTGGCTGGGATGAATGAGTAAGAAGGGGATCTTGAAAATGTTTGAAATAAGGATAGTTTTTAAGACTAGGAGTGCTCCATTTACCCAGAGGGCTTTGCACCCAGGCACCTGGCCTGGGAGTTGAGGCACTGAGTATGTGGGTTCTTCCCTCAAAGCAAGAACTTCTTGTTTATGGTTCTCAACTCTGGCTGCACATCAGAATCACATGGAACTCTTTAAAAAACACCCATGCCCAGGTCCCATCCTCCTAGGGTTGCCAGATAAAATGCAGAACACCAGTTAAATTTGAATGTTAGACAAACAACAACAAATTTCTTGGTGAAAGTATGTCCTACATATTGCAAGAGAGCTCCAGAGACTATGTGGTTCTTTGTCAGCTTATGATAGACTGGCAGGGGAATGCACCCGGGGGAGAGCTCAGAGCTCAGAGCCACAGACACAAGCCAGCCTGAATTTTCACATTATTATTTCATGTGTTCATTTCATGCAGGGTAGTTCATTTCATGCAGGGTAGTAGCAGAGCCCACTGTATGTGGGCCCACTGTATGTCACATGGATTCTAATTCCACTTCATACCTCCTGGCTTTGGGCTTATGCTGTTCCCTCTGCCTGAAGTTCAGTCCACCTGGGGCCTACCTTGTGAATGAATGTCTACACATCAAGGAGGATGTCTCTCCTGACCTCCCAGTGGAAGTGACCTCCTGTTACTATGCACAGACTCATCAAGTATGTGAAAACTACCCTGGGGGTGGGGAGGGCCACGGCATCTTTGTCTCAGTATCCTGGCATTTTGCAAGGTGGCTTACACATAGTAAGTCAGGTCATCAAAAGCTTACTGAGTGAGAGAGAGGTCTTCTCAGCAGACCGGATTGAAATGTAGCAGGAAAAAAGTCATATAAAAGAGAGCTTCTGAAAGCAGGAGTTGTATAGTGATTGCTAAAACAATTGCTGAGCACCTACTAGGTGCAGGTGTAAAACCATCTTTTGCATTTATTTCTCCACATTGCACAGAAATTTTATATATACTAATCCTTCGGCTAATGATTAGAGAATGATTACAGTGATGGTTTGGTTGGTTCCAGGGAAGAGATTGGAGGAGGCCTCCTTTGTGTCCCCCCAACCCTGGCTACCCTACTGCCCTTTCCCTTGATCTCTAGCTCTTCAGACTTTGTCAGCCTTGGTGTCTGAGAGCTGCTCATATCTTGATATTCTAGTGATAATCTCCTTGAGCTCAGTCTCCAGGTGAGGGCACACCACCAGCACAGTCCCAGTTTGGGTATCTGTCAAGAGCTGCAACTTGCCCACGAGTCTGCTTTGATGGAGCCATCCTGGCAGGTCGTCTGAGGCCTCAGGCCTCCCAGAGAACTCAGAGTTGGCTCAATCCATAGATGTAGTCCTGATATCTCCATGGGAGGCACCAGGTCCATTGTCATGTCCATCTCCCCCAAAAGTCTCTACCATCCCCTTCTCCATCAACCCTCCTTGCCAAACATTTACCCCAGTTGCTCCTCATTGGGTCCTGCTGCCTGTGGCCACCAGGAGTCTATCTGGTGCTTAAGAATGGAGAGAAGCTTCCTGGGTCTCACTGTTCCTGTTTCTGAGGGGTTGGGCCCTGGGGATGGGTCTGAGAAAGCAGGTGGTGAACGGCTGGGCCCAGACCCACTTTATCAGCCCCAGGCCCACCAGGCAGGCACCAGATCTCCCTGCAACTCCCTGATAAGAGGCTCAGCTCAGCACCTCGAGTCTCTTATCAGAGGCAGGCCTGGGTGAAGGTTCCATTTCCTTCAGTGTGAATAAAGGGGAAGGAAAAAGGCTGGGGAAGAAATAGAATGTCCTCGCACTCAGACATAGTCAAGCTGGCTACCTGCCTGTGAGTCTGGGCCCTACTGGTACAAATGGAGAGGGTCTCAGGACAAGGAATCCCAGGCTTCCCTATGTAAGAGTGAGTGGGGAACCTTATATCCACTGGGTCTGAAGCTTACAAAGACCTGAGCACAGTGAGGGTGCGTGCTGCCTTGCAGCTCTCCTGACTTGGGTGTCTATGTTTATGTGCATGTGTATTGGGGGGAGCAGGGAGTATTTAAGCTTGAAGCATTTTCCCCCTTAGAACTGTGGCACAAAAAACACATGGTATCATAGACAGGGGTGCACTGCCTGCCTACCCATGAACCTGGCGAGTTGCAGAGGTTGTGTGATCAAGTTATACCTGAATCCTAGTGCGGACTCCACCATGTGCTATGGGTGTGCCCTTGAGACAGACTGTACATCTACCCCAGGAACACTCAGGATACTGAGCTGTGTGAGAACCCTAAGTTCCTCATCTAGGCAGGTGTGTAATAGTGCCGTCCTTCCCGGTGGGCACATGAACAGCCTGCCCTGGCATGCAGGCACAGAGAGAGTTCGATAAATGCTAATGTCCTGTCCACCCCTCCCTCCTCTGCAGTACCAGGCTGGGTGAGGACAGAGTGAGATAGGAAGTGTGAATGGCTTTGCTATGTGCCAGTGATTCCAAGCACAAACAGTTGCTCAGGGGGCGTGATTTCCAACAGGGCCCTCAGGTGGAGATGAGAAGCCAGTCACTCCCGTAGAAGCTGGATTCTCGTGCTGGGATCATATTCTCTGAGGGGAGAAGGTACACAGGATGAATTTGTGTGTATGTGTTTAAGTGGCTTTGGTCACTTAACTGAATTGCTGTTTGGACTGCTTATCAGACTAAACAGAAAAGTGTGCAAATATAAAGCAGGTGCAAATAACCTCTTAACATCTTTCCCATGCTTATGACCCTGACTATTAGTGTGGCTGGCCTGCGGGGAGAATTGCATGAATTTCTATCTTGCATATGGGTGGTGGGGTGGTGGGGAGAGAGCCTGAGGTGGTGGAATCCTGGGCTCTAACCTAAGCTGTCTGAGCCTGAGCTGGTCTCTTCAGTTCTCTGATTTCCAGGAGAAGGAGCCTGCATTTCTGGTCTGTGCTTTCATTCTGCCAGCGAAAACGAGGTGAGGCTGAATATGGCATGAGGACCTCCTTCCCCAGCAAGGTGGCAGCTTGAACATCAGGAACAGCAGGGTGGACCTCCTTTGTCCACACTCTTTCATGGTTCTCTCTTCACCCCCTTCTAGGCCAGACCCTCCACTGCAGGGGAGAAGGTTGCTGCTCTGTGCTCTCTGCCGGGTCGGTACCCACAGCGCTTCCATGTACCCAGAGCTGCAGGTGAGGGGCTGATTCACATCCCTTTTGCTCCCAGCTTCCCTGTGAACTGCAGGTACTTGGGGCTCTGGGCCCTGCACTCACACTTAGTCCTTGCAGAAAACCTTCAGACCCAGAAGATGCAACTAGCAATATCAGAAAGGCTTCTGGAAGCTGGCCTCTGTGTGTACACACACCTGTGCACTCAACTAAAGCATCTCTCAGGATGGCTGAGGACAAATGGGGGGTCTTGGTATTACAGTACCCCACGTCTCCCATTTCCCTGCATTTCAGGCACTCCTCCGGAATTCCCTAGCTTCTTCTCCCCTCCCAGTCATTCTCACCGGATGCCATGGCTCCAGGTCTTCGCTCTTAGTCTTTTGCTGGAGCATTAGCTGAATGCTCAAGGGTTCCTCTCTTAGGGGCAGAAGTATTCTACCAGGAGGTTTGGAAGTCCCCAAACTTGGGAGGATTGTGGAATTCCACAACAGTTGCTGGGAGATAGTCCCATTGTCTTTCTGCTACCTCCCCTGTTGGTCTTTGTCTCTTTCTTACTATTTTCCACCATTCTCTTCTAGTCACACTGCCTCTTCAGTGTTCCTTGATCAGACAAGGTCTCCTCCTACCTCAGGGCCTTTGTACCTGCTATGCTCTCTGCTTATTTTGTACTCTCTCAGATATTCCTTTTTGACTCCCTGCTTCCTTTCAAACATTATCTCTCCCAATGCAGACTTCTTTGGCCATGCTCTCTAAAATGATATCTCCCTCATCTCCCTCACATCTCTGGGTTCAGACCTAGTTTGCTGCAACATGGCTAAACCTTCCAAGAATGTCGGAATTGTGGGTAAACATAGGACCCTTTATGGAGCTTCCCTCAGGAAAAAGAAGACTGAAATGAGCTGGTATGCCATGTACACTTGCTCTTTCTGTGGCAAGGTGTCACCTTGATGAAAAGGCAAGCTGTGGGATCTGGCATTGTGGCTCTTGCATGGGATCCATGGCTGGTGGTGCCTGGACCTACAATCCCATTTCTGCTGTCACAGTAAAGTCTGCCATCAGAAGACTGAAGAAGTGGGGTGCCTGGGTAGCTCAGTTGGTTAAATCTTCAGTTTGGGTTGTGATCCCGGGGTCCTGGGATCAAACCCCACATCAATTTCCCTGCTCAGCGGGGAGCCTGCTTCTCTCTCTCTCTCTCTCGCCTGCTTGTGCTCTCCCCTTCTCACTCTTTCTCAAATAAATAAATAATATCTTAAAAACAAAACAAAACAAAACAAAAAAAGAAGATGAAGGAGTTGAAAGACCAGTAGAAGTTCCACCATTTGAAACACTGCTGGCCTATAATAAAGGAGTTAGTTTATGTAACAAAACGAAACAAAATTAAATAAAATGGTACCTCCCTCATCCCTGGCCTTCCTTATCTCCTTTCTTGACTTGATTGTCTTCTCTAGCACTTGGCACTATCTGATGTATTGAGCATTATCCCCATACGTCTAGTATCTATCTGTCCAAACCCCACAGAATATAAGTTCCTTTTTGTGATCACTGTTAGTTTGTTCATTGTCATATCCCCAAAACCTCACACAGTTGGTCCTCAATTTATGGTCATGGAATGTGATTCATGGCCTACCAGCCAACTGGTGTTGGTGGCATAGGCAAAGAACATGGATGTATACTCAGGGACCCTAAGACTGAATTCGGATCCACCATTTTATAACTGGTCAAATGCAGACACACTTCTGAGTATCCAGCTCCAAATCTGAAAAGAGAGGTAATAACCTCCTGAGGGGTAAGAGGTTTCAGTAAGGTCTGGGCAATGCACCTGGCCCAACACCTGTCATGTGGAGAGTTACCCCTCTTCCTTACTTGGGCAGTGGGTGAGAAACACTGTTTTCTGAACTTGGGAGGTAAGCTGGCAGGCCCCGTAGCTGTAATCCCAGGGGGAGCCTGTGTGTTGCCTTTCCTCCCACCCCTGTCATGTTGAGATGAGGATTTTCTGCAGGGTAGTAACAGAGCCCCTAGGGCCTATACTGACAGACGGGTGGCTAGAAGACAAGAGACAGTGAAGACTACAAGAGGAGCCCTCTCCTTGGTGGCCTGGACACTAGCAGATCAAGTGATGGGAACAAAGGCACTTTGTGTATCCATAGTCTGGCCCATGAGGGGCCTCCCTGGTTGATGTCTGGTTCTTGATCTTGACTGCAGGTCTTTCCTCCATGGCTTCTTATTCATCAGGGGTGGTGGTATCCCCAGAGAGAGGCTATGGGCCCCACATGGGCTCTAGGCCTGGAAGTTGAGCCATTAGAGATTCTCCTGTTGGTTTAAGTCAGGAGTCAAGAAACTTTTTTGATAAAGGGCCACATGGTAAATAGTGTAGGCTTTGAGGGCCATATGGTCTCTGTTACAAAAACCAGTCATAGACAAATGAATGAGTGCAGCTGTGTTCCAATAAAACTTTATTTATAAAAACAGATGGCAGACTGGATTTGAGGTGTGGGCCTCAGTTTGCAGACCCCTGGTTTAAGTCTCTATACCACTGAGTCTCTCTCTTCCTGCTCAGACTAATATTTACTAAATATTTTTCCCGTGCTAAGCCTGGGCCTTTTCCTATAATCTTCTCATTTTCTCCCACAGGGAAAAAGCCACTGAATGGCCGAGCTGCACCTTGAACCCAGGTCTGTCACACTGGAGGCCTGAAATCTTACCTGTACAATGCACAACTGTTGGAATGCAGGCACGCCGTCCACTGCCCTGGTCACTTTCTACAGATTACCAGTCTGGTGGCATGTGGGGCTCATTGGATCCTGGACATACTGTGGGGTGCTGAGTACACAAGCATCAGGGGCATAGAGGCCCAAAAGGGTGAGATGACTATCCTGAGGTTGTCCTCACAGCTTAGCAGTGGAGACAACAGTAGCTGGTGACGTAGCAAGGAGGGGTGGGGTCCTGCCTCTGAGTTAAACCTTGCATAGGGTCAAATCCATCTGTGCCAGTGAGGGCAGTGGGCTGGGCCTCGCTGTCTTGGCTCTGCGTACCTTCTCTGGCCAATTACACTGATTGTCCAGGCCCTGTCACAGAGGGACTTCCTGGGGAATCCTGAGCCCTTGGGGCCTTGGGTCCCAGAATAGGATAAATGGCCACAGCTGGTT
The DNA here is from genome assembly GCF_009829155.1 of Mustela erminea. NCBI lineage: Eukaryota > Metazoa > Chordata > Mammalia > Carnivora > Mustelidae > Mustela > Mustela erminea. Next base: position 109,842,109 of record NC_045621.1, on the reverse strand, counting down.
ACCATGTAAGGGCTTGGTGCAGGGAGGCCAGAGGTGGTCTGGGAAATATGCTGCTGCAGTCTAAGCATCCCTGAGGGAGGCACAAGTGGCTCAGAAGGGGATACCACAATTTGAGGTGGAGGAGAATGCCACCCTACACTCATTCCCCCTTGGGGAGGACCCTCTCATGGGAGCTCAAAGGAGAACCATGGGGGACCTTGGAGGCAGGAGACAGGATAGTGAGAGGTCAGCCTTTTATCTGCCCAGACAGTCAGACTTCTGTTCCCACAGCCCCTGGACAAGGAGGGCAAGATAAGGCCAGGAACTCAGATAATTGTGCCTCCAAGGTGGTGCAACTTCAGCATTGGCTTATCCCCAAAGCACCACCCTGGAAACAGAGGGAAGAAAGAACAGTGAAAATAGGCAGGCGGAGACCAAAGCCTCAGGACATAAATGGCCCAGAAGTGCTCTTGAATGGGAAACACAGCCTCAGGGTGTCTGAACTTTGAAGGAAAACTGTGGATTCTGTCCTCCTTTGACTGTCCTCCAAAATGGATTTTGACTTTTTCCAGCATTGTTTGTTTTCTCAGTGGTGACAAATATCATTTCACTCAAATAAGTCCTCTAAAAGCAGCATGTTCCAAAAGGTCTTTTCGGAAGCTCCATGATTCTTTTTTTTTTTTTTTTTTTTTAAGATTTCATTTATTTATGACAAAGAGATAGCGAGAGAAGGAACACAAACACAGGGGAGCTGGAGAGGGAGAAGCAGGCTTCACATGGAGCAGGGAGCTTGTATGGGGCACATTCCCAGGACCCTGGGACCATGACCCGAGCCAAAGGCAGACGGTTAATGACTGAGCCACAGAGGAGCCCTGGAAGCTACATAGTTCTTAAATAGGAAATGTCCTAGGGGTAATTACCAGAGCCTGATACAAGGAAATGGACTTAAAAAGCCCATTTGAACCAACATTCTTTCCCTCCTCCTGTGAAAGAAAACTTTGTTCTTCTTGGAAACTCCTTATATTCTGCACCTATGAATGGTGGTGGTGTGCAGGGGTTAAAAGACAGCCCAGGGTTGGACACCCCCAGCTCAAATCACAGCCCTGCCACTCACAGCAATGTCCTGTGTCCTGAAGATGGAGGTGCCACCCACAGCAACCCCCTCACAGTGAGGGACCCTGGCTACTGGTAAGTATGACCAGCAAACATTGGCTCAGCTCTTCAGACAGACCAGATCACCCTGCCTACCGTGTGTACCCTGTACATTTACACGGTATTTTTCCTTTTTACGTCTTTCCATTTGTCTTTACTGAAGTCATTCCCCAAAGTTAGAGCATTCTCAACCATCAACATTGATCACTGACAGCTTATTTCTTCAAGCATAAAATCTTAATCCAAGATAAAATTATATCTAGCTAAGTAGAAATTTACCATAATTTAATATTACCTACCAATATTAGGTAATATTTGGTCATAATTTACATTTGGGGAATTATATTACTTTAAGTTATTCTTTAGATAGCTAGATATCTATTTAGCTTGTTCAGTGAATGATCGCAAGACATAGGCAATTTGATCTGCAACCTGAATTCGTGTGATAAGAAATGTCTCCCTAGGAGGATCATTGCTTTTTTTTTTTTTTTTTTTTTTTTTCTGTTATGTAGTGTGTCTTGCTGCTCCAAGAAGCCCAACAATGGTTTGAGGGCATGGATCTTATCTTATACTTTATTTGTCTCTTCCTTAAACCCTAGAACAGATGATGAAGATGAATATTTCTATTGATGAATCAGGAATGTATATGGTATTGAGTAAAAATTTGTGTATAAATTGCTTTCATAATCAACTCTTCTGTCTAGTTTCCTTTCCTACTTCTCAGATTTTCTTCATGGAGTCTGAGCGTTGGGTTCTGACGTGTGATAAGATATCCTCAGGGAACTAATTGGTAGAGTGATTGACACGTGGGCATACATTACAGTTTGGCTGTAGGCAAACATTTAGCCACAGTGAGAACATTTTATGGCTTCATGGAATGGAAATGTCTACAACTGAAGGATCCTGAAATCCAGGCTCCCAAGTATCATTGATAACCAACAGTGACTGGATATCAATGAACCATTCTGTCTTAAGCACCAAGCACCAGGTGGAAAGGAGTTTGCAGACTGGGTTACACGAAGCCCTTGGTGTCCAGCGATAACTTAAGAGTAAACCATCACAAGGAGCCTCTGGAGTGTGGTCACCTACCTCTCATCCTCAACTTGACTACATCAGGTAGGCTTTTATCACTTTTATATTTCCAAACTTCATCTAAGAATTTATTTTGTGGAAGTGTCATTTCTGCTGAAAATAACTGCAATGGAGATTTGTAGCTGTGACACCACTGTGTGTGTGTGTGTGTGTGTGTGTGTGTTTGGAGGGGAGACCCTAGATGAAAAGCTACTTCTTATGGAGTTTCAGGGATACATGACCTTTATTCCAGAGGGGACCTGCAGAGCTGCATGCAGCTGAACCTGGCGTGGCCAGTGGCCTGAAGGGTATTTTTAATTCTTTTGCCCTCTGCTGTTCTTGGGTCTTGCTTCCCAACAAGGCTGAAGATCTTTTGAAGAGAGGTTCTGTGTCCCCTGTATCTCCTGTGTGGTCCCTTGTACACAGGTGGTGCTCATTGGATCAAAATCAAAGTGCATCCAATTGAATTATGGTAATCTGGAGGAGTGCTCTGGACTGGATTCACCAGAAGTAGATAGAAGGCCAAGGGCCCATGGCTTGTGTCACCTGCTTCCCAAGGGGTCCCTGAAGACGTGGGATTTACAAAGGGACCCCAAATGATGTAATAGGCTGGGAGTGAAGAGGGGCATGTATAGGGCTCAAATCTGGAAACCAGCCCTGAATCTGGTACATGCAGGTGCTGCATCAATAACCTGCCAGAGGGAAGGTGGATTTTATTAATGGACTGACTAATAGATTGTTGTCTTTGTTCATACACTCTGAGTGGGCTCAAGGGGGGAAGGCATGAAAGAGGCAATGCTGAGCCCAAACCCCAAATCACCAAAACAACTTTGTGGACTTCTTTCGACCTGTGTGTTCCATGAAGAGGGTGGTTAAGGGGATCTGACCCGCACATTTCATTGACTTCAGATGAGATCACAGACAGAGGAGGCTTTGAGAAGCAAAGCTGCCGATAGATAGTCAGGTGTTCTACAGAGATACCAGACTGAGGCAAAGAGATGCGAGCTGTGTCTGAAAACTGGTAGCATAGGAAAAATTTCAAAAGTATGCCCGAGGCCAGAGATGCTGTAGGCAGCACGTCTCACATTTGTTTTCAGCTCTCTCTGTGAGGTCAGTAGGGCCCAAAGACTAAGGGTCTGTTCACCCTGCTCCAGGCCAAACTAGGACCCAAGAGAGCTCCTCCTTGCCTTGAACCTGGCGGTGACACCAGTCTGTTGCTGAGGACTGAGAGCAAGTGGTAAAGGGCGTTTGTGCATGCATGCTGTGCGCACCTGTGCATGAATATGTGCGTGCGTGCGTGTGTGTGTGTGTATGTGTGCACGTGTATGGGAAGGTACAGAAGAATGTAGTGCCAGTGTCAGTTTCTTCCTTTTGGTGACCCTACAGGTCCAGCATCAGCATCTCAGCATCACCCTCATCCTGTCCCCGCCTTAAGAACCTGAAGAATGAGTTTCTGTGGGACAAAGAGTGCACTCCCAGAGGAATCAGAGACCTGTGTCCCAATCTTGCTCTACCTACTACCCCTGGCTGCTTGAATTCTTATTAAGTCACACAGCTTCTCTGAGCTTTACTTTATTTTCTCTCAAAGAGGGAGAGTAGTCTCTCTTGAATGAAGATGGGAAATGGATTTAAAAGGACCTAGCAAACTGTAACACACAATACAGTAATGGTCCTGTGGCTTGAAATCTCTGAACAAAAGACAAAGCTGCTAGCCCAGGGGTGGTTGTGTGGTAGAGGCATTCCAGCAATTGTCTGGGAATTGGTGGGGTCTTTATTGTCTCCAGTGTCCTTGCAGTGAACCTGAGAGGCAGCTGCCCACTGCTTCCCCAGGGGAAAGCGAGACTTGTGTGTGGGTGAGCCTTGGCAGGCAGGGCTCTCACAGGCACAACCCTGCCCTTGTGTGCCACTATGGGCATTTCATTAGCAGCTGCTGGGCCAGCAGTTGTGGGCTGGCAGAGGAGGGTAGAGCTGGGCACAAGTGGCCTGGGGTGGGTGGGTAAAGAAAGGCCTTTTCTTCCGAGGCAGGAGAGTAACCTCAGGGCTGCATAGGGCCAAGCAGAAGGGCACGGAGTCATGGGCAGCCTCCTCCCAGCATGGGGGATGGATGCTGCATCCCACAGGTGGAGGGATACACACCTAACTCAAAGCAGGACCCTGCCAGTGGTATACAGTGAGGGCCTGGGGACACCATCTCTTGAACCTCATTTTCCATATTTCTAAACTGGAATTAATAGTGTCTGCATTGGTGCAACATCTCCAGGATGAAAACCAGGTACCACGTATATCCTCGGTGGGTATGGAGTAGGACAGAACGGGCACTCACAACTGCTCTTCACCACCCATTCCTTGCGCCTGTGTGAAGATCCACACCATCTGGAGAGATCCATGCAGCCCCAGGACACTCTTCATGCCCCCACTCTCAGCCCCTGGCAGCCCCCCTTCCTTGGTCCTTATCTTTGCCCAGATCTCTCTACCAAACTGCCTTCCAGCTGTCACCTGCATGCCCCACGAGTATCTCAAAGTCGCCTCTGCTCTAGAGAGAATCTTCCTACCCCTTTCCTCTTGGTCTTGTACATATAATTTGATAATGAACACAAATTGTTTCTATAATAATGAAACAGGACAAAGAAAACCTGTTTCTTTTTAATTTTTTTTTTAAATAGATTTCATTTATCTATTTGACAGAGATCACAAGTAGGCAGAGAGGCAGGCAGAAAGAGAGGGGGAAGCAGGCTCCCCTCCGAGCACAGAGCCCGATGTTCAATCCCAGGACGCCGAGACCATGACCCTAGCTGAAAGCAGAGGCTTTAACCCACTGGGCCACCTAGGCGCCCCCCCCCCCCTTTTTAAAATTTTAAGTGAAGATCAACTTAATTACATGGCTTAAAAAAAGCCAAGAGAGTAAGAGAAAGAGAGAGAGGGAGAGAGAGTGCGAATGAGTGAGTCCTGGCTCCCCACAAGCATTTACTTTGATGGAATCTCCTGAGGCCAGAGGTAAAGGGCAGGCTCAAAAACAGCCCTGGCAGCTAGCCACCCCAGGGGGCTCGACAGGATTATGCAGGACTGCTGGAGGAGTGTGAGGATTGCAGGTAGGGCAGCCATGAAAGGTGGTCAGTGTGCTGGCAACAGAACAGAGTCCAGTAGGGAGAATGGCCATGCAGGGACCAGCAGGTACCCAGCCTCTCGGCCTCTGGTGCACTGAGCCAGGCAGGGATGCTGGGTGACCTTCCTGGGCCTGGGTGCTTCATGGATCCCTTCTCCCCCAAAATATTAAAAGTTTTATTTTATAGCGGTATTGGTCTAAAGACAAATGTAATGTTTAAAAAGTTTGTGTTTTGTTGTTGTTGTTCCTTTTGATTTTAAAAGACACACACATTTTTTGGTATCTCTAAGAGCACCATGGGTCCTAACTACTTGCCTACTGTGCAGGTTAGCCCTGGCTGAGACCTTCCTAGAAAAACCCCAGTACGCATGAGCATGCGTGTGAGGGGTCGGCTGTGGCTCTCTGCAAGTCACGTTGGTTGCCTCTAGGGTTTTGGTATCATCATATGCAAAACAGAGATAAAAATACCTCCCGTAGGGCAGCTAGAGGGTAAAATGAGATAACTTATGGGACATGAAGCCTACTTTCTACCCTTTGAGTCAGGGAGATAGTCACCACAAGGGAGAGTGGGTCAGGTTAATTTACAGAATTTGTACAAAAGGAAAAGAAAAGAGATTATGAAATTTAAAAAAAAAAAAAAGATTACTCAAGATTTTCAGCCATAGATGAAATTAATACACTAAAATGAGAATTTTGGTAGAAGCTGAAGGAGAGCTATTCACATGACAAGTCAGTCTCAGGGTGTGACCGGAGGAAGCAAAGTCCAGGTTTCCAGCAGGAGTTCAGGCATGGGGTGTAGGCTGGAAAAGAGGGGTAGAGGGAGTCCTCCCAGGAGAGAGGGGACTCCAAGCTTTAAGAAGCACCTGGCAGAGTCTATGCTGTCAACCTGGATGAACAGCAACATGAGGAAAGGAAAGAACTGACCCAGGAGGGAAGGCGCTGAAGGGTGCTGGGTGAACCAGGTAGGGGCTCCATGTGCACACAGGTCAGCGTGAACAAGGAGTGCAGGGTAGGATGGGGACAGGCCCGTGCGATGAGCCAAGAGGGGCTCTGAGGCCACTGGGTGGTGTGGGGGTAGGTAGGGGATGTGAATATGGAGACCCATAGCACTCTGTGCAGACAGGCTTGGCTTGCATTAGTTGGACCTCCACATTCACTCATTCTTTCACTCACTCATTCAGTGTTTTTAAAGAGCCTGAGCTTCCCATGGAGAACAAGACAGCTGAGCCCCCAGTGTTCAGATGAGGCTGGTGTTCAGATAAGTCTAGGAGAACAAGGATGTCCCCCCAAGTACCATGTAAGGAAACTCACTGCAGAGGGGTAAAAAGTTTGCTGGAGCCACAGCTGGTGTGAGAAGTCACAGTGGCCTTTGTGTGTTCTGGGCTGCCTCCTTGCCCCCTCACCGTACCCTAGAAGCACGAAGAAGCCCATGTATTAGGGACGGTGCTCACCGCTCAGAAAGGAGCAGCTTGCCTTGCCCTGGCTCTCCAGATCTGGGCAGATGTGCCATCCCATCCTTGGGTGCTATGCTCAGCAAACAGGGACAGGGACTTGGCAGCAGGAGTGAGCCAGCGTTCACTTTGTACTCAGTAAGTGGCAGAGATGAACATGTACCAGGCACTATACTAGGAATTTTATCTAGAATAATACTTTTAATCCTCAGAACAAACCCCTGAGGTAGAAGTGATTATTATCCCCACTTAGTGGATCAAGACTAGCTGTAAAATTTATGGGACCCAGTACAAAATTAAAACAGGGGCTCCTTTACAAAAATTAAGAATTTCAGGACAGTGATTGCAGAGCATTAACAGAGCACATGTGGGGTCCTCTGAGAGTGGGGTCCTGCATTACTGCATGGGACAAAGTCAGCTCTGCCCTGGAGGATGAGCTGAGATGCAGGAGGCCTGGCACCATGTTCAAGGCCATAGGCAGGTCAGAATGGGTTCAGACTCACACCCAAATCTTTGAATTGTAAATCTCTTCATCTGATGTCTTCATCACTAGCAAATTGGTGCAAAGTGAATTTGAGCTAAATGGTTGCTTTTTTTTTAGCTTAATTTTTTAAAAAATTTATTTATTTATTTGACAGACAGAGATCACAAGTAGACAGAGAGGCAGGCAGAGAGAGAGGGGGAAACAGGCTCCCTGCTGAGCAGAGAGCTGGATGTGGGGCTGGATCCCAAGACCCTGAGATCATGACCTGAGTCGAAGGCAGAGGCTTTAACCCACTGAGCCACCCAGGTGCCCCAGCTCAATGGTTTTTAAAAAGTAGAAAGGGGAACCTGAATATGAAGCCTGTGGTTGTTGAAGGTGGTGTGCATGGTTTTAGCATTTGGTGAGCCTCTAAAGAAAAAGTACAGTTTCATAGCCAGTGGACTTTGCTGCTGGGTGAATACAGAAATTACAGCCTGGGGCCCAAAAGAAAAGGCAGGCAGACATGACTACATTATCTGGTTTTGATATAGCTAACCATAATGTCCTTCACCTTAAGACTCTGGTGAGATTATATATGCCCTCAGCTAAGATGTGAAGTTTATCCATTCCAGGGGAGAATATTCCCAAGGGGGAGAAGTGACAGTGCTGGGGCCTGGAATTGGGTGGCAGCTACACACTTGAACCCCTCTTAAAAATGTGCACTGTCTGTAGGAGAAGGGGGAGCAAGGGGCTCTGGCTGTCTGTGCTCTCTACAAGTGATGTGCTAGCCAGAGCTTCACATTTGAAGTGGAAGTAGAAGGCCTCCATCTATGAAGTGTGCAGTAAGATGACTTGGTAGCCTTGCCCAGGGTCTGCCCCCGTGAGTACCCTGAAGGGCCAGCTTCCCCCTTAGGGACCTGGAAAGGATCTGGAGTATGTCCACTTAGCCCCAAATAGTATGTCGCCCACAATGTTTTGACAATAATAAAAAGAAGGTGTGGATTTAACTACAGAAGGACTTTGCTAGAGAACAGAAACAAGAGAGAATATAATACAGTATCTTAACTAGCTATTAATTGTAGTTATTTGAAATTTCCAGCCTGGTAATTCCCTGCCATGGCAGGTTCTGATGCTTGCTCTGTCTCTTCAAATTGTATTTTTTGCCTTGTAGTGTGCCTCATAATTTTGTTGACAGTTAGACATGATGTAATGGGTAAAAGGAACTGCAGTGATGTGGCAGGGCGGGGTGATGGGGAGGGGAGGCGTCCCGTGACCCTGTGAGCAGGTCTGTCTTTCCATGAACCTGTGCTTCTGGGCTATGAATTCATGAGGGTTTCTATTCTTTTTTTTTCACCCCTTAGGTGGGACAGGATGGGCTGGAGTTGGGTAAACCCCTTCCTCCAGGTGAGACGGGTTCTGATTATACACGAACAGATTAGGCTCTGGTTAACTCAATTGACTTTGAACAATGTAGGGCGTTAGAGGTGCTAGCCCTCTTCCTCCCCAACAGCTGAAAATCCATGTGTAACTTGTGACTATTCCCAAAACTTCACTAATAGCCTGCTGTGGACCAGAAGACTTACCAGCAATATAAATAGTCTATCAACATATTTTGTATGTTATATATATTATATGCTGTTTTCTTATAATGAAGTATGCTGGAGCAAAGAAAATGTTATTAAGAAAATACAGAAATACAAAGAAAATACAGAAATAACAAAGAAAATGTTATTAAGAAAGTTAAGTAAGTAAGAGAAAATACAATTACAGCACTGTGCTGTATTTATTTAAAAAAATCCACGTATAAGTGGACCCACAGGGTTCACAGTTGTCCAAGTGTCAACTGTAGCTTCCACTGAGGCAGGCCTGGTTCAGAACAGGTGCTCTGGTCTATTTCAAGATGCATCCATTTTCCTTCTCCTGCTAGAAGTTTGAGGGGATTTTCCTCTGATAAATACTGTGGAAATGAGGTTGAGCTCTAGGAGGTGAATCTCACAGTATCGGGGGGATCTGTTATGACCCAGTCCCCTTGGAATTTCTAACTCTCAGAGTTGTCCACACCGAGCCTCCAGCAAGTTGGTCAATCTCAGAGTCACTAATGAGAGGCGGTGAAGATGTCACGTCAGGAGAAAGGGCAGGGCACAGTGCTAGGCAGGTGGGTCATAAGTCCTACTCTGCTGTTGTAGCCTGAGCAACAAGATGTGGGGTGTGACAACCCTGCATGTTCTCTGGGAGTCATGCAAGGGCCCTGCTGAGCCCACCAGCCTGTGAGAGAACCCCATGTCTTGGACTTGGCTCCTGCTGGCACAAGAGGAAACCTTCTCTCATCAGCACGTGACATGCTATGATTTTGCTCACTATTTATACTGGAAGAATGTACAAAAACGAAAATACCTAATAATGAAGGGCAGGAGCCAGCACTCCCTCATAAGTTCACAAGATTACATGGTGATCTCTGGGGGAGAATATGAAATAAGAATCAGTAGGGGAGTGGGAGAGAGCAAGGTAGTGAGTGCTAGGGCCAGCAGCCCTGATTTCAGAGTTTCTTTCATTTTGACTCTCTGTCCCTTTTAGCTTATTATTCACTGACCTCCATGTATGTGCCAAGTTCTGGACACAGCTACTGAGTGTATGATTTTTAAAAGGGGTTTCCAGTGTATGGAATGGACACAGGCCTAGGAGCGTTCACCTCTCTGTGCCAGACCCCAAGGAGGGGGCATGTGGGGTGATGGAGTCCCTTGGGAGGTCAGAATTTCCAGGAAAGTGACAACTCCAGGAATTTGTTGGTGCTGCAGTGTCCTTAGGGCCATGGTGAGTGGTTTTCAGGTGTGCAGGGAGGCCCAGGGAGCTTTGGGGGAATAACCCAAGTCTTAGGGGATGAGCAGGAGTGAGGCAGGCAGTGTGCGTGGGTGTGAACATGCGTGTGTACATGTGCTTGCATATGTGTGGGCAGGACCACCCAGAGAGCACTGGAGGTGAAGCTGGAGAAGCAGAGCCATCCTGGGCATCAGGAAAGGCATAAGAGAAGGTTCTAGAGGACCGCCCTAGCAGGCTGTGGAAGGCATGATGAAGGGCAGCCGCTGACCTGGTATGGGTCAGGCCCAACTACAAAACCGTGGGCAGTGGTACACTGAGGTCAGAACACAGGCCTGGCTGAAGAGCCGTCGGGTGGTTGGTAGGTTCTGAGGATCTGTGCCACACACAGGTCCTCTGTGTGCAAAGCTACAGTACAGTTTTGCAGGCACAGCCCCCATGGTGCCGGGTGGCAAAATGTCCTGTCCATATGCAACCTAAGTACCCCTCGGCTGGCCTCTGCTGGCTCTGGGGTCTGACAGCCTATGTCCACAGCCCTGTGCCCTCCGTGCCTGGGAATCCTGGGGTAAGCCATCCTCTGAGCCTCCAGTGTTTCCTATGCAAAATAGTTAAGAAAATGCCCATGGGACCAGGCTGAGGAGAGGTGACCCACGCAAGGCCTTACTAAAGTGTTTGGCATCTAAGTATTGATATTCTTGTTATATTATCAAAAGCAAAAACAGCAGCAGCTGTCTGTAAGGGAGACTCTAGAGATTAGGAACACCCGCAGGCCAGGTTTGCTTTGATAAATTCTGTTAACAACAACAGCCACAGATACCACTATTCTGGGCAGGATGCCAAGCTCTTATTCTCTTGTTCGTCACATGACTCCTGGGAAGTAGCTGTTACTATTCCCACTTTCAGATGAGAAAACTGAGGCTCTGACATAGACACTCAAAGCCTGCAAGTGTTGGAGGTGAGTCCAAACTCAGGTCTGACTCCACAGCTCTGACTGTGGGGCTCAAGCCCTGCTCTGCCTCCAGGTCACTATAAGAGAGAGGACACCTCATAAACTTCTTTCCTGGCGGTGGGGAGGCCTTGGAGGAAAGGCCAAGAACAGGTACTTCTCAGAAGAAGAAATACAATATGTTGTGGAGGTATGAAAACATGCCCAACCTCCTCTCTCTCTCAGATAAATAAATAAAATCTTTTATAAAGGTGGGGAAGCACTTGGGTGGCTCAGTCAGTTAAGTGTCTGACTCTTAATTTCAGCTCAGGTCATGAGCTCAGGATCCTAAGATGGAGCCCCAGTCCCCAGTGTGGAGCTTGTTTGTCCCTCTCCCTCTACTCCTCCTCCTGCTTGTGCCCTTTCTCTCTTAAACAGATAAATAATATCTTTAAAAAACAAACAAACAAGCAAAAACCATGCACAACCTCACTTATAATTACAGAGGCACATTCAGAAGTGACAACATGTTTTACTTACCAGATTTGCTAAGATGTAAACTGCACAATGTGATGAGGGTGTAAAGAAAGAATGACTTCCATTGGCTACCGGTGGGTGTTAGAGATTCATGTGACCTTTTAGAGGGCAGTTTTTTAGTATCTACCAACATTTTAAATGTTCACACTCTTTGTCCCAGAAATTAAATCTGTGTGTGTATATTTATACAAACACATATATTTACACATATATATGTAAATACATAAACCCTACTTAAAGGGTTGTAATGACAGCACTGTGTCTGGTTTAAAAACAACAACAACAACAAATAATGACTGTCCACAATCTAAATGTCCATTGGTGAAGGAACCGCTTAAATAAAATAATTAATTCATTTATTTATTCATGCAATTCATATGCATACAGCTCTGAGAAGAATGTGTTAGTCTATATATGATGAAAAATTCTGATCTTCAGCATATATTCTTATGAAAAAAGGAAGATGAAGTAGAATATATAAAAGAAGTTTCATTTTGTAAAACAAAAAGTAATTGTACATACATACAATAGTTCTAGAAGGCTTCTCATAAATCCATAAATTGCTCTCAAAGTGGGATGGTATCATTTTCTTTCCTATTATTAACTCTCGATTCATTGTTCAGATTTGTTTTTAGTTTGTACTTGTTGGGTCCATTGTACTCACACAGTCTCTGGAAGGTGTTTTGGATGTGGCTGCAAAAGGCCATTTGAAATATGTACCTATATCTGCCGTCCAAAAGAGGAAAACTGATATGGCTTGCCACCTCCCTCTGCTATCTCTTCCTTCTCATTGTAGATGGGCTGATGTGCTTCCACTGCAAACACAGAATGCCTCTTAACCTATACCCCGCTGTTTCCCAAGGTGCACTGCAAGTCCCCAGAAATTACTGCCCAACCATGGGCACCCTTGTAAAGGTCCAGCTGCTGATGGTGCCAATGCCATATGACTCCTACTGCTGTGGATATCTGGAGGGGTTGAGCAATGGATGAGATGGAATTTCATTTGGCACTTAATGTAATCCTTTCAGCTTCTGCCAGACACAGTGAAATCTATATAAAGTTGACAAACCTGACTATCTCCTCACTGAGTGTTGACCCCTTCCATCCAAGGGCAAGGCAGTGGATTTCTGCACATGACTCATTTGCAGTACCTGGGGCATTCAGACTTAACAGGAGTTGGCTGAGACCAGAGGGGTAGGCAGGACTGATTGGGCAGGAGCAGAGGGTCTTCTCCATTCCAACCTCTGCTTCTGAGAAGCAGTGATAGAAACTGAGACCGGATATAGACACATCCTGCCTGAATTAGCAGCAAGAAAGAGGGCTCCAGGGTTCTCTTATAGCAAAGAGCCTGCTGTAAATCAAATCCTAAGGGTAATCTAGAATGGTATGCAAGTAAGGGCTGCATCCCTGTGAGCTCTGGAAGGAAAGTGTCTGCAGCCATTGATCAAGGTCAGAAACTTGAATCCTAGAGAACTGCCAGAGAGAGGGGGCAGGGGTAGGGTTTCTGGTGAACAAGCCTGTCCTCTCCAGCCAGGGTAATGGCCGCAGGCCTGCACTTCCTCAGCGCCTCTACTGGAATGATTACAGTGGCTTTGCCTTTCAACCTGGCCCAGACACACACATACTAAGTACACTAGTGTCTGACTCCCACACACTCACAGAAACACACATGCAAGCACTAATGCACATGAGCTTCCGGACCCAGTCTAGTGTAAAATGAAAACAAAAATGCCTGACATTTAGCGAGCTCTTAGTATGTGTCAATCTCTATGCTGAACTATTTACAAGCTCTTAATTCTTACAACCCAAGGAAGAATACCCTATTATTCCCATTTTGCAGATGATGAAGCTGGAGCTAAGAGAGGCTAGCTTGCCGCAGGCACCTGGCTAATGGGTGGCACATCTGATCCCACAGTAGGCAGCGGGGCCCTCACTCCAGGACTCTCGTGCTCCCGCAGCACCCAGACTCGCTGAGTACCCTCACTGGCACAAGCGTGGGCAAGCAAACACATGCACCAAGCCACAGTCCACTATGCTCAAGGTCCCCTGGTGAGGCCACACAACCACCTAGATTTAAAAGACTTGTAAACGAGTGTCTCTAGTACCCATATTATTATTATATTAATTACCTAACGTGATTACACTATAGACTCAGAATGTCTCCCCTCTGACAGTTTCTAAGGACCAGATCTAGCCAGGGTGGGGATAGAAGGGATAAACATTCACTGTTTTAAAAAGGAAATTTTAGTTTTTTTTTAATTGCAGAAGCCCACTGGCCGAGGAGGGCGTGGGGAGGCCTGACAAAGTTTCCCAACATCCTCACAAAGAAGTTCAGGGTATAGGATTTCCCGTCAGCAGGAAACCATGTGCTGTCTTAAAAAGAAAGAGGAATTACAACCCCCCAAGGCGAGCCGATGCCTCCGCCATGTGTGCGTCCCTCGCCGCGCCCAGAGAGTGAGTCAGGGCATCAGCGGAGTTTACTGAAGTTTACTCCGAATCCGCCCCCGCTTCCTGGGCCGCGGAGCGAAGAGCATACGACGTCCTCTCCCTCCCAGAACGTCCTTGACTTACTAGTCTAGGGGCCAGTTCCTGCGGCACAGACTCGGCGGCCACCGCACAAAGACATAGAGAGCCGGCGGAGCGCCGGGAGGGGTGGCCGGGCGGCCTCTCCAGGCCCCGGGTGGCGCAGAGCAGGGCCGGGCTCGGGGGCTCGGGGCGCTACCAGGCGATTCCCGGGGTCAGGCTGCGGTCCCGTCTCTGAGCCCGAGCTCCTGGCCCCCGTGGGCCCGGCCAGGAGTGAGGTCCCGGGGACCCCGCGAAGCAGCGGACCCTCACGGGCGGCGGGTACTCACCAAGGCTGGGCCGCGACGTGCCATTGACGCTGTTCATCGCCGACGGGTGCGGGGCGCCGGCGGGACCAGGGGCCGAAGTGACAGCGGAGCGGTGGCGAGGGTCGCGCCTGCCGGCTCCTGACCCTCAGCGGCGGGGAGGAAGCGGCACCTGTGTCACGCTCCTCTGGCGCGGGCCGAGGGGAGGGGCTCCGGCCCGAGATAGGCAGACTTCATTTATTTTTTTTCTGCAGACTTGGCTGATGGGGTTTCCACCCTTTTCTTTCTTAGTTTCTTTCTTTCTTTCTTTTTTTTTTTTTTTAAACACACACTCCCGCCCACGTCTGAACTCTTCTCTGTTCCAACTTTCCTGCGCAAGAATCACATTTTTCTGACTACGTTTCTGTTTCCATCTGTAGTTACCAGACTCAGAGGTTGTGGTGAATTCCCCTGTGTGTGGACTGAAGAACTCCCAGATGTGACAAGAGGGCCTGTCCCAGCACTGTCAGGGCCGGTGACCAAATAGGGGCAGACTTATTTGAATCTTGGCTGGCTGCTCGGCCACTCCAGAGCAGGGTGGTCTCTCATCGCTGAGGGTCCTTAAGTGGCCTGGGAAATCCCTGCATGGCTGGCCCCTGAAGGGCGCTGTCCCAGTCCCTGGGCTAGTGTTTGGAAAAGATTCCTAGAAAAAGGGATTGCTTGGACAAAGACCATGTGATTTATTTGGATCACTTCTGTCTGAGGCTTCCAGACATAGTAGAGTTTGTAAAGTCTTCACTTAGGGAAATAAAAACTTGAAGCCAATTTTGACACTCTAGTCAGTTAAATGGAGTCTACCTACATCACCCAGAAAGAATGCTATGTTATATGTAGCATTTTATCTCTTCCCTCTCCATGCTAGAGAGAAGGGCAGGGAATTTGAGACCATGGCACCCCTGTTTGAAATCTCAGACCCAAGAGACACCCTGCACTTCTCATGTCTGATGGCTGGTCCCTCCTGCGGGGCTTTTCATTGTTGACTTGACATTCCTCCAGTGAACTGCTGACACCCTCCTGGCTTCTCCCATTAAGATTGCTCTGCTGGAGTTCCAGGGCTGCATTCCAGATGTCTGTACAATGTGTGTGCCCTTGGGTATACCATCCAGGTTGAAGGCAATGTAAGGTTGTCCCCTGGAGGTGTGCAGCACAGACAACTTTCCCAATTCTGTGTGGGCTGGGCCAACTCCAGGCATTATTATCAGGACTGCCTCTTTGACACAGTGGGCAAGTGTTCATAATTCTCTTTAGTTAGTTAATGAAGAAATTGACACTACTTGTCAATATTTAGTGAAATTTCCAGGATGGACATATACATGTTGATGTCAAGGGAACTATTTACAGAATGCTCTTGACCAGGTGTGGAAACTTTTGAGTCTCCATTTCTTCGCTTAGAAAATGGGAACAAGAACACTTGAATTCCAGAGTTTTGCAGAAGCAATGTCTATAAGATAACAGTGGGACAGAGGAGGCATTTACTAGAAACTAGCAACAGTTCAGCATTTTGTTTTGTAGTACTTATAGATCCATGTTGGCTAATAGTATCTTCTGTTTCAGAATTCATAAATTAAACAATTTCAATTATCTGAAATGCAACTGGGGAGCTGGAAGGAAGCCAAAAGAGCCAATAGGTAACCAAAGGACATGTCTCCGGGTTATTGCACCTCAGTTATGGGAAGACTTCTCAAGGCTCACTGACAGGCAGCTGGCTTTTAGATATAATCATAAGATGTCTACTTATGTCATTTCTCACGGTAGGTTGGGTTAAAAACACCAGAATATAACAAGAATTCCTTACAAGGAGGAAGCCAAACAACTAACTAAAGAAAGGTAGAAAATTCCATAAACGATAAGGTCAGATACAAAAACAAAGTAGCACTTATTATACAATTAAAGTTTCTTGGATTCAGCCATAAATGGAGGATGTGCTGGATCATGGGCTGGCAAGGAACCAGGCGTTAGGACTCCATCTCGGTTTGAGTCTTCACTGCCTTCCATGGGGCTGACTGTTGGCATTTTATTTAACTTCTCTGAGCCTCAGTTTTTTCATCTGTGAAACTGGAACAATCTGCAAAGTTAGGTTGTTGTGACTAATACATTAGATAATAATGTGAGGAGTACCTGGGTGGCTCAGTCGGTTAAGCGTCTGCCTTCAGCTCAGGTCATGATCTGAGGGTCCTGGAATCGAGCCCCATATCGGGTTCCCTGCTCAGTGAGGAGCCTGCTTCTCCCTCTCCTGGTGCCCCCTTGCTTGTGTTCCCTCTCTCGCTATCTCTCTCTGTCATAAATAAATAAAACCTTTAAAAAAAATAATGTGATAATACAACGTCTTACTCAGCAAATAGCTCAAAGATATTAAGTTTAAGTTATTGGAGAGATTGGTCCTCTTCCCTTGATGGGCACGCTTATAGTAAGGATCCAAAGACATTCTGAAAAGAAGATAAATAGGGTTTAATGGTGAGTGGTTGTTTAGCTTGTAGGGAAACATTTGATATTTTAGAAGATTTAACCATTGAAGTGTTCAATTTTAAGGAAATGAGACACATTTTAAGAAGGCAAAATAAGTATATGAAAAATTAGATTATATGGTAAAAGGCTGATGTTAAGTCATAGAAATGCAGTGTTTCTTCCTGTGTTGGATACTTATTAATGGAGTAGCAAGAACTCAGCTATATCTTATAACAATAAAACTGTTAGCTCATTTAATTCCCATAAATACCATCAAAGAGTATATTGCCAAAGGCCCATTTTAAAACTGAGAAAATGGAGGTTGGGAGCAGTGACAAGAATTTGTCTGAGGAAGTGCAGCCAGGGCTGGGACTCAGTTCCAGCAGCCTCAGTAATATGTGCAGGATGTGGCTGGTGTAAGCTACTGAGCTCCCCACAGAGTGACAGGGTGTGATGGAGTCCCAGATGGGAATTTCTATTTCCTTCCCAGAACTACATCCAGCAAGGGTTGCTCATGAGAGGGGCATCCCTGCCCACTTTATCCACACCTAAACAAACACATACTCAGTCCTTGTTCCTTCTTGAAGGGGCCCTACTGCAATCCCTGTCTGTGAGCTCTTACACATAGAGGCAGGCAGATTTTCCTTGGATCTTATAAAATCTCTAATTAAAAGTTTTGCCCTGTATCAAAGTGATAGTTTTTTTTTTTTTTAAAGTGACGGAAATGTGAAAACAAAACAAAAAGAGTCCCAAACTCTATCAACTGCTCATAATATCTAGCACATTCAGGTACATTTTTTTCTAGTCTCTTACACACTTGTGGACATTTGCTTTATACCTCTGAGATGTTACTGAATATGTGATTTTAAGCACTGAGTTTTCACTACCAAACATTATACCATGATCATTTTCCCATATAAAAGTACAAAAGCTCTTTAATTTGTTTTAATTACTAAGTTGCTTCCTTTTCTTTGCTATGATAAACCATATGAACATAAATATATGCCTTTCATATTTTTACCTTAGTTTATATTCCAGTAATGGAACAACTGGATCAAAGGTTATGAGACTATGTTTCAGGCTTCTGATACATTCATGAGTTGTGGCTGTAACAATTTATATTCTCCCCAACCAAGTGTTCATCTCAGAGCCTCTTGCCAGAATCAAGCATTAGATTTTAAATATTGATAATTCTGTAGATAGGAAATATGTAATTATTTGACTTTGCTTTTTCTTGATTACTAGTGGGATTCAATGTACTGTCATACGCTTATTTAGAAATTGCATGTTCTTTGGGTGAATATTTTGTTCATGCTGTTTCTCATTCAGAAGGGTGGTTAATGTTTTTCTTATTGATTTATTTGAGCTCTTTATACACAGAAGACAACAACACTTTTTCATGTGTATTGCAAATATTTTCTCCTTGGGCCTTTTTCTGGTTCTTTCTCATTAGCTCAGAAACATGGCTTAACTTAACTGATTGGCAAGTTGGAAGCATTTAAGAAAACCAAACTGTGGCTCTGCATATTTTAAGAGGAGAGGATAGAGGAAGCAGGGGTTTGGTTGGTTAAGGCTCCTGCAAGCTGCGAGTAATGAGGAGCATGGGGTAGGAATGGGGAGGGGGGGTCCTGAGAGATCAGTGAAAACAAACTGTGCAGCCGTGGCCAGGAGCCTCTCCCCTTTCCCAGGGACACAAAGATCTTGAGAAGAATCCATAAATGAGGAGGTTTGAAAGCTGAGAGAGAGGAGACTCAATGCTTCCTCCTAGGACTGAGGTGCTAGGACCTCTTCTGTCTAGACTTTGCTAAAGGCTGGCTCTCGACATGCCAGGTAGAAAACAGCACCCAGGGTCAGTGAGGTTGTGGACTCAGACCCAGAACTGCAGCCTAGGCCCCTAACTTAAAGTGGTACCTCATCTTGGGGTAGATCTTAAGGATTCAGAATAACCTGCCTCTGGATTCTTTCTAACAGTATCTTTAAGAGAAGAGGGACTGCAGAGAAACCCAGCAAGAACACCAAGTGGTCTGGGATCGTTTGAAGTGACCATAAGCAAAATCTCATGTGTTGGTGACAGGTCTGAAAGTCCAGCTGTATGGACTATGGTTAAGAAAAGTGAGAAAGCTTAAAAGTAAGGGTTGGGGCACTGGAGGAAGGAAAAGGAGAGAGAGAGAGAGAATGAATAGAAAACCCAGAGATGTCAGGATGGGGTTGGCTTGAATCTTGGGCAGAGAAAAGTCAGTGAAAAAGACAGAGCATATAAGTTAGCCTGGGTGGTTCTGATGCTTTTGTAGATTTAATGACTTCCCAGAGAAACACATCCCAGCAGACATAGGAATGTACAGACAGTAAAAATCCTCTGAGCACCTAGAATGGGCCAGAACTGGTGTTATGTTGGGTCCTCCTATATGAGGGTATTGCTATGTCACAGCACCCTTACAGGGTGGATGGTACCTTGTTTTAGTCATTTTTTTAAAGAATTTATTTATTTATTTGACACAGAGAGATCACAAGTAGACAGAGAGGCAGGCAGAGAGAGAGGAGGAAACAGGCTCCCCACTTAGCAGAGAACCCGATGCAGGACTCAATCCCAGGACCCTGAGATCATGACCTGAGCCGAAGGCAGAGGCTTAACACACTGAGCCACCCAGGTGCCCTGTTTTAGTCTTTTCCCCCCTTTTCCTTCTTCTTCATTTTACAGAAATGGAAACTGAGGACCAGAGAGGTGTGGTAACTATTCAAGTTCACACAGGTACACAGGGACAGCTAGAAATTGAATGAGGACTGTCTGGCCCTCAATCTCTGCTGTAAGGGAGATGCTACTAGTTCAGTCTCTTTGGCACCCATCCTTTGTAACCCAGTGTCCCTAGAAAACCCCAGTGTCTGGTGTTACTGCTCAGCTTGATGCGGCTCTTGCTGGAGGCCCTGAGACACAAGGAAAGGAGACATGGAGTTCCTGAATGAATTTCCAACAATTCCCATCAGAACATCAGGAAATTAGTATCTCCCAGCAAGTAGAGAGTGAATTACTAATATTCAGAGAGCCCTCTTGGGGTCACAGCCCTTTCCCTTCATGTGTAAGTTGTTGGTGTGAACCTGGACTAAAATAATTTGCATCTCCAGCTCCTCCCAGCTGAGGCCTGGGGCCCTCTAAGAGAAGAGACAGTTTCTTCCTTAGACCCTTTGTTGTGGCTTTTATTCTCTTTGACTAAGAGAAGGGAGAGATTTGGGGTATGTTGCTGTGATGAAGAAGGGAGAACCAGAATGATAATTATATTTGCCAAACTTCTGCTATGAATGCTACATATTTCATCTCATTTAATCCCCAGAACAATTTCATGAGCAAAGAAAGAACAGGATTTGGGGACACCTGGGTGGCTCAGTCGTTAAGCATCTGCCTTTGGTTCAGGTCATGATCCCAGGGTCCTGGGATCAAGCCCCACATCAGGTTCCCTGCTCAACAGGAAGCCTGCTTCTCTCTCTCCTAATGCCCCTGCTTGCTTCCCCTCTCTTGCTGTGTCTCTCTCTGTCAAATAAATAAATAAAATCTTTAAAAAAAAAAAAAACACCAAAAAACAGGATTTGAAATGTGGCAGATATGGCTTTTCATTTCTGACTCAGCACTTGCAACTTTACTAAGTGACTTTGCCTCCAAATTTTCTCACGTCACAGTGGGGTTAATGACACTTACATCTGACGTGCTCTGATGGGTTCTTCTTGGAGGCTCACACATTTATCAAGAAGATAAAGACAGAGACTTCACAGCACTAAAGAAAAAAGTCAAAATATCATGTGTAATACACAGAGAGACATAGATATATAACTTATGCTCACTTACAAATGGAAACAGTCATGCCAAGGCCACAGGGACAAAGGAGACTGTGTATCTATTTATCTCATTAAAAGTTCCTTCAACTGTATAGCTCAATGACAATAGACTTAGCATATTTTGTACTCTTTTTTTTTTCCATTGCCACCAACAGTGTAAGGAGCTGTCAAACACTTGGTATTTTGAGCCTTAAATTTACTTAGTTTGATATGTAGGAGTATTTCATTGTGTTCTTAACAAATAAATACATCAGATAAAACGATCAGTGAAGTTGAACGCCTCAAGAAATTGGAAAGAGCCCATGGGCAGTGTGTGGGCTTCTAGAATGGTCTTGATATCTATCTTTGGCATGCTCTTAGTAACACTGCACGAGATACTTAATAACAATGCACGAGATCTTTTTGATCTGTAGCTTTCTTGTATGTGATATGTATAACATATGTATAACAACTCTTTCTTTGTAGATGTGTGGTGAGAATTACAAATGATACATATACAGTGACTGAAATGTCATGGATACTCCATAAATAGTTACTCTTTTTCTCATTATCTTTACTCATTGAGTGATAAAAGCCACCAAAGCATAAAAAGCAGATAGTTCCAGGAAATTATGAGGAAGCAGCAGGGACCTCGAGACTTAACCATTTTTTTTTTTTTTTAAGATTCAATTTATTTATTTGAGAGAGAAAGGATGAACAGGGGTGGAACAGAAGGGGTGGGACAAGCACACTCCGGGCTGAGAATGAAGCACAATGTAGGGCTTGATCCCACAACCCTGAGAGATCTTGACCTGAGCTGAAACCAAGAGTCTGATGCTCAACCGGCTGAGCCACCCAGGTATACCAAGAGTTAGCTTTGGAATGACTCCCTGTGATAGTTTGTATTATTATTCAGTAAATATTTACTTTTCCCTTCCCCAGAAAAATATACTTCCCCTGTATAGTGCCCCACCCTATGGATATTGGGTTTGGTCACAAGATTTATTTTGACCAATGGAATGTGAGTGGACATGACCTAAGCCATATCCCAGTGGAGGCTTGGAATGTGTTTGCATGGTTTGGCCTGACTTCTTGTCCTCTGGACCTCTACCATGGGAAGAGCATGTGCCTGGTAGCTGCTGCTGCTTCAGTTTGAGTCATGCTTTGGAATCCCCACTGGCTTTTACTATGCCATTCTAACGTCTTGATTCATCTGTGAGTGATTGTGTTGAGAATTGCTGACAATGGGATGCCTGGGTGGCTCAGTGGGTTGGAGCCTTTGCCTTCGGCTCAGGTTATGGTCCCGGGGTCCTGGGATCGAGTCCCGCATCGGGCTCTCTGCTCAGCGGGGAGCCTGCTTCTCCGCCTCTCTCTGCCTGCCTCTCTGCCTGCTTGTGATCTCTGTCTGTCAAATAAATAAATAAAAATCTTAAAAAAAAAAAAAGAATTGCTGACAATGGTGACAGTCTGAATCATATCACAATTTCATTGTATATGGCAACAATAAAAAATAATAAACATGAAATAGATTATCTTGGCAGACAGGAATTAATATGACAGTGGACAGATACTCTAATATTCATCCCTGAAGCTGTTAGTGCTTGTTTTCTCAGAAACATGAACAATAAATACAGGGATCTTCCTGCTTTGAAAAGAGGGAAAAAAAATCTAAAGGAAGCGGCACTAATTTACTTATAGTTTTCTCTGTGCTAATGAAACTTACAGGGTGGAAATAAATTCCACAGAGTATCTTGAAGCATGGAAAAAAGATCAGAATATAGGACCATTTTCAGAACAGGACCATTTTCAGAGCAGTAGACATTAGACATTAGATCTAGTGTGACCCTCTTATCTCTTTGTCATGAGGAAAGGTTGATACTTGGTGTGAGGAATCACTTATCCTCCCACCCGCCCATGCACCCAACTATTCATCCACCCTCCATGGATCCAGTCTTTCACTTATTGAGCTAATTTTCCACTGTGTGCCAGACACTATGTTAGGTATACAGGATACAGGGAGGAGTCAGACATAGAGCTGCCATTAAGAAAAGCAGAGACAAGCATTGGAGAGGGACACTTGACAGAAAACTCTTACAGAGTGCTGTAGATGCTACCAGATACCTGGGTAAGACTCCTCCTCTGGCAGGCTGGAGCAGAGTGCACAGTGTTCCCACGTCGTGTCCAGACTTTCAGAAACAGACTATGTCTTGTCATTCTTTCATAAGTCCTGAAGCAGTTGGCACAGTGGAGCACACAGAGATGGCAGGTGATTGAAATTACGTGGTATGAAGGTAGTAAAACCTTCTCCCACAGTTACCAAATTTTAGGGGTCTGGCTAGTCTACCCCTATGGCTTTGTCCTCCCCTATGCCTTTATAACCACGTGGTTCCATGTCATTGCCCTATACACACCTGGGCAACACTCTGATGGGTGCCTGATATCTTCCATTCAGCCATTCCTTTTAAAATGCTTGCCTCTTCTACTTAGTGTTTGAGGCAAAAACAAGCACTATATTCCCTTTTCAGCTTTAGTGTCCTATTGCAACTACCATTTAGACTAGGAAATATCTATTGCCTCTATGTCATCTTGACAAATATATGAGTTAATACACATAAAACACTAAGAACTATATTTAGTAAATTGTGAGCTCTCAAAAAATGTATTGATATTATTATTAATATTATTATTAGCTAATATATCTTTATGCTTCTATGGATATTTCTGGATGACAGAGCCTTAACAACTGAATTGCTGAATCAAAGGATAAATAAATTTGAAACATAGAGATACCTGACAGCTAAATATTTTCATTTCTTCTTCCCTAACTTATGAAAGTCCCAGCTTTACCACCATGGATCAATGGTGTATTAATTTGTAACTTTTAATATAATGTATGAAAAATACCTCTTATTGCTTTTTAATTTTAATTTTTTGATTAAAAGTGAATCTGCACATTATTAGACTTATTCCTGTATGGCTTATTTGTGTTCTCTTTGTGAATTGCCTGTTTACAAATTTTGTCCAGTTTTTCCTTGTGGTGATTCTCTTTAATCTTACTGATTTGTTAGAACTCTTTATATATTGTTAATAACTATTGAAACTCATCTGATGGGGGTTGCTGAAGATATACATATGTTAGCACCAGTAGAATGTACATTTAAGATTAGTGCACTTTACTTTACTGTATGTTAGTTATCATAGAGTTAAACACTTTTAAAAATAGGAAATCAACCAATATAAACAGACCTACAGAAAAGTCAGATATTACATTTATTAGACATGAACTCTATAATAATATGTTCAAGGAGTAAGCTGACAAAATTTTATCAGGAAACTGACATGAAAAATTTTACAAGGAAACTATAGAAAGTTTATATGAATGCTCTAGAAATAAAAATACAATAATAACCTATATTAATTAAGAACTCAGTAAAGGAGTTTCACAACAGATTGGACAGACTTGCAACAAAATTAGTAAGCTGGAAATCTGGTCACTAGAAAATAGACTGAAGCATGGAGAGAAAAAAAAAAACATGCAAAATACAGAAAAAGAATATGAGACAGATGGAGCATGGTGAAAATATATGACAATGAGTTACTGGAGTACTGGGGGTAGGGAGTAGAAAAGAGAATGAAATGGGGTAGAATCTATACTTGAAAAAAAATCATGGACAATAATTATACCCAAATCACAAAAGACATCAAGTTATAGTTTCAAGTGCTTCAGACTTTAAGCAAAATAAGTGCTACAAATAAACCTATGCTTAAACACGTCACAGGAAAACTGGTGAGAAACAAGACAGATAATTTTTTTTATTTTTTGATTTTTTATAAGCATATAATGTATTTTTATAAGCATGTAATGTATTATTAGGACACTAAAGCTAAAATATTTAGCTGTGAATCACCAGGTTTACACACTTCACAGTACTCACCATAGCACATACCCTCCCCAATGTCCATAACTCCACCACCCTCTCTCAACCTCCCCTCCTCCAGACACCCTCAGTTTGTTTTGTGACATTAAGAGTCTCTTATGGTTTGTCTCCCTCCCGATCCCATCTTATTTCATCCATTCTTTTCCTATCCCCCAAACCCCCCACGTTGCATCTCCATTTCCTCATAATCAGAGAGATCATATGATAGTTGTTTTCTCTGCTTGACTTATTTCACTAAGCATAATACCCTCTAGTTCCATCCACATCATCGCAAATGGCAAGATATCATTTCTTTTGATGGCTGCATAGTATTCCATTGTGTATATATATATACCACCTCTTCTTTATCCATTCATCTGTTGATGGACATCTAGGTTCTTTCTATAGTTTGGCTATTGTGGACATTGCTGCTATAAACATTCGGGTGCACATGCCCCTTTAGATCACTACGTTTGTATCTTTATGGTAAATACTCAGTAGTGCAATTGCTGGGTCATAAGGTAGCTCTGTTTTCAACTTTTTGAGGAACCTCCATGCTGTTTTCCAGAGTGGTTGGACCAGCTTGCATTACTACCAACCGTGTAGGAGGGTTCCCCTTTCTCCGCATCCTCGCCAGCATCTGTCATTTCCTGACTTGTTAATTTTAGCCATTCTGCCTGGTGTGGGGTGGTATTTCATTGTGGTTTTGATTTGTATTTCCCAAGACAGGGAATCTTAAAGGCAGCTGAGAAAAGGGGCACTTTATTTTCAAAGAAGCAATGCTTAGACTGAAAGCAGACTTCTTTTTTTCCTACTGGCAGTGGGATTAAACTGGATTTTCTTTTTGTCTGTACATATTTGAAATGATAAGCAGAAAAATAATATGAAGGTATTTGTATTTAGGGGAAATTCCCTATATAGCAGTTACAATTATATGCCAGTGATATAGCCCTTCTTTGAAATGATTTTCCATCTCATCTCAACTTTGCAAATTACCTGTAGATTTAATCAGTTCTCCTTTTCTTTAAAAAAATAAAAAAATTATATAATCAGTTATACTGTTTGTTAATGGTTCAGAAAACCTGCTCCTCTTTCAAGGCAAAGCCTCTTAGAAAGGAGGCCTGTCAATGCAGAAGGCATAAAAGGACACCCTGTAAGTCTAACAGCAGCTTATGTGAAAACTAGAATAAGTGCCTAGCTTCAAAGGCAACTATTTTGAAGGGGAAAAATGCTTACTAGACAAAAATACTATAAAATGTGAAATTTTTAAAAAAATTATTTTCAGCGTAACAGGAGTCATTGTTTTTGCACCACACCCAGTGCTCTATGCAATCTGTGCCCTCTCCAATACCCACCACCTGGTTCCCCCAACCTCCCACCTCCCGCCCCTTCAAAACCCTCAGATTGATTTTCAGAGTCCATAGTCTCTCATGATTCACCTCCCCTTCCAATTTCCCTCAACTCCCTTCTCCTCTCCATCTCCCCTTGTCCTCCATGATATTTGTTATGCTCCACAAATAAGTGAAACCATATGATAATTGACTCTCTCTGCTTGACTTATTTCACTCAGCATAATCTCTTACAGTTCCGTCCATGTTGCTACAAAAGTTGGGTATTCATCCTTTCTGATGGAGACAAATACTCCATAGTATATGGACCACATCTTCCTTATCCATTTGTCCATTGAAGGGTTCTTTCTTTCTTTCTTTCTTCCTT
Organism: Mustela erminea; assembly: GCF_009829155.1. Classification (NCBI taxonomy): domain Eukaryota; kingdom Metazoa; phylum Chordata; class Mammalia; order Carnivora; family Mustelidae; genus Mustela; species Mustela erminea. The sequence continues at coordinate 109,815,865 of NC_045621.1, read as the reverse complement.
CCTTCCTTCCTTCCTTCCTTCCTTCCTTCCTTCCTTTCTTCTTTCTTTCTTTCTTTCTTTCTTTCTTTCTTTCTTTCTTTCTTTCTTGGTTCTTTCCACAGATTGGTGACTGTGGCCATTGCTGCTATAAATACTGGGGTACAGATGGCCCTTCTTTTCACTACATTTGTATCTTTGGGGTAAATACCCAGTAGTGCAATTGCAGGGTCATAGGGAAGCTCTATTTTTAATTTCTTGAGGAATCTCCACTGTTCTCCAAAGTGGCTGCACCAACTTGCAGTCCCACCAACAGTGGAAGAGGGTTCCCCTTTCTCCACATCCCCTCCAACACATGTTGTTTCCTGTCTTGCTAATTTTGGCCATTCTAACTGGTGTAAGCTGGTATCTCAATGTGGTTTTAATTTGAATCTACCTGATGGCTAGTGATGATGAACATTTTTTTATGTGTCTGATAGCCATTTGTATGTCTTCATTGGAGAAGTGTCTGTTCATATCTTCTACCCATTTTTTGATATGATAATCTGTTTTGTGTGTGTTGAGTTTGAGTTCTTTATAGATCCTGGATATTAACCTTTTGTCTGTACTGTCATTTGCAAATATCTTCTCCCATTCTGTGGGTTGCCTCTTTGTTTTGTAGACTATTTCCTTTTCTGTGTAGAAGTTTTTGATTTTGATGAAGTCCCAAAGGTTCATTTTTGCTTTTGTTTCCTTTGCTTTTGGAGACATATCTTGAAAGAAGTTGCTGTGGCTGATATCGAAGAGGTTACTGCCTATATTCTCCTCTAGAATTCTGATGGATTCCTGTCTCACATTGAGGTCTTTTATCCATTTCAAGTTTATCTTTGTGTACGGTGTAAGAGAATGGTCGAGTTTTATTCTTCTACATATAGCTGTCCAGTTTTTGCAGCGCCATTTACTGAAAAGACTGTCTTTTTTCCACTGTATATTTTTTCCCGTTTTGTTGAAGATTATTTGACCATAGAGTTGAGAGTCCATATCTGGGCTCTCTACTCTGTTCTACTGGTCTATGTGTCTGTTTTTATGCCAGTACCATGCTGTTCTGGTGATCACAGCTTTGTAGTAAAGCTTGAAATCAGGTAACGTGATGCCCCCAGTTTTATTTTTGTTTTTCAACATTTCCTTAGCGATTCGGGGTCTCTTCTGATTCCATACAAATTTTTGGATTATTTGCTCCAGCTCTTTGAGAAATACTGGTGGAATTTCGGTCGGAATGGCATTAAAAGTATAGATTGCTCTAGGCAGTATAGACATTTTAACAATGTTTATTCTTCTGATCCAAGAGCATGAAATGGTCTTCCATCTTTCTGTGTCTTCTTCAATTTCTTTCATGAATGTTCTGTAGTTCCTTGAGTACAGATCCTTTACTTCTTTGGTTAGGTTTATTCCCAGGTATCTTATGATTCTTGGTGCTATAGTAAATGGAATCGACTCTTTAATTTCCCTTTCTGTATTTTCATTGTTAGTGTATAAGAAAGCCACTGATTTCTGTACATTGACTTTGTATCCTGCCACGTTACTGAATTGTTGTATGAGTTCTAGTAGTTTGGGGGTGGAGTCTTTTGGGTTTTCCATATAAAGAATCATGTCATCTGCAAAGAGAGAGAGTTTGACTTCTTCATTGCCAATTTGGATACCTTTTATTTCTCTTTGTTGTCTGATTGCTGTTGCTAGGACTTCTAATACTATGTTGAACAAGATTGGTGAGAGTGGGCATCCTTGTCATGTTCCTGATGTCAGCGGGAAGCCTGTGAGCTTTTTTCCATTGAGGATGATATTTGCTGTTGGTCTTTCATAGATAGATTTTATGAAGTTCAGGAAAGTTCCCTCTATCCCTATACTTTGAAGAGTTTTAATCAGGAATGGATGCTGGATTCTGTCGAATGCTTTTTCTGCATCAATTGAGAGGATCATGTGCTTCTTCTCTCTTCTCTTATTAATTTGTTCTATCACACTGATTGATTTGCGAATGTTGAACCATCCTTGTAGCCCAGGAATGAATCCCACCTGGTCATGGTGGATAATCTTTTTAATGTGCTGTTGGATCCTGTTTGCTAGGATCTTGTTGAGAATCTTAGCATCCATATTTATCAGTGATATTGGTCTGAAATTCTCCTTTTTGGTAGGGTCTTTGCCTGCTTTGGGGAGCAAGGTAATGCTGGCTTCATAGAAAGAGTCTGGAAATTTTCCTTCTGCTTCAATTTTTTGGAAACAGCTTCAGGAGAATAGGTGTTATTTCTTCTTTGAAAGTTTGGTAGAATTCCCCAGGGAATCCATCAGGTCCAGGGCTCTTGTTTTTTGGGAGGTTTTTGATCACTGCTTCAATCTTGTTACTAGATATCGGTCTATTCACATTGTCAGTTTCTTCCTGGTTCAATTTTGGGAGTTTATAGTTTTCCAGGAATGCATCCATTTCATCTAGGTTGCTTAGCTTATTGGATATAATTGTTGATAATAACTTCTGATGATTGTTTCTACTTCCTTGGTGTTAGTTGTGATTTCTCCCTTTTCATTCGTAGTTTTATGAATTTGGGCTTTCGCTCTTTTCTTTTGGATTAGTGTGGCCAATGGTTTATCGATCTTATTGATTCTTTTAAAACACCAGCTTCTAGTTTCATTGATACGTTCTACTGTATCTCTGGTTTCTACCTCATTGATCTCAGTTCTAATCTTGATTATTTCCCTTCTTATGTGTGGAGTTGGTTTGATTTGTTGTTGATTCTCCAGTTCTTTAAGGTGTAGAGACAGCTGGTGTATTCTGGATTTTTCAATTTTTTTGAGGGAGGCTTGGATGTCTATGTATTTCCCCCTTAGGAGCGCCTTTGCTGTATCCCATAGGTTTTGGGCCAAAGTGTCTTCATTCTCATTGGTTTCCATGAATTGTTTCAGTTCTTCTTTGATCTCCTGGTTGATCCAAGCATTCTTAAGCAAGGTGGTCTTTAGCTTCCAGGTGTTTTAGTTCCTTCCGAAATTTTCCTTGTGATTGAGCTCCAGTTTCAAAGCATTGTGATCTGAGAATATGCAGGGAATAATCTCTGTCTTTTGGTATCGGTTAAGTCCTGATTTGTGACCCAGTATGTGGTCTCTTCTGGAGAAGGTTCCATGTGCACTTGAGGAGAATGAGTGTTCTGTTGTTTTAGGGTGGAATGTTCTGTATATATCTATGGGGTCCATCTGGTCCAATGTGTCATTCAATGCTCTTGTTTCTTTATTGATTTTCTGCTTCGATGATCTGTCTATTTCTGAGACAGGCATGTTAAGATCTCCTACTATTAGTGTATTCATATCAATATGACTATCTTGATTAACAGTTTTCTTATGTAATTGGCTGCTCCCATATTGGGGGCATAGATATTTACAATTGTTAGATCATCTTGGTGGATAGTCCCTTTAAGAATGATGTAATGTCCGGGGCGCCTGGGTGGCTCAGTGGGTTAAGCTGCTCCCTTCGGCTCAGGTCATGATCTCAGGGTCCTGGGATCGAGTCCCACATCAGGCTCTCTGCTCAGCAGGGAGCCTGCTTCCTCCTCTCTCTGCCTGCTTCTCTGCCTACTTGTGATCTCTCTCTGTCAAATAAATAAATAAAATCTTTAAAAAAAAAAGAATGATGTAATGTCCTTCTGTATCTCTGACTACAGTCTTTAGTTTAAAATCTAATTTGTCTGATAGGAGAATTGCTACCCTGGCCTTCTTTTGAGGACCGTTGGCATGAAAGATGCTTCTCCATCCCTTCTCTTTCAGTCTGGGTGTATCTTTAGGTTCAAAATGGGTCTCTTGTAGACAACATATGGATGGGTCCTGTCGTTTTATCCAATCTGCAACCCTGTGTCATTTTATGGGTGCATTTAGGCCATTCACATTGAGAGTGATTATTGATAGATAAGTTTTTATTGACATCATGTTACCTTTGAAGTCTTTCTTTCTGTAGATTGTCTATATATTTCTGTTCAATGCTATTCTTAGGATTTTGTAGATTGTCTATATATTTCTGTTCAATGCTATTCTTAAGATTTTTCCTCTTTTATAGAACCCCCCTTAATATTTCCTGCAGTGTTGGCTTGGTGGTTGCGTAGTCTTTTAAGCCTTGCCGGTCTTGGAAACTCTTTATCTCTCCATCCATTTTGAATGTCAGTCTTGTTGGATAAAGTATTCTTGGCTGCATGTTCTTTTCATTTAGTGCCCTGAATATATCTTGCCAGCCCTTTCTGGCTTGCCAGGTCTCTGTGGACTGGTCTGATGTTATTCTGATGGACTTTGCTCTGTAAGTAAGGAGCCTCTTTGTCCTAGCGGCTTTCAAGAGATTATATCTACAATTATGATTCCTCTATTTGACTATCAGGTGCCTTGATGTTTTTCTGGAATCTATAATCTTGGGGAGACCATTCGGCCTCTTGTACATGAACGCTGGTTCCATTCACGAGATTGGGAAAATTTTCATGAAGAACTTGTTCCACTATCTCTTCTAGACTTCTTTCTTTCTCCTCCCCTTCAGGGATTCCAATAATTCTGATGTTGGTACATTTCATGGCATCATTTATTTCCCTGATTCTGTTTTTGTGGCTTCTAAGCTGTTTGTTCCAGGCTTCCTCCTGATCCTTTCTCTCTATCTGTTTGTCCTCCAGATCACTAATTCTATCTTCTGTCTCAGTTACCCTAGTTTTGAGAGAATTTAGATTAGATTGGAACTCATTGAGAGCATTGTGAAGCTCATCTCTGGTAGCTTTCAGCTCTGCCCTAACATTGTAAACATCATCTCTGGTTGCTTTCAGTTCAGCCCTAATCAATTCTGTTTGGTCATTCATGGCTTTCTCCAACCTAGCTATTGCCTGGATAATTGTTGGCCTGAATTCTCTTTCCGACATATTGTTGATAGCCATTAACTCTGTTGCAGAAGGCCCATCCTCTGTATTTTTCTTCTGTTGGACATTCCTCCTCCTAGTCATTTTGGTGAGAGATGGCTGGACGGATGTAGCTAGATGTATCGACTTTGGTGCAGTCAAGGTGCAGCCTGGAACGCTTCTGAGCAATCAGGATTCCCAACCAAACGTGAGAAAAAAGAAAAGAAAAAGAAAAAGAGAGAGAGAGAGAGAGAGAGAGAGAGAGAGAGAGACAGGAAAGAAAGGGAAGATAAAAGAGAAGGTTCAGCCCAAATGGGCCCCAAGGTAAGATTTATGAAGTATACAAACAAAAACAGACAAACAAAAAGACTGGTAAAAGTATATGACAAGAGAAAAAATTATATATATATAAAATTTATATTTATATAAATATATATATTTATATATATTATTTATATTTCATATATATGTATATATATATGCAAATAAAGGAAGAACCTCATCAAAAAGAACCGCAAGTATAAGATTTATATACTATCAGGACAAACACAAAAACACAGAAACACTGGTGGAAGAAAAAGATGGGAGAGTGGTTATAAATTCTCAGTGTGGGCGAGGAAAGTTGTCTTGATTCTTCCTGGATGTATCTTGATATCTTTGGTAAAGGACTCAACTTTCCTAAGATAAAGGGGGATTAAAAATTGGTTTACCTATGGGGGTAGCATTGATTGGGGAAAGGGGATTACCTTGAAGTTTAACTCTATATGAATATTAGAAAATAAAAATAAAAAAGGAATAAACTAGACTAAACTAAACTAAAATTAAAAAAAAAGTAATTTAAGAAATAGAAACGCAAAAGAAAAACACAGGTGTATGTAACAAAAAGTTTAGGTTAGAAGGTTATTATGGAATTTGATGTACTGGACATCTCACTGTGATGGTAAATAGGTTAAAAAATTATCTATATCAAAAAAATGAGCCAGAATAGTGGGAACGAATTAAAAATAAAAGTTGTCCTATGAAATAGTGGTGGTTGTTCTCTTGTCGTCTTTTTTTTTTTTTTTTCTTTCCTGGTTGGTTTTCTGGGGGAGGGGCCTGCCATGTGGGTTTTCAGTCAATAATGTTCTCTGAGTTAAGTCCTCCCGCCCCCCTCAAGGGGGTGGGCTCTGAGGAAACTGTTTTTTTTCAGGCTTTTGTTCTCTGGAGGTTTTTATGTTTGTTCACTTTTGTTTTTCTCTCTTGCCTTGACCGCTTTTGATGGTTTTTGTAGGTTTAGAGGAAAGCCAACTGCACCCTGACCTCCCTCTCAGAAAGAAGCCTCAGTTTGGCTGCAGAGCCCAAATAAATGCCCCCTTGGCCACTGGCAGAACAGGTTCTGAATCGAGGTCCCTGGGGACGCAGGATCTTCTGCTTGTACTCAAAACCACAGCAGTGGCGGCTGTCTGGGCAGCTCCAGACTGCCAGAAAGGTTCCAAGCAGCGATTGCACACTGAGATTTTCCTGCTGGCCCAGGCTGGGAGTGCCTGGTCTTTCTGGGTCTGAGAGCACCAGCACCGGGCTGGCGCCTGCACACACCTCTCTCAGGGGAGGGCGCGGGGAGTGACTCGAACTCTGATAGCACTGCACGCCACTCGCTTGGGGACTGCAAAAAGGCTGTGCTTCTGCTAGCCGGCGAGGCTCCCAGCCCCTCATGGGAGCTGGACCCCACTCGCTCTCAGGCTTGCTGGTGACTCAGGGACCAAGACCTGGTTTCTCCCCTGCACTCTCTAGATCTGAGCCAGGGGTGGCTGTCCTGGGTCTGAGGACTTAAGCCCCTTTCCCTAATGCCCCGATTCTCACAATCCACCCCCCCCCACCCCCGCCGTGATCCTTTGCTCTTTTGGAGTGCTTTCTACCAGACTCTGAGTTAATGCTGGTCCCCAGACTCAGGGCACTCTTGTATTGGGATATTACTTTCCAATGGGTTGCCTCTGGTGGCTCCCTCCCCCTTTTGTTTATCTTCCGATATCAGTCCGACATTCCCACTCCGCTTTACCTGCCCACTGGCATCTTCTGCTCCTGCAGAGATCCAGACCTGTATAATTCTGATCTCAGGCTGATTTTGTGGGTGATCGGAGTTCTTTGGAAGGTAATCACTTTAGGGTACAGGTTGAAAGGGTGCATCCTCCTACTTCCCCGCCATCTTGTCTCTCCCTAAAATGTGAAATTTTAAAAAGTGACTTTAAAAATTAATAGACTTATTTTTTAGAGCACTTATAGATTCACAGAAAAATTGAGCAGATAGTACAGCAAGGTCTATATACATCTCTCCTTAAACAGTTTCCCCTAATTATCAACATCCTGCATGACTGCGGTATATTTGTTATAATTGTTGAACCAATCAATATTGATACATTATTATTAAATAAAGACCATAGTTTTCATAAAGTTTCATTCTTTGTGGTATACATTTCTATGGGTTTTGACAGATGAATAATGTTGTGTATTACCATGACATTATCATACAGAATAGTTTCACTGCCTTAAAAAAATCCTTGTGGTCCATCTATTCATCATCCCCAAATACCTGACAACCACTGACCATTTTTGTCTCTATAGTTTTGTGTTTTCCAGAATGTCATATAGTTGGAACCATACAGTATATGTTGCCTTATCAGATTGGTTTCTTTCATTTAGCAATATGCACTTAAGCTTCCATCATGTTATTTCATGAATTGATAGCTCATTTCTTTTTATTGCTGAAAATATTCCATTGTATGGATGTACCAGGGTATCCACATATTGAAGAATATCTAAGTTACTTCCAGTTTTTGGCAGTTATGGATAAAGTTGCCATAAACATTTGTGTGCAGAGTTTGTGCAGGTATGGGTTTTCAATTCAAATGGTAAATATGTAGGAAACCTGGGTTACTTGGAAAGAGTTTGTTTAGTTTTGTAAGAAACTGGTAAACTGTCTTTAAATTGGTTGTATAATTTTGGATTCCCAGCAGCAGGGAATGAGAATCCTTTTTCACATTTTTGGCAGCATTGGGTATTGTCAATTTCTTTTTTTAATTTAAGTCATCTTAATAGGTGCACAGCAGTGTTTCATTTTTTCAGTGTTGAGCTTTGTTTCATTTACGTATTTGCTATTTCTACACTTTCTTTAGTGAGATGTCTGTCTAGGTTGTTTGCCCATTTTTAATTGGGTTGTTTGTTTTGTTATTGTTGAGTTTAGAGCTCATTGTATTTTGGATAAAAGTCCTTTATCAGAGATGTTTTTCAAAAATTTCTTCCCAGTCTGTGGCTTAATAGAAGTTTTTTTTTTTTTACTTTTAATAGAGCCCAATTTGGTATTTTTTCTTTTATGAGTCATGACTTTGGTATTAATATCTAGCAACTCATCTCCAAACCAAGGGAACTTTGAATTTCTCCTATGGCATCTTCTAGAAGCTTTATAGTTTGGAATTTAAATGAGGTCTATGATCCATTTTGAGTTACTATTATTTTTTTATGTTCAGTTAGTACATAATTAGTACATAATATAGTACATAATTAGTTTTTGATATAGTGTTCAATGATTCATTAGTTTCCTGTAACACCCAGTGCTCATCACAACATGTGCCCTCACCTTGTGACACATAACCCTGTTACCCCATCTCCTACCCACCTACCTTCTGTAACGCTCAGTTTGGTTCCCAGAATCCAGAGTCTCTCATGGTTTGTTTCCCTCTCTGATGTCATCCAAATCAGTTTTCCCTCCCTTCCTCTGTGGTCCTCTCTTACTCTGTGCTATTATTATGAGTGAAACCATATGATGATTATCTTTCTCTGCTTGACTTATTTCACTTCGTATAATCCCCTCAAGTTCTGTCCATGTTGATGGCTGAATAATATTCCATTGTATATATGAACTACATCTTCTTTATCCATTCAGCTGCTTCAAGACATCTTGGCTCCTTCCACAGTGTGGCTATTGTGGACATTATTGCTATGAACATTGGAGGCATCTGCCCCTTCTTTTCACTACATCTGTATCTTTGGGATAAATACCTAGTGCAATTGCTGGGTTATAGGGCCACTCTATTTTTAATGTCTTGAGAAGCCTCCATGCTGTTTTTCAGAGTGGCTGTACCAACTTGTGTTCCCACCAACAGTGCAAGAAGGTTCCCCTTTCTCCATACCCTAGCCAACATTTGTTGTTTCCTGTCTTGTTAATTTTGCCACTCTAACTGGTATAAGATGGTGTCTTATTGTGGTTTTGATTTGTACTTCCCTGATGGCTAGAGATGTTGAACATTTTTTCATGTGTCTGTTAGCCATTCATATGTCTTCTTTGGAGAAGTGTCTGTTCATGTTTTCTGCCCATTTCTTGACTGGATTATTTGTTTGTCTGTTTGTTTTTTTGGGTGTTCAGTTTGGTATGTTCTTTTTTTAAAATTAATTAATTTATTTTCAGAAAAAGAGTATTCATTATTTTTTCACCACACCCAGTACTCCATGCAATCCATGCCCTCTATAATACCCACCACCTGGTACCCCACCCTCCCACCCCCCACCACTTCAAACCCCTCAGATTGTTTTTCAGAGTCCATAGTCTCTCATGATTCACCTCCCCTTCCAATTTACCCCAACTCCCTTCTCCTCTCTAACACCCATTGTCCTCCATGATATTTGTTATGCTCCACAAATAAGTGAAACCATATGATAATTGACTCTCTCTGCTTGACTTATTTCACTCAGCATAATCTCTTCCAGTCCCGTCCATGTTGCTACAAAAGCTGGGTATTCGTCCTTTCTGATGGAGGCATAATACTCCATAGTGTATATGGACCACATCTTCCTTATCCATTCATCCGTTGAAGGGCATCTTGGTTCTTTCCACAGTTTGGTGACTGTGGCCATTGCACTATAAACATTGGGGTACAGATGGCCCTTCTTTTCACGACATCTGTATCTTTGGGGTAAATACCTAGGAGTGCAATTGCAGGGTCATAGGGAAGTTCTATTTTTAATTTCTTGAGGAATCTCCACACTGTTCTCCAAAGAGGCTGCACCAACTTGCATTCCCACCAACAGTGTAAGAGGGTTCCCCTTTTTCCACATCCCCTCCAACACATGTTGTTTCCTGTCTTGTTAATTTTGGCCATTCTAACTGGTGTAAGGTGATATCTCAATGTAGTTTTAATTTGAATCTCCCTGAGGGCTAGTGATGATGAACATTTTTTCATGTGTATGACAGCCATTTGTATGTCTTGATTGGAGAAGTGTCTGTTCATATCTTCTTCCCATTTTTTGATATGTTTGCCTGTTTCATGTGTGTTGAGTTTGAGGAGTTCATTATAGATCCTGGATATCAACCTTTTGTCTGTACTGTCATTTATATCTTCTCCCATTCCATGGGTTGCCTCTTTGTTTTTTTGACTGTTTCCTTTGCTGTGCAGAAGCTTTTGATTTTGATGAAGTCCCAAAAGTTTATTTTCGCTTTTGTTTCCTTTGACTTTGGAGACATATCTCGAAAGAAGTTGCTGTGGCTGATATCGAAGAGATTACTGCCTATGTTCTCCCCTAGGAGTCTGATGGATTCCTGTCTCACGTTGAGGTCTTTTACCCATTTTGAGTTGATCTTTGTGTATGGTGTAAGAGAATGGCCACATTTCATTCTTCTACATATAGCTGTCCTGTTTTCCCAGCACCATTTATTGAAGAGACTGTCTTTTTTCCACTGTATATTTTTTCCTGTTTTGTTGAAGATTAATTGACCATAGAATTGAGGGTCCATACCTGGGCTCTCTACTCTGTTCCACTGGTCTATGTGTCTGTTTTTATGCCAGTACCATGCTGTCTTGGTGATCACAGCTTTGTAATAAAGCTTGAAATCAGGTAACGTGATGCCCCCAGCTTTATTTTTGTTTTTCAACATTTCCTTTGCTAAGGAAATGTTGATACGTTCTTGATATATCTTGGATATGATCCCTTTATCTGAAATGACATTTGCAAATATCTCCTTCCATTTCATGGGTTGCCTCTTAGTTTTGTTGACTGTTTCTTTTGCTGTGCAGAAACTTTTTATCTTGACGAATTCCCAAAAGTTCATTTTTGCTCTTGTTTCCCTTGTCTTTGGAGACATGTCATGAACAAAATTGCTGTGGCTGATGTCAAAGAGGTTACTGCCTGTGTTCTCCTCTAAGGTTTTTATGGATTCTTGTCTTACATTGAGGTATTTCATCATGAGTTTATCTTTGAGTATGGTGTAAGAAACTACAGAACACTATGAAAGAAATGGAGGGAGACACAAAGAGATGGAAAAACATTCCATGCTTATGGATTGGAGGAATAAACATTATTAAAATATCTATGCTGCCAGAGAAATCTACACTTCCAATGCCATCCCTTTCAAAATACCATTGACATTTTTCACAGAGCTGGAAAACAATCCTAAAATTTGTATGGAACCAGAAAAGACCCTGAATTGCCAGGGGAATGTTTAAAAATAAAAACAAAGCTGGGGGCATCACAATGCCTGACCTTCAAGCTATATTACAAAGCTGTGATCATCAAGGCAGCATAGATAGGCAGAAAAACAGACACATAGATCAATGGAACAGAATAGAGACCCCATAAATGAACTCTCAACTCTATGGTCAATAATTCTTAGTCAAAACAGGAAAGAACATCCAATGGAAAAAAGACTATCTTTAATAAATGGTCCTGGGAAAACTGAACAGCCACATGAAGAAGAATGAAACTGGACTATTTTCTTACACCATACACAAAGATAAACATTCTATATTCATTAAGTTTCAGGGATTTTTTATTGAGTTTTGGGGATTTTATACACTGACAATCATGTCATCTGCTAACAATGACAGTTTTATTTCTTTGTTCTAAATCTGTATATCTTTTTCTTATCTTATTTCATTAACTACCAGTACAATATTTAATAAGAGTGGTGGGAGGAGACATACTTGTACTCTGTCTTAGGTAGAAAGCCCATAGTTTCTCAACATTAACTATGAGGTTATGAGAAGAGTTTATTTTTATAGCTTTTCTTTGTCAGATTGAGGGAGTTCCCTCCAAGTGAGAGGTTGAATTTTTGTGGTGGTTGTTTGTTTGTTTTTATCACAAAGGAGGGCTATATTTTCCAAAAAGCTTTTCTTGGATACAACAATATGATTTTCTTTAGCCTATTGATATGATGAATCACATTAATTGAAATTTTTGAATGTTGAACCATCCTCCCATACATAGAATAAATCCTACTTGGTTCAAGTTTATAATTTTGTCTATACTTTGTTAAATTTGATTTGTTAGTATTTTGTTAAGAGTTCTATTGAATTTATGTTTATGAGAACTTTCTTGTAAGTTCACTATCTGGTTTAAGCGTTTGAGTAATGATGACCTCATAGCTTCTATTTTTTTTGAAGATATTGTGGATAATTTGTATTATTTCTTCCTTTAATGTTTGGTAGAATTCATAAGTGAAACCATCTGGGATTAGCACTTTCTTTTTTGAAAGTTTAAAAGTTATTGATTCAATTTCTTTAATATATATAGCCTTATATATGTTTGTACCTTTCAAAGAATTGTCATTTCACTCAAATTTGTGAGCATACAGTTCATAATATTGCTTTATTATCTTCTTAATATCCATGGAATCAGTAATAATAGTTTCTCTTCCATTTCTCATATTACTAATTTATGTGTTCTCTTTCCACTACTCCTTTAGGTAGCCTAGAGGGTTGTAAATTTTTTTGAAAAAAAAAAAAACAGATTTTGATTTTATTGGTTTTTCTCTATTATTTCCTGTTCTCAGTTCCTTGATTTCTGCCCTGATTTTATTATTTATTTATTTTCTTCTATTTGTTTAAGGTTTTTATTGTTTTTTTTTCTCTAGTTTTCTAATGTGGAAAATTAGATTATGGATTTTAGGTTTTTTTTAAATTCTTTTCTAATATATACATTTGATGCTGCAAATTTCTTTTTAAGAACTGTTTTCTACAAATTTTGAGAAGCTGTATTTTCATTTTCATTTAGTTAAAAATATTTTAAAGCTTCTCTTGAGACATCTTCTTTAACTCGTGTGTTTAGAAATATGTTGTTTAATCTCCAAGTATTTTGAGATTTTCCAGCTATCTATGCCATTACTGATTTCCAGTTTAATTCCAATATGGTCTGAGGGCAGATATTATATGATTCTGATTCTATTGAATTTGTTAAGGTATGTGTTTTATGTCTCAATATGTGATGTATCTTGATCAATGTTCCACTTGAGCTGTAGAAGAATGTATATCATGCTGTTGAATGAAATGTCAATTAGATCCAGTAGATCAATAGACCTGTTCAGTTCAATTATGTCCTTACTGATTTTCTGTCTGCTGGACCTGTCAATTAATGATGGAGGGATGTTGGGGTTTTGAACTACAACAGCAGAATTTTTGTTTCTTTTTGCATTTCTATTGGCTTTTGACCCAGAAATTTTGATGCTCTATCGTCAAGTATATACCCATTAAGAATTGTTATGTGTTCTTGGAGAATTAATCATTTTATCATTAGGGGATTCTTCTCTTTCTTCATGATAATTTTCTGTCCTGAAGTCTGATTTATTTAAAATTAAAATAGCTACTCTAGCATTCTTTTGATTGGTGTTAGCTTGGTATAGCTATCTCCACCCCTTTACTTTAAATCTATTTTTGTCTTCATATTTAAATTGATTTTCTTATATACAACATATAGCTGTTTTCAAAAAGAATTCTCTTCAGAAGTCTTCTAATTTGTACATTTAGAATATTAATATTTAAAGTAATTATTGACATAGTTTGGTTGATATCTACCATATTTGGAACTGTTTTATTTGTTGCCCTTGTTTTATGTTTCTGTTTTTGTTTTCCATTCTTTTTCTGCCTTTTCAGTTTTAATTGAGCATTTTTTTGGTTCCATTTATTTCTTCTCTTGCCTTATCAATTATAATTCTCAAATTTTATTTTAACAGTTTCCCTAAGCTGTTTTTTTGTTTTGTTTTGTTTCGTTTTGTTTTGTTTTTGATTTAAAACTAATCCAAGTCAATTATTAAATAACACCGAACTGCTTCCTGGACAGTACAGGTAACTTATAGCAGAGTATCCCCAATGCCTCTCTCCCTTCTTCTATGACACTGCTATCATTCATTTCACTTATCCATAAGCTGTAATCATGCAATAAATTATTGCTATTGTTACTTGTAACAAACGCTTTCTATTAGATCAATTAAAAATAAGAAAAATAATGGATTATTTTATCTACCTTCTTTTATTCCTTCTCTAAAATTCTTTACTTTTATATATAAATCCATAGTTCTGACCTATATAATACTCCTTCTTTTGACAAAATTCTTTAAACATTTCTTGCAAGGCAGGACTACTGGTGACATATTGTCTAGCTTTTATTTTTCTTATTTTTTTATTTTCTATTTTTCTGAAATAAGTATGCTTATTTCTTCTTTATGTTTGAAGGATAATTTCACTGGGTTTTGAGTTTTAGGCTGGTGAATTTTTTCTTTCAATAGCTTTAAATATTTCACTCTATTCTCTTCTTGCTTTCATGGGTTTTGGAGGGAGGTCTGATGTAATTCTTATGGTTGGTCCTCTGAAGGTAATGTGTTTCTCCCAAATTCTTCTACTCCTGGCTTCTTTCAAGATCTCTTTGTCTGTTTTGTTTTTGGTTTTTTTTTCAGTTGGAATATGATGGCTCGGGTATGATATTGACTTATTTCTGGAATTTTTCCTGCGTGGTATTCCCTGAGCTTCTAGGATTTGTGGTTTGCTGTCATTAATTTTAAGTATTCCCTGCCAGTATTACTAAAAACATTTATTTTGCTCCTCTATTTCTTCTGCTTCTGGTATCCCTATTATACAAATGTCACAATTTTTGTTATTGTCTCATAGTTCTTAGATATTTTGATCCATTTTTTTTCTCCCCACTCTTTATTTCTTTTTGTGTATTAGCTTGAGAGGTTCATCTGGCACATTTTCAGTCTCACTGGTTCTTTCTTCAACTCTGTGCAGTTTGCTGCTCACAACATTCAATCTGGCCAAACTGAGTTCCTTTTCAGGAAATTCTGTGTTGGAACCATGAGAGAATGGGCAAAGCTGAACTGGTAATATGAAGACTGGAAATATCATAACTACCACGTATGACTGTGCAAACTGGCCACAGAAGGAATTTGTACTCAGGAAGGGAAGCTGAAGCAATAATGAAGACTACAGGGGAAGAAAAAGAACAAAAGTCATGAAACATCAGCATCAATGCAACCATCTTGCAATCATGAGGGAGATACATCTTGATGGCAAAATTAATGCAACCAACAATGGAAAACAGAAAGGTGGGGGAAAAAATAAGGCTCCCTGTAGACATTTTTGAGTTGGCCAATTAATCCCAAAGCTTATTCTATCAAAAGTCTTCCTGTTTTAGAAGCCAATATATTTCTTTATTCAATAAGCTATTTTATTTAGTTGGGTTTTTCCATTACTTTTTCCATTACTTAGAGACTATAGCGTTACAACTGATTCTATTTGAGGAGAGTAATTTTCATTCTATGTGACTTTTATTGAGTGAAACATTTTCATTGTTGGGGAGATTTCTTCTATCCTGAGAAACCAGTTTGGATTGTCTCTCAGGTAATGGTAAGGCAGGAGACTTCAGCTGGTCTTCTGAGCTATAAGTCCCCTATTTGAAACTTCCTCACTTTTGACTTCTCCATCCTGTGAAATTTTACTCCTCCCTCACAGCCTCAGTTGGCTTCCTTCTTCTTGTAAAGTTTTTCCGTATGACTCTAAGTGGCAACAAACTCTTTTAATAAAGTCCATGGCAGAATTGCAGTCAATAAAATGACCTCAATTAATAGTTTAAACATCATCTTCTCACGGTTATATGCAGATACTTTCTGTTTTCAAGGCTGTGTACGGTCAAAATGCTCTCAGCTGCAAATAACAAAATACACAACTAACTCCTACAGAAATTTATTGTTTCTTTAACAAGAAGTCTAGAGGACTTCAAGTGATAGTGTAAGCATCTCAATAATGATATTAAAAAGCCAAGCTCTTTTTGTTCTAACATCTTTTGCACATTTCATTTTTGTTTTCATGCTTATTGCTCATGGCAAGAGGACAGCTGCAGCTCTAGTCAACCTCCATGTTTCTCTCATAAGAAGTTCAGAAGAAAGGTTCTAGTTTGTTTGATGCCATCCTGAACCCATATTATGCTTTCTTTGCTCTGCTTGTGTAGCATGTTGCCTTTGACTTTGAGCTTGTCCCTTCATGGTTGAAAGATGGCTGCAGCTGCTCCAAGATTCTCAGGTCAAACATCAATGGTGAGAGGCCAGAAAAAAGAATGTTCCTTCCCTAATTCTCCTTGAAGGATATGGAGCACTTCCCTGGATGCCATATAGAAGGCTTTTCTTTATATATTAGCTAGATGTTCTTAATCACTAACAAGAGGAAGAGAATTATAAGCATTGGATTGGATAAATAACATATCACTCTCTGTAGGTGGAAAGGGACCTTACCTTCCCTGAAGTATGTGGCCATCTGTTAGTAAAATGAATAAGGAGAGAAACAGGTAAAAATTTTTTTTGCCATAGAAAACTTCCCTTTTCCTAGATATTGAAAAAAGAGAGGCATTGAAGTTGCACAGTCCGGATTTTTTTAAAAGTTTTTTTTTAATACTCAAACATTGCAAATACTTTACAGTAAACAACTGTATATCCATCATGTAGAATCTGTCTTTACCATTTCACTATCCTTGTTTTATTGCAATCTCATCAGTTTACATTTCTTTATCTATCCATCATTTCATTTTAGTTTTTGGTATATTTCAATTAGCAATAATCGCGCCTCGGATAAACCTCATTGGCTACGATACTGCCACTGCGCAAAGCTTAGTTTTTGGTACATTTCAAAGTAAACTGCAGGCAATAATATGCTTCATCCCAAATACTTCAGCATGCATATCACTAGAGTTCAGTCTTTTGTCTGTGTTATTTTTCTTTGAAATGCAATTTATATATGGTGGAATGCATATATTTTCAATGTATTTGGTAAATGCATGTACATATAACCCATGTAATCCAAACAGCTATTGAGTTATAACCGTTAACATTACATGAATGTTTCCTTGTGATACTTTCAAATCCATCATCACCTCTAGGCTTTCCGAGGTAACCACTGTTCTTTTTCCCACATAAATTAGATCTTTTTATTCTATAACTCCATATGACTAAAATAATAGAATATTTTCTCTTTTGTGTAAAGCTTCTTTCAAGCAGTATAATGCTTTTGAGATTTATCTGTTGTTTTTGTGTAGTAGTAGCTCATTCATTGTTACTCATAAATAATAATGCATTGTATGAATATACCATATTTTATGTTTCTACTATCCTATTAATGGATATGTGGAGTATTTCTAGTTTTTGAAAGTTATGAATAAAGTTAGTCTGAAGATTCTTATCTAATTCACTGGAATTGGTATAGTTAGAATCAGAATTTGGTGGCTTATAAGGTAGGAATATGTTTAATTTTGTAAGAAATTGTTGGAATTTTTTTCCTAAATTGGCTATAAATTTTATAATTCCACTAATAACGTATTATAGTATCAGCTTTTTGGCAATGTTGTAGAAATCATATAACCTTAGAAATGTGAGTTTATTTCTGGTCCTCTATTCTATTCCATTGATCTATTTGTCATTCCTTATGCAGCTAGCATACTTTCTTGAATAATGATTTTTTAAAATTATTTTTATTAAAATATAATGTATGATTTGTCGCAGGGGTACAGGTCTGTGAATCATCAGGCTTACCATTTCACAACACTCACTATAGCACATACCCTTCCCAATGTCCACCACCCAGCCACCCCATCCCTCTCACCCCACCCTCCAGCAACCCTCAGTTTGTTTATGAGATTAAGAGTCACTTATGTTTTGTCTCCCTCCTGATCCCATTTTTTTTTAAGATTTTATTTATTTATTTGTCAGAGAGAGAGAGAGGGAGAGAGGGCATAGGCAGACAGAATGGCAGACAGAGGCAGAGGTAGAAGCAGGCCCCCTGCTGAGCAAGGAGCCCGATGTGGGACTCGATCCCAGGACGCTGGGATCATGACCCCGGCCGAAGGGAGCCGCTCAACCAACTGAGCCATCCATGCGTCCCCTGATCCCATTTTGTTTAATTTTTTCCTTCCCTACCCCCCAACTCCCCCACCCTGCCTCCCAAATTCCTCACATTAGAGAGATCATATGATAATTATTTTTCTGATTGACTTATTTTGCTCAGGATAATACTCTCTAGTTCTATCCACATCATTGAAAATGGCAAGATTTCATTTCTTTTGATGGCTGCATAGTATTCCTCTGTGTGTGTGTGTGTGTGTGTGTGTGTGTACATATATACACATACACATACCACATCTTCTTCATCTATTCATCTGTTGATGGACATCTAGGCTCATTCCATAGTTTGGCTATTGTGAACCCTGCTCCTATAAACTTGAATAATGATTTTTAATAGAAAATCTTGACATAGGAAAATATTAATTTCTTAATTTCTTCTTTTTCAGTATGCTTTTGATATTTGATGTTCTTTGCATTTTAATATATATTTTAGAATTAGCTTGTTACCAATGTCTCTAAAAAACCTGTTAAGATTTTCATTTGGATTTCTTGAAGTCTATAGTTCAATTTGAGAGGAAATACATTAAAAACATTGAATATTTTTTTAAAAAGTCTTTTTAATCCATTAACATGGTACATCTCTCCATTTATTTAGTTATTCTTTAAAGTCTTTTAGGTCTTCTTTGCAGTTTCCAGTGTGGAGGCATTAAACATCTTTCATTAACTTTTATTTTTAAGTATTTGATTTATTTTAATGCTATTGTAAATGGAGTTAAAAAAATCTCCTTCTCTGATTGTTTATTGCTAATTATAGAAACAGATTATTTTTGTGTACGATCTTTTACCCTACAGCATTGATAAATTCATTTATCAGGTGTGTAAGTTTTTTATAGTTTTTGTTTTGTGGTTTCACTGAAGATTTTTATATAAACAATCATGCTGTCTGTAAATAAAGGCAGGTTTACCTTTTCCTTTCTAATTATGTGAATTTTATTTCTTTTTATTGCCTTATTGCACTGGCTAGGATCTCCAGGTAAAATGTTAAATGATTTGTTGAGAGCTAACATCTGTGCTTTGCTCCTCATATTACATAGAAAGCTTTGAACCTTTCACAGTTGGGTATGATGTTAGCTGTAGGGTTTTAGAGGTTCTTAATTAGACTTAGAAGTTTCCTTCTATTCACAGTTTTCTGAATTTTTCTTGGCAGTGGGAGTTGAGTTCAGTCAGTTTCTTTTTTTCCTGCACCTATTGAAAAAATTGTACAAATTTACCTGTTATTCCGGGGAATAGACACGGGGGAGAGCATTTGCAATGGAATGGCAAAGTTCTACTTCATTGATGACTCTTATCAGATGCCCACACCCAGGTACTACTAAGGATCATGGGAAGAATGACCCCATATCCCCATCTGTAACTCAATTAGCACACAATAGGGGAAAGCAGAAGCTGATGGATAGGAGGAAACAAACCATTGAGCTTCTATTTGAAGTTCTCCAGTGATGGGAAACTCACTAATGACTATAGCTGCCAACTTCTTCCTTACAAAATTCTGAAATGAAGTTTGCCCTTTGAATAGGCCCAGGTCTGTCTCTGCTTATGGCTTCCTCCAATTCTTCTGTTTTATACCAAGAGAGTTTTTGTTATTTTTATACCAAGTTTTATACCAAATTTTATGTGTCAGTTTTATACCAAGAGAGTTTGTGTTATTTACATTGAATGAGTTCTAAATCATTTCATTCTAAAATAAGTGATGCTAGTCTACCACTTACAAGACCTCAAGAGTCTTCTGTTCCCTATCTAAATAAGCCCAAACACTTTTGCCTGGTAGCAATGGTCCTGTATCAGAGGGAGAGGAAGGCAAAGAGCCAGGCACACTGGAGCTTCATGCAATTTCAAGAGCAGGCACAGAGACCTCACAAGGCAGCAGCGAAGTTGGCTACTGACCAAAGTCCAGGTCCTAAGATCTGCACCTGTCGTGGCAGTTTCTGCCTTCTTCAATTACATCAGCTTTATCTTCAAGTTGGTGTCCACTTGATCCTGAAATAGATGCAGTAATTCCTGGAAAAACAGAGAGGATTCCCTTCACTCAATAGTAACTCTTTTGCTATTTTGCTATGTTTCCATTCACTTTTGATTTCTCAGGGTTAAGGTATGGCTATTTCCAATAAATCTTGCAAATCAAGATTTTGATAAGACTAATAAATGTTCACATCAATTAATTAGCTGGAGGAATTGCAGACAAGCATGGCCATATTAGGTAATGCTTAGTAATTATAACCTTAGTGTGATTCATTTTCTTTAAAAAATGAGGCTTAGGGATGTTAAGAGATTTTACTAATGCCACTAAGCAATTTGATAACAGAGCTGTGCAATCTGTACTTCTTAACACAGATTGGAATATTGAGCTTGTATGCACACATTTGTTCATTTGTGCTTTCCTTTAGATATGTAGTTAATGTCATAGCTTGAAAAAGTGCTAAGAACAGGCCATGCAGACATCTCTTTACTGGGTGCAGGGAATTCCCTATGACTAAAACAATAACCTCCTCAATTTTACTATGAAGCTGTGAGGTCAGACAGACCTCAAGTTTAATCACACTTTCTTCACTTACTGATCTTTGGGAAGTGATTTAGTATCTCTGAGCCTCAGTTTTCCCATCTGGATAACAGAATATTTCAAAAGCTGGGTTTTCTCAATTTTAACATTATGGAAATTTTGGACTGGATAATTTTTATTATGGGGCAAGCTGTGCTGTACTAAACATCCTGTGTCGACAGAAGTTTAGCAGCATCCCTGGTTTCTTTCCATCAAATGCCAGTCACACACTGCCCATACGCACAAATTACGACAACCCAAAATAGCTCCAGGGATCCCCTCATATCCCCGGAGAACACTACAGCAAGTATTAACTAACGCATATTCAAATCTTCAAACAGTGCTTGGCTCAGTGAAACTATTCACAGGTGTTAGTGTTAATACCTCTTCCCTGATCCCCACACCCTTCACCCTTGGTCAATTCCATCTACCATCATTCCTCTATTCTGAGACCCTGAGATTTGCTGGGTTTGGATCAGCTCTTCGATTCTGCTTTTTAGCCACCGAAATGGATGAAAATTGAAAGCATACCTGATGGTATTATTTTCAAAGCTGCCTCATATACTTTCCTTCACAATTTAATGGACTCATTCACAAATTGTAGGTACAGCTAAAAAATAACATGTATTATGTTCAATAGCTGTGATTTTATTTGTGGGGGAAGGCTGTGATTTTTTTTTTTTAAACCCAGAAGCAAATGCATGGTTAAAATGTGGATTTTGGGTGCAACCAGCAGACTTAGGATATATTACAGAGAAAACTGAGTCAGTATAGGGCCACTGATTGCTGAGCATAGAACAAAAGGTCCACTGTGGAAGGATTTCAAAGCTCCTGATAAAAATGCAGTCCTCATGAAGTGGGGACAGTGAAAGATAAATGTCCACATATAGTAGAGGTTTTGATTTTCAGGTTGGTGGAAGAAAGATCCACATTCAGGATGACTGAATGAAGGGTACTCTGAGAAGTGAATGGAGTGGTGGTCAGAGCTCTCAATGTTCACAGGGAAGCTCTGAGGGTCAGCCTGCCTGGAAAATGGGTTTGGGACATGGGTGGACATCTGGCTCTGGTCATTAAAGCAGAAGTATAGTTCTGAGCTCATCCATCACATTCTACCGAGGCAGAGGCAGATCTGGGGTGTGATTTTGAAATCATGGTTGTGATGATAAAACGAGAAACCAGGTAGGAGGAAAACCTCAGGCAGTGGGTACCTGGTCCTAATCTGGACATCTCTGTTTTTAATAAATCTCTCTGGAGTCTCTGGTGGATATGCTTTGTGTAAGTCTCAGAAGTGTCATTAATACTGGAGGGCTATGTACTTGAATAGCTCTTTGGTCCTGGGTTCAGCCAGCAGAAGACCTTCATGACAGCTACATTATCATGCAGCAAATATGTAATTCCAGCCTTAAAATGTCTAGGTGTATATTTTTGTACTTATATCCCAGATAAGAAAATTGAGTCTCAAAAAAAAAAAAAAAGCAACCAAAAAACAAAAACCAAACAATGGTGATAAGCTATAAAGAATATAGATTCAAACTCAGTTCTGTTTTCTCTCCAAAAGCTATGCTAAGGCTGTCTGGTTGGTTGAGAAAGGCCAGTTTAAACCAGATTTCAGGTAAGGAGAAGCTTGTTCTGTGGGGATAATATAGCCATGTACATAGCCCAGTGCATCTCTATCCTGAGCCACTGAGAGTCTGCTCACAGGATCTTCTGAGACTCCCCAACTTCTGCTCACACTTTAAGCATTAGCCATAAAAAGTTCCTGTGATTCTCAGTCCTCAATGCTGACTGGCTTACATGGGCACTTATTCAAAATGGAGATGCCAAGACCCTACCCTGGAGCTTCCGACACAGTGGGCATGGGGACATGACACCTCTGGACAAACCATTCTATGAAAAGTTCCCCCACAGATTGGATATGCCACCAGCTCCCATTCACGTCCTTTTCTCTCTGTGTGGGACACCTCTTGCCACCCCTCACCTCAGCTGAGTCCTCCTCATCCTCAGTTCAGCTCACCCCTCCAGCTGACCCAGCAGATTGAGCTTAGAGCACCTCCTTGGGCTCTCAGCATCGCCCACCTCAAATTTTAATTTCCATCTCAGCAGGTAGTAAACTGGATATTGAAATCATGTCTGCTTGTTGATCTCTGCTACTTTCTAGGAGAGTGGTTCTCCACTGGGGGTGATTTGGTCTCTCATGGGACATTTGATAATGCCTGGAGACATTTTTGATGGTTACAACTCAGACAGGGATGCTACTGGTCTCCAGTTGGTTGAAGCTGGGGTACTGCTAATCATCCTTCAATGTACAGAAAAGCCTTGCAACAAAGAATGATCCGTTTCCGATGTCAGTAGTGCTGCAGGGGAAAAGCTTTAATACCAAACCCCTTCTCTCTGTTTACTAGCTGTGTACCCCAAGCAGGTTTCTCATCTTCTCTGTGGCTGGCACCTCCTTCTATAGCATGGGTTTGCTGAAAGCCAGCTGTAGGAGGATGAAATGAGTTTGCACATGTAAAGTGCTTATAATGATGCAGGGCAGGCAGTATGTCAGTGACTGTTCACTGGACACACAACACGATTCCCAGTGGAGTGTAGAGCCTTTGGGGAGTAACAGCCCTGCTGACTATATTCCATGCAACATCCCCTCTGATGGACTTCCCCAGCCTTTGAAAACCCCTTTCCTCTGTTCCATGTTTACATTTCAAACTCACCTGGCCAGTTGGGAGTTCAGTGGGTTTAACCTTGACTTACTGGTTAACTCCCCTCCAGAAAGCAAGGCAGGTAATCACTTCAGAGCCTCCCTGGCGGATTTATTTAGGTTATGTAGGCTCCTCCTTCCCACTCCAGGCCTGTTTGGATGCAGATGTTCTGTGACCCCTCCCCTGGGTGCCATGGGTGCCTCCAGCCCTCTTCAAATGTGCCCCAAGGCCTTCCTCCTCAGGCCCTTGGCTATACCCTGGAGATACAAAGCAAAATAAGACATATGCTATGTTTGTCTATAGGAAACTTACAGACAAGCTGAACACACCCAATAGGTGTCAGTGCTCACAACAGGATACCTTCTTAGTCATCAAACTTCTAGAATCTGGGTTTGAATGTCTGGAGCAGAAAGTCTGGCTGGACAAGAGGATGCCAGCTCATATGCACTGCCACTCTGTTGGATGTACTACCGAACGTCTTCGTAAATACCACACTCGCAGCACGAGGAGTGTGGGGACAGTTTATACTGTCTTCCTTTCACCGCTGAAAAACTATAGCTTAGAGAGGTAAGTAACTTTCTCAAGGGAGAGGGACAAGGGAGTGCCTCTTTTTCCACATGTGACAGTAATAAGTGACCCCCACTTCACTGCCTACCTCTTCCTCTTCTTGTACTTGGGCATCTTGGGATCCTCCTGATCCTACCAGTCCTTCTCTGTGTCTGGTGGCCACCCATGAGCCTATGAATATGTCTGTCTAAAGGAACACACCATCTGTCCTACCCCAGTCAGCCTTGGCCATGCTGGCTTGGTCATTTTACTGGGAAGACAGTCTGGCCCTTGCCTCCAGAGGTAAACTGCTTCCCTCCACCAGCCTATGCTGTTGATCTGACTGGTTTGTTCAGTGCTCCCAACCTTGCAAATCATTGCCCAGGGTTGTCTTCAGTGCTGTCAAACCTGCTTATCTGACGAGGAAGGCTGGAGGAGCCAGGCTATAAAATTAAATGAAATTACTGCAGAAACTAGGGTGTTGGTGACAATGAGGTGGAATTATAACTTGGAGAATGGCAAGGGAGGTTTATGATACCCCAATGCTTATCTGCAAAGTCATTATTCAAAAGGCTCCTGTTTTCCCTAATGTCCATGCTTAATATCATCCTTTGCCAGCTACAGGGGGCTCACTGGCCTCTGCATAATGTTCTTCACAGATGAATAGAATTTGAACATTAGAGGGTCTCTGTTTTAACTAGCTCAATGCTGTCATTAGATGGATGGAGAAGCTCAGACTCATAGAGGTGCTGAGCTTGCCTCACTGTTCCAGAATATGTGAGTGACAGAAGTAATCAGTCAACCTCAGATCCCTTGGCTCATAGTTTGGTGGCTCTTTCCTTGCCATTTTGGAGCATTTTGTAATATAAAAAATTGTATCCACATACCACTGTGAATTAGTATTTAAACACAGAGCTAGGAAACAAGAGTGAGACACAAGGGAGAACAGGGTTGCAATGAGGTTTTAACCATGTTCACTGCATCGCATTCTCTCCCTCTGCAAGGAGCTCCCAGCCTAAGCCAGACCTCAAAAACCTACCCTTGCCACCCAAATCTTACACCAATAAGCACTTTTTTTTTGGTGTCTTTTTTCTTTTTTTTTTTTTCTTTCGGATCTTAGGAGAACAGAAAGCATAATGCACAGTGCCTGCCCTCAGTGAGTTCTGAGTCCACTGGGGAAGCAGACAAGTAAGCAAATTACCTTCTAAATGGATGCCTTTTGCAAGAGAAATGTGCAGAGAACTGGGCAGACAGTAATGCTCGTAAGAGTAAATGTTATCGGTGGCTGTCTGGAAAAGCTTCCTGGAAGAGGTGATCCTGACCAGGAAAGCATTCTAGCCTGGTATGACATGGACAGCTCATTACCCAGAACTGTGGCTTTTCTTGTATACTGTATTGCTTCTTTCCTTGGTGTGATCTTGAGGAAAAGGCCAAGATCTTTCCTTGTACATTTTTGGGTCTTTGTCTTCTCATAGCTCAGGTTCATAAATGTTTAGGTGCTCAAAATGGATGGATCAATGGTGCATCATCATGTAGAACATGGTCTTGGGCTCATTGTATGTCAAATGGAGATGATGATGCTTACCTTGAAGGGTCACGGGATTTTAAATCCTATGAAGCTCCTGGAATAGTTCTTGGCATAGAGAAACTGAGTGCTTTAGGGGCTGTTGTAATGCACCTTTCTTTCATGGCAGTATGCATGCTGTTATTTACAGTGCCTAAACCCATGTTTTCAGGGTTGCAACGTTTTTATTTTTCTTTTAAGAAATAGCAAATCTGGGACTCTTTCACAAAGCTGTTCTGGATTAATGGGAACAGTAGAGGAAAGAGCTACCTGCATGGGGTGTCCCTGGTGGCACTCATTGCAGAGGTGGTGGAAAATCAGCCTCTGTCCTCCTCCAGGCAATGAAATCCTGCTGTGAGACCAGGTGCAGTTAATTTCCACCAAGTTTTCTGGTTTTGGGGGATGTGTGGTGAGATTTCAGTCTAATGAGCTTTCAAATTTAGCTGGAATTTTTAGAAAATGCTGTGTATGAGATTTAATTCATGATGATCTGGAATAGTTCTGACCAAGTCAGTGTTTGTGGAAGGAGAGCCTGTGTGAAAAGCATGGATTTTAGAATTGCACTGGGTGGATTCAAATTCTAACCTAACCACGTAGAGATAGAGAGATTTTGGCAATTCCTTAAGCTCTGAGTCTTAGACTCCTCATCTACAAAATCAGGATATAAACATTGACTGTGCAATCACCACATGGATTGTATGAGATTTCATGTGTACTTGACTCACAATACCAATGACCCCACTTCCTGTGTCCTCACTCAGAAGGCTTGTCATTTCCTTACACCACTAATGATCAGTCCCTCCACAGGCTGGCTAGCAGAGGATGGTCCCCGAGCCCTGTCTTGTACCAGGCCTTCTCTCACATGTCTCAAATGTGTTCTGATCCTAAGCTCTGGATGAGAGAGAGCAAGCTTTGGAGTCCCTGTCTCAGCATCCTCCATGTTGGCAGGAGGACCTGAACTCAGCATGTGTTCCTGGCCACCCAGACATATACTAAAACATACCAACACCTCTAGGCTTTTCTAGTCTCTTGCAGTGAAAAGGCACTGGTTAAAAGGGAATTTTCAAGCAATAATACAATTAGCTTTGAAAATGGTTAGGCCATTCCATTGCAAGAAATGTTTAAAAAAAAAGCTAAAAACCAAAACAAAAAACTAATCACCCTTCTAATTTTAGGGTTACCTTTGCCTTTGGAATTCAAGATGGATGGTTTTCTTGCCCATGGTCACCTCTCCTCAGAATTCAAGAAACTCCTTCAATGATCATCTATTTTTCTTCCCAGTGATTCTTTAAAAAAATTAATTTAATTTAGCTTAATTTAATTATTTATTTTTTTTCAGTGTTCCAAAATTCATTGTTTATGCACCACACCCAGTGCTCCATGCAATAGGTGCCCTCCTTAATACCCACCACCAGGCTCACCCAACACCCTACCCCCCTCCCCTCCAAAACCCTCAGTTTGTTTCTCAGAGTTCATAGTCTCTCATGGTTTGTCTCCCCCTCTGATTTCCCCCAACTCACTTCTCCTCATTCCTTGAACCTGACTTCAAGGGTTTTATGGAGTTCAAGATAGAGACAAGCAGGTGTGACTGAGCTGTGACAGAGGGAGGCACTGGGTCAGGGTAACCTTCTAGCTCCCTTCTATGACAGACTTTAGAGAAAGGCTCAGCACCACTAAAACAACTAGAGAATTACAAATTTATTTATTTGAGCACCTTGGAGATGCCTTATGTGACATTCTGACCCAGTTTTTTCAGGCAAAAAATAGTCCTACAGACAGGCGGTGAACATATGAATGAGAGCAAACTGTAAGCCCTAAATGTAGAAACTACTTCCCAACTTTTCTCCTAACACAGGTGCCCTCGCCTCAAAGAACTTGTCTTTCACAAGTGGCTTTTTTAGATTTCAGAAAGTCCCTAAAATTATCAGGTTTTCATTGCTTCAGTTGTAACTATGAATAACTTGGGGAAAAAAATGTTCTGGGTGAGGGAGCTGTGGAATTAGAGCTGTCTGTAGGTTTCTTAAGATCATTATATGTTGGAGCAGGAATAATTTTTACTGGGGAATTATGTTATATGGATGACCGTCTCTGTCCTGCCTCCTTACTGGCTGGGGAAACTGGACCTTTGAACTTTTCATATATGAATGAGGGTATCTTTCACCCAATATCTCACAGAGATTTTCCTATGTCAAAACATTGTCTACCTTATTTACTTCAGTGACTTTTAATGTATTTCCAAGAATCCATTTAACATAATTTATTTAACAATTCTCTTATTGATAGCTGTCTTTTATTTTCTATAAAAACAATGGTCCAATGATCCAGCTTATCTATGATTCTATGGAAAGTTTGGAGAGCATTTTTCTAGAATAGATTCAAAGTAATTGATTTGCTGATTAAATGACAAGGACATTTAATATTTTATTTTTTTCTACAAATTATCCCCCATTGATGCTGTATTTAACTTACACTTTATCTGCCTATATAGTTCAATTTATCACAGCATAGCAAGCTCTACATTACCACGTCCATTTTAAAGATGAGGGGAACTGGAGTCAGAGAGGTTAAGTAAGGTTTCGAAGGCATTAAATTCTCCAATGGGGAATTGACCGAGGTCAGCTTCTGTTTGTTTCACTGTCCACACTATACAGCTTCTCTCCGGGTTACTGGTTTTCATGACCCATGGAAAATAAGAGTTGACTAAAGATGGAGTGAGAGAAGGCGGCAGGGATTCTGGAGAACATGCATGAGGATTGGAAAAATAACATCATGGGATCCGTGTAAGACCACAGCTATCCAAATCTTTTTTCTTTTATTAAATATTATATAAAAATAATATTTATAAAATATGCATAATAAATGTAAAATAATAATACAATGAATGCCAACATATCCCCCACACAGTTTAAAAAACAGAATATTACTGTGATCTTTAAAGCCCTGTGAGTATCTCTTTCTAACCCCATCTTCTCTTTCTCCAGAAGTAGCCACTCTACAGAATACGTGTTTTTTTTTTTTTTTTTTCCTTGCATTTCTTGTTTAACAACTATGGCTGTTTCTGTGGCAGGGCCACCACATAATGCTTTAGAGCGCATGCGCTGTAACCGTCCAGGACTTATTTACTGAAGTGGTGCAGCACACGGCTGGCTCAGCTCTGACTTGCAGCCCACAAATAAAATAATGCTTAGTGCTACGAATTTTAAATTTTATTTAGATGGAATTGTACCATATGTACTCTTCTGCAGCTTGCTTTATACTGCTCAGTGTACTCTTCTGAGAGTGAGTCACCAGATGCTCATGGCTGTAGTTCATTTATTTTCCACTCTGTACAGTACCGCGTGGTATCAATGTACCAGTCTCTATGCATTTTCCTGTCTTTGGGCATTTGGCTTGATTCTGAGGTTTTGCTATTGTACAGTGCTGCTATGAACATTTTGTAGATATTTCCGAGAGCATATGTATGCATGTGCTTCCATTCAACCCTAGGAATGGAATGCCTGTATCTTGAAAGTGCACAACTTCAATTTTACTAGATAATGCCAGATTGTTACCCCACAGTACTGGATGGGTTTTCTGAACATCCTTGCCAAAACTTGATTTTGTCAGATTTGAGAAATTCTGCCAATCCTATCGGTGTAAAATGGCATCTGATTGTGGTTTTTATTTGAATTTTCCTGATTAATCACGAATTGAACTTTTTTTTCATATTTTCATTAGCCATTAGAGATTTTCTTCCCCCGCCCCAAAGTATTCTTTCAAGTCTTTTGCACATTTCTCTTTTGCATTACCTTTTTCCTGTTGATTTATAGCAGATTTTTTTTATTAATTTGTATTCTAGTTCTTTGTCAGTTGTATATTTTGCAAATATGCTTTCCCAATTTGTGGCTTACATACATTTTTACAATGGTTTCTTATGATGAAGAGAAGTTTTTATTTTTAATATGTTTACATTTATTTTTTCTTTATGATTTGCCTTTTTGGAATCTTAAGATATCCATCCCTATCCTGCCAGTCATAAAGATAGTCTTCCATATGGTATTCTAAGATGTTTATAGCCTCATGTATACATTTACATCTTTAAAGCATCTGGAATTAATTTTTATGTATGGTATGAGGTAATACTCTATTTTTTCTTTTTTTTTTTCCTCTCCTTATGTGGATCACTGATTGTCTTAGGCCAGAAAAGCTTATGCTTTCCCCTATTGTGCATCATTTTCATAGGCGAAGATCTGTGCGTGGGCTTTCTCTCCTGCTTAGTCTGTGTACTAATGCATCCCTGCACCAGTGCCACGCAGTCTTAGTTATCATGACTTCTTAATAAATCAGGTGAGGTAGGACTCCTTACCTGGGTTCTTCTTTAGGGGTATGTTCAGGACCTGAGCCGAAGGCAGAGGCTTAACCCACTGAGCCACACATGCACCCCATTCCATATATGTTTTAAAAACTGCTTGTCAAGTACCACAAAATAACTGAAGGTTTGAATTGGATTTGCACTGAACTGTGTATCATTTTGGAAATAATTGGTAACTTTAAGCAGTGCAGATTTCCGAGCCATGAAAGTGATCTAGTCCTTCATTTATTTGGATCTTCCTTTATATATTTTAGTATAGCTTTATTTGTTTACAGAAAACTCAAGATTTTGTGCTAAACTTATTCATAGGAACTTTATAATTTCAAGGTATTTAAATAATATTTTATTTAATTATAGTTTGAAGATGTTTGCCATGTTGTGTATATATTTAAATCGACCTGTGTTAAATGCATTTTTAATTCTAATAATTTATCTGTCTACTTTAACAATTGCGTTATCTACAGTTTCCTCTCTCCCTTTCTTTCTCTTTCCTCCCCCTTCTTCCTCCTTCTCTTCTTCCTCCTTCCTTTTCTTTCATTCTTCTTTTCCTTCCTTCCTTTTCTCTCTATCACTCTTTCTTTTCATATTCTTTGTACTTCCTTTTCTTATTGGATGGGAAATAACCAGCATATGTTGAGTAGAAATGGTAACAACAGGAACCTTTGTTTTTCCTGTTCATAAAGGAAATGATTATAGCATTTTGTTTGTTTATTTGTTTAGTATGATGCTTGTTTCAAGGTGTTGTGGATATATTTTGCCAGCTTCAGAAAATTCACTTCTACTTTCAGTTTACTAAGTATTATTAATTTTTAAATCATAAATGGAATTTTTTTCACTGAGCAAATATTCTCTTTCAAACTGTTAATATAGAACTTACCAAAACTGATTTCTATGTTAAATTACACGGCTTTTCTACTGGCATATTGCGTTACCATATTTATACATTTTGGATTCAGTTTGATAACATTTATTTGACTTTTTTTGAATAAATTTATGAAATAAAACTATAGTTTTATTTTCTTATAAAATGAGTTGTAAATTTTTTCCACTGTTTTATCCTCCATAATATTGGTTTAGGATTACTTGTCCCTGGACAGAACTAATAGGGACAAACCATTGGAAACCCATATTTTCTCTGTAGAAAGACATCTAGCTGCTGATTTAATTTATCAAATATTTATAGGGTTATTTACATTTTCTATTTCTTCTGGTGTTGATTTTTGTTATATTTTTAAGTAATCTGCCCATTTGCTACATCTTCAAGTTTATTATAAAGTTAGTCATGAAATATTTTTATGTTCTGCAAATTTGTGGTTATACGCATTTGCTATTTCTAATACTGACTATTTCTTCCAATTAATGTTACAAAGTATCTGTTTTTAATTGGATTACTCTTTGGTCTATTTTTCTTTCTTCCCATTTATGTTGTAAACTCTCAATCTGGATTCTTTGCTCATTAAATTTCATTTTTTTTAAGTTTTCTAATATAAATTATTAGGTTATATATTTCCCTCTAAATACTATTCTAGCTGAACTCCACAATTTTGTCAAGCTGTAGTCTCCTTGTTGATCAATTGGATGTATTTTTAACAACTATGATTTATTTGATCCATAAATTATTTAAGTTGCATTTTAAAAATAATTTTCATCTTTTCTTATTGCTTTCTAATTTGTAAGAGTATAAAGATATAAGAGAAATTCTAATTTTTAAGGCTATCAAGTATTTAAGTAAATCTTTTTTGTTATTGATATCTAACTAATTATATTAATTTTTTGATGTTTGAGTTATGGTCCTGTTGATCAATATTTATGTTGCCTAATATTTATATATTATTTATATATTATTAATATTCTCTACTGGCTGTGTTAATACACTAGCTAAGTGTCTTTAAGCTTACTAGTTGCATTATTACAACTTTATGAATGCTGATTATTTTTCCTGACATATCTTTTTTTTTTTTTTAAAGATTTTATTTATTTGTTTGACAGAGAGAGATCACAAGTAGGCAGAGAGTCAGCAGGTAAAGTTGTTTTTCTCATGGAACATTCAAAGTATTATTCCACTGTCTTCAGACCTGTATTTGCTTTTTGGCATTCCTTTATTGATAATCTGTCTTTTCTCTGAAGATTTTTAAGATAGTCTCTTTCTCCCTTTGGTATTGTGCAGTTTCACAGTTACATTTTTAAGTGTGGGCTTTATTTTTTAAAAATTTTTATTCTACTTGACATAAATTTGCTTTTATAAGTAGTGATGTCTTTTAACAGTTCTGAAGTATTTCACTCATAGCTTTTCTTTTTTTTTATTATGTTATATTAGTCACCATATGGTACATCATTAGTTTTTGATGTAGTCTTCCATGATTAGTTGTTTGAGTTTAATACCCAGTGCACTCATAGTTTTTTTCAAATATCTCTCCCCATCTCTCACAACACACTTCTGGATTTCCAATCAGATAAAGACTAGGCTTTTTTATTCTCCATGTCTTCTCATCCTCCTTTGTTATTTCCTGACTCTGGGATTCTAGACTGCATTATAGAAAACTTTAGATCTAGCTTTTGTTTTCTTAAATATCTCTTAAACTTCTAAAATTTTTATGTTAAAACCTTCTATTGTGCTCTTTAATTGTTATACATTCTTGAGCACCCTTGTTTCTTGTCAAATGGATTGTTCATCTTCTCAAACACTATTTTTTCTTTAAATCCATTAAATATACATATTTTACATTCTTGCTGGTAATTCTGAATCTGAAGTTGGTATAAATGTGTCATTACTGCCAATTCTCCTGCTGATCACTGCCAATTCTCACTGAGGGTGCCTGTTTTCTGTGTGTGTGTGTGTGTGTGTGTGTGTGTGTGTGTGTGTGTGTATTTTGACTGTGAAATCAGAATCCTTGGCAGTTCATTTGGGGGGACTCTACCAAGCTTGTGTTGAATATTTTCTTTTACTGCTTATCTGGAATTTATGTTTTAAACTGAGCTTTAAACTTGAGTTTTTTCAGACCTTTCAGGTAGAGTTGACTTATGCTGCAATTTGAGTGAGAACAAGATTTTCTTTTTAAAAATTTTGTTTATTTACTTGTGTGTGTGTGAGAGAGAGAGAGAGAGAAAGAGAGAGATCTGAGAGAGCACAAACAGGGAAGGGAGGCAGAGGGAGGGATAAAGAGACTCCCTGCTGAGCAGGGAGCCCCAAGGGGGTCTCAATTACACGACCCTTGGATAATGACCTAAGTTGAAGGCAGATGCTTAACTGAGCCACCCAGTTCCTTCTCCAAGAGAACAAGATTTTGTCAACAATTCTCAGGGTAGATTTTCTTTCTTTCATTCAGCGCTGTGACTCAGATGGGTATGTTTCATAATTTTCCTTCTGGGTAGATGTGGATCTGAGTAAGTGGCAATCAGTACAGAATATATGTTTATTCTTTTTTTTCTAATTTTAAATTTTTAATTTTTTAAATACATATAATATATTTTTATCCCCAGGGGTACAGGTCTGTGAATCGCCAGGTTTACACACTTCACAGCACTCACCATAGCACATACCCTCTCCAATGTCCATAACCCCACCCCCCTTCTCCCAACCCCTCTCCCCCCAGCAACGCTCAGTTTGTTTTGTGAGATTAAGAGTAACTTATGGTTTGTTTCCCTCCCAATCCCATCTTGTTAATTTATTCCTCTCCTAACCAATTAAGCCCCCATGTTGCATCACCACTTCCTCATATCAGGGAGATCATATGATAGTTGTCTTTCTCCGCTTGACTTATTTTGCTAAGCATGATACGCTCTAGTTCCATCCACGTTGTCGCAAATGGCAAGATTTCATTTTTTTTGATGGCTGCATAGCATTCCATTGTGTATATATACCACCTCTTCTTTATCCATTCATCTGTTGATGGACATCTAGGTTCTTTCCATAGTTTGGCTATTGTGGACATTGCTGCTATAAACATTTGGGTGCACGTGACCCTTCGGATCACTACGTTTGTATCTTTAGGGTAAATACCCAGTAGTGCAATTGCTGGGTCATAGAGTAGTTCTATTTTCAACTTTTTGAGGAACCTCCATGCTGTTTTCCAGAGTGGTTGCACTACCTTGCATTCCCACCAACAGTGTAGGAGGGTTCCCCTTTCTCCGCATCCTCGCCAGCAACTGTCATTTCCTGACTTGTTGATTTTAGCCATTCTGACTGGTGTGAGGTGATATCTCATTGTGGTTTTCATTTGTATTTCCGTGATGCCGAGTGATATGGAGCACTTTTTCATGTGTCTGTTGGCCATCTGGATGTCTTCTTTGCAGAATTGTCTGTTCATGTCCTCTGCCCATTTCTTGATTGGATTATTTGTTCTTTGGGTGTTGAGTTTGTTAAGTTCTTTATAGATTTTGGACACTAGTCCTTTATCTGATATGTCATTTGCAAATATCTTCTCCCATTCTGTCAGTTGTCTTTTGGTTTTGTTAACTGTCTCCTTTGCTGTGTAAAAGCTTTTGATCTTGATGAAATCCCAATAGTTCATTTTTGCCCTTGCTTCCCTTGCCTTTGGCGATGTTCCTAGGAAGATGTTGCTGCGGCTGAGGTCAAAGAGGTTGCTGCCTGTGTTCTCCTCAAGGATTTGGATGGATTCCTTTCTCACATTGAGGTCCTTCATCCATTTGGAGTCTATTTTTGGGTGTTGTGTAGGGAAATGGTCCAATTTCATTTTTCTGCATGTGGCTGTCCAATTTTCCCAACACCATTTATTGAAGAGGCTGTCTTTTTTCCATTGGACATTCTTTCCTGCTTTGTCGAAGATTAGTTGACCATAGAGTTGAGGGTCTATGTCTGGGCTCTCTATTCTGTTCCATTGATCTATGTGTCTGTTTTTGTGCCAGTACCATGCTGTCTTGATGATGACAGCTTTGTAATGGAGCTTGAAGTCCGGAATTGTGATGCCTCCAACTTTGGCTTTCTTTTTCAATATCCCTTTGGCTATTCGAGGTCTTTTCTGGTTCTATATAAATTTTCGAATTATTTGTTCCATTTCTTTGAAAAAGATGGATGGTACTTTGATAGGAATTGCATTAAATGTGTAGATTGCTTTAGGTAGCATAGACATTTTCACAATATTTATTCTTCCAATCCAGGAGCATGGAACATTTTTCCATTTCTTTGTGTCTTCCTCAATTTCTTTCATGAGTACTTTATAGTTTTCTGAGTATAGATTCTGTGCCTCTTTGGTTAGGTTTATTCCTAGGTATCTTATTGTAAATGGGATTGACTCCTTAATTTCTCTTTCTTCTGTCTTGTTGTTGGTGTAGAGAAATGTAACTGATTTCTGTGCATTGATTTTATATCCTGACACTTTACTGAATTCCTGTATATGTTTTCCACATATAGTATCATATCTGCAAAGAGTGATAGTTTGACTTCTTTGCCGATTTGGATGTTTTTAATTTCCTTTAGTTGTCTGATTGCTGAGGCTAGGATTTCTATACTATGTTGAATAGCAGTGGTGATAATGGACATCCCTGCCGTGTTCCTGACCTTAGCGGAAAAGCTTTCAGTTTTTCTCCATTGAGAATGATATTTGCGGTGGGTTTTTCATAGATGGCTTTGATGATATTGAGTTATGTGCCCTCTATCCCTACAGTTTGAAGAGTTTTGATCAGGAAGGGATGCTGTACTTTGTCAAATGCCTTTTCAGCATCTATTGAGAGTATCATATGGTTCTTGTTCTTTCTTTTATTGATGTGTTGTATCACATTGATTGATTTGCGGATGTTGAACCAAACGTGCAGCCCTGGAATAAATCCCACTTGGTCGTGGTGAATAATCTTTTTAATGTACTGTTGAATCCTATTGGTTAATAATTTGGTGAGAATTTTCACATCTGTGTTCATCAAGGATATTGGTCTATAGCTCTCTTTTTTGATGGGATCCTTGTCTGGTTTTGGGATCAAGGTGATGCTGGCCTCATAAAATGAGTTTGGAAGTTTTCCTTCCATTTCTATTTTTTGGAACAGTTCAGGAGAATAGAAATTAGTTCTTCTTTAAATGTTTGGTAGAATTCCCCTGGGAAGCCATCTGGCCCTGGGCTTTTGTTTGTTTGGAGATTTTTAATGACTGTTTCAATCTCCATACTGGTTATGGGTCTGTTCAGGATTTCTATTTCTTCCTGGTTCAGTTGTGGTAGTTTATATGTTTCTAGGAATGTAAATATTTCTTCCAGATTGTCAAATTTGTTGGTGTAGAGCTGCTCATAGTATGTTCTTATAATAGTTTGTATTTCTTTGGTGTTAGTTGTGATCTCTCCTCTTTCATTCATGATTTTATTTATTTGGGTCCTTTCTCTTTTCTTCTTGATAAGTCTGGCCAGGGGTTTATCAATTTTATTAATTCTTTCAAATAACCAGCTCCTAGTTTCATTTATTTGTTCTATTTTTTTTTTTTTTTTGGTTTCTATTTCATTGATTTCTGCTCTGATCTGTATGATTTCTCTTTTCCTGCTGGGCTTAGGGTTTCTTTCTTGTTCTTTCTCCAGCTCCTTTAGGTGTAGGGTTAGGTTGTGTACCTGAGACCTTTCTTGTTTCTTGAGAAAGGCTTGTACCGCTATATATTTTCCTCTCAGGACTGCCTTTGTTGTGTCCCACCGATTTTGAACCGTTGTGCTTTCATTATCATTTGTTTCCATGATTTTTTTTCAATTCTTCTTTAATTTCCCACTTGACCCATTCATTCTTTAGAAGGATGCTGTTTAATCTCCATGTATTTGGGTTCTTTCCAAACTTCCTCTTGCGGTTGAGTTCTAGCTTCAGAGCATTGTGGTCTGAAAATATGCAGGGAATGATCCCAATCTTTTGATACCGGTTGAGTCCTGCTTTAGGACCGAGGATGTGATCTATTCTGGAGAATGTTCCATGTGCACTAGAGAAGAATGTGTATCCTGTTGCTTTGGGATGAAATGTTCTGAATATATCTGTGATGTCCTTCTTGTCCAGTGTGTCGTTTAAGGCCTTTATTTCCTTGTTGATCTTTTGCTTGGATGGTCTGTCCATTTCAGCAAGGGGAGTGTTAAAGTCCCCCACTATTATTGTATTATTGTTGATGTGTTTCTTTGATTTTGTTATTAATTGGTTTATATAGTTGGCTGCTCCCACGTTGGTGGCATAGATATTTAAAATTGTTAGATCTTCTTGTTGGACAGACCCTTTGAATATGATATAGTGTCCTTCCTCATCTCTTATATAGTCTTTGGCTTAAAATCTAATTGATCTGATATAAGGATTGCGACTCCTGCTTTCTTCTGATGTCCATTAGCATGGTAAATTATTTTCCACCCCCTCACTTTAAATCTGGAGGTGTCTTCGGGCTTAAAATGAGTTTCTGGGAGGCAACATATAGATGGGTTTTGTTTTTTTATCCATTCTGATACCCTGTGTCTTTTGATGGGGGCATTTAGCCTATTAACATTCAGGGTAACTATTGAGAGATATATGAATTTAGTGCCATTGTATTGCCTGTAAGGTGACTGTTACTGTATATTGTCTCTGTTCCTTTCTGATCTACCATTTGAAGGCTCTCTCTTTGCTTAGAGGACCTCTTTCAATATTTCCTGTAGAGCTGATTTGGTGTTTGAAAATTCTTTCAGTTTTGTTTGTCCTGGAAGCTTTTAATCTCTCCTTCTATTTTCAATGATACCCTAGCTGGATATAGTATTCTTGGCTGCATGTTTTTCTCATTTAGTGCTCTGAATATATCATGCCAGCTCTTTCTGGCGGGCCAGGTCTCTGTGGATAAGTCTGCTGCCAATCTAATATTTTTACCATTGTATGTTACAGACTTCTTTTCCCGGGCTGCTTCAGGATTTTCTCTTTCTCACTAAGGCTTGTAAATTTTACTATTAGGTGACGGGGTGTGGGCCTATTCTTATTGATTTTGAGGGGCGTTCTCTGAACCTCCTGAATTTTGATGCTTGTTCCCTTTGCCATATTGGGGACATTCTTCCCAATAATTCTCTCCAGTATACCTTCTGCTCCCCTCTCTCTTTCTTCTTCTTCTTCTGGAATCCCAATTATTCTAATGTTGTTACACCTTATGGTGTCACTTATCTCTCGAATTCTCTCCTCGTGGTCCAGTAGCTCTTGTCCCTCTTTTGCTCAGCTTCTTTATTCTCTGTCATTTGGTCTTCTATATCACTAATTCTTTCTTCTGCCTCATTTATCCTAGCAGTGAGAGCTTCCATTTTTGATTGCACCTCATTAATAGCTTTTTTGATTTCAACTTGGTTAGATTTTAGTTCTTTTATTTGTCCAGAAAGGGCTTTTATATCTCCAGAGAGGGTTTCTCTAACATCTTCCATGCCTTTTTCGAGTCTAGCAACAACCTTGAGAATTGTCATTCTGAACTCTAGATCTGACATATTACCAATGTCTGTATTGATTAGGTCCCTAGCCTTTGGTACTGCCTCTTGTTCTTTTTTTTGTGGTGAAGTTTTCTGCCTTGTCATTTTGTCCAGATAAGAGTATATGAAGGAGCAAGTAAAATACTAAAAGGGTGGCAACATCCCCAGGAAAATATGCTTTAACCAAATCAGAAGAGTTCCCAAATCGTGAGGGGGGAGAAAGGGGATAAAAAGAGGTTCAGAAAGAAAGAAAGAAAAAGGAAAAAAGAAAAGAAAAGAATTAAAAAAAGAAAACGAATAAAGAAAAGTATAAAAAAGAAAAAATATATATATTAGATAAACTAGTTAAAAAACATTAAAAAAGAAAAGGTTAAAAGTTAAAAAAAAATTTTAGCAGAAGAAGAGAAAAAATGAAAAAGATACAAAATTAAATTAACTGCAAGACTAAAAAATCACAGGGAGAAAGCCATGAGTTCCGTGCTTTGCTTTCTCCTCCTCTGGAATTCTGCTGCTCTCCTTGGTATTGAAACTTCACTCCTTGGTAGGTGAACTTGGTCTTGGCTGGATTTCTTGTTGATCTTCTGGGGGAGGGGCCTGGTGTAGTGATTCTCAAGTGTCTTTGCCCCAGGCGGAATTGCACCGCCCTTACCAGGGGCTGAGTAATCCGCTTGGGTTTGCTTTCAGGAGCTTTTGTTCCCTGAGCGCTTTCCGTAGAGTTCCAGAGAGGACAGAAATACAAATGGTGGCCTCCTGGTCTCCGGCCTGGAGGAGCCGAGAGCCCAGGGCCCACTCCTTAGTGTGCCCTTAGAGAATAGCACCCAGTAACTCCCGTCTGACTGACCTCCAGCCACGCTCCGAGCTCACTGAGCCTGCGACCTGTTCAAGGTAACCCCGAGCTGTGAACTTACTGTCAGCTCTGTCTCTGTAGCTGACTTTCCCGTTCCAATACCTGCAAGCTCTGCGACACTCAGACACGCCCAATCCTTCTGTGACCCTGTGGGACCTGAGGCCACGCTGACCCCCCCGTGGGCTTTGCCCCAGTTTAGCCTCTGGAGCTATGTCCCTCAGAGGAACAGAATTTTAAAAGTCCTGATTTTGTGCTCTGTTGCTCCGCCGCTTGCCAGGAGCCGGCCCCTCCCCCCAGGGTCTATCTTCCCATTGCTTTGGATTCACTTCTTCGCCAGTCCTACCTTTTAGAAAGTGGTTGTTTTTCTGTTTCTAGAATTGCTGTTCTTCTTCTCTTCTATCTGCTGATGGATTTGCAGGTGTTTGCAATCTTTAGATAAGCTATCTAGCTGATCTCCTGCTAGCTGAAGTAGTCTCAGCCTGCTACTTCTCCGCCATCTTAACTCCTCTCCTATATGTTTATTCTTCTTCACACTTACAGTGAAGTTGTAGCACTTCACGTTCCAGATTCATGGAGTTAGGCTTCTCACCTTGGCTGAATCCAGGCTTTGTTTCATGATCCCTGAATCCAACAGGAGTCACACAAGTGATTGCTGAGTGAAAGACACAGTTTTTCTATGGGGGAAGGACAAAGAAGGGAACGTGCAATCACTGAGTGCCACATGCTCCATTTACTCTGTTTCACAGCCCTAACTGGCTATAGCTGTCATCCCATTGGACAGACAAGGGCAGGGCTGGGCAGGACTCTGCACACACAGCCCACCTAAATGGGACCTCTCTAACCCCAACCCATCCACTTTTCCCTTCCATACTCTGCCTACCAGGGGATCTGCAGACCAAACTCAAGGTTTAAAAAGTTGTTAGATAAATTTGACTTGCTTGTGAGGACTGATTGAGTCCATTGTTTTACTATGGGAGAACTGTCCCAAACTGCTAAAAAAACCCCCAAAAAACAAAAACCAAAAAACTACTCTTTCCTCTTATTTTTTAATGCAGTTTTTCTTAAAGCCATGTGGCACAGATTGAACATGGATATTTACTTTTTAGAAGATCGTCCTTGGAGAAGAGGAGAGGAGACAGAGAAAGAGTGAAAGATAGAACTGAAAATGAACTATATTTAATAGGAAACCAATCATTTAATTGGTGTTTTTTACTTGGAGACTCTTCTGATTTATGAATATGTTATTCAGGAGCCCAGGGAAAGCTTCATGACGGGGCTCCTACAAGCTTATGGGACACATTTCATGAAGAACAAATGTCTTTAATTAAGAGTGTGAATGTTAACAGAGTCCATAATTAGCTGTTTGCAATAAATATGCTCTGTTAGTGACAGTCTTTGGAAATACAAGGAAGCGACATTGCCACCTCGTGTTTGCGTGTGTATTTATTTTGTGGAATGAGATATGAATCCTGGAGGAAGATTCCTTCTTCCAGAGGCTCAGCAGACTAGTGAACTCATTTGTTTGTTCTTTCTTAGTTTCTAATGTTTCATTCCTTCTCTATTCCATATGTTCATGGAGAACTCTCCATCTGGTACCTGGGACTGGTCACTCTTAGCTGATAAGGGTTAGCAAGAGGAAGGGGGTATGCATCTATTGAATACTTATTGATTACAAGTCATTGCCCAGAACTCAGCACAAAGTTAATCTCTTTTAATTTTTAAAACAATTTTGTTAGAAGTCTGAAACTTCTAAAAGTATTTTAAAGATTTGGTGTTACCAAACTTTAATTATTGCAGTTTTGCTTGATATCGCCTTGTGGTTTTAATTTGCATTTATGTGATGAACAATGACATGTGCTAATTGGATATTAATATATCTTATTTTCTTTAAGCATCTGTTCCAATATTTTTCTCATTTTTATAGGTTTGTTTCTCTTCCTATTATTGAGTGTTAGGAGTCTTTATATATTCTACACATAAGGCTTTCTCAGTTATGTGTTTTGTGAATACTTCCCATTTTGTGATTTGTCTTTTCATTTTCTTAACTATGTCTTTTGAATAACAAAATTTTCAGTTTTGATGGAGTTTAATATATCTTTTTTTCTTTTATGGTTTTCATTTTTGTGTCCTTTCTAAAAATTCCATCTTTACTCAAAGGTCATGAAGATATTCTTCTATACATTTTTTTCAGAAGCTTTAGTCTTTTAACATTTGCATTTAAGGCAGTGATCCTTCTCAAATAAATTTTGTGTATAGTGGGTTGTAAGGTCAAGATTGATTTTCTTTTTATGGGTATATAGTTGTTCCAAAGCCTTGGCACCTTTGTTGAAAGTTGATTAATTATAAGTATGTGGTTTTATTCCTGGACTGTCCTATTGGAACTCTGGACTCTATTCCATTTTTAATATTGACTATTCTTGTGCCAATACCACACTGTCATATTATTGTATCCTTAAAGGAAGTTTTGAATTCAAGAAGTGTGTGTTCTCCTACTTTGTCCTTTATTCAAGGTTGTTCTGTCTCTTGTGAATTTTTTAGCTTTCTATATAAATTCTATAGTCAGCTTTTCAATTCTATGGAATAGCCTATGAGGATTTCAATTGGGATTGCATTGAATCTGTATCAAACTGTGGAGAATTAGCACATTAACAATATTCAGTCTTATAATCCATGAGCCTGTCATGCCTCTCCATTTAGGTCATGTTTAGTATGCTTTACCAATGTTTTGTGTTTTGCAGTGCATAGGTGTTGTACTTCTACTAAATTTATTCTTAAGTATTTTTTGGTTTTGATGCAAGTGTAAATGACACATTTTAAAATTTCATTTTTCCTCATGTAATGGTATGTGACAATCAGAGAAGCATAATTGAAAGTAATATAGATTGAAGAATTAATTACAGTTATTGGACTTTATGCAGTTATAGGAGGTTGTTAAGCAGTGCATAGAGCTGTTACCTCTGTGTCTGGTACAGGGCTTCAGGTATACCGGGCTGGTGGTTGAACAAGGACAACAGACACAGAATGGAAGAAATTGGAAATGATCCAGAACCTGTCATAACAAAATGGAACTGTCTCTCACTCCTTGGACTGAATTGTGTCACCTCAAAATTCGTGTGTTGAAATCTTAACCCCTAATGTGACCATATTTGGAGATAAGGATTTTACAAGATAATTACGGTTAAATAAAGTCATAAGTGGGGGTCCTAATTTAGTAGGATTGGTGGTCTTGTAAAAAAAGGAAAAGAGAGAGATGTCTCTTTCTCTCTGCTATGTGAGGATACAATGGGAAAGCAGCCATCTACAAACCAGGAGGAGAGCTCTCATCAGGAACTGACCATGCTGGAGCCCTGACCTTGGACTTCCCAGCTTCCCTTACCGTGAGAAAGAAATTTCTGTTGATTGAATCCCTCAGTGTATAATATTTTGCTGTGGCATCCTGAGCAGACTAAAACAGCCTCCTATCTTTATGATTCAAATGGCTTTCAGGATAAGTTTATGTCTTTAACTATGCAGCTGCTTACACAATGGACCCAGTATTTGTAGAACTTTGATAAAGATATTGAGCAAGCTGCAGAGGTTGTAGGTCCAGCTGTTGCTTCCTCCAACAAAGTAGGCTGGCAGATAAATAGCAACATGTATGAGCTCCAAAAGCTGCTTCCCTCTGTTACATTTCTGGTTATAAAAGTGATACTATTTCACTTCCATCTTCAAAATATATAAAATTCTCTTGTAGTCCTTTAATTGGCTTAGCTAATTTGACAACACATCGTTCGGTGCTAGCTAGCAGATGTACAATTTAAAGTTTTGTATTGACACTTTATCCTATGACTTTTGAAATTGACTTATTTAAAATTTTAGTTTTTGTTGATTCTTTTGGACTTCATACGCACAACCTTCTCTTCTGTTAATAAGGAAAATATTACTTCTTTTTAATAAGAATAACTTTTATTTTTCTTGCCATATTGCACTAGCTAGGACCCCGCACACCCAGCCCAATACAGCCCAATATTGAATGGAAGTGGTGAGAACAGATGTTCTTATTCTTGAACATACAGGGATATTATTTGTTCTTTTACCATCAAGTATAAAGCTGACTGTAGGTTTCGCATGATATACTTTACCAGATTAAGAAAGTTTCCTTCCATTTCTACTTTGCTGATAGTTTTTATCAGGGGAAATGATTGAATTTTATCAATGTTTTCTATGTATTAAAATAATTATATGTTTTCTCATTACTTATTATATTTTATTCTTATTTGTTACTATAAAGAATAACATTAATTTTAGAATATTAAATCACCTTACATTCCTGAGATAACCCCTAATTGATCATATTGTGTTGTGCTTCTTAAAGATTGTGAGATTTTATTTGCTATTATTTTATTAAAGATTTTTGTATTCAGGTATGTGAATGTAATTGGTCATTCTTTATTTATTGCTGTTTTTGGTGGTATAAGAACTATGTTGGATGTTGTGGGTTTATGCTGCCCTAATACATTTGGAAAGTGTTCCTTCCTCCTTTGCTTTCTGGAAGTGTCTATGTAAAGTTGCTATTTCTTCCTTAAATGTTTGGTCTGATTGACTAATGAACTCACTGAGGTCTGAACATTTTGACTATGAATTTAATTTCCTAATATATATGTTTATGTTTACTTATATTTTTACTATATGTCATATATATCTCTATATCTGTATTTGTCTGCATATATGTTATAAATGTCTTAAAAGATATATATATTTAAATATATTATTTCTTCTTTATTCAGGTAAATTGTGTTTTTTAAAAAATGCCAAATTTATTGGAATAGTGTTAACCATAATATTCCTTTATTATATTTTGAGTCTATTTGAAATAAGTAGTGATATCACTTCTTTTAATCCCCAAATTTATAATTTGTGCTTTTTCTCCTTTATCTGGATAATTCTTTAAGGGTTTAATCAATTTTATTACTTTAAAAAACTTTTAAAAATTACATTAATTTTTCTATTTTTTGTCTCTTTTCAATATTTATTTATTTTTGACAAAAAATATATATATTTAAGGTGTACAACATGGTGTTTTGATATATGTATACATTCTGACTTGATCACCACAGTCAAACTAATTAATACATTCATCATCTAACATAGCTACCTTTTTATTAGTGTGTGATGCAAACAATTGAGATTTACTATCTTATAAAATTTCAGGAATATAAAATGTTACTGCTAAGTATTGTCATCACAGTGTACATTAGGTCACTAGACTTATTAACTTATAACAGAAAGTTTATACCCTTTGATCAATATCTCTCCTCCTCCTAACATCCCAGATTCTGATATCCATTACTCTACTTTCTGTTACTATGTGTGTGGCTTGCTTGTTTTCTCTCTTTCTTTTCTTTTCTTTTTTTAGTTTCAGAGGTAGAGTTAAGTGATTCTTCACTTGCATATCACACCGAGTGCTCATTAAGGGGGGCATTTGATATAATGGACACTGAGTGTGGCTTAAAATATATATACATATATTAATTTATTTGGCAGACACAGATCACAAGTAGGCAGAGAGGCAGGCAGAGAGTGAGAGGAAGGAAAGCAGGCTCCCTGCTGAGCAGAAAGCCCGATGCAGGGCTCAATCCCAGGACCCTGGGATCATGACCTGAGCC
Organism: Mustela erminea; assembly: GCF_009829155.1. Lineage (NCBI taxonomy): Eukaryota > Metazoa > Chordata > Mammalia > Carnivora > Mustelidae > Mustela > Mustela erminea. The sequence goes on along the minus strand of NC_045621.1, from coordinate 109,771,269 downwards.
GAAAGCAGAGGCTTTAACCCACTGAGCCACTCCAGTGCCTCAAAAAAATATATATATATTTTTAGGATGTCTGGGTGGCTCAGTCACTTAAGCGTCTGCCTTCTGCTCAGGTCATGATCCCAGGGTCCTCTCTGCTCAATGGGAGCCAGCTTCTCCCTCTCCCTGCCACTCGCCTGCTGGTACTCTCTCTCACTGTCAAATAAATAAATAAAAATATTTAAAAATATATATGTATATTTTTTAGATTCAACATATAAGTAGATATGTTATATCTGTCTTTCTGTGTCTGATTTATTTTACTTGCTATAATATCGCCCAAGTTTATCCATGCTGTTATTAATGACAAAATTTTTTTCTTTTTTAAGGTTGAATAATATTACATTGTATGCTTATATATGAAATTTTCTTTATCCACTCATTTCTTAACAATGCTTAGGTTGTTTCCATATCTTGGCTATTGTAAATAATATTGCAGTGAACATGGGAATACATATAACTCTTTGAGATAATAATTTTATTTCCTTTGGATGTATACCCAAAAGGGGGATTGCTGCATCATACAGTGGCTCTATTTTTAATTTTTTGAGGAACTTCCATACTCTTTCATAATGACTGTAGCAATTTACATTCCCATCAAGTGATTAAAAGGATTCCCTTTGCTCCAAATTATCATAAACTCTTATTTTTTGCCTTTTTGATATAGTCATCCTAACAGGTAGGAGGTGATATCTCATTTGTGGTTTTAATTTGCATCTCCCTGATGATTAGTGATATTGAGCATTTTTCCATTTACCTTTTGGTCTTGGATGAATATCTATCTATTCAGGCGCTTTGCCCATTTTCTGTGTTTTTTTTTTTTTTTTCTATTGAGTTGTATGAGTTACTTATGTATTTTGAATATTAAACATTTATCAGATATATGGTTTGCAAATATTGTCTCCTTTCCATCAGTTGCTTTTAATTTTGTTTGTTGTTTTCTTTGCTATGAAGAACCTTTAATTTGATGTAGTCCATTTATTAATTTTTGTTTTTTCCAGTTTTTTTTTTATCAATTCCAAAAAATTATTGTCAAGATTAATGTTAATGAGCTTTCCCCCCAGTTTCCTGTAGAAGTTTTAGGTTAAGTCTTTAAATACATTTTTTAAAGTTTTTAATCCATTTTGAGCTGATTTTTTTTTTTCAATGTGTTAAGTTAGGGGTCCATTTTCATTATTTTGCATGTAGATATTCAGTATACCCAGCATCAGTTATTGAAGAGGCTAACCTTTCCCATCATGTATTTTTGGTACATTTTTGGAATTAGTTGACTGTATATCCATGGGTTTATTTCTGGGTTCTTTGTGCTATTCCATTGGTCCATGTATGTGTGTTTATATAAGTACCATAGTGTTTTGATTGCTATATCTTTGTAATATAGTTTGAAGTCAGGAAGTGTGATGCCTCCAACTTTGCTTTTCTTTCTCAAGATTGCTTTGGCTATTTAGGGTCTTCTGTGGTTCCATAAAAAATTTAGGACTTTTTCCCCCATTTCTGTGAATAATACAATTAGAATTTTGATAGAGATTGCACCAAATCTGTAAATTGTTTTGTACAGAATGGACATTTTAATAATATGTATTCTTCCAACCCACAAAATAAGATATGTTTTATTTGTTTGTGTTTTCTTCAGTTTCTTTGATCTATGTTTTATAGTTTTCAGTGTACAAATTCTTCACTTTCTCAGTTAAATTTATTAATTATTTTATTCTTTTCAGTATTATTGCAAATGAGATTGCTTTCATAATATCCTTTTTTTTGATTCATTGTTAATGTGTAGAAATACAACTGTTTTTTGTATATTGATTTTGTATTCTGTAACTTTTCTGATCTATCTTATTAGTTTTAACAGGGTTTTCTTGGTGTAGTCTTTAGGGTTTTCTATATAAAATATCATGCCATCTGCCAAAAGAGACAATATTACTTCTTGTTTTCCAATTTGGAGGCATTTTTTTTCTTTCCTAATTTCTTTGGTTAGGACTTCCAGTATTATGTTAAATAAGAGAGGTGAGAGTGGACACCATTGTCTTGTTCCTGATTTTACAGGAAAACTTTCAGCTTTTCACTATTTAATTATGTAGTTAGTTGTGGGATTAACATATAGGGATTTATTATTTTGAGGTACATTTCTTATATACATTGTTGAGAGTTTTTATCATGAAGGGATTTCAATTTTTGTCAAACGCTTTTTCTGCATTTATTGAGAGGATCATGTAATTTTTATCATTCATCTTGTTAATGTGGTATATCACATTTATTGATTTGTTTATGTTGAACCATTCTTGCATCCTAGGGATTAAGCACACATGATTACAGTATATAATTCTTTTTATGTGATGTTGAATTTGGTTTGCCTGTATTTTATTGGGAATATTTATAACTATACTCACCAGGGATATTGACCTTAATTTTTTATTCTTGTAATGTCCTTGTCTGGCTTTGATATCAGGTAGTGCTGGCCTCATGAAATGAGCATAGATGTTTCCTCCTCCTCCAAGTTTTCAAGAGTTTGAGAAGGATTAGTATTAAATCATCTTGAAATGACTTAGACTTCACCAGTGAAACCATCTGATTCCATACCGGTTTAATCTCCTAACTCATATTGGTCTATTCAAAATTTCTATTTCTTCATGATTCAGTCTTATAAGATTGTATGTTTCTAGGATTATATCTATTTCTTCTGAGTCATTTAATTTTCTGTCATATAATTATTCACAGCATTATCTTATGATCTTCTATTATTCTGTGGTATCAATTGTAATGTCACCTCTTTCTTTTCTGATTTTATCTTCTATTTTCCTTGGTCTAGCTAATGGTTTATGAACTCTCAACAAACCAGCTCTTAGTTTCATTGATCTTTTCTATTGTCTTTCTAGTCTCTATTTCATTTATTTTTGCTCCAATCTTTGTCATTTCCATTTTATTATAAACTTTGGGCTTAGTTCTTCTTTCTTTAGTTTCTTTTTTTAAAAATTTTTATTTCTTTTCATCATAACAGTATTCATTGTTTTTTGCACCACACCCAGTGCTCCATGCAATCTGTGCCCTCTCTAATACCCACCACCTGGTTTCCCCAACCTCCCACCCCCCACCCTTTCAAAACCCTCAGATTGTTTTTCAGAGTCCATAGTCTCTCCTGGTTCACCTCCCCTTCCAATTTCTTTAGTTTCTTGAGGGGTAAACTCAATTTGTTTACTTGAAATCTTTTTTTCCATGCTAACGTTTTAATTTTCTCAAGGTAACGAATTGTATACAAATGACAGTAGATCTTTGCTTCTTTATTTTTATCTAAATAAAAGATAACTCAAGATGAATTCTCAAGGAAAAAAAAAAGAGCTCTGGCACTTTGTCTTTCTTCATCATCTACTTGGAACCAAGAGTTCTCTTACTGTCATAGAACCAGGGAAGAAGTTGTGATGAGTTGGAAGAGGTACACATACTGCTGTTACATTTTACCAGAAAATCACTTGCCAAGTTGGATGGGATACAGAGATTGAGGATGACGTGATTGAAGAATATAACAAACATGGGAGATTTATTCATATTTATGTTGAATATTTTGTTTTCTTACATTTATTGCTATGAACTTCCCTCTTAGGTCTGCTTTTGCTGCATCCTATGTAGTACCTTGTATTTTCATTTTTGTTTGTCTCAAGACATTTTTTTTGATTTCCCCTTTCATTTCTCTTTGACTCCCTGGTTGCTCAGGAGCATGTTGCTCAGTTTTCATATGTTTGTAAAATTTCCAGCATACCATTATGGTCAGGAAAGGTACCTGGTATGATTTTAATTTTCTCAAATTTGTTTAGGTTTATTTTGTGGCCTAAATATGATATACCCTGGAGAATGTTCCATGGGTGCTTGAGAAGAGTGTGTCCTATTGCTATTGGATGGAATGTTCTGAATGTGTTTGTTAGGCCCATTAGGTCTAAAATTTAGTTCAAATCCAAAGTTTCCTTATTGATTTTTGACTAGAGCTGTTGTTGTGCATTCCTGCAGCTGCAGGGGGGTTAGCCATGTGTGCAGTGTTGTGGCGGCCAACTGCATGCACTTGTGTGGTCATGGGAGCCTGGAATGGCAGTGAGAATAGTGGCTGTGATGAGTCTTGGGGTTCAGGGTGTCCACAACATTGCTGGCTGGGTGGCTCAGGCAGTTTGGGGGAGACTCACCTTGCTAGAATCTGCAAATGCAAAAACCTGTGGGGTTCTCAGTGACAAAAGCTGTAGGGAATCCTTGGCAGTTCTGCTGGCTATTGGTGTCTTTGGCAGTGGTGTTCTGGGTTCTGTGATGGAGTCCTCAGTTTTGACATCTGTGGGGATATTGCATTGTGAACAAGAGCTGTTGAGGTCCTCAGTGGTGAAGGCTGCTGGGGTCCTCTGCAGAGCAGGCATGGGCAGCCATGATTGCTCCTACTGCATGGTTGATACTGATAATCCTTCTCCTTCTTTGTAATTATCTCCAGAGATTCTAGCTCTGCCAGTCTCCCCTGTGCTCTGGGTGGGGTGAAACTGAAGTTGTTCTTTAGTGCAGTGCCCCATAAGCTGGGGAAACTGGTCAGTCACCCAGTAAAGGGAATTCTCTTGGGCCAAGGAGTTCCCTCTTGGCATTGAGTAGAACCAGCCTGAGGAGTGGGATGATGCAAGCAAAATGAAAACTTTCTTCTTAACCTATTTGTGTGGATTCTCAGGTTTATTGTTGCATTGTGTTCCTGAAGCTCCTTAATGGGCCCCTGAGGTTTCTCAGATCTATTTTCATGAATAAAAATATTATTCATTCAATATGATTCATGAACAGTGTCTAATTGTTCTTAGTAGGGGGAGCTGGGATCTCCTGCTCCCCTGTCTTGCTATGTCACCACTTCTATTTCATTAATTTCTGGTTTTATCTTTGTTATTTCCCTCCTTCTATTTAATTTCAGTATAATTTGCTGTTTATTCACCAGCTTATAATAAGAGAATTTAGATTATTGACAAATAAACTTTCTTCCTCTATAATAAAATAACTTAAAAGTAAAACTTTCTCTCTATGAACTGATCAACCTATAATCCACAAGTTTCAGTGTATTCTTTAATCACTAATTTGAGATATATTCTATTTTTTCTTTGATTCAAGAATTATTTATTATTACTCCTTATTTTTAAATATTCAGTGATTTTATATATATGTATAAATTATTTATCATAATATTCTTTTCTGGTCAGAGAACATATTCTGCAAGATTTCAATTTTTGTAAAACTATTACATGGGCTCTTATATGGTCTTATAGGGAAATACTTCATGTGCATTTGAAAATACTGCTAATTCTGCAGATGATAGGTATAGTTCTAATGGTCAAGTTGTTTGGTATATTGTTTCAGTCTTCTATGTCCTTATCGATTTTATATTTGCTTGTTCTATTTTGTTTTTTGGTTTTTAGAGAAGAGTGGTCAAATCTCTAATTTATAATTTTAGATATATCTACATACTTCAGTTCTATCAATTTCTGCCTCATATATTTTAAAGCTTTGTAATTAGACATTTGTAGTTTTTATGTTACCTTGTGGATTAACTTTTTATTTTTATGACCAGGAAGCCACTCAAATACCTTCTCTTGCTTCTCTTTCAAGAATTATCTGATTTATGCATAAGTGGAAGCATGACTGTAAATGCGAACAAAGAATCTTATACATTCTCTGATAATGATCCTGTCTTAACTATACATTTCTGATAATAATATAGCTACACCAACTTTCTTATGCTTAATATTTTCATGACACATCCTTTTTCCCACATTCTTTTACTTTCAGTCCATCTATAAAATAAATATAAATATATATAAATATAAAGTCATCTTTATATTAGAAATTTATTTCTTGTAGATAATATATAAATGTGTTTGATAGCTATCAGACACATGAAAAAATGTTCATCATAACTAGCCGTCAGGGAGATTCAAATTAAAACCACATTGAGATATCACCTTACACCAGTTAGAATGGCCAAAATTAGCAAAACAGGAAACAACATATGTTGGAGGGGATGTGGAGAAAGGGGAACCCTCTTCCACTGTTGGTGGGAATGCAAGTTGTCACAGCCTCTTTGGAGAACAGTGTGGAGATTCCTCAAGAAATTAAAACTTCCCTATGACCCTGCAATTGCACTGCTGTGTATTCACCCCAAAGATACAGATGTAGTGAAAAGAAGGGCCATCTGTACCCCAATGTTTATACCAGCAATGGCCATGGTCACCAAACTGTGGAAAGAACCAAGATGCCCTTCAACGGACGAATGGATAAGGAAGATGTGGTCTGTATACACTATGGAGTATAATGCCTCCATCAGAAAGAACGAATACCCAGCTTTTGTAGCAACATGGACGGGACTGGAAGAGATTATGCTGAGTGAAATAAGTCAAGCAGAGAGAATCAATTATCATATGGTTTCACTTATTTGTGGAGCATAACAAATAGCATGGAGGACATGGGGAGATAGAGAAGAGAAGGGAGTTGGGGGAAATTGGAAGGGGAGGTGAACCATGAGGGACTATGGACTCTGAAAAACAATCTGAGGGTTTTGAAGGGGCAGGGGGATGGTTGGGGTACCAGGTGGTGGGTATTATAGAGGGCACGGATTGCATGGAGTACTGGGTGTGGTGCAAAAATAATGAATACTGTTATGCTGAAAATAAAAAAGAAATTTTAAAAAAAGAAAAGAAAATAAAGACAGGGCTACTTCTCCCTTAAAATATATATATATATATATATATATATATATATATATATATATATATGTTTTGTTTTTATATGAATATGTCAGTCTGTCTCTTAATTGTATTGTTTAGTTTATGTATGTGCTATATAATTATTTAATTAGTTGGATTTAGGTTCACTTCCTTGCTTTTTCATTTGTTACATATGAGTTTTGTTTTTCTTTTTTTTTGAGTTAAGTATGTATTTCCTTCAAATATTCAAATATGCCAAATATTTTTTTGCAGTCTTAATTTTCAAGTATTATTTTCAAGTGTTTATTTAAAAATTTATTTCAAATAGTTGTTCTTCTCTCCTTTTGAGTTAATTATAAGTTTTCTTCAAACATTCAAATATGTCAAATTCTTTTTCAAGTAGTCAGAATTTTCAGGTATTTATTTCAAATATTTGAATTATTTATTCCATATTCCACTTATAATGGCTTTTAAGCTATATTTTTTTCATATCACTATTGACTGGTTACTCTAGGAACTATAGCATATAAATCTAGGTTTCCCTAGATTTAACATTATATATTTTTCTTAAATATTCAGTACCTTATAACACTTCTATTCCATTTATTGTCTCTTATATTTTATGTTGTTGTATATATTTAATATATACATACACTCTCAACCCAGAAATAAAGCACTATTTTTGCTTTAAACCATTAGTTTTCTTTTTATAAGAAAAAGTCTATTTTTTTTAAAGATTCCATTTATTTATTTGACAGAGAGAGACCACAAGTAGGCACAGAGGCAGTCAGAGAGAGAGAAAGGAGGAAGCAGGCTCCCCGCGAGCAGAGTGCCCGATGCGGGACTTGATCCCATGACCCTGAGATCATGACCTGAGCCGAAGGCAGCGGCCCAACCCACTGAGCCACCTAGACGCCCAAGAAAAAGTCTATTTTGCTAACATATTTATCACTTCTTGATTATTCATTTTCTCCATAGATCTATATTTTGTCATTTTTCTTCAGCCTGATAAAACTATTTTATTCTTATTATTCAGATCTGCTTATGACAAATTCTATCAGTTCTTAAGTGGGAATGTTTTTATTTTTTTTTATAATTTTTTATTTTTTATAAACATATAATATATTTTTATCCCCCGGAGTACAGGTATGTGAATCACCAGGTTTACACACTTCACAGCACTCACCATAACACATACCCTCCCCAATGTCCATAACCCCACCCCCCTTCCCCCAGGCCCCCTCCCCCCAGCAACCCTCAGTTTGTTTTGTGAGGTTAAGTGTCACTTATGGTTTGTCTCCCTCCCAATCCCATCTTGTTTCATTAAGATGTGGTATATATACACAATGGAATACTATGCAGCCATCATAAGAAATGAAATCTTGCCATTTGCGATGACGTGGATAGAACTAGAGGGTATCATGCTTAGCGAAATAAGTCAAGCAGAGAAAGACAACTATCATATGATCTCCCTGATATGAGGAAGTGGAGATGCAACAGGGGGGGTTAAGGGGGTAGGAGGAGAATGTTTTTATTTTTGCCAGATAAGGAATTAAAGAATATCTTGCTTGCATATGGAATTCTTTGTTGACAGTTTTTCTCTTAGCACTTTATAGATGCCATTCTATTGTCTTCTGATCTCATTTTTTTTTTCCCGCTGAGAAGCAGTCAATCATAAATTCTACTGTGTGTAATGGTTACATTATATCATCTGTTTATTTTTAAGATTTTTAAGATTTGCTCTTTATTTTTGGTCATCAGCTTTTTGACTCTGATCTATGTATGGATGGATGTGTAGGTAGTCATTATGCTTGGTGTAACATTTGCTGCAGGTCTCAGATCTATGAATTGCTGTATTTCACCAAATTTAGGACTTTACAAAATTATTTTATTCTATAGTTTTCTGTTCTAATTTCTCTTTTCTCTTCTTTCTTTAATCTCTAATCTCTCTCTTCTTCTTTCTTTCTCTAATCTCTCTTTTCTTCTTATATAGTTTTCTGTTCTAATCTCTCTCTCTTCTTCTCTTCTTTCAGAATTCTAGTTATATGTTTGTTAGACTACTTGGCGCCGTTCCAGAATCCTTGAAGTTTTTCCCTTTATATATCATTCATGTTAGTTATAGAATTTCCATTTGGTTATGTTTATTTTTCATTTCTCTGCTGACATCCGACATCTGTTTACTCATTTTGTCTCATTCTTTTCTTTAAATCTGAACAAATTTATATTAGCTGATTTAAAGTCTTTTTCTACTAATTTAAAAAAAAAGTCTTTTTTTAAATTCATATATTTATCATCTCTAGAGTTATTCATTCTTTTATGTAGGTCAAGTTTTCTATCTGGTATAATTTTTCTTCTGCTGAAAGGATTTCCTTTAACATTTTTTGAAGTTCAGGTCAGCTAATTATGAATTCTTACTGCTTTTGCATGTCTTTGAAAGTCTTGATTTCACTTTTCAAAAGATATTTTTCCTGCATTTAGTAGAGTCGATTTTTTTCCTTCCTATATTTTAATGATGTGCTCTCCTGTCTTCTAGTGTTCATTTTTATCAACAAGGAGACTTCTTTAATTTTTATCTTTATTCTATATTTAAGGAAACATTTTTATCTTTATTCTATATTTAAGGAAACATATTTCTCTGGGTATTTTAAAGATTTTTCTCTATTTCAGTGGCTTTGAGAAATTCAACTATGATATACCTTGGTGCAGTTTTTGTGCTTTTGTCTCCTTGAAATTCTAGGATTTATAGACTTTCATCCAATTTTGATATTTTGGGACAATTATTTCTTCCTATTCCTTGTGCTTTTGTCTCCTTGAAATTCTAGGATTTGTAGACTTTCATCCAATTTTGATATTTGGGGGCAATTATTTCTTCAAATATATCTTTTTCTGTTTCTGTACTCCTCTCTACTCTTCTTTAGGAATTCAAATTACACATATATTAGGGTGTTTAAAGTTGTCCTACAGCTTACTGATGTACTTTTCAGTTTTTTAGGATTGTTTCTGTGTTTCATTTTATACAGTTTTTTTAATGTTTTCAAGATCATTAATCTTTTCTTCTATAGTGTATGATCTGTTTTTAATCCCATCCATGATATTTTTCATTACCAACATTGTATTTTTCATATTTGGAAGTTTTATTTGGATCTTTTATACATGTTCCATATCTCTGCTTAATATGCTTATCTCTTTCCTTTTTCCTTAATCATATGAAATGCAGTTATAATAAATTATTTAATATCCTTGTTTTCTAATTATGTTATCTGTGACACTTCTGGGTCTATTTCTACTAATTGAATTTTCAACTCCTGTTAGCATACTCACATGAGATAGTTTTCTTTTTTCCCCAGAGTAGAATAATACGAACTAATTTACAAACAAAGTAAGTATAACAAAGGGGGGAAAAAAGAGGGAAATGAAATTCCCAGTGGTAAAGCATATAGGCAAAGGCACATGTATGAGAAATGAATACATAGAAGGAATTTCAGGGAGATCCCTATGGCTGAATTATAAGCAGGGAGTGGAGAGACATTAACAGTAGACTAGTACATCAGACCAGCTTGTGATGGGACCTGCATTTGGCTGAAAAGCATAAAATTTAATAGCATGGCAAGATGTTAGAGGTCTTAAAAATTGTGGTAAAATACAAATAACATAAAAATTGTCATCTTAACCATTTTTAAGTGTAGTTCATAAGCATTAAATACCTTTACCTTGTTGTGCAACCATTGTTGCCATTCAGCTTCAGAATTGTGGTTCCATATTTTCAAACTGAAACTCTGTACTTACTAAATACTAATTAATTTCTCCCTCTTCTCAGCCCTGGAAAACATTATTCTAATTTCTGCCTGAATGAATTTGAAGTAGTCATATTATTGGATTCATATGCTATTTGCCCTTTTGTGATTGACTTATTTCACTTAGAAATAAGTCCACACTGTAGAATCCACACTGTAGAATCAGTCATAATTCCCCTCATTTTAAATTTTGAATAATATTCCATGGTATGCTATCACAGGTTGTTTATCCATACATGGGTTGATGGACATTGGGTTGCTTTCACTTTTTGGTTATTTTGAATAAGGTTATTATGAACTTGGGTTGCAAATGATGTGCTTGAGTCCCTGCTTTCAATTCTTTTGGCTATATTCAAAAGTGGAATTGCTGGATCATGTGGCAATTTAATGCTTATATTTTTTGAGGAACCACCAATTCCCACCAGCAGTAGAAAGGAGATCTTGAGTTCCTCACATCCTTACCAAAACTTATTATTTTCCTTTTTAAAAATTTTATTTTATTTTAAAAAATATAATAACCATTTAATGCATGAGAAGTGATATCTCACTGTAGTTTTGATTTGCACTTCCCTAGTAATTAGTGAAATTGTCTTTTCAGGTGGTTATTGGCTACTGTATATCTTCTCTCCAGAAATATCTATTTAAATCCTTTGATCATAAAGTCAGGTTGCTTTAGTTGTTGCTTTTAAGTTGTGGGAGTTCTTTATATACTCTGGATGTTAATGTCTTATCAGCTATTTGCAAATATTTCCTTCAATTCTATATATATTGACTTTTCATTCTGTTACTAGTGTCCACTGATGTTCAAGAGTTTTGAATTTTGATACAATTATTTTTCTTCTTTTGTTTCTCATGCTTTTGGTGGCATATTCAAGAAATCATTGTGAAATGCAATGTCACGAGTTTTTTCCCCTATGTTTTCTTGTACGACTTTTATAGTTTTAGGTGTTACATTTAGGTCTTTGATCCATTTTGAGTAAATTTTTGTATAGGATGCTAGATAAGGATTAAATTTCATACTTTTTCATGTAGTTACACAATTTCCCACAACTGTTTGAAAACACTGTCTTTTCCCTATTCAATGGTTTTGATACCTTTGTCAAAAGTCATTTGACCACATAATATGTGAGGCCTTAATTCTAGGCTCTCTATTCTATCCCATTGGTGTATATGCCCTTCTTTGGGCTGGTACCACACTATTTTGATTTCTGTAGCTTTGTAGTATGTTCTGAAATCAGGAAATCTGAGTGCTCCAAACTTGTTCTTTTTTAAGACTGGCTAGGCAATTCCAGGTCCCTTGAGTTTCTATATGAATTTTAAGATGGATTTTTTTTTTATTTCAGCAAAACTCTCATTCAGATTTTGAGGGATTGCATTGAATCTGTAGATAGTTTTCGGTAGCACTGACATCTTAATATTAGTCATATAATCCATGAACATAGGAATCTTTCCATTTGTTAACACATTCTTTAATTTCTTTCAACAGTGTTTTGTAGTTTCACTGTACAAATCTCTTGCCTCCTTACTTAAGTTTATTCTTACATATTTTATTCTTTTTGATGCTTTTTAAACATGGAATGGAATTATTTTCTTAATTTTCCTTGTGGATAGTTTATTGATAGTGCAGGGTTTTTTTTTTTTGTTTGTTTGTTTTGTTTTGTTTTTGGTTTTTGGTGTTTTTTGTTTTGTTTTGTTTTGTTTTTGTTCGTTTGTTTGTTTGTTTTGGTGTGTTCATTTTGTAGCCTGCAAATTTGATGATTTTTTTAAAATCAGTTTTAACAAATGTTGTGTATGTATGCAATCTGTAGGGCTTCCTACATCTAAGGTTATATGTAGTGTGAAAAGTGAAAAACTTTCTATTCCAAGTTGGATGCCTTTTATTCCTTTTATTTCTGCCTATTTTCTTTGTTTAGAGTTTTTGATATTATATGCTGAATAATATTGGCAAAAGTGGTCATCCTTGTTCTGTTCTAATTTTGGGAGGTTTTATACAGGTGGTCAACCGAGTCATTTCCAAATTTTCTGATGATCACTCTGGCTACTGAATGAGAATGGGTGGAAAAGGCAAGACTGGAGGCAAAAACACTAATAAAAGAGACTTTCAATAGCCCAAATAAGTGTGTTACCTTGCTTAGAGGGCAGTAGAGTAAGCTAGTAATAGTGACACCAAGTTCTCACTGACCCTGAGCATGTATAAAAGGGTCTGATGGACAATGAGCCACCCATTGCCATAGTTAGAGAACAGTTTGAGGTTGGATCATGCTGCATTCCTCTCTACATTCTCATTCCGGAGAGGGAAAATTAAAATGAAAACAAAGACACCCAGGATGCGTGTCTGAGGGAACTCCCTAAAGCTGAATGTTCTAGTCCTGTGGTTTCTTTATAAGCAGTGCTAATTACATAGCAGAAATAGAAGACAGTAAAGGAAAAAAAAACTCCACCTGGACTACAACTGTCTCTTGTCACACCCTCTTCACACCAATACTGTCTACAGAAAGCAGGAAAACAAAGCTCAGAGAAGAATTTGATATCAGAGTTCCAAGAAGCAAGTGGTAAGAAATCATTCTTTTGTGTCCCAGGCTGGTAGTATGAGCTTTGACACCTGTCAGGAGCTAGTTGAAGGGAATAATGTATCATTTATGATGAAAGTGATTATCTTGCATCAGGATCCAGGACAATTAACAGAGCATCTTGGGTTATGAACACTCAACAAGTACTTCTAAAATATAGGAGCTTGACAGGAAGAAATACATCTCACAGTGACCCATTCTAGATGCTAGAGTCTTTACTGCAATAATTGGGTAGTACAGAAATTAAGAATTAAATTCTAGTCTTTCCACTGAAAGTCCACATTCTATCCTGTGTGGTCCTGGAGTCTTTGCCTGATTGTCCTATTCTGCTTTGTTTCCTTGTCTGTCTGCCTGGTATATTACCTTTCACATTTTTTCTCTGCCTCTGTCTACAATTGCTCAGTGTTTTTTCATAATTCACATTCTTTTTTAAGGAAAAGTTTTATACTAGCCAGTGCATTTGGAAAGCTTTGGATACAAACTGTGTATTTCAGGAATGGCTTATTTATTTGCTTATTTATTTATTTATTTATTTATTGGTCACTATATTTTAAAATTTAATTTTATTTTTTCAGTGTTCCAAGATTCATTGTTTATGCACCACACCCAGTGCTCCATACAATATGAAAAGAAAAAATTTGTTGTTATTGTAGTCAAATGGTCTTCTTTCCTTGACTGTGATGTTGTCTGCCCAGTTGCTTCTGTTCTTTCTCTGTGATGTGGTCAAGGGATAATTAAAATTCTTTTTTGAAAACTTATTGGGAGAAGAATATCCCTTTTTGGGTCCAAAGTAACTACTGGGAATTAATATTAATGTTATGATGGCCCCTCTACAGCCCCATCGAACATGGATCTGACTTCTGCAGTCAAAAATTTAACTTGTTGTTAGTGTTTTGCTCCTGCTGTTAAGAGAACTGCACCAGAGCTGGTCATTCAGAAAGATGTTTTGAAGCTTATGGCCCTCATGTGCAAGAGAACTGAAAAGAAATGGAAAGAGGTAAAAGTCAGAGGAAAACAATAAAGATGTCTCAAAGAGTGAATTAATTTATTTTTGGGGTAATGATAGGGGTTATGGAAAAATCCTTGGTGTGGAATAAATTTCAGATCCCTGCTAGCCAAAAATCAAACACAGAAGAGATGTCATGGACATGAGAATAGTAATGGGTGGCAATTCCCTGAAAGGAGTTCCTTTTATAGTCATGTTGATGCGGAACTACCAGTGAGCATGCTCTAATAATAGTAGAAATTCATGTCTAAACATTGTTCTCTCAGGGACACCTCACCCTGTGAGCTCTGTACTCTGCTGATTATAATATTTGGCCTTTGAGAACTTGCACAGAAAAAGGAAATATGCAAAGGAAGGTTTTTTTTTTAATTTAAATTAAATTAAATTTTACTTAGTTAACACACAGTGCAATATTGATTTCTGGAGTAGAAATCAGTAATTCATCATTTACAACACCCAGTGCTTATCACAAGTGTGCAGAAGAGGGGAGTTCTTCTCCTAATTTAATATTTACATGCCTTTGTCATGCTCCTTTTAAATAAATTATTTTGCTTTACAAAATCTTTAATTGATTTTGTTTTTCTCTGAGAGGACAACTACAAAGCAGAAATGGCCTATGAAGGACTTGGTGACCATTAGACACCATAAGACGTCTTTTGAGCTGTAGATGGCTCTGGTTCTGATTTGACCAGAACGTGTCAGAAGCAACTGGTGTTGAGAATGAACAGTTTTAAGTTCAAAGGGGGACAGCAATGGTAGATTGAGGATTCCCATCTCATAGACTCAGGAAGATGATATAGATGAGGGCTAGAATCCAGAAGGGAAAACAGGGACCAGGAAACCTGCTGGAAGCCTAGAAATGCAAGAAAATGGATTAGAGATGGAGGTAAATATGGGCAGTTAACAAGGAAATACACCATGTAGGCTGGTGGGTCTCAAGTCTAGCCATATGTTGCAATCACCTGGGAATGTCCTGTATTTCATCACATCCCAGATTTTTTTTTTTTTTCACGATTTTCAAGTAGAACTTTTGTCCCTATACTCCAATTGAACCTTCCTTAGCAGGGTCAATAATGATCTCCATATTTCCAAATTTAAAGAATACTTTTGTTTCTCACTCAACTTACTTTTATTCCAACTGAATCCTATCCAGCCAATCTTGCTTCTCTAAACTCTTTCTTTTCTTGGCTTCAATAACACCACTATTCCTCTAAAAAATAACAAAGAAAAATAATTAAACAAATAAAAACAAATAAATAAAGTCAACTTATTTTTAGCACTTAATGCTCACATTTTCTTTTCTAGGCTTCTCAATGTTGAAATGTTCCAGGATCTCATCTCTGTCTCTCTCCTCTCCATCTCTCTCCACCCCTCCCTTCTTCTTCCATCCTCTTTTCCTCTCCTCTCCTCTTCTCCTCTCTTCTTATTTATTTATTTATTTATTTATTTATTTGTCTCTTTCTACTTATACTCATGTCCTAAGTGATCTAATCAATCAATGTCCATGGCTTCAGATATCACTCACACACTTATGAAACCTTTAATTTGTCAGAATAGACTAGGTTTTGCAGTACTAACAATTTCAAATTTCATTAGGTTAATATAACCCAAGTTTATTTCTTACTCATGCTACAGATCCGAAGTGGTAACAGGAGTTGTTCCTCATTGTAGTCATTCATGTTGGAGTCATTATCTTAGTAGATGCTCCTACTATCACACCAGCTGTGAGAGGGAGTGTAGTGAATTGCATAGTCCTTTATGAGAGGTTCTGCCTGGAGGTGAGCTAGGTGCTGTTACTCCATTTTCGAGGTGAGAAACTGAGGCATCAAGGGATAGAGCTGGGCTATGAATCCGGTGAGGTATTACTCTCACCAATTTATGAAAGAGTAAACTAGGTCACAGTGAGGTTGACACTCATCTGGGGTCACATTTTACTCTGGATAAGATCACGTGTACATGTAACTGTAGTCTGCTTGACAACAGAGCCCACACTCCCCATCACCCTCTGCCATTGATCACTGGAAGT
Source organism: Mustela erminea (assembly GCF_009829155.1). Classification (NCBI taxonomy): domain Eukaryota; kingdom Metazoa; phylum Chordata; class Mammalia; order Carnivora; family Mustelidae; genus Mustela; species Mustela erminea. The sequence goes on along the minus strand of NC_045621.1, from coordinate 109,755,136 downwards.
CTCATTCCTGCTTGTGAAAGAATCATTATCTCCATAAAAGTGAAGTTTTACAGGAAGGAGTAACTTATTAACAATAGCTAACATGTGCAGTTGTCTTATAGGAGTCAGCTTACTCGTTCCTTGCTAACAGCTCTATGGAGTAGATGTTATTACTATTCTCATTTTACAGTGGGGAACTCTAAGCTCTGTAGAGAAGTAAGTACTTTTCCAAGGCCACACAACTTGGGGAGGTGGAGCACGGTTTGAGGCTGGGTAAATGACCCCTGACCTGATCACAAACCCTCAGACTATTCGACCATAATGTGTTTTTCCAACTTGATACACATTAGCTGTTGAAATCCATCTCCTACCTCAACACTAATGGGTGCCTTATGATTGGTGTACAATGTGTTCCAGTCTTACAGGATTGATACACATAGATATAGAGCAAGGCCTGGCTGAAACCCCTCAGTGGTCATTTTTGACAGCCAGAAACCCCTTCTTTCAGGAGACTGCATCCTTTGCAGGGATGTGTCACGGGAATTGTATTGTAGGGGCAGCAACGTAGTGACACAAACTTCTGTCTTAGAAGCTGATGGCTGGTTGGCCCTGCAGTTATCATTTCAGGTAGCAAGACTTCCTTAACCTGGACTTGGTCTCCTGGATCCCTACTGCCTATGTGTTCAACTCCTGAGCAGGTCTTCAGGATTCTGCCTCCTTTAGTGGCCTCATACTCTGCACGTATGGGACACCCCATACGTGTCCTCTATGCTCCATCACACTAGGACTACCAGGCCTTCCTAAACCTGTCCCTTCCTTCCCCTAATTTCATCCCAGTCACTTCCCTGGAAGGGCAGTTGGTTTTGCTCATCCTGAAGCATGAACCTCTTTTCACCATGGTCTGATTGTCTTCCCACAAAGTGGTTTTGCATTTGAACCATGGATGACACAGAGCAAGAGTATATACTTTGGGGTCAGATATTTGGATTGGAACCCTGACTTTTCCACATACCAGGTGAGTGACCTTGCATGTGTCCCTTCAGTTCCCCAGACTCAGTCTCTGCACTATAACTTCAGGAAGTCCTGTTAACCTTGCTGTAGGTAAGACTGTGTATAAAAGTAGTACATAGTCTCTAGTATAAGTGACTGGTTCACAAATGAAGACATAACCCACCTATTACTGACCAATAACTACATAGCAAATACATGCTTACATATGCTTATAAAGGGATACATCTGCGTTAAATACATTTAGTGAGGATGCATATACACACATGCCACTGCCCTGATGGACAAAGAAATACTCCTCCCTTCCCCACAACCCAGCTAATTTTCCCCAGGAGCTCCCTGCCTGGCCTGCTAACTTGCCAATTAAAAAACTTAGCTAAATTTCTTTTTTGCAGTTTGGTTTATATATTTGGTTTAAATATATTTCTTTAGGTCAATACTGAGACTCTCAGAATCTGTTCTGTCCCTTCTGTACCCCAAGATGGGGATCTGTGTGTGTGTTTGTGTACTCATGGTGATGGGAGAGAGGCATGTATTTGCTTAGAGCTCTTGTACTGTTCTCTTTGTGCTAACTGCCTTTCACCCTTTTGGTCACTGACCCTATTGTGGGCATTTGCTGTTGCTTGGCTGGTTGTTTTTCTTGTAGGTTGGCAAAGGTGGGTGGTCTAACCTCTACACTCCCCAGGGCTGTGTGCGCTCCTGAGATCCGTCTGTGACTCTCCTTAGTAACCTTTCACCCCATAAGCTAATCCATGGCATCGTGAGCTGTCTTCTACATGCTTGCACAAGATGGTAAGAAATTGTGGTGACTTACCACCCTATGTGGTAATTCTGGTGTGACCAGGGAAAAGGGCATAGGGAAGAGGAAGCTTTCTTGGGAACCCTTGTTTCAGGAGGGGAATGGATTAAAAGAGTTGGGGACCTGACACATTTTTTTTAAAGTTTATTGAGAGAAACCAACAAAAATCCTTTCAACCAAAGAGATTCTAAAAATAATATAGGCCTTTTTATCCAGTGGGGTCACATAAATTTTTTATTCCTTTTGGAATAAAGTGAGCATGTGAATTTCTAGCTCCTTTTAATCTGTCACTCACGTATCATATGTCAAGGGGCTGGCACTGAAAAGTGAATTACATAATGAGTGAGTGGAAGACGTTTTTTTCCTGACATAAGTATGCCTTAAATTACATATTGTTCATCTGGTTTTTAAAATATGGAGCTCTATTTTTTGTGGTTGTCAAATATGTCTCAAAAAGCCTATAATTTCTCAGTAAGAATCAGAAGAACTTTTCTGCATAACAAAGTGGAAGCTATGCTTTTGGTTCTCAAGGTACCATTATTTGGAGATAAGTGAGGTTTATTTGCGTTTCATTAATCATTATTGCTGAGGGTGAATAATAATAATAATAATAGTGATAATAATATTTTGTGTCACTCTAAACTCCCTGCCTAAGAGGTGCCAAGAGGTGGTGGACACACATACCGAAACCTTACATCTGGATATACTGTGTGCCTGGGTGGAGGAGCTGGGCCCATGAAGACAACCTGTGTTCCTGAGGCTGTGATAATTGAGTTCTAACATTTCTGTTCACAGCAACATACTGAGAAGGGAATAGGAGAAAGTAGACTCCCTCGCACAGCGTAACCTAAAGTAGCACGTCCAGCATACTAAGAAGGAAACAACATCACCTGTAATGGGCCCTGTGTCCTTTTATCCCCACAATAGTGCTGTGAGGTTGAGGGGCCACATGGATCCTGTGACAGTCAGAGGAGCAAGGCTCTGGACAGGTGAAGTCACAGGCCAGGGTCAGGCAGATGGTGAGTGACAGAGCCTTGGTCTCTCTCTGTCCCTCTAGTAGTGATCACAGCAACACTCAGGAAAGCCTTAGTGTTTCATTTTTACAGTGAGGGTTACAGAAGTTAATAAAGCTGTCTGATGTCTCCAACTTTATTTCTTTTTTGGCATCTTCTACTCAGTAAGTGACAAGGTTTAGATTTCACCTAGTTCTGACTGATGCCAAGGAAAGCAAACTTTGTCCTCAGGAGAAATCTGTCATGGAATATCAATATGTAAAAAAAAAATGGATAAAAGAACATTAGTATATACTCATTTTATAAATATATATTATAACATTTACTTATAAAAGTATCAATAGAACAATTAGTGTATCAAGATGATGATAAACACTGGAAATTTAAATATAACCAATAGTTTTATATAAAATTATATCATATTTATTTTAGTTTCAGTTTCCAATTTATTTTCAGTTTCCTATTATTTGAAAGTCTCAAATTTTAAAATATAACCAGTTGGAGATGTTATTTTTTTAGTAACTCTTTTTTTTTTTTTTTTTTTTGGTCTTAGGTCATTTAAGCCAATCTCAAAATTTGAAAATTAGAAGAAGAGAAACAGGAATGTTTTGTTTTGAAGTTGATATCTTAACATTTACTACTGAAAATATCCTATGCTCTTAATGATTTCTCAGCTATAATTTTTCATCACCTGTAGGAAATAATTTGGATATCATGTAAAGTTCAATAGTGCAGGTGTATGAAATCTCATATTACTTATGACTTCCCTCCCAAATAGCAACTTCAATGTGAAAATGGTCAACTCTTTTGTCCTATGTTCTGTGTGGATTATAAGCTTTGATTTTCAAGTTCACCCATCACTTTATTTGCTAACATGGGTGTAGTGATGCTTCGACTGCGTTTCCAGTCTGTAGAGAGCTTGTTGCCACTTCGCGGTGGCTACTGAATGCATGACAGCCACGCCACGAGGGAGCTGTGCCCAGCGTGCAGCTAAGTGTGGCTCACGTGTGCTGAAGAGTATCCTCACCTTTACAAATTATGTCGACAGACATGCTCAGACTTCAAATGAATATCACTACAGGATGGATTTCTTTCTGGTTGGTGAAGAAATTTCAAGAAATTCAAATATATGGTTAGGGATGCTAAGATAGGATTGTTATCTTGAAGTTAACTCAGCTGCCCATGTGGTCATGTCATAGACTCTTGTGCAAAATTTTGTTACATAATATATTTAAGTGTTTAAGTTTTACTGCAGTATAACTTACACACAAAGATATGTTAAATGGAATGAGAATTGGTGCACCAAAAGACACCAATATTTTAGGGTTTGAAGAATGAGTAGGAGGTCTGGGAGGGAGAAGAAAGAGAGATCCATGCATGTACCATGGTCCTCTATATCTAATGCTTCTGTTGGGTTTCTAAGGAGCTTTATCTGGGTTTCTCTTGAAGCTCTGTAATCTTCTATCATTTTGGTATTCTAGAGTTTCAAAAGTGTATTAAGGTGGAAATTAATTTTTATATGTTTTGCTCAGTTCATGATGCAGGTTTTCAATTTGGTGACATGCCTCTCTCTAGCTCTGAGAAGTTATTTCATTATTTCTTCAAAATTATATTATCTCAATTTTGTGCTATCTTCCTTATAACACCTGCTTTGAAACCCCCTGTCTTTGTGCTCTCATCTCCTTTGCATCCATGACCTGGAAAATTTCCTTAAAATGATTTCCAGGCGTTCTAATGAAACACTTTCGGAAAACCTATTTTTTTTTCTTTTTCTTTAGCCTATACCTTGTTCTTAATCTTTTTCCCTTTTTAAATGGAATCCAAGTCCTTTAAAAACTAAATCTATTACTTTATTTCAAATTTCTAGGGTTAAAATTAGAATTTTCAAGTTCCCTTCTCTTCCCAAACCATCTTCAATGACACATTTGTTCTCTAGTGAGGATGATGGACTGTACATTATTGTACCTGTGACTGGCAGGATATAATTCAAGGTGTGTGGAGACAGCCATTAATTACCTCCTCCCACTCCCTCTAGCTCCTGCCCCATTACTGGAAACAGGTGTGCTTTTCCCATGATTCCAGCAGCCACAATAGAAGTACATTGGGTCTTTTGGTCACTGATGAGTACCTTCTCATTGTTCTATGTTTTAGTATAAATATATCCCCATTTATGCTTCTGCTATCATTTTATCATTGTATGGTCTTAGGAGAGAAACAAAACCAATGTATGTACCCTTAGTCAGCCATCTGGAATACAAGTCTTGTTGTGAGATGAACTGCTAGCTGTGTTATAAAAAAGATAAGGCAGGTGGACATCTGTGATGTAGTAAGGGGGTAGAGGAGTGGGGTGGAGAAAGGTGACCAGTGTTATGAAGGGCATGTTATGAAGGTTAGAAGGGTGACCAGTGTTATGAAGGGCAGGGAGTGTTTGAGAAGAGGAGTCGGATGGGACTCCTTGGGGCTTTGTGGGATGGTGGGACAGCAGCACAGGCAGATTGAAACAGGAAAGACATGACCAATAATGATCTTGTTACCTACATACTGTACCCTCTCCTGCATTTTGATTTGATTTTGTCATTTGGTACTGACTGAGCTTCTTCCTGAGTACAGTAGACACAGTCCTGAGACTGCAGAGCATCCTGGATAGGGGGTCCCAGTGCGATTTACTGCCTGAGTGCCTCATGCATTGCAACTCCTTCACCGTGCAAATGACCCATCAGCAGAAATGATAAAGCATGCTTTAAACACAGTGAGGGAATCCAATGATCATTTGTGATAACACATCTGGTGTTATCAGTAGCTCTGCACCTGCAATGGAAACACAGCAGGAGGCTGTTTGCAAATATGTAAAGTCTTGTCAAAGGATGCCTTGTGCCGAAGTAGCAGACAGTAGCTTCTCTGAAAATGCTTCTGTTGCAGTAACAACTATTATTGATTATCCATAACTTTTAGAGGCTTGACTGCATATAATTATCACAACATTATGGTAGGTGTTGTTGTTACATTTCAGATACCCGAGTTCAAAGGAATTAAAGCACAAGATCATGCAACAGTAATGGGCAGAGACAGGATCTGAACTTCTGCCTGCCTGACTGTTTTTCACTGTCCCTCTGGATACTCTACACCGTCACCCACACCAGCACTTCTTTGAGTCTTCCTTGCCTATGCTTACTTTCTCTGTAGCATTAAGTACTCTAATATTGGAAGTATCTGAGGAAATCCAGGCCTTGTTAATGGGTACAGTGTTGTGGCGATCGGAGGCAGCTAGGTACAGAAAAGCCTCACCACAACCAACAGGTTCCCTTCAGTGCCACAAAGGGATCTGGAGGAAGTATCCACTGGGAACTGGCTTTTGGAGTTCCAGTATGCCCCGGTATGCCCTGTGGCCTCATCCTTGATCCTTCAACATAAAGAAGGGAGGCAATGAGCAGGCTGACAGGTGGGACATAAAGACAAAGGGAAGATATATTAAAATGACTGCAAAAGACATACACCATTCCCATCACCAGTGGGGAGACTTACTTTTTAAGAGAAATACACATACTATATATATATATATATATATATATATATATATATATATATGAAATCTCCATTACATTTCACTTGAGTGAAAAGTTTTATACACACACACACACACACACACACACACACACACATATTTCCATTACATTGTACTTCCCATACAGCATTGTAACTAATTCGTGAGTTAGACCAGCTGAGCATTTACTACATGCAAGACACTGTTTTAGGGATTAAAGATCTAGCAGTGAATGACACAAACAAAAATCCCTCCCCTTGGAGAAAATGTATACGTGTATGTATGTATACATTAAGATTTTATTTATGTATCTGACACACAGACAGAAGGCACAAGTAGGCACAATGGCAGGGAGAGAGAGAAAGAAAGAAGATCCCCAGTGAGCAGGATCCTGAGATTATGACCTGAGTCAAAGGCAGATGCTTAACCGACTGAGCCACCCAGGTGCCCCAAGAAACTGTATTTGAACAATTATACAAGAATGTAAAATGTGAGAAGGGAAGATAGATAGAAATGATTATATAATTTCTCAGAGAGATTGTATTAAGTGATGCCATGAACAAAGGCGAATATTAAACAGACTGAGGAAACACAAATTGCCACTCATATACTGAAGGTTTATGTGTAATATGCCCTTGCCAACTTATTTCATACCATGGCACATATAAAAGTGGGTGATGTGAGTTCAGTAACCTGGGGTAAATGAATGGGGCTCTGTGCAGCCTGAGCAACAGGGCTGCTTGAGACCAAAGTTTCCACGTTTCAGCATGCTTATAATTCATGTGTGACATATACTATTGTGTGCCACCTGACGAACTCTGTACTGAAAGTTCCTACATACTGAAAAAAAAAATCAACACAACTGATATTCTAATTGAATAACGGGAAACTATGATGAATTCACAGAGAAAACACCAAAACCTAAAAGTTGTATGAAAAGATGCTCACCCTCACTAATAGCTAGAGAAATGCAAAAGAAATCACCTTTCTTGTCACAAAAGAACATCACATATTGTTAGAAATCGGTATGCTTAATCTTTTTGATGGAAATGCACGTTTATTTTTCTGGAAAACAATCTGGTATGATGCATTGAAATAAAAAAGTATGCCTATTGCATACAAAGAGAGCCTCCTTTGTAATGCCAAAGGATTGGAATGGCTCAAAATGCCGTCCACTAAGGACCAGTAAAATAAAGATACACCCAAGTACTGAACTCCTGTGTGGTTGGGGAAATTCAGGAATCCCCACCTTTATGCTGGAATGAAAGTGTCAAGGCATGATGTCAAGATAAGAAAACAAAGTGTGGATTCCTCCATATGGCCATGTGTGTGGATGTTTATAAATTCCTGGAACTCCAGGGGCCCTCATAGAAGCTGAGTTGTTTTTGCATCTGTGTCCCTTGAGAAGGTCAGCACTATTAGGAGGACACCAGGTATGCACAAGACAGCAAAGTAATAAGTCTTTTTTCTGAACCATCTAGGGAAATGGCAGAGGTCTGCTCATGTGGGTTGTGTGGGTCAAGACTTTTCCTCAGTCCACTCGGACCCTCCAGCATCTCTGGAAGCCAGGCCTGCATTTATGAGGAGACAGCTTATCAGATAGATATATGATGCCTATTCAGGGGAAGCCAGGGGATCCTTTATGGTTTTTAAATTTTTTCTGCATATGTACATATATTTGAGTATAGTTAGCAGATAATTTTGGATCTTGCTTTTTAATGTAACATTATAATGTACATTATTATTGTGTGAACTCTTTTAAGTAATATACTTATCTTCACAAGTTTGACAGTCACAAACACTTTTCATATACATTATCTTCTTCGATCCTGACCTCTTTATTTGTTCTCTTCTTGAGGGCAATGCACAAAGAGAGAAAAAGTATTTTAGACAATCTGCCTGTTGATAATCGAGCAGTCCATTTGATGGCTGCTAAGATACTTCCTTAATCTTTTTCAGGGAAGCTCATGAAACAAGAATTTCTGACCCACAATCAATCTTTGACAGATATAATTGATATTCTAAAGTAGCAGATGCAGAAATTTACAGTATATTTTAAAACTTAATTGATTTATAAAACCACATGGAAGGATTACCAAGGAAATCAGTTCCTGTAATTTGCTGGGAGACCGATATGGCCTTCTGAGCGCAACCAGGAGTCTTGTCTGGAGGGAAACGGATACAGTTAAGACTCATATTCTAGGTCTGACCCTACAACGGTGTGGTCCAGGAACTCAGCCCTGGTCCTCTGGTGATTCATCTCTGAGATGAGGACTTTGGCATGATTGCCCACAGTTTGATATACATTTGTAAAGTAGTTTAAAAGTGTTCTAATTGCTTTCTCACACTTCGGCTTTATTTTTCATAGTGGCCCTGGGAAATAGCTAGACCATGATTTGGCATTTGTAATAAGAAAAAAGTTGGGGGAGGTCCAGAGAGGTTCAGAGACATGGCCCAGAGTTGCATGGCCTGAGCAGGGTCTCTTGGCCTTTAGGAGTGCTGCCATCCTGAGTTCTGAAGACACCTGATGCTGTTCCAGAGGTACTTCTTATATGGAAGCAGATGTCTGCTCAGCCTCCTGACCATCAGCACCACAAACCCTACAGGGTAGACTCTCCTAAAACAGGGCCAAAAGATTAAAGTAAGCCTAGAAGGGAAAGGCAGTAGGTGAGAATTACCAAATTTCATGTCTCAGATGTAAATTTTTGCTTCTGGAAGGGGAGGGACTTTCTCAGTCAAAATAAAAGTGAGATGAAATTTCAAAAAATAAAAATTTTTACTGTTGACAACTTTGGATTTTTCTGTTATTGTTCTTAATGTGAGAGGGCTATTGAAATATAATTCACATACCATACCCTAGACTAACGTAAAAAGTATAATTGCATGGCTTTTGGTATATTCACAGAGGTGTGCAAATATCATCACGATCAAATTTAGAACATTTTCCTCACCCAAAATGATACCTTGTAAGTACTTTCAATCACTCCCACTCTTTCAAACTCCCTCCCTCCCACAAGCCTATTCAATTACTAATTTAATTTCTTTCTCTCTCTCTATTTGCATATTATGCACATTTCCTATAAATGGGATTGTATAATATGGCATCTTTTGTGACTGGTTTCTTTTACTTAGCAAAACAATATCAAGGTTCACCTATGCTGTTGCATGTATTGGTACTTCATTTAATTTTATTGCCAAGTAATATTTGATTTATGGGCATACCACATTTTATTTATCCATTCATTAGTTGTTTTCACTTTTTGGCTATTATGAATAATGCACTTATGAATGTCTGTGTACAAGTTTTTGTGTAGATACAGGTCTTTATTTATTTTGGCTAATGCCTAGAAATAGATTTGCTGGATCAAATAATAACTCTTCGTTTAACTTTTTAAGGAACTACCAAACCTTTTTCTAAAGCATTTGCACCATTTTATATTCCCACCAGATGTCTCAGTGTTCCAATCTCTTCAAATCCCCATCAGCATACATTATCTGTTTTTTTATTATAATCATCCTAGAGGATATGAAGTGGCATTTCATTGTGGTTTTAATTTCCATTTTCCTGATAATTATAGATACTGAATGTTTTTTCATGTTCTTACTGGGCATTTGTGTGTCTTCTTTGCAGAAATGACCATTCAAATCATAGCCCCTTTTTTTATTAGACATCATGAATTTTTTCTAATTATTAATCAAATTTTAAAATAAGATTTAAAAAAAAATTTTCAGTGTTCCAAGATTCATTGTTTATGCACCACACCCAGTGCTTCATGCAATACGTGCCCTCCTTAATATCCACCACCAGGTTTACCCAAACCTTTACTCCCCTCCTCTCCAAAACCCTCAGTTTGTTTCTCAGAGTCCACAGTCTCTCATAGTCTCCCCCTCTAATTTCCCCCAACTCACTTCTCTATACCCTTCATGTATTCACCTCCCTATACCCTTCATGTTATTCCTTATACTCTACAAGTAAGTGAAACCATATGATACTTGACTGTCTCTGCTTGACTTATTTCACTCAGCATAATCTCTTCCAGTCCTGTCCATGTTAATAAAAAAAGTTGAGTATTCATCCTTTCTGATTGGGCATAATATTTCATTGTATATATGGACCATATCTATTTTATCCATATGTCTGTTGAAGGGCATCTTGGCTCTTTCCACAGTTTGGTGACTGTAGCCATTGCTGCTATAAACACTGGAGTACAAATGGCTCTTCTTTTCACTATGTCTGTATCTTTAGAGTAAATACCAAGTAGTGCAATTGCAGGGTCATAACGTAGCTCTATTTTTAATTTCTTAAGGAATCTCCACACTGTTTTCCAAAGTGGCTGCACCAACTTGCATTTCCACCAATAGTGTAATAGGGTTCCCCTTTCTCCACATCCTCTCCAACACTAGTTATTTACTGTCTTGTTAATTTTGGTCATTCTAACTGGTGGTATCTCAATGTGGTTTTGATTTGAATTTCCCTGATGACTAATGATGATGAACATTTTTGACAAAGCAGGAAAAAATACATAGTAGAAGAAAGACAATCTCTTCAATAAATGATGCTGAGAAAATTGGACAGCTATGTGTAGAAGAATGAAACTCGACCATTCTCTCACCATACACAAAGATAAACTCAAAACGGATAAAAGACCTCAACGTGAGGCAGGATCTATCAAAATCCTAAAGGAGAACATAGGCAGTAACCTCTTCAACATCAGGCACGGCAACTTCTTTCAAGATATGCCTCCAAAGACAAAGGAAACAAAAGCGAAAATGAACTTTTGGGACTTCATCAAGATCAAAAACTTTAGCACAGCAAAGAAAACAGTCAACAAAACAAAGAGGCAACACATGCAATGGGAGAAGATGTTTGCAAATGACACTACAGACAAAGGGCTGATATCCAATATCTATAAAGAACTCCTCAAACTCAACACACACAAAACAGATAATCATGTCAAAAAAAAAAAAAGGGGGGGGCAGAAGACATAAACAGACACTTCTCCAAAGAAGACATACAAATGGCTAACAGACATGAAAAAATGTCCTTTGTTTATTTTAAAATTGGGTTATTTGTCTTGTTACTGAGTTGTGAGCATTCCTTATATATTCGAGGTTCAAGTCCCTTATTATAGGTAGAATTTTCAAATATTTTCACCCATTGTATGTGTTGTCTTTTCAGTTCTTTGATGGTGTCCTTTAAGACACAAGGTTTTACATTTTTATGAAGTCTCATTTGTCCATTTTATATTTTCATGTGAACTTAAAGTGCCAAATCTAAGAAGGAGCTGCCTAACTCAAAGTCATTAAGATCTTGTTTTATAGTTTTAGCTCTTACATGTAGTTCTATGATCCATTTTGAGTCAATTTTGAGGTATGCTGTGAAGAGTTTAACTTTATTCTTTTGCCTATAGATATTCAGTTATATTAACACCTTTTGTTGAAAATACTGTTCCTTCCCCAGTTTTAATATCTTTTTGCAAAATGAGTTCACCTAATCTGTGGGGATTTATTTTTGGACTCTCAATTTTATGCCATTTATCTCTATGTCAATTTGTGTGTTGATTTTGTAGTCTGCGATTTTGCTGACTTTGTTATTAGTTATAATGTTTTTTTGGTAGATTTCTTATGATTTTCAATATATATCAGCAGGTCATCTACAAGAACAATTTTACTTCCTTCTTTTTAGTCTGGATACCATACATTATTTGACAAATTGCCTTGATGGTAACCTCCAGAAAAATATTGCAAAGAAGTGGTAAAAGCAAACATACTTGTCTTATTCCTGATCTTTGGGTAGAAGCTTTCAATCTTTCATCATTAAGTATGATGTTATCTATGGATTTTCATATATGCCTTTTATTAGTCTGAAGAAGTTCTATTCTTAGTTTAGTGTTTTTTTTTAAAATCATAATGTGGTGTTCAATTTGATCAAATGTTTTTTCTATGTCTATGTAGATGATATCATGGTTTTTGTCCTTTATTCTATTTATAGGATATATTACATTAATTGATTTTTGGAAATTAGGCCAGCTATAAATTCCTGGGATAACTTGCATTTGGTCATGGTGTATAATCCCTTTCATATGTTGCTGGATTCAGTTTGCTAGTATTTTGTTGAAGATTTTTGTGTCTATATTCATAAAAGATATTGATATATAAATTTCTTTTCTTGTATTTTTCTGGTTTCATACCAGGGTCATACTATTCTCCAAAAATGAGTTGGGAAGCATCCTTTCCTAGCCTACTTTTTTTTAGAAAAGTCTGTGAGAATTGGTGTTGATTATTAAATGTTTGATAGAATTCACCAGAGAATCATTCTAGGTCTGGATTTTTTTTGTAGGTAATTTTAAAATTGTTAATTTAATCTTTCTTATACTAAATCTATTCAAATTTTCTATTTCTTCTTGTCATATCAAGTTTGTCATATCAAATCATAGTTTATGTCTTTCTGGGAATTTGTCTAATTAAATTAAGTCATATATCCTGTGGGTATTATTTTCTTTTCTAATTTTTCGGCAATAAGTACCTGGTCTTCTTAAACATTTCGTTATTAGGTTTAATACATTCAGCATGACTCAGGGTAGTGTGTACAGTTTCTGTAGTGAGACAGACCTAAGTTCAAGGTCTATGCCTATTCCTCCAATTCTTAGAAGTGAACTTTAACTTCTATAGATTTTAGCTTCCTTATTGAAACAATAGAAACTGTGAGAACAAATAAGTAGCCAAATTAAGAGAACAAGAGGTTTGAATTCCAACAGTCCTCAACATGGTAGATTTCATTTTTCAAAGAAGTTTATAATAATTTTCTTTTTCCATATGCTTTTATAGAACTTCCCACTCCTCCATCAAGAGGTAGAATCTATTTATCCTCTTCTTGAATCTGAGTGGGCTTGTAATCCATAGAATGTGATAGAATTGATGTTGTAAGACTTTTGATGTGTCTACCTTCTTAGCTAGAACAGTTGTGCTTGGAGTAGAGAGTTTTCTTGAAGAAACACATTTCTGAGGCCAACATGATATAAGAAAACAGAGGACACATTGAGAAGCCTATTGTAGGGCTGTGTGTGTGTGTGTGTGTGTGTGTGTGTGTGTGTGTATTTTGAAATTTTTATTTATTTTTAACCACAAGCCCAGCTGAGTTACCAGCCAACACACAACATTGACTGCCAGATACCTGAGTAAAGATGCCTCCAGATTATTAAAGCCCCATCTGTTGATTGATCCATACTAAAAGTCCACACGTTCTCTAAAGACAAGTCATTATCTCTGTGCCATATCTGATTCTTTTCTTGTTAGAAAAGATCAGTTTGTGGAAGAGTATGATCAATCCCTGAATGATCACTTCAAATGCTTTCCCTATTGTAATGACTAAAATAAAACAAATGTGAAGGTTTTGAAATCTCATGAATTATGGGAAATATGAGGAAATTATGGGAGGAAGGTGCTGATCTTTTGGTTTCCCTCTATGTGCACAAGGTCATCCTGATAAGGTTTTTGGCTGCCTCATTAGCCCATTCCTCTACACTCCTACTTACATTCCAGCCTCACCCATATGGACATCTGGGAGGTTCACAGACAGAAAGGGCTGGTTGTCACCTGGGACCTCCTCTTGTCTGAAATGTTTTTTTCCTCCTGTCTCCTTTGCTTGTCCCACCTAATTTTTCTGATTTCTGAACATCAGGAATGTCTACACTTACTGCCTATACAGTTTTACGTTTTATTGGCACTTAAAATATCATATATATGCTAACATCCACATTCTTTTTTAAGTCAGGGGCTGGTAAGAAATAGAGATTTTGAAAATAATATTTAGTAAGGAGTTATTTGCAGAGGTGCAATGGTTAAAAGAACCAATACAGGGCGTGATGGCAGCATTACCCTGAGGCTGGAGAGGCACAGGGAGTAAGCAGGAGAGCCAGAGGCTGAGGGATGGTGTTGATCTGTGATTACAGTAGCTCCTGGCAGTTGTTATGGCCAGAGGGAGACAAAAGAAAGGAGCAAGTAAAGAAATATCCTGATCTGTCTCCTTTCTCCTTATGATTGCTATTTTATCCACCTCAGAATTTAACCAAAAACCTTGTGTTCTGCTCGCTTACTATTCACTCCATTGGTGAAAGTGGGATTCCCTTTCCTAAATAGTATGAGATGGATGAACACACGACACCTGATATTGGACAGGAGAGATTCACAGAAGTTTATGACTCATGTGAATTTACAACATGTGGGAGGAAGACAGCACATGGAAGCAGGGCACTCAAGGGTTAAACTGCGAGGTAGTGTGAATAAACAGGGACTAAGGGAGGTAGGCTTTGTAGTAATAACAAGGTGGTGTCTCCTGACAAGGGGATATATGATTGCCTTGTTTGAATAGTTCTGGGGGCAGATAGGGAAGTCAGGCTGAGGACTTGGTGAAATGCAGCTAGTCCTTCTGGTAGAGCTCTTCAAGAGGGGAGCAGTACTGATGGTACAGCAGCATGGGCTGTCACCCCAATAGTAGGCTCCACTCAAGTGAGTTTTATTACCACTCAGAGAGAAGGGGTTTTCAAATATTCAATAATACTAATACTAATATAAATCTGATACTAATGTTAATAAAAATACTTATTTTTTCAGGAAATATTTATACTAGACATCTAGGCTATGCTAGGCAATGCTGTGAATAAAACAAGATCCATGCCCTTGTGGAACTTATATTCAGTGAGTATTGTGGGTAGAGAGAACAGAGATAAATTATAAGCAAGAGGTCATTATAATTAAATGCACTATTCAGTATGTTATATACTGTAGAATAAATATTAATGAATGGCGACAGGATGAAACAATACAAAACAGAGTAGAGCAGGTGGGATGAGGGGCATGAGTGTGTGGGAGGCAGTATGAGCAAATTCTAAATAGGTGGGTCACTGAGCCTTTGTTATGTGATAAGGGTCATACTTCTCTTATGTCACTTAACTCCAAGATCAATGTCTTTATTTAAAAATAGAAAACTGATGCTCAAGGGGTTGTAACTTGGAACAGGTGACACAGCCTTGCACTGAAAGTCCATCTCCATATAATACCTTTTAAGGAGTTTTGCTTTTATGTAATACTAAATAAACAAACAAACATAGCTACTGTTCAGTGGGTCTAACATAAAAATATCCTGTGAGTTAGATCCTGTTATTCTATTTTGCTGATAAGAAACTGAGTCTCAGAACAGTATTTTCCCATGGTCTTTTCCAAGGTCACACCGGTCCTATAGATGCCTCTCACAGCTATCCAACTTCTCATATTACTACTGTTCCCTTGGGTTTTACAAGAGTCTTCTCCTGAGTTATCTTGATCTTCCTGCTCCTAAAACAGCACCCTTCCACCTTTTCTCCACAGAATTCCATGGGTCTGTTGAAAAGAAAATGTGTCCACATCATACCTCTGCTGAGAATTCTTCAGTGATCTTGCAGGATATCACTCAAAAGGCTTCCTTCAGGCATTATGGCCTTCAGTGACTCAGACTTGGCTAACTTTATGGTTTCTTCTCTGGCCCTAGAAGCACACTTTCTTCCGGCTTATGGAACAATGTATATTTCCTCAAGAGTTGTTATGCTATTTCAGGTCTATAACTTCACATGTGCTGCTGCCTCTGCCTAAATTTCTCTTCTACTTCTTTGTTGTATTAAGTGCTGCTTACTCTTTGAATTACTGCTCTTCTGTTCAGCTTCATCTGATGCCATTCAGATTCATCTGAATGGCACTATTTGATGCTCATGCAATCTGTGGTTTATGTCCTATTTTTTGTCATGCCCTTAGGACTGTTGACTTGTCTGCCTTTGCCTCTGGCTGAAGAGTTCTTAGAAGGTATATAGCAGTGTGTACTAGGGCCTAACATGATGTGCACTCAAGTGTTCAGGCTTAATTAATGTTTTTATTAGAGATGGTGTGAACACAAAGCAGTACACCTAGACAAAAGAGCACCTTCTCTTCTTGCCTTGGAATCTTATCAGGCAAATCCCTGAAAATTGCCTTTATGTTTTACTGTTTTATTCAGACACTTGGCTTCAATCCATCAGACACTTTTCATCCATTAAATATAATTATTTGCTTTGTTAGAATGGCCAGATGTTAAGCACAGTGCAAAAAAGATGGCATTTCATCCAATGAAAAAGTTATAAACCTATTTATGTTGGAAACCAACCACAAGTATTTAAATGATGGGTGAAGTGGACAGGGCTTTTTGTTGGTAAACTCTGGAATAATGGCTTCTCCAGGGAGAAGGGCTCTTTTGAGTCAGGACTGGGGTGAATTGGACTCCTGAAGGCATAGTGACTTGGTAGATTGCACTACTTGCTTGAGATATATTTTTGGATATATATGAAAGTTGTTTTCCCAGGAGAGCCACCCCAGTGTTCCAGATTTTTCAAAGATTTAGACAAAACATGTTTTAAATGAGATTCCCCTCTGTCTCAGAGGGTTCTAGCATTCATCCAGGCACCAAGATTAGAAATATGGAAGTCAATTAGTCATCTGATGCTGACCATTTTATCACCCAAATATTTCTTAAATATTCTTCTTATTTCCATGCCTATTACTAGTGCCCAAGTACATATATCCTTATCACCTCTTGGCTAAACTTCCTCCAGAAGACTTCTTAATTTTTAGACTCTAGTTGCAGGCCTTCACTTTCTATTCAATGGTTAGAAAGATCTATATCTATATCTATATATATCTGTCCATGTTCTTCTTCTGTTTAGAGCCTTCCTACGGTTCCCTATCATCTGTTGGATTAGGTGCTTTGGCATGGTACACATCATTGTCATCTGCCTGCTTTTCTAATCTCTTGACCTACAGATTCTGGCCTGGAAATATAATATTCTACAAACTGAAATACTTACAGATACTTATAGCCATTCTCTTCTTTCCAAACTTTCATTATTTTTATCTATTCCACTGGGAATTCCCTTTTCACTGTCTCCTGCCCCTGAATATTTCCATTTACTTAAATTTATATCGCATATAGGTATATTCAACTAAGGTGAAATAATTGAGGTGAAATTTGTGTCTGGCTTCTTTCATAAAGATTTTGAGATTTATTTATGTTGTAACATATACCAGTACTTTATTCCTTCTTATGGCTGAGTAACATTCCATTTTATGTACATACAATAATTAGTCTTTGGTTATAGGCATTCTAGTTGTTGTAAAATGGAATATTATTATGGCATTAGTTTGAGTTTATTTATGACTAATGATATTGAAGATCTTCATATCTTTTTTGGCCATTTGCATATCTTCTTTTTTTAAACAAGATTTTATTTATTTATTTGAGAGAGTGAGAGTGAAAGAGAACACAAGTGTGGGGCAGGGACAGAGGGAGAAGATGACTCCCTGCTGAGCAGGGAACCTGATGCAGTGCTCAATCACAGGATGCTGAGATCATGACCTGAAGCCAAAAGCAGACACTTAACCAACTTAGCCACTCAGGCACCCCTGTATATCTTCCTTTGATAATTATCTATGCAAGTTTTTCACTCATTTTTTTCTTACATTTGATTGTTCTTTTGTTTTAGAATTGTCGATCTCTTCACATCTTTTGGATTACCAGACACTAAATAGATGTATCATTTTCAAATATTTTCTCCCACTGTGTAGATTGTATTTTCACTTAATAATTTTCTTTGATGCAAAAAATTTTAAAGTTTGATGAAGTCCAATTTACAATACATTCTTTCTTTTGTTACTCAAGCTTTTTGGATCAGATTTAAGAACCCACTAAAAAAATAAAAAATAAAAATCAAAGGTGGTGTCATTAGGATTTACTCTTGTATTTTCTTCTAAGTGTTTTATAGTTTCAAAACTTATATTTAAGTTTGATCCATTTCGTGTTAATTTTGTGTACGGCATGAACTATGCTTCATTGTTTTGCATCTGGATATCCAGTTGTTCTAGCATCATTTGTTGAAGAAGCTATTCTGTCCTTATGAATGATCTTGGCACCTTTGTTTAAAAAAGACAATTAGCCATAGAGGTGTGCATTTATTTCTAGACCCTTAATTCTACTTCATTTGCCCATCTGTCTTTCCTTATGTCAGTACTGCACTGTTTAATTACTATAGTATGTAGTAAGTTTTCAAATTGAGAAGTGTGAGTCCTACAACTTTTTTTTTTTTGAGTCCTACAACTTTATTCTTCTTTTCCAAAATTGTATTGACTATTGCAGAACTCTTGTAATGCCATATTAATTTGAGGATACATTTTTCCATTTTTATACAAAATACTGCTGGGATCTGAAAGTTTAGATTTATTTGGGTATTATCCTTGGATTTTCCTTCATTGGGAAGTATCTGAATACTGATTCAGTTTCTTAACTTGTTATAGATTTGTTCAGATTTTATAGTTCTCCTTCAGTTAATAAGTTTTGTGTTTCTAGGAATATATCCACTTTATGTAGGTTATCTAAATATTATGATTCAGGAAGTCTGGAAATTGGATTCTCCTGTCACAAGGTTTTGGTATTGTTGATTGTTGAGGACTACAGTTATCCATTCATTTAGTGACTTTTCGGAACTATTTTGAGAAGACCATATTCCTTGTCATATGTAGTCATTGAACTCTCTGTTCCATCATCTCAGCAATCAGTTAATGATCTGACAAAAATTTCCTTAAATGCTTTGAGCCATAAGACAATATGTCCTTTCCCTTTTGCCCTTTTTCACAGATTGGCTCTCAATTGAGGAGCTTATTTAATGCTAAGGCTGGCCATTCATCTTTATTTCCTATGTATTTGAGTCTAAAGATCTGCCAGAGGCATAGGCAAGTGTCCTCTCAAGGATCTTCTGAGCATGCCCCTGGCCCTGGGCTTTTGCAATGTACTGTGAATTCCCAGCATACATGGTAGTTCTTCAAAGGCCTTACTCCCCTAAGTGTATTCCTTCTGATCCTCCTCCTTTCTAGCTGTAAGTTTTGTCTGTTGCTTGCCTAATGCATCACCTCTTGCCTTAGCTGGACATAGGTGGCAGACATTTTAAGAACCCTTTCACAGATGCTGCCTGGAAGGCCATTCAATCTCAAAGTAGTAAAACAAAGTAACACATTTGTGCTAATTCCTTAGGGAAACATCAGGCAGTTAAAATGCACAATCACAAATTTTGAGAACAAAGTCTACATTCCCCTCTGATACCAGCAAGTCACATTAGGAATGTGGGTCACCACACCTACTGTTAATGCTGATCTGAGGAATAGAGGATGCAGGCAAATGGACAAAAATTCTGCAGCAATTTATTATCCAGTTTTAGTAGTCATTTTCTTTATTAAACACTCCTCTTCTTACTGTAATTTTTTTATTAGATTCCAGTATTCTTAAAAAAAAAAAAAAAGGTGTTTCTTTCAGTTTTTTTACAGCTTAATCATTTCAGGGGAGATACCAATTCTCGAAGCACCATACACTACTATTGCTGTGACATCACTCCTCATTAACTTTTTAAAATCATCTAGGTAGGTGGGAGGCAAGATGGCAGAAGAGTAGAGGACCTGATTTAATATTGTCCCTTGAATTATTGGGGTCCCAGAACACATGGGTGCCTCAGTAGGCTAAGGCCTCTGCCTTTGGCTTATGTCGTGATCCCAGGGTCCTGGGATTGAGCCCTACATGAGGCTCTCTACTTAGCAGGGAGCCTGCTCCTTCCTCTCTCTCTGCCTGCTTCTCTGCCTGCTTGTGATCTCTGATTGTCAAAAAAATAAATAAAATCTTAAAAAAAAAAAAAAGAATTACTGGGGTCCCAAGGGAAGAAGAGAAAGAGGGCCAGAAGGTATATTTGAGCAAATAATAGCTGAGAACTTCCCTAATCTGGGGAAGGTAACAGACATTTAAATCCAAGAGATAGAAATAATCTTCCCAAATCAATAAAAATAGAACTGCACCCTGACATATAACAGTGAAGCTTACAAATTTCAGAGACAGAGAGAAAATCTTGAAAGCAGCTCAAGGTAAGAGCTCCTTAACTTACAATGGTAGAAATATTAGATGACAGCAGATCTATTCACAGAGACCTGCTAGGTCAGAAAGGACTGACATGGTTCTAAATGAGGAAAACATGAAGCCAAGAATACTTTATCCAGCAAGGATGTCATGTGGAATGGAAGGAGAGATAAAGAGCTTCCATTACAAAGAGAAAGCAAATAAATTTTTAGTCATTAAACCAGCCCTTCAAGAAATATTAAAGGAGATCCTGTAACTGAATTGAGATCCCAAAAGTAACATAGACCTGAAAGAAAGAGACAATCTACAGAAACAGGGACTTTACAGGTAATACAATGGAACTAAATTCATATCTGTCGCTAGTTACTCAGAATTTAAATGGACTAAATGTTCCAGTCAGAGGACACAAGGTATCAGATTGGATAAAAAAACAAGACCCATCCATATGGTATCTACAAGAGACTTATTTTAGACTTAAAGTCACTTCCACATTGGAAGTGAGGGGTAGAGAACAGTTTATCATGCTAATGGACTTCAAAAGAAAGCTGGGGTTGCCATTCTCATATCAAACAAATTAGATTGTAAGTGAAAGACTACAATAAGGGATGAAGAAGGACACTGTCTCATACTTAAAGAATCTCTCCAAAAAGAAGATCTAACAATTATAAATGCTTATTCTCCTGACATGGGAGCTGCCAGTTATGTAAACCAATTAATAACCAAATTAAAGAAACACATTGATAATAATACAATAATAGTAGGAGGCTTCAACACTCTACTCACAGCAATGGACAGATCAGCTAAGTAGAAGATCAACAGGGAAACAAGGGCTTTGAATGACACACTGGACTAGATGGACTTCACAGATATACAGAGAGCATTCCATCCTAAAGCAATATAATGCACATTTTTCTCGAGTGCACATGGAACATTCTCCATAATAGATTGCACACTGGGTCACAAGTTAGGTCTCAATTGATACCAAAATATTGGGATTATTCCTTACATATTTTCGGACAACAATGCTTTGAAATTTGAACTCAATCACTAGAGGAAATTTGGAAAGAACCCAAAGATTTGGAGGTTAAAGAGCATCCTACTAAAGAATGAATGGGTCAACCAGGAAATTAAAGAAGAATTTCAAAAAAATTCATAGAAACAAATGAAAATAAAAACACAACTGTTCAAAACCTTTGGGATACAGCAGAGGCAATCTTAAGAAGGAAGAACATAGCAAGACAAGCCCTTCTCAAAAAATTAGAAAAACCTCAAATACAGAAGGTAACACTACACCTAAAGCAGCTGGAGAAAAAACAGAAAATAAAGCCTAAACCAAGCAGGAGAAGAGAAATAATAAATATTTTTAGAGCAGAAATCAATGAAATAGAAACAAAATAATAGTAGAAAAGATCAATAAACTTAGAAACTCATTTTTGAAAGAATTAATGACTGATGAATCCCTATCCAGACTTATCAAAAAGAAAAAAAAAAGGACTCAAATTAATAAAATCATGAATGAAAGAAGAGAGATCATGACAAACACCAAGGAAATACAGACAATTTTAAGAACACATGAGCAAGAATATGCCAGCAAATTAGACAATCTGGAAGAAATTGATGAATTCCTAGAAACATATAAACTACCCAAACTGAAATAGGAAGAAATACAAATCCTGAACAGACCCATAACCAGCAATAAAATTGAAGTAGTAATAAAAAAATCTCCCAGCACAAACAGTCCAGGGCCACATTGCCTCCCAGGGGAATTCAAGTTGTAAAGACCTACAAGCTATCCTACTGAATCTCTTTAAAAAAATAAAAAGGGAAGGAAAACTTCCAAACTCATTCTATGAGTCCAGCATTACCTTGATCCCCAAACCAAAGACCCGACCAAAAATGGGAATTATAGACCAATATCTTTGGTGAACATGAATGCCAAAATTCTCACCAAGATACTAGCCAACAAGATCCAATAACATTAAAAGGATTATTCACCTTGACCAAGTGGGATTTATTCCTGGGCTACAAGGGTGGTTCAATATTTGCAAATGAATCCATGTGGTACACCACAGTAATAAAAAAAAGAACAAGAAGCATATGATCATCTCAATTGATGCAGAAAAAGCATTTGATAAAATACAGCACCCCTTCTTTATTAAGATTCTCTGCAGAATGGTGATAGAGGGAACATACCTCAATATAAATGCTATATGCAAAAACTCACAGTGAATATAATTCTCAATGGGGAAAAACTGAGAGATTTTCCCCTAGGGTCATAAACATGACAGCGATGCCCACTCTCACTATTGTTGTTCAACATAGTACTAGAAGTCCTAGCCAAAGCAATCAGACAATAAAAATAAATAAAAGGCATTCAAACTGACAAGGAAGAAGTCAAATTCTCACTCTTCACAGATGACATGATGGTGTATGTGAAAAAATCAAAAGGTTCCACCCTGACATTGTTAAAGCTTGTACAACAATTCAGCAATGTGGCAGGATATAAGATCAATGCATATATTAACAAGTCAAGAAACACCAGATGTTAGCAAGGATTCAGAGAAAGGGAACCCTCTTATACTGTTGGTAAGAATGCAAACTGGTATAGCTACTATATGAAACAGTAGGAGGTTCCTCAAAAAGTTGAAAATAGAGGTACCCTATGACCCAGCAATTGCACTAGTGGGTATTTACTCCAAAGACAAATGTAGTGATCCAAAGGGGCAAGCGCACCCCACCACTTATAGCAGCAATAGCCAAACTATGGAAGGAGCTGAGATGTCTATTGACAGATGAATGGATAAAGAAGATATGATTATATATATAATGCAGCCATCAGAAAATGAAATCTTGCATTTGTAACAATGTGGGTGGAGCTAGAGGGTATTAGGCTAAGGGAAATAAGTCAATCAGAGAAAGATAGTTATCATATGATCTCATTGATATGTGGAATTTAAAAAGCAAGTCAGAGGATCATAGAGGAAGAGAGGAAAAAATGAAACAAGATGAAACCAAAGAGGGAGAAAAACCATAAGAGATTCTTAATCTTAGGAAAAAAACTGAGGGTTGCTGGGGATGGGGGTGGAGAGATGGGATAACTGGGTGATTGACACTGGGGATGTGTTGTAATGAGCACTGGGTATTCTATAAGACTGATGAATCACAGACCTGCATCTCTGAAAAAAAAAATACATTACATGTTAATTAAAAAATAAAATTTAAAAATAGGAAAAAAGAAAAAAAATCAATGCACAGAAATCAATTGCATTTCTATACACTAACAGTGAGACAGAAGAAAGAGAAATTAAGGAATGAATCCCATTTACAACTGCACCAAAACCAATAAGATACCTAGGAATAAACCTAATCAAAGAGGTAAAGGATTTTAGTCTAAAAACTATGGAAGACTATGAAAGAAATTGAGGAGGTTGCAAAGAAATGGAAAAACATCCCATGCATGGATTGGAAGAATAAATATTATTAAAATGTCTATGTTACCTAAAGCAATCTACACATCTAATACAATCCTTATCAAAACACTGACATTTTTCACAGAGATGGAATAAATAATCCTAAAATCTCTATGGGACAAGAAAATAGCTAGCCCCAAATAGCTAGAGGAATGTTGAAAAGAAAACCAAAGCAGGTGGTATCACAGTGCCAGACTTCAAGCTATATTACAAAGCTGTAATCATCAAGACAGTGTGGTATTGGCATAAAAAATAGACATATAGAACAGTGGAACAGAATAAAGAACCCAGAAATAGATCCTCAACACTATGGTCAACTAATCTTTGACAAAGCAGGAAAGAATAATCAATGGAAAAAGGAAGGTCTATTCAATAAGTGATGCTGGGAAAATTGGACAGTCACATATAGAAGAATGAAACTACCATTTTCCTACACCTTACAGAAAAATAAAATGGATGAAAAACCTAATACATCAAAATCCTACAGAATAACAGGCAGTAAATTCTGTGACATGGGCCACAACAAATTCTGTTTAGACGCATTTCCAAGGGCAAGGTAAAAAAGCAAAAATGAACTATTAGGATTTTATCAAAAGGAAAAGCTTCTGCACAGCAAAAGAAACAGGGGACAAAGCCAAAAGACAACTGACACAATGGGAGAAGATATTTGTTAATGACATATGAGATAAAGGGCTAGTATTCATGATATATAAAGAACTTACCAAACTCAACACCCAAAAAAACAAATAATGCAGTAAAGAAATGGACAGAAGACATAAACAGACATTTCTCCAAAGAAGGCATACAGACACATGAAGATCCACAGACATATGGAAAAATAGTCCACTTCCCTTGGAATCAGGGAAAAATAAATCAAAACCACAATGAGATACCACCTCACACCAATCAGAATGACTGAAATTAACAGGATAAACAACAAATTTTGGTGAGGATGTGGAAAAAGGGGAGCCCTCTTACACTGTAAGTGGGAATGTGAGCTGGTGCAGCTACTATGGAAAATAGTATGGAGATTCCTCAAGAAGTTTAAAACAGAGCTACCCTACAACTCAGAAATTATACTACAAAGTATTTACCCCAAAGATACATATGTAGTTAAAAGAAGAGGCACTTGCATCCTAATGTTCTTAGCAACAATGTTCCACAAAAGCCAAGCGATGGAAAGAGCTGATATGTCCATCAACAAAAAAGTGGATAAAGAAGATGTGGTATATGTTCATCATGGAATGTAACTCAGATATCAGAAAGGATATATTTCACTCATATGTGAAATATAAGAAACAGAGCAGAGGACCATAGGGGAAGGAAGGGACTGAATGGAAAGTCATCAGAGAGGGAGAAAAACCATGAAAGACTCCTAACTATAAGAAACAAACTGAGGGTTGCTTGAGGGGAGGTCAGTGGGGAGATAGGGTAATTGGGTGATGGACACTAAGTAGGGCATGTGATGTGATGAATACTGGATATCATACAAAACTGATGAATCATTGAACACAACCTCTGAAAATAATGACTTCTTATGTTAGCTGATTGAATTTAAATAAAAAAATAAATAAAATCAACTAGATGATTTCTTTCTTCTATAAAACTTCCTCCAATTCTCCCTTTTTTCCCCAGTACTATTTACAGCTGTTAATAGATTTTTATTATTGCACTGATAATATTGTGTTATTATTTGCTGTCACATTTCTTCGTTTGATTGGAAGCTTCTTGAGAACAGGGTTGAACTTTCACAAGAGCATTTGGCTCTCAGAAAAGAGTTGGTTCCTGAGCAGTGCCTGACAAATACCAGTGGCTCAATAAATACATGCTTGATTGAATTGTTACCAATGTCCTGGAGAGGCATATAAAAATAATTTTTAAAATGAAATCATTCAACTAAAAATAACACGGTGCTCAAGGACACATTGGGAATATTGCAAAGACTGCTTTGCTCATCTTTTGAGAGAAAATTTTTTCTTTCCTCACAGTTATTTCAGTCTCTTTTGTGTTATAAACTGTTCTGAGAGGGGGGATTTATTTATTTTTTTTTTCACATTAGAAGCTGGGTAGAGAGAAGGCACTATAAACCAGATTAGCACATAGGGGAAATTCTCATAATCTAGCCTATTCTGTCCTGTGTGAGTGGTGGTCTGGCTTCTGTGGAGAAGCCATAACAGATTTTCTTCTTCCTTTCCCTTTTTCTTCTTCTGGTCATTTTCCTTTTCCTCCAACCCTCAAAATTTAGTCATTAAATTTTTATGGCTCTGTTATGTGGTTTTCTAATTTTTTAAATTTAATTTTATTTCTTTTCAGTGTTTCAGAATTTATTATTTATACACCACACCCAGTGAGCCATGCAATACATGCCCTCCATAATACCCATAAACAGGCTCATCCAACCTTCCCACCCCTCCCTGTTTCCTTTCCTATGCAGAAACTTTTGATCTTGATGAAGTCCCAAAAGTTCATTTTTGCTTCCTTTGCCTTTGGAGACATATCTTGAAAGAAGTTGCTGGCCGATGTTGAAGAGGTTACTGCCTATGTTCTCTAGGATTTTGATGGATTTCTGCTTCATTTTGAGGTCTTTTATCCATTTTGAGTTTATCTTTGTGTATGGTGAGAGAATGGTCGAGTTTCATTCTTCTACATAGCTCTCCAATTTTCCCAGCACCATTTATTGAAGAGATGGTCTTTTTTCCACTGTATATTTTTTCCTGCTTTTTGAAGATTATTTGACCATAGAGTTGAGGGTCCATATCTGTGCTCTATACTCTGTTCCACTGGTCTATGTGTCTGTTTTTGTGCCAGTACCAGGCTGTCTTGGTGATCACATCTTGGTTTTCTAATTTTTTACCCTACATAATTCTCATAGGAGCATGATAAGTACACTTGGTATCTTGGACAGCCTTGTGCTAGCCATGTTGTACATTTAGTGTAGAGGTCTCTCACCCATGGTGTCTAAATGAGTGAGTATGTCAAGGAGGAGTGTGGATGGTAGGTAGCCGTTCAGCCTTTCTCTGGGTAAAATTCACTATTATTTCCTTTGAATTCAGATCTATGCTGAATGTGTCTGTAACTACTGGACAAAGTGTCTACATGGCTTATCTTCCCACAAAACTAAGAGCTCCTCAATTGAGATCAATAACCATGTATTACTGAATTTTTATGTCTCTATGGATAAAACAATTCATGAAGAAAATATTTATGAAAGGATTAATAGATTTATTAGCATGAAAAAATTCTGGAATGATTTCTATGAGGCATAGAAATCTGGAATGGAAAAAGCTAGAAATATAGGACATTGAGGTTTTTGAGTGGGAAGAGAATGCAATTCTATTCTGGAGCAAAAGTTAGCAGCATCACTCACTTGTCTCTTGGGAGGTCAAAACATCAGAGGGCCAAGCACTCAGAATATGTCTTGAATGGAACTGTGGATTTTCACCAAAAATCTGTGGAATTTCACCAAAAGCCTAAATTGAGGAAATGATTCCTTTTCTCCCTGTTCTGCCAGAAAATGTTATAAATATACAAGACTCAGATATGTTTTATCTCTCCCCTTAGTGGAATATGTCAGGGTCTTGCAAGCTACCTACTTCATTCCAGTTATACTAAGGAAGTTATTAAATGCCAATAAATATTGCTTTACTTACACTTGCGAAATGTGAGGCCTTCATATTCTCTTTGTTAAGCTGGTTTGTAACCAGTTTGAACATACAATGTTGAGATACACATCAGTCCTCATGAGCTAACTCTTTTTTATTCTTGAAGGCATTTTTATTTAACATGGCTTAGTCATCACTTTTAATAATCACCTCACATTATTTTAGAGTGATAAAGTAATTGGAAAGATTGGAGAGAATTTGGTTGGTGTATATTTAAATACACATCAGATTGCATTTGCTATGATCTGCTACCCCTTACTCTCTTCCCTCCTACTCAGGGAGCACCCTTTGTCTCACTCCTGGAGGGAAATTCTCTCTGTAATGCACTCTGTGACTTCAGGCTTCTTAGTTTCTGTTTCGCTTGATTTTTTTCAGACAGTCTGAAGAGTTCCTTTGTGACCATCTGTATTTGTTGCTGTATGAAAAGGAGGGAAATTAATGTTTTTTGCACAATTCTATGAAACCTACACTGAATATATCATTTAACCCTCATTAAAAAGCCTGTGAAGTGGATGCTATGATTTTTTCTCTACAAATGGAAGAATGCAGGTCAGAGAAATTAGAACATACTCTTCAAGTAGTTTTGTTATTTTTCACCCCTCCACCCACCATGCACCCATTCTTTGCCCTTCCCTAACTTGCTTTGTGCCCTAGGAGGCTGGCCACTGTGGACCAAGTTACCTCAGCTCAGACACCTGACAGTTTCCAGTAGGCAGGGTTAATGGGAGGCACAACAGAAAACCGAAGGGTGGGAATAGTTTGAGGAATTTATTCATTCTGCCTTCTTACTGTCAGCTGTGTTTCTGGCAGTGGCTTCTTATCTCTATAATTTCACCACCTGCCAGACAGCTCCTCTTAATGATTTGGGCTGCATAGACCCTAATTCCTCTCCTGTTCCTTCATATTTCAAATGGTAATGATTTCCACATGTTGGTCGTCTCTGCTACCTCGCCATTCTTAGGTTTCTTTATCTTAGCCCACATTCTATAAATTAAGTTGTATAAATTATTATCTGAGCCATTGGGGACAGAGTCTGTTTTATTTTGTAACCATTAACTATACTCCAAGTATCTCAGCTAATAAATATTGCATTGGAATACTGGAGACCCTGGTTTTTCTTGTTCCCAAAACTGTTCTCTCCAGTAGTGTGTGTCCTCTCATTCTTTCATCTTCATGTGAAGTGATTATAAGAGCCTCTCTCTGAAGGAAGACACTAAGGCCACTGAACTCAGACTGACTTTGTCTCTTACCACAAACAATGCTGCTAGTCACTAATACAGGTCACCTTAAGAAGCAGACACAGTATCTAACCTCAAATAGTTGAAAATTCAGTTGGGGAGGCAAGAATAACATGAGTGAAACAGAAAGAAGAAACGTGAATGATTACATCACATTGGTTTATATTGTATTTCATTAAATTTGTATGAGATTCATGGCTGCCACCATACTGTCAAAAATCAGTTTACTCTCTTTGTCCTT
Organism: Mustela erminea; assembly: GCF_009829155.1. Classification (NCBI taxonomy): domain Eukaryota; kingdom Metazoa; phylum Chordata; class Mammalia; order Carnivora; family Mustelidae; genus Mustela; species Mustela erminea. The sequence continues at coordinate 109,726,234 of NC_045621.1, read as the reverse complement.
GGAATGTTTTTCCATTCAGCTTTGGTGTTTCAAGAGCTTATTTTGCTCACAAGAGATTCCTGTGAGCTACAGGCACTCTAGTGATTGTCCACTCTCTCATACATCACCTTAGCAATATCCAACATTTTCTCTCCAGTCTCGGGAACTGGGTTAGAGATAGAAATTGCTTATCAGTATCACTTCTTCTGTGGTTCTACCTTTCTTGACTTCTCTGCGTTCTGAGTTATTTTCATTTCCATTTCTTTCATATAGTATGTGTAAAATTACTGTTCTACTTAAAGACCCTACAAGTTTACAATGTTTTCTATTGGATAATTTTCTTCCCTCAAAGTCTGAAGGATAATATATATTTGATTTCAGTAGTCTTGCAGCTTCTTATCCCCATTTGGCTGATATGCTTTACAATGTTTGTCTTCCAGGTTTGCTGTTAAAGTATAAATGACTTGTAAGAAAGTACACATTTTTAAGGTGTGCAATATGATGAGCTTTGAGATATGTGTGTGTGTTTTTATAAAACACTAATACTACACTGTCTTAATTATAGCTTTATCATAAATGTTGAGGTCAGTGTCAGTCCTTGAACTTTGTTCTTCAATATTGTGTTGACTATTCTGGGTCTTTTGCCTTTTCATATAAATGTTAGAATTAGTTTTTTAAAATCCACAAAATAACCTGCTTCAGTTTTGATTGGTATTACATTGAATTTATAGATCATGTTGGAAAGAATTGATATCTTAACAGTATTAGTCTTTTTATCTAGGAATACAAAGTATCTCTCAATTTATTTACACCTTATACATCAGAGTTTTGTAGTTTTGTTCAAGTAGATATTATGCATATTTTGTTAAGTCTATATCTAAATGCTTCATTCTGTTAATATAGAAAGATATCATGTTTTATACTTCATGGCCAATTGTTTATTGATAATATATAGGAAAGCAATTGACATTTGTATATTAACTGCATATTTTGTAACCTTGCTATAAACACTTACTAGTTCTGGGTATGTGTGTTTTGAGATTTTCTGTATAAATTATCATATCCTTCAAACAATTTTATTTCTTCCTTCCCAACCCTTTCTCCTTAATCTACTGATGATCATAGAATCTTTCTTATTTAGCCTGTTGATATGGTATTATTTATTATATTTTTGAATGTTGATCCGTCCTTCCATAGCTAGAATAAGTCTCAGTTGGTTGTGGTGTATAATTTTGTTTAAACCTTGCTAGACTTTATTTGGTAATATTTTCTTGAGGATTTTTTCATGTGTGTTCATAAGAATTTTATATAAATGGAAATTCTATATAAACACACATGTTTTGGAAGAAGGGTCAACCTTAACATAATTATTTTGAGACGCAAGTTTGTTTTTGCTGTATCAGCAGTTTATTCATTTTTGTTATACTTTTTAAACAGCTAAATTATCTCTCAAAGAGATTTAATTTGTAAGGAAAGTAGTCTTTTTGTTCATGCATTTACTATTTTTATTATTCTTCATTCCTTCTTGGAGATACATGGAGATCCATTTGCCTTCTGTCTAAAGGACTTCCCTAAGTGCAGGTCTGATAATAATTCTTCTTCAGGTTTTGCCCATCTGAAAAATTCTTTATTTTTGAAAGAACATATTTCATTGAGTTAGAATTCTTGGTTGACTTTTTTTCTACTAGAGTTTTAGGGATGTCACTTTACTACCTTCTGGCATGTATATTTCCAAGGAGAAGTGTGTTATTCTCATATTTATTGTTCTGTACATGTGTGTCTTATTTCTGGTTGCTTTTAAAGTTTTACTTCCTGCTGGTTTTAAGAAATTTGATTATTATGTGTCTTGCTATAGTTTTCTTCATGTTTTTGGGTTTGGGTTTGTTGAATTTCTTGAATTTATGATTTTTGTCAGTTTGGAAATTTTTCAACCATTCTTTCTTTAAATATTTTCCTTCTTTTTTTCCCCAGAAATTCTAATAGTACCCTTCTTATACTACTTGAAATTGCCTCACAATTTCTCCGGAAAGGTTTATTTTCAGTATCTTTACTCTCAGTGTTTCACTTTGGGTACTTTCTATTTGTATTTCTTTAAGATCATTATTTTCTTCTAAAATGAGGACATGGGGAGTTAGAGAGGAGAAGGGAGTTGGGGGAAATTGGAAGGGGAGGTGAACCATGAGAGACTATGGACTCTGAAAAACAATCTGATGGGTTTGAAGGGGCGGGGGTGGGAGTTGGGGTACCAGGTGGTGGGTATTATAGAGGGCACAGATTGCATGGAGCACTGGTGTGGTGAAAAAATAATGAATACTGTTATGCTGAAAAAAAAAAAAACAATAAAATGTCTTGAACTCCATTTAGTGTATTTTAAATTTTAGACACTGTATTTTTATTCTCAGACATTTGATTTGGATTTAAAAAAATTTTTTTTTCAGGTCTTTATATATTTAAGCATTTCTCTATCTTCTTGAGCATATAAAATATAGTTACATAACTGGTTTGTTATTGTCTATTAATTTTATCATTTAATTGCACATCTTTTTCTATTGCTTGAATTTTTTCTTCATTATGGGTCATATTTTCCTGCTTCTTTACATGTCTGATAATTTTTATTGGTTTACAGACATTGTGAATTTTACTTAATTGTTGCTGGATACTTTTGTCTTCATGTAAATATTATTGAGCTTTGTTCTGAGATGCAGTTAGGAAACCTGAAAGGATGTTGATACTTCCATGGCTCACTTTTGAGCTTTGCAATACAGGGTTAGAGTAACCTTTGGTTTTAGGGGTAATTTTATATTACTTCTGAGATAATACCCATTTGAATACTCTGCATGATGGTTCATGACTTATAAAGGTTTTTTTTTTTTTTCTCTCCCTGACTGTTAGTTTTTCAAATTTCTGGCTCATATGAACCCTAGGGATTGCTCCCCAGATCTTTTATGGTAGTTATTTTACAGGCCTTGGGTAGTTTCCTTACACATATGTGCTGATCAGCATTTAGCTGGATATTCAAAAAGTGCCATCTATAGATCTCCAGAACTCTTTCTCTATGCTGGAAATGATAGATAACATGCCTTTCTAGGCTTCCAAATGTTTCCTCAACTGCCAGTGTCTTCTGGATTCCTGCTAGGACTTAATCTTTACTTCCCTCTCTTTCAGAGGAACCTGATACCAATGTCTGAAACCATTGTTTCTTTTATTTATGGACTATTTTTTGTTTCTCTAAAAATGAAACTTTTTTATTCATTTTTCAAACTCCTTTTAATGTTTTCATTAAATGTTTGCATATAAGGATTGTGTCAAAATGCTTACACTCTGAAATTTTTAAGTGTAATCCTCACAAAAGGATTAGAATGGCAAAATAATTTGGTTATTATTTAGTTATAGATGACAGAACTTGGGTGAGCAAAACTGTAAATGGAAACTCATTAGAAAGCTAAAGGGGAATTCTGAAAAAGAGAGGTTGAGTTCCTGAACTAGGATGGAAAGACTGGCTAGAGAGCTAGAATGGAGAGACTACAAGGATGTAGGTCTTATTGGACTCAATGACTGGGAGTATGAAATGAGGGACTGAAGAAAATGATTAATTGAGCAACTCTGTTAATAGTAGTATACTACATTTTCCCATTACAGTCTTAGCTAATACTCATGCAATTTTATGTTTATATTCTTGTTCTAATTTTTAAAATTAAAGGTAATCCAGCCTCCTGATGTTAAAATGGATTTTTTAGTTCTTATAAATAAATTTACTTTCTCAAGTGCTTCTGATTTTTATCCCCTATGTGATTGTTCAGGGACAATAATTTTAAATATATTAGTCTGGGGATCTTCTAACAATTACTTACATACTATATTTATATAATAGTATGTTCATATGGCTATTTAAATGATTTTTAATAAATTAAAGTCCGTTGATTTTCTGCTATGATGAACAACGATTTTACTCATGTCCTTCTTACTCCTCCCCAATCACATTTTCTTGCTTATTTTCTCCAATTATAATTAGGCCATTTTTAGTTTCTCCACTTGCCACCTCTGCGGCTTCAAGTTACATCTTCAGACATCTATTTCTTCCCACCAATAGTATAGACAATGTTTCTTGGCTCATTAATTTTGAAGAAAATGTTGATAATGCTTTCAGTTTTATTTCTAACATTAGTTTAGGTCCTATGCTTTTTCCAAAGAAACTATTCTAAAATGCAGATGTAGATATAATATAATGGTTTATTATTATTTTATTATTATGATTTATGAGAACATTCAATGCATATAGGCATTCCATGTTGTACCCTCTAGTGCATTTAATTGAGTGGAGTTTCTTTTTATTTTTTTAAGCCCATCATCTGTCATTAGCATATTAGCAAGTTTACCAGATTCTAATGAGCTTTAGTTATTTTATCATATTCCTCTATCTTTCCACCAGAGACCTTTTTCTCTCCCGTAAACTTCCATATTCCTGCTGTAATTTACATTCATTATTCCTGATCCTGCTTCACAGCTGCCTTCCTGAAACTTCCCTTAGTAGCTCTTCCAGGATAAATCCATTCTTTCATGATTACATATGTCTCTAATGAATTATGTAGTCTCTTGTTTTGCTGGAGTACTTCCTCAAGTACTTTTCTAATCAAGAATAGAAGAAGAATAAACTTTTTGAATTTTTGAATATAAGTATGTGCTGTATATTTTTAATATAAGTATGTGCTATAATGAACATTATTTTACTCTGATTATTAAAATCACTACTCTTTTATATTATAGCATTCAGTATTTCTGATAATAATTTTGATGTCAGTTGGATGTTTTCCTTGATAGAATTTTTTTTTTCTTCCTTCAGGTCCTTAGTTCATTGTGTTTGGGAAATTTATATTGATATGTACAAATAAAAAAATAATTATTTCCTGGGAACTCTACAAACTTTTTAATATGAAGGCTCAGGACCTTGTTCAGCTCTGTTAATCAGAAGTTGGGACTCCTGGATTGATTGTTTTGTTCTCACATTTGCCTTTTTTTCTTTTTACAAAAGTACATTTTATTTTACTTTAAAAATTATTTTTGACATCTAACAATCATACTTAGTTTGTAAAATCTCTTTTAGTTCTCTGATCATTCATTGTGATTACATATTTTTGTTGTATCTAAGTTTTTTTTAAACCAAAAAAATTAACCAGAGAAGGTATTTTGTTATTTATTAATTTATTAATTTACTTTTGTTTATTCTGTTTCCTTTAGGGCCTTCTTTCTTCTTTCTTTTTTTTTTCCTCAAGATTTTATTTATTTACTTGAGGGAGAGCAAAAGCAGGAGAGATGATAGAGGGAGAGGGAGAAGCAGAGTGGTGGCTAAGCAGAGAGCCCAGTGAAGGACTCAATCCCAGGACCCTGAGATCATGACCTGAGTTGAAGGAAGATACAGCAACTGAACCACCCAGGTGCCCTTCTTTCCTCTTTCTTTATAATCATGTCTTTCACATAGTAAGCTGTCCACAGATATCTCTTTATCATATGAAAGCATCTATGGAAGATATAAAATCAAGTATATTACTCATCCTGCCTAGTGTTAAGTGGAATGAATTCTGCCACTAAAAAGAAAAAGACTGAAGACTGGCTTAAATAACAATACTTATGTGTTGTTTATAATTATAATAATAAATCAAAATGAATGAGAACATTTGAAAATGAAGGGGTGAAGGAGCAAACAAATGCAAATTAGAAGAAAGTATATGTGATACTATAAATATTATATGGCTTATAATTTATTTTTAAAAAATTTTATTATGTTTAGTTAGCCAACATATAATACATCATCAGTTTTTTTTTTAATTTTTTATTTGTTATAAACATATATTTTTATCCCCAGGGGTACAGGTCTGTGAATCACCAGGTTTAAACACTTCACAGCACTCACCAAAGCACATACCCTCCCCAATGTCCATAATCCCACCCCCTTCTCCCAAATCCCCTCCCCCCAGCAACCCTCAGTTTGTTTTGTGAGATTAAGAGTCACTTATGGTTTGTCTCCCTCCCAATCCCATCTTGTTTCATTTATTCTTCTCCTACCCACTTAAGCCCCCATGTTGCATCACCACTTCCTCATATCAGGGAGATCATACGATAGTTGTCTTTCTCTGCTTGACTTATTTCGCTAAGCATGATACACTCTAGTTCCATCCATGTTGTCGCAAATGGCAAGATTTCATTTCTTTTGATGGCTGCATAGTATTCCATTGTGTATATATACCACATCTTCTTGATCCATTCATCTGTTGATGGACATCTAGGTTCTTTCCATAATTTGGCTATTGTGGACATTGCTGCTATAAACATTCGGGTGCATGTGCCCCTTTGGATCACTACGTTTGTATCTTTAGGGTAAATACCCAATAGTGTAATTGCTGGGTCATAGGGCAGTTCTATTTTCAACATTTTGAGGAACCTCCATGCTGTTTTCCAGAGTGGCTGCACCAGCTTGCATTCCCACCAACAGCGTAGGAGGGTTCCCCTTTCTCCACATCCTCGCCAGCATCTGTCATTTCCTGACTTGTTTATTTTAGCCATTCTGACTGGTGTGAGGTAATATCTCATTGTGGTTTTGATTTGTATTTCCCTGATGCCGAGTGATATGGAGCACTTTTTCATGTGTCTGTTGGCCATCTGGATGTCTTCTTTGCAGAAATGTCTGTTCATGTCCTCTGCCCATTTCTTGATTGGATTATTTGTTCTTTGGGTGTTGAGTTTGCTAAGTTCTTTATAGATTCTGGACACTAGTCCTTTATCTGATATGTCGTTTGCAAATATCTTCTCCCATTCTGTCAGTTGTCTTTTGATTTTGTTCACTGTTTCCTTTGCTGTGCAAAAGCTTTTGATCTTGATGAAATCCCAATAGTTCATTTTCGCCCTTGCTTCCCTTGCCTTTGGCGTTGTTCCTAGGAAGATGTTGCTGCGGCTGAGGTCGAAGAGGTTGCTGCCTGTGTTCTCCTCAAGGATTTTGATGGATTCCTTTCGCACATTGAGGTCCTTCATCCATTTTGAGTCTATTTTTGTGTGTGGTGTAAGGAAATGGTCCAATTTCATTTTTCTGCATGTGGCTGTCCAATTTTCCCAGCACTATTTATTGAAGAGGCTGTCTTTTTTCCATTGGACATTCTTTCCTGCTTTGTCGAAGATTAGTTGACCGTAGAGTTGAGGGTCTATTTCTGGGCTCTCTATTCTGTTGATCTATGTGTCTGTTTTTGTGCCAGTACCATGCTGTCTTGATGATGACAGCTTTGTAATAGAGCTTGAAGTCTGGAATTGTGATGCCACCAACGTTGGCTTTCTTTTTCAATATCCCTTTGGCTATTCGAGGTCTTTTCTGGTTCCATATAAATTTTAGAATTATTTGTTCCATTTCTTTGAAAAGATGGATGGTACTTTGATAGGAATTGCATTAAATGTGTAGATTGATTTAGGTAGCATAGACATTTTCACAATATTTATTCTTCCAATCCAGGAGCATGGAACATTTTTCCATTTTTTGTGTCTTCCTCAATTTCTTTCATGAGTACTTTATAGTTTTCTGAGTATAGATTCTGTGCCTCTTTGGTTAGGTTAATTCCTAGGTATCTTATGGTTTTGGGTGCAATTGTAAATGGGATGGACTCCTTAATTTCTCTTTCTTCTGTCTTGCTGTTGGTGTAGAGAAATGCAACTGATTTCTGTGCATTGACTTTATATCCTGACACTTTACTGAATTCCTGTATAAGTTCTAGCAGTTTTGGAGTGGAGTCTTTTGGGTTTTCCACATATAGTATCATATCATCTGCGAAGAGTGATAATTTGACTTCTTCTTTGCCGATTTGGATGCCTTTAATTTCCTTTTGTTGTCTGATTGCTGAGGCTAGGACCTCTAGTACTATGTTGAATAGCAGTGGTGATAATGGACATCCCTGCCGTGTTCCTGACCTTAGCGGAAAAGCTTTCAGGTTTTCTCCATTGAGAATGATATTTGCGGTGGGTTTTTCATAGATGGCTTTGATGATATTGAGGTATGTGCCCTCTATCCCTACACTTTGAAGAGTTTTGATCAGGAAGGGATGCTGTACTTTGTCAAATGCTTTTTCAGCATCTATTGAGAGTATCATATGGTTCTTGTTCTTTCTTTTATTGATGTGTTGTATCACATTGACTGATTTGCGGATGTTGAACCAACCTTGCAGCCCTGGAATAAATCCCACTTGGTCGTGGTGAATAATCCCTTTAATGTACTGTTGAATCCTATTGGCTAGTATTTTGTTGAGTATTTTCGCATCTGTGTTAATCAAGGATATAGGTCTATAGCTCACTTTTTTGATGGGATCTTTGTGTGGTTTTGGGATCAAGGTGATGCTGGCCTCATAAAATGAGTTTGGAAGTTTTCCTTCCATTTCTATTTTTTGGAACAGTTTCAGGAGAATAGGAATTAGTTCTTCTTTAAATGTTTGGTAGAAATCCCCCGGGAAGCCATCTGGCCCTGGGCTTTTGTTTGGTTGGAGATTTTTAATGACTGTTTCAATCTCCTTACTGGTTATGGATCTGTTCAGGCTTTCTATTTCTTCCTGGTTCAGTTGTGGTAGTTTATATGTTTCTAGGAATGCATCCATTTCTTCCCGATTCTCAAATTTGTTGGCGTAGAGTTGCTCATAGTATGTTCTTATAATAGTTTGTATTTCTTTGGTGTTAGTTGTGATCTCTCCTCTTTCATTCATGATTTTATTTATTTGGGTCCTTTCTCTTTTTGATAAGTCTGGCCAGGGGTTTATCAATTTTATTAATTCTTTCAAAGAACCAGCTCCTAGTTTCATTGATTGGCTCTATTGTCTTTTTGGTTTCTATTTCATTGATTTCTGCTCTGATCTTTATGATTTCTCTTCTCCTGCTTGGCTTAGGGTTTCTTTCTTGTTCTTTCTCCAGCTCCTTTAGGTGTAGGGTTAGGTTGTGTACCTGAGACCTTTCTTGTTTCTTGAGAAAGGCTTGTACCGCTATATATTTTCCTCTCAGGACTGCCTTTGTTGTGTCCCAAAGATTTTGAACCGTTGTATTTTCATTATCATTTGTTTCCATGATTTTTTTCAATTCTTCTTTAATTTCCCGGTTTACCCATTCATTTTTTTTTTAATATTTTATTTATTTATTTGACATAGAGAGATCACAAGTAGGCAGAGGCAGGCAGAGAGAGAGAGAGAGGAGGAAGCAGGCTCCTTGCTGAGCAGAGAGCCCGATGCGGGACTCGATCCCAGGACCCTGAGATCATGACCTGAGCCGAAGGCAGCGGCTTAACCCACTGAGCCACCCAGGCGCCCATACCCATTCATTCTTTAGAAGGATGCTGTTTAGTCTCCATGTATTTGGGTTCTTTTCAAACTTCCTTTTGTGGTTGAGTTCTAGCTTTAGAGCATTGTGGTCTGAAAATATGCAGGGAATGATCCCAATCTTTTGATACCGATTGAGTCCTGATTTACGACCGAGGATGTGATCTATTCTGGAGAATGTTCCATGTGCACTAGAGAAGAATGTGTATTCTGTTGCTTTGGGATGAAAAGTTCTGAATATATCTGTGATGTCCATCTGGTCCAGTGTGTCATTTAAGGCCTTTATTTCCTTGTGGATCTTTTGCTTGTATGATCTGTCCATTTCAGTGAGAGGAGTGTTAAAGTCCCCTACTATTATTGTATTATTGTTGATGTGTTTCTTTGATTTTGTTATTAATTGGTTTATATAGTTGGCTGCTCCCACGTTGGGGGCATAGATATTTAAAATTGTTAGATCTTCTTGTTGGAGAGACCCTTTGAGTATGATATAGTGTCCTTCCTCATCTCTTATTATAGTCTTTGGCTTAAAATCTAATTGATCTAATATAAGGATAGCCACTCCTGCTTTCTTCTGATGTCCATTAGCATGGTAAATTCTTTTCCACCCCCTCACTTTAAATCTGGAGGTGTCTTCGGGCTTAAAATGAGTTTCTGGGAGGCAACATATAGATGGGTTTTGTTTTTTTATCCATTCTGATACTCTGTGTCTTTTGACAGGGGCATTTAGCCCATTCACATTCAGGGTAACTATTGAGAGATATGAATTTAGTGCCATTGTATTGCCTGTAAGGTGACTGTTACTGTATATGGTCTCTGTTCCTTTCTGATCTACCACTTGTAGGCTCTCTCTTTGCTTAGAGGACCCCTTTCAATATTTCTTGTAGAGCTGGTTTGTTGTTTGCAAATTCTTTCAGTTTTTGTTTGTCCTGGAAGCTTTTAATCTCTCCTTCTATTTTCAATGATAGCCTAGCTGGATATAGTATTCTTGGCTGCATGTTTTTCTCGTTTAGTGCTCTGAATATATCATGCCAGCTCTTTCTGGCCTGCCAGGTCTCTGTGGATAAGTCAGCTGCCAATGTAATATTTTTACCATTGTATGTTACAGACTTCTTTTCCCGGGCTGCTTTCAGGATTTTCTCTTTGTCACTGAGACTTGTAAATTTTACTATTAGGTGACGGGGTGTGGGCCTATTCTTATTGATTTTGGGGGGCGTTCTCTGAACCTCCTGAATTTTGATGCTCGTTCCCTTTGCCATATTGGGGAAATTCTCCCCAATAATTCTCTCCAGTATACCTTCTGCTCCCCTCTCTCTTTCTTCTTCTTCTGGAATCCCCATTATTCTAATGTTGTTTCGTCTTATGGTGTCACTTATCTCTCGAATTCTCTCCTCGTGGTCCAGTAGCTGTTTGTCCCTCTTTTGCTCAGCTTCTTTATTCTCTGTCATTTGGTCTTCTATATCACTAATTCTTTCTTCTGCCTCACTTATCCTAGCAGTGAGAGCCTCCATTTTTGTTTGCATCTCATTAATAGCTTTTTTTATTTCAACTTGGTTCGATTTTAGTTCTTTTATTTCTCCAGAAAGGGCTTTTATATCTCTCGAGAGGGTTTCTCTAATATCTTCCATGCCTTTTTCGAGCCCGGCTAGAACCTTGAGAATTGTCATTCTGAACTCTAGATCTGACATATTACCAATGTCTGTATTGATTAGGTCCCTAGCCTTCGGTACTGCCTCTTGTTCTTTTTTTTGTGTTGAATTTTTCCGTCTCGTCATTTTGTCCAGATAAGAGTATATGAAGGAGGGACGCCTGGGTGGCTCAGTTGGTTAAGCAGCTGCCTTCGGCTCAGGTCATGATCCCAGTGTCCTGGGATCGAGTCCCGCATCGGGCTCCTTGCCCCGCAGGGAGCCTGCCTCTCCCTCTGACTCTGCCTGCCACTCTGCCTGTGCTCTCTCTCTCTCTCTGACAAATAAATAAATAAAATCTTAAAAAAAAAAAAAAGAGTATATGAAGGAGCAAGTAAAATACTAAAAGGGTGGCAACAACCCCAGGAAAATATGCTTTAACCAAATTAGAAGAGATCCCAAATCATGAGGGGGGAGAAAGGGGATAAAAAGAGGTTCAAAAAGGAAGAAAGAAAAAAAAAGGAAAAAGAAAGAAAAAAAGAAAAGAGAAGAATTAAAAAAAAGAAAACAAATAAGAAAATATAAAAAAGAAAAAAATATATTTTAGATAAACTAGTTAAAAAACGTTAAAAAAGAAAAAGGTAAAAGTTAAAAAAAAAAAATTACCAGAAGGCGAGAAAAAAAACAAAAAATGAAAAAGAAAAAAATCAAATTAACTGCAAGACTAAAAAAAATCACAGGGAAAAAGCCATGAGTTCCGTGCTTTGCTTTCTCCTCCTCTGGAATTCTGCTGCTCTCCTTGGTATTGAAACCGCACTCCTTGTTAGGTGAACTTGGTCTCGGCTGGATTTCTTGTTGATCTTCTGGGGGAGGGGCCTGTTGTAGTGATTCTCAAGTGTCTTTGCCCCAGGCGGAATTGCACCGCCCTTATCAGGGGCCGGGGTGAGTAATCCGCTTGGATTTGCTTCAGGAGCTTTTGTTCCCTGAGCGCTTTCCGTAGAGTTCCAGAGGATGTGAATACAAATGGTGGCCTCCTGGTCTCTGGCCCAGAGGAGCTGAGAGCCCAGGGCCCCACTCCTCAGTGCGCCCTCAGAGAACAGCGCCCAGTTGCTCCTGTCTGCCCGACCTCCGGCCGCGCTCCGAGCTCACCGAGCCTGTGACTGGTTCAAGGTAACACCGAGCTGTGAGATTACTGTTGGCTCTGTCTCTGTAGCCGGCTTTCCCGTTCCAATACCCGCAAGCTCTGCGACACTCAGTCACCCCCGATCCTTCTGTGACCCTGCAGGACCTGAGGCCACGCTGACCCCGCGTGGGCTTCGCCCCGGTTTAGCCTCTGGAGCGATGTCCCTCAGCGGAACAGACTTTTAAAAGTCCTGATTTTGTGCGCCGTTGCTCCGCCGCTTGCCAGGATCCGGCCCTTCCCCCTGGGGTCTATCTTCCCGTCGCTTTGTATTCACTTCTCCGCCGGTCCTACCTTTCAGAAAGTGGTTGTTTTTCTGTTTCCAGAATTGCTGTTCTTCTTCTCTTCGATCTGCCGATGGATTTTCAGGTGTTTGCAATCTTTAGATAAGCTATCTAGCTGATCTCCGGCTAGCTGAAGTAGTCTCAGCCTGCTACTTCTCCACCATCTTGACTCCGCCTCTGACATCATCAGTTTTTGATGTAGTTTTCAGTGATTCGTTAGTTATGTATAACACCCAGTATTCATCAAAACACATGCCCTCTTTAATACTCATCACCTGGTTACCCCATCCCCCCACTCCTCTCCCTTCTGTAACTCTCAGTTTGTTTTCCAGAGTCCAGAATCTCTCATGGTTTGTCTCCTTCCCTGATTTCTTTCCATTCAGTTTTCCCTCCCTTCCCCTGTGGTCCTCTGCTCTATTCCTTATGTTTCACATATGGGTGAATCCATTTGATAATTGTCTTTCTCTGCTTGACTTATCTCACTTAGCATAATCCCCCCCAGTCCCATCCATGTCAATGCAAATGGTGGGTATTCATGCACCCCAATGTTCATAGCAACAATGTCCACAATAGCCAAACTGGAAAGATCCAAGGTGTCCTTCAACAGATGAATGGACAAAGAAGATGTGGTTTATATATACAATGGAATATCATTTAAATTTTTACACTAAATAGGATAAAGAGCAATATCACACAATAGGATAATAAACATAGACTACTTAGGACAGAGCCTGGTGTTCAATATAAGCTCAGTATTATGTTATGTTATGTTATGTTGTGTTATGTTATGTTATTATGTTATATTATGATGTTATTATGTATTGTTATGTCATGTTATGCTGTGTTATGTTAGATAAAACAATTCTCATAACTTTTTGTGTGCTGAAGAGTTAATAGATAAATTTAAAGTTTTGTCATTTTGTTTGAAAATCGAAAGACCTTAGGAAAAGACATTTTAATGGTCAGTGGGTATGAGTAATTTGAATGCTTTATATGACATGTTCCTTCATCCTGATTTTCTGGAGAGGCCCTGAACATGTAAACATATGAAAAACAAAACTTGTTTAGCTTCCAAATTTAAAAATTACTTAGAATATAAAGCTTATTTTCCCCTATGAAATGTCTAGTAACATTCTAAGGAAGTATTATTCCATGGATCACATTTTGGGAAATATATCACTAAGTAGAGCCAATGTTTTTATATGCTTGATAGCAGCATCAGAGTAAGAAAGCAAGGTGTTGTGTTATTGGGTAGTGACTGCCACTAGCTAATACTTTCAGCTTCATGGGAGGACCTGATACTCTTGATCTACATCACTTTGATATCTTGCTTTTTAAGATGATTGATGTATGAAATGATTTCACATTACCCTGCATTAGCAAAGATTTGTTCTGACATTCCACCGGGAGTCAATCAGAAATCCAATTTGAAGTTAAGTCAATAAACTCCTGGTTCCTCACTATCCTTTATTTATTAATAGTATTAATGGGACCCAAAGACCTTTCTTATTCTTTTCAAATCCTGGCAATATAAAGTTATACATCTAATATATAAGATCCCACTCTTTTCTAAGTATATTGCATCACATATAATACTCCCATAATTCTATGGTAGTGTCCAATTTAACAGATGAAGAAACAAAGGTGAAGAGGGTTTCCAAAGCTTATTTACTATCAAATAGCAAGTAGAGCCATAATTTCAATTACACATTTCTGATTCTACCATAATGTACTATTTTCTACTCCAAATCATACCCCTGCAGAAAACCTTACCTGCTCACCTTGTTCCAGTAACTACAAACATGTTGTTCAACAAACTACCCAACACTAAGTGGTTTAAAATGACATTGGGGAGGGTATGTGCTTTGGTGAGTGCTGCGAAGTGTGTAAACCTGGTGATTCACAGACCTGTACCCCTGGGGATAAAAATATATGTTTATAAAAAATAAAAAAAAAAAAAGAATATTTATCCTCATGGATAAATTGGCTAATAATCTAGGCTGGGTTCTGCTCTATGAGTCTATTACCCTTTTGAGAGACTAGCAGGCTAGAAGGGGAAAATTCTTTTCATGGTGTTGGCAGAGATCCAAGAAAGTAAGGAAATCACAAATATGCTTTGCAAGTTTTGAACACTTTGTGTTCAGTAACATTTCATTGGCTGAAGCAAGTCACATAGCCCCAAAGCTAAGGGATTGGGAATTACACTCTTCTTCAATAATAGAGAGAACTGAAAAGCCACATGTCCTATAGTGCAATATATTCATAGGTTTGGGGGGCTAGGATATGAACATATTTTGGTGTCATTATACTGCCACAGTGTGACATATATATGACATTTTAATAGGTGTTTAGTGGTATTTCACTGTCATTTTAATTTTCATTTCCCTAATGATTAATTATGTAGATCATCTTTATATGTATTATTTGTAATCTATATATTTTCTTTGGTGATGTGGCTGCTTAAACTTCTGCTAATTACATGTATTTGGTCTATACTTCTCTTATTGTTTTGAGAATTATTTATATAGTATGGACGCAAATCATTTGTTGGGTGTATGAAGTGAAAAGATTTTTTCAAATAGGTGGCCTGTTATTTTTATCCTCTTAAAGGTATCTTTAAAAAATCAGAAGTCCTTGGGGCGCCTGGGTGGCTCAGTGGGTTAAGCCTCTGCCTTTGGCTCAGGTCATGGTCCCAGGGTCCTGGGATCGAGCCCCACATAGGGCTCTCTGCTCAGCGTGGAGCCTGCTTCCCTTCCTCTCTCTCTGCCTGCCTCTCTGACTACTTGTGATCTCTGTCTTTCAAATAAATAAATAAAATCTACAAAAACAAAAAAACCTTTATTAAAAAAAAAAAATCAGAAGTCCTTGGGGAGCCTGGGTGGCTCAGTGGGTTAAGCCGCTGCCTTCGGCTCAGGTCATGATCTCAGGGTCCTGGGATTGGGTCCCGCATCAGGCTCTCTGCTCAGCAGGGAGCCTGCTTCCCTCTTTCTCTCTGCCTGCCTCTCCATCTACTTGTGATTTCTCTCTGTCAAATAAATACATAAAATCTTAAAAAAAGAATCAGAAGTCCTTAATTTTAGTGAAATACAATTTATGATTTTTTAATTATGCTTTTGACATACTATTAAATCTGTGCCTAACTCAAGTTCACAAAAATTATTCCTTGTGTTTTGTTTTAGAAGTTTTGTAGCTTTAGAGTTTATATTTAGGTCTTATGGTCCATTTTGAGGTAATTTTTGTATAGTGTATAAGGTATGGATTAAGATTTCATTATTTCTTACTTTTTTTTTAGGAGAGATTTCATTATTTCTTTATTAAGTTTTTTGATATGCATATTCAATTATTTCAGACCATTTGTTCAAAAAATTTTCTTTCTTCATTAAATCATCTGCATCTCTGTCAAAAATCAATTCACAATAGAAGTGTGAGTCAATTTCTGAACATTCTATCCTGTTCTATTTTCTTCCAATAATGTCTTTTTTAACTGTAGCTTTATATTATAAGGTAGCATGAATACTCCAACTTTGTTCTTTTTAAAAATAGTTTTGGCTATTCTGGTTCCTTTTCTTGTCCATATGAGTCATAGATTCAACTTTTCAATCATGTACTGAATCATGTTTAGAATGTTGGTATATTGACCCTATTTCCTGGGACCTTGGTGAACTCATGAAATTCCAATAAATTTTCAGATTTGGGGGAAATTTCTGCATAGACAATTATGTAATATGTGCATAGAAACAGTTTTATATCTTTCCTCACATGTCTGTATGCCTTTCATTTCTTTTTCTTGATTTATTGCACCAAACAATACTTTTGATATAATGTTAAATTAAAAAAATATATATATCCTTGAAGTAATTAGCACTGGGTGTTTTATGCAACTGGTGAATCAGTAAATTCTACCTCTGAAATTAATAATACAGTATATGTTAATTACATTGAATTTAAATAAATAAAAATATACATCCTTGGGCTGTTCTCAGTTTTACAAGGAAAGAAGTCAGTTCTTCACCATTAAATATAAAATTAAGTGTAGCATTGATTTTTTTTGTTTGTATGTTTGTGGTTGCTCTTTATCGGGTGGAGAAAGTCTTCTATTCCCAATTTCCAGTCTTCTGGAAGGCTTTTTTCTTTTTTTTGCAAATGGGTATGAATGTTGTCAAAGGCTTTTTCATATACAGAAGAGCTCGTGATTCAGTTTCTTTTGTGTTTTAATAGGATGGATTATATTGATTGAATTTTGTTTGTTGTGCCAGCCTTAAATTTTTGGAATAAATCACACTTGGTAATAATGCATTATCTTTTTAATGAATTGTTGGAATTGATTTCTTATATATTGTTTTTGATTTTGCACCTTTGTTCACATGGAATATTGTTTTTCAGTTTTTTTTTTTCTTATAATTCTGCTATATAATTTTAGTATCATGGTAACACTGAACTAATAAAATGTACTAATAAACAGTCATGTTTTTTAAGTTCTAAAATATTTGCATAGAAGAACCTAGGTAGTTCAGTTAGTTAAATTTTGACCCTTGATTTCAACTCAGGTCATGATCTCAGGATGCTCTCTTTTTCCCCCTGCCCCTCTCCCTCCTTTTCTCTTCTTCCCTCTCTAAAAATAAATTAAAAAAATATTTTTTAAAGATTTTATTTAATTGTTTGTGAACACAAAAGAGAAAGAGTGAGCACAGTCAGAGAGGAGGGGCAGAGGGAGAGGGAGAAGCAGACTCTCTGTTGAGCAGCGAGCCCTATGCAGGACTCAATCTGGGGACCCTGGGATCATGACCTGAACTGAAGGCAGATGCTAGCCACCCAGGCACCCTAAATAAAAATATTTGCATAGAATTTGTATTGTTTCCTTCTTAAGTATTTGGAAAAATTTAATGGTGAAGTCATCTAAGCCTGGAGTTTTCTTTGTAAAATATTTTTACTATAAATTTAATTTATTTGATATATATTTTACAGTCTAAATTATCTATGTCTTCCTGAATAATGACACTACTTCTGGTGACTTTTGAAGTTTATCTAATGGGTCAAATTTATGAGAATAGGGTGTGTAGGTTTTCTTCATTATCCTTTTAAATGTCTGTAGAAGGAAATGTAATGATGTAATGAGGTATGTGCTCTTTTCATTCTCAATGTTTGCAATTACTGATTTAAGAAAAATGGCTAGACTGGCTAGGGGTTTATATATATATTTTTAAGAATTTACTGATTTATTTGACACAGAGAGAGTGAGCACACATGCAGAAGCAGGGGGAATAACAGAGGGAGAGGGAGAGTCAGACTCCCTACCCAGGAGAGGGATCTGAGCTAGACCCTAGGATCATGACTTGAGGTGAAGGGAGAGGCTTAACTGACTGAGCCACCCAGGTTCCCTGGCATTTATCATTTTTATTAATCTTTTTAAGGCCCCAATTTTTTATTTTATTATTTTTTTTGAAGGAGGGGATCTATAGTGATTTCTGCTAATATTATTATTTAATTTTTTCTGCTTACTTGGGTTTAATTTAATTTTTTTTAGTCAATATATCCTTTTTTTAAGATTTTTATTTATTTATTTGACAGACAGAGATCACAAGTAGGCAGAGAAGCAGGCAGAGAGATAGGAGGAAGCAGGCTCCCTGCTGAGCAGAGAGCCCGATGCTGGGCTCGATCCCAGGACCCTGAGATCATGACCTGAGCTGAAGGCAGAGGGTTTAACCCACTGAGCCACCGAGGCGCCCCTAATTTGATTAAAAAAAAATCCTTTGGGTACTTTTATTTTTGATGTGAGACTTTTCCTTATTTGTTATATAAAGACTTAATGTTATAAATTTTCCTCTAAACACTGTTTTAGCTACATCCAACAGTGTAAAATTTTTGTTATGTTGCATTTTCATTTTCATATAGTTTCCATTTCAAATTATTTTCTCAATTTCTCATTTTCCTTGAGATTTCTTTTTTTAACCATTAGCTATGTAGAAATGTGTTACTTAATTTACAAATATTTAGAGATTTTTCATATACCTTTATTTCTTCTTTAATTCTGTTTTTTTTTAATTTTTTATTTTTTATAAACATATATTTTTATCCCCAGGGGTACAGGTCTGTGAATCACCAGGTTTACACACTTCACAGCACTCACCAAAGCACATACCCTCCCCAAAGTCCATAATCCCACCCCCTTCTCCCAACCCCCGCCCCCAGCAACCCTCAGTTTGTTTTGTGAGATTAAGAGTCACTTATGGTTTGTCTCCCTCCCAATTCCATTAATTCTGTTTTAATATAGGACCATACTCGAGATAATCTGAATTTCTTGTAAATTTGTTAAGGTTTAATTTTGGGGGGCCAAGATTGACGAATACTCCATATGCATTTGAAAAGAATGTGAATTCTGCTCTTTTGGGACACTGGTCAGGTCATCTATATTCTTACTATCTGTATACTTATTCTATAAGTCTCATTTTTTTCAGTTGTTCGTGTCTTCTTTCATATATATCAGTTTTTGCTTAATTTATATTGAAACTCTCTTTTTTTTTTTTCCTTTTTGTTGTTTGTTTCGATTTCCATTTAAATCCTAGTTAGTTAACATTTGGCATTCTCTTCATTTCAGGAGTAGAATTTAGTGATTCTTCACTTGCCTGTAACACCCTGTGTTCCTTGTCGAAAGTGCCCACCCATCACCTATTTTTTTTAAAATTTCTTTTCAGCATAACAGAATTCATTGTTTTTGCACCACACCCAGTGCTCCATGCAATACGTGCCCTCCTTAATACCCACCACCTGGCTCCCCTAACCTCCCACCCTCCTCCCCTTCAAAACCCTCAGACTGTTTTTCAGAGTCCATATTCTCTCATGGTTCACCTCCCCTTCAAATTTCCCTCAATTCCCTTCTCCTCTCCATCTCCCCATGTCCTCCATGTTATTTGTTACGCTCCACAAATAAGTGAAACCATATGATAATTGACTCTCTCTGCTTGACTTATTTCACTCAGCATAATCTCTTCCAGTCCCATCCATGTTGATACAAAAGTTGGATATTCATCCTTTCTGATGGAGGCATAATACTCCATAGTGCATATGGACCACATCCTTCATCTGTTGAAGGGCATCTTGGTTCTTTCCACAGTTTGGTGACCGTGGCCATTGCCGCTATAAACATTGGGGTACAGAGGACCCTTCTTTTCACGACATCTGTATCTTTGGGGTAAATACCCAGGAGTGCAATGGCAGGGTCCTAGGGTAGCTCTATTTTTAATTTCTTGAGGAATCTCCACACTGTTCTCCAAAGTGGCTGCACCAACTTGCATTCCCACCAACAGTGTAAGAGGATTCCCTTTTCTCCACATCCTCTCCAACACACGTTGTTTCCTGTCTTGCTAATTTTGGCCATTCTAACTGGTGTAAGGTTGTATCTCAATGTGGTTTTAATTTGAATCTCCCTGATGGCTAGTGATGATGAACATTTTTTCATGTGTCTGATAGCCATTTGGAGAAGTGTCTGTCCATATCTTCTGCCCATTTTTTGATATGATTATCTGTTTTGTGGGTGTTGAGTTGAGAAGTTCTTTACAGATCCTGGATATCAACCTTTTGTCTGTACTGTCATTTGCAAATATCTTCTCCCATTCTGTGGGTTGCCTCTTTGTTTTCTTGACTGTTTCCTTTGCTGTGCAGAAGCTTTTGATCTTGATGAAGTCCCAAAATTTCATTTTCGCTTTTGTGAAACTCTCTTCTTAAGTGTATAAGCATATAGGATTTTTGTGCCCTCTTTGATAACTGACCTATCATTATATGATGTTCTTCCTTATGTTTGTTAACATTCTTTTTTTAAAGTGCACGTTCATAAATATTAAATACCTTGTCCAGCTTTCTTCTGGTTACTAATTAAATGGTATCCAGGTTCCGTAATTTCATTTCTAACTTAGTTTTGTGTATATATTCAGAGTGTGTTTATTGTAGACAGATGCTGCTTTCTTAATTCAATTTATCAATCCTTCTTTTAATGATGTGCTTAGGCCATTACTATTTAATGTAATTATTGACAATATTGGATGAAAATCTATCTTCTTATATCTTAATAAGATACATTAAAAGTTAGTATCTGGGGAACTATGTTCTATTTTTTTCATTGCACTTTGCTTTATTTTCCCTTTTTTTCCTTATTTGGATTAAATGTTCATTTTTATGATTAAATTTTATCTCCACTATTAGGTTAGTGTTTACACCTTTTTTCAAAATTGTTTTAGTTATTACCTTAGGGTTTAATTTTTAATTAATCATCATATAACTTCAAATAATATTATATACTTTATTTCTTATAAGGTGTTTATCATACCTTATAATTCTTAATCCTCATTCTTTGTGTTTTTTTTTTTTAGCATACAGTTTAGTTTTATAGATGTTACAGTTACACAATGCATTGCTACTATTTTGGCTTTAGGTAGTTACTTTTTAAAGATATTGAAATAAGAAATAAATGAATTTTGTAATTAATTGATTTTATTTATAATACTATACTACATTTTGTGTAGATTTAAATTCCCTGTAACATCATAATTGTTGCTGACTGAAAAGATATGCATATTTCCTGTAGTGTAGATATTTTTCTGAAAAAGTCTTTATTTCTCTTTCTATTTAAAAAAATTATTTTTAACTATTTTATGTTAGTCATGTTGGTTCAGTGGGTTAAGCATCTACCTTGGCTCAGGTCATGATCCTAGGGTCCCAGATCAAGCTCCACATCAGGCTATCTGCTCAGTGGGAAGTCTCCTTCTCCTTCTTCCCCACTTCTTCCCCTCCCCCTGTGTTCTCTCTCACTTTCTCTATGTCCCAAATAAATAAATAAAATCATAAAAAAATTAAAAAAAGAAATATGTAGGTTGGAGCACCTGGGTGGCTCTGTTGCTTAAATATCTAACTGTTGATTTTGGCTCAGGTCATGCTCTCAGGGTTGTGGGATCAAGGCCCACATTGGGCTTGAGTTTGCTTGGGACTCACTCTCTCCCTCTTCCTCTACTCCTCCCTCTTACTTGTGTTATTTCTCTTCTAAATAAATAAATAAAATCTTCAAAGAAAAGTAAAGATATGCTAGTTGGCTGTGTAATTTTGAATTAATAGCTTTTATTTTCCCTTTCAACACTTTAAAGTTGTCATTTCTTTTTCTTCTGAATTATATAGTTTCTGATTAGAAAGCTGTTGTTATTCTTATCTCTCTGCCTGTATAGGTAATGTGCTTATTATCTCTGGATGATTTCTAGATTTTCTCTGTGTTGAATTTTCAGTATATTGAATATATGTGCAAGTGTTTTCTACTTTTGTTTTGTTGCTTCTTTTATTGGTGTTCAGTGAATTTTTTAGAGTGATGGTTTGACCATACTTTTAAAATTGTTTTGATTATTTCTTCAAGTATGTCTTCTACTCTGTTATCTCAATTTTCTTCTGGGATCCCAATTACACTTATGTTTGTTATTGTCCTACCACATTTAGATGTTTTGTCCTTTTATTTTTCCTCTATCATTTCTTTGTCTATTTGTGTATTTCTATTGACTCTCCAGTCTTACTATGTCTTTCCTATCTCTCCTAGTTCTACTGCTAAGACTGTCAAGTGCATTGTTCATTTCTGTTGTAGTGTTTAGTGATTCTAACATTTTCTTTAGATTCCTTATTAGAGTTTTTATTTCTCTTCCAAGATTACCCATCTGTTCTTGGATATTGAATACTTTTCCCTTTAGAGCATTTATGATATAAATCATTGCTATTTTAAATCTTGTTTCTCATATTTCCAAAATTAGTATCATATATAAGTCTGGTTATGTTGGTTGCTTAATCTCCTAACATTGTGTTTTTTCCCCTTGTTTATTATTATGACTCATAGTTTCTTAGAGTAAGTTGAAAATCTTTGTATAGTTCAGTAGAGGCTGAGAAAAGCCATTTTTTTATCTGGCAATTGGCATATTTTTCTTTACGTTAAGACTTTAGTAAGGGGGTTGAGCATATCTATTCAGGAGTTGATCTTGGTTGGGATTTGTTGTTACTATGGTTATTTTCAGTGTACTACAACCTAGAAAATCCTTTCGTGTTCTTTTGTGGGGGGGGGGTAGGTTCTGGTTGGCTAGATGGTTTCTCATGAAATGTATTCTACTTTCAGTTTTAGGTATTTCTTTTGTGCTTCAGAAAGAGACTTTTTCCATGCTTTTAACTTTGTTGCAACAATAGAACAGTGGTAACTGTTACTTTTTTTTTTTTTAATTAGTTCTGTGTGGAGGTAGGTGGGATTGTTATGTGTTTTTATTAATTCACTGTCTTTGTCTTTCTGGTACTTGGGGTCAATGCCTTGTCAGTAATCATTTCTTGCTGCTAGATTTATGTCTAGGCCAGATTTATTTTTGCACATTTCTTAGGTTATTTTTTTAAAATACCTTTTCCCACCTGCAAGAGGTTTCCTTTACTTTAATGGTCAAGAATATCATTTTGTTTTGGGTTTTGCCCCTCTAGTGTTGTTTAACCATTGTGCCATAAGAGCAATAAGGAGAGCAGGTCCTTGTGCCTTCCCAAAACTACTGTTTTTCCTTCTCTGAAGTCTGTGACATGAGAGATATATTTCATCACTATCTTCAATCTATCTATCTAGTCTATTATCTATCAATCAATCATCTATCTACTGTCTATCAATCATCTATCTGTCTCTATCGACCATCTATCTGTCATCTATCATCTTCTCCTATCTTATTCATCTACCATCCTTCATCTCTATCATCAGTCATCTATCATCTATCTATATCTATCTACTTATCTATCTTATCTATCATCATTCATCTATCTATATCTATCATCTATCATCTATCTATCATCGATCATCTATCTATCATCTGTCCATCTATCATCTATCCTATCTATCATCTATCTAGCTAGCTATCTAACCTATCTATCTTTCTATTATCTACCTACCTATCTTCGATCACCTATCATTTATCTATATCTATCTAATCTATTATCTATCATCAATCATCTATTATCTATCTATATCTAACTATTGATCATCTATCTATATCTATCATCTCTCATCTATTTATCTGTATCTTTCTATTCACCTAATCTATCATCTATCTGTCATCTATCATCATCTGTCTCCTATCATCTATCTGTATATATTTATCTATCATCAACCAGCAATCATCTATCTATATCTATCTACCTACCTATTTATACGTCTATATAATCTATTATCTATCATTTATCATCTATCTATATTTATCAATCTATCATCTACTATCTATCATTTATTTATCAATCTATCAATCATCATCTACTATCTATCTATCACCCATCTTATCTATCATGTATCTAAGTGACATCCAGTGAGAACCATGAAGAGCCTTAAAGTTCATATAAATACCTCATATCTTTATGGAACCTGAGGTTCTATATTCTCTCACTAGGTCATACTTCTCATTGAATAATTAACCAAATTATTATCTGAACTCTTATTTTCAGAGTCTAACATCATCTGTCCCAGGTAAGCAAATATTTACATCCTGTATCTTATTGAAGGTGATTGTCTTTTATTATCTTTCAAGATAATTAATTGCCCTGTGATGTTGGCTTTATGGCAGGTTAAAGAAGACATATAAATCTTCAGATTTTTCAGGTTTTCTTTTGTTGTTGTTAGCGGTGAGAGTGGTATTCTTTCTGGTTTTCATTGAGTGGTTTTGGTAGAGAGTGATCCAATGATATTTTTACCTCTATTTTACCTCTATTTTCAACTAATTATAGACATTTTAATAATCTGCCAATCTTTGTAAAGAAATACAAACCAAAGCCAATAACTTCAAATTATCAAATTATTCAGGGCCTCTTCATAGTCTTAGGGACAGCTCAGGCATCTTCAGGGAATCAGAATATGCCACAGTCTAGTTCTCACTTCTTTCCAAGCTTTATGTGCAGTTTGCACTCCCATTTATGAACCCCTTCTCCATTTTTGTCTTTCACTTTCCATATTTGAGGGGCTCTGTATAGAATATATATATATATATGTATATATATATACATATATATATATATGACTAGGATTTGATTTTTAAATCAAACTTACAATTTGTTTTTCAAATGGTAATTTGAGATCATTACATTTAGAGTGATTATTGGTATTAATATTGGTAGCTAATACAAATGTGTCATATTCCATAGTTTTTTTTTTTTTGTTGTTGTTGTTGTTCCTTTTGTCCTGTATTTTCTTCTATCTATGCCTTTTGGAGCATTTTTAAAAAATGTTCTTAATTGACTTATGATTCTTTAAAAAAATTGTCTTACTTATTTTTGAATACTCTAATTATCTCTAAATAACATGATACAGTTGCTTCTTTGGTACAAAGATCTTTTTATATGACAATAAAAATTTATTAATTTATTATTTAAAAATATAATTGACATTAAACATTAGGTATGTATTATATATACAATGTGTTGATTTCATACATTTTATATATGTTGAGTATTCTTGGTTACTTTGTTTAATGTTAGTCAGGCATCCATGAAGGGATTTGTTCCTGGTCTCTCTTTTCTGTTCTGTTGGTCTATTTTGGTCTATGTGACTATTTTTACCAGTTCCATATTGTTTTGATTACTATGGCTTTGTAGTATAGTTTGAAATCAGGATATGTGATGTCTCCCACTTTATTCTTTTTTTCTCAGGACTAAATTGGCTATTCAGGGTCCTTTGTGGTTCCATAAAAATTTTAGGATTTTTTCTTTTTAATATTTGTGTGAAAAATGTCATTGTAATTTTGATAGAGATTGCATTGAATCTCTAGATGGCTTTAAGTAATATCGACATTTTAACAATACTAATTTTTCTATCCACAAACACAAGGTATCTATCCATTTGTTGCATCTTCTTCAATTTCTTTCATCAAGGCTTATAGTTTTTATTGTATACATGTTTTAATTTCCTGGCAAAATTTATTCCTCAGTATTTTATTGTAAATACTGTGACTGTAAATGGGACAGTTTTCTTTACTTCCTTTTCAGGTTGATTAAGTGAAATTAATATATTTAATTGTTACTGTATAGAAATCAAACTGATTTCTGTATGTTGACTTTATATTCTGTAAAGGTACTGAATTTATTGATCAGTTCCAACAGCTTTTTGGCTGAATCTTTAGGATTTTCTGTATATAAGATCACATAATCTGCAAATAATGACAAGATTGCTTTTTCCTTTCCAATCTGAATGTATTTTGTTTATCTTGCCTTAGCCTTAGCTATGACTCTTACTACTATAAAGGAGAGTGGTTGTGTTGTTCCTGATTTTAGAAGAAAATCTTTCAATTTTTCACAACAGTATAATCCTAGTTATGGGTTTGTTGTATATGATTCTTATTTTATTGAGGCATGTTTCACCTACACCCAGTTTATTGAAGGATTGAAGGATCTTATGAAAGAATATTATATTTTTTTCAAATACTTTTCCTGCATCTACTGAGATAATTTTTCGATTTCTATCCTATTACTTTGGTGTATGACATGTATTGATTGCATATGTTGAAACATCCTGTATCCCAGTGATAAATCCCACTCGATCAATTTGGATAACTTTTTGTATAATCCTTTAAATGTGCCAGTAAATTAAGTTTCCTAATGTTTTGCTGAGTTTTTGTGTCTACATTCATCAGATAGTGGTCTATAGTTTTTGTTTGTTTGTTTGTTTTACCCAGTAGTGTCTTTATCTGGCTTTGGTGTCTGGGTAATGCAGGCCTCATAAAATGTGTTTGCAAGTGTTGCCTCCTTTTCAACTTTTTGAGAAGAGTTGAGAAAAGTTGGTATAAATTCTTCTTTAAATATTTGGTACAACTTCCCAGAGATGTTATCTAGTCCTGGGCTTTTCTGTATTTCTGTAGTATCAACTGTAAAGTCTTCCCTTTAATTTCTAATTTTATATATTTAAGTCTTATCTGTCTTTTTCTTAGTCTAGCCAAAGGTTTGTTAATTTGTTAGTTTTGTTGACTTCTTTCCTATTGTTTTCTGATTTCTATTTCCTCTATTTCCACTTTGATCTTGGTTATTTTTCTTCTGTTAATTTTGGACTTTGTTTGTTCTTTTGCTAATTTCTTGAGGTGTAAAGTAAAATTGTTAGAGATATTTATATTTTCCAAATACACGGACTTAACATTATCGATTTCCTTATCAGATTGTTTTTGCAGCACCCCATGGATTTGAGTATGTTGTGTTTTCATTTTCATTTGTTTTGAGATTTTAAAAAATTTCATTTGAGTTCTTCTTTGACCCATTGGTTGATCAGGAGTGTTTTCTTTAATTTCCACATATCTGTAGATTTTCCAGCTTTCCTCTTTTATTGATTTCCAGCTCCATAACATTGTTGTTAGAAAAGGTAGTTGGTATGATTTTACTCATGTGTTTGCTAAGACTTATTTTGTGTCCTATCTTATGATCTATCCTGGAAAATTTTCATGTACACTTGAGAAGAATGTGTATTCTTCTGCTGTTGGATGTAGTGCAGATAAATGTCTGTTATCTGTTATGTTCACTTGTTCTAATGTATCTGTCAAAATACAATGTTTTGTTGTTGATTTTGTGTGTGGATGATCTATTCATTGTTGAAGATGGGGTAGTGAATTCTCCTACCATTTTTGTATTATTGTCTCTTTCTCTCTTCAGATTTGTTAGTATTTAAAAAATATATTTAGTGGGGCACCTGGGTGGTTCAGAGGGCTAAGCCTCTGCTTTCAGCTCAGGTCATGGTCTCAGGGTTCTGGGATCCAGTTCCACAGCTCTCTGCTCAGAGAACCTGCTTCCCTCTCTATCTCTGTCTGCCTTTCTGCCTACTTGTCATCTCGCTCTCTCTGTCAAATAAATAAAAAATATTAAAAAAATAAAAAAATATGTATATATATTTAGTGCCCTGATGTAGGGTATATAAATATTTATAATTGTTATATCTCCTTGCAATTGACCTCTTTATTGTTATATAAAGGCTTTCTTTGTACCTTGTTACTATTTTCTGGATTAAAGTCTATTTTGTCTTATATAAGATAGTCAGTCCCATTTTCTTTTGGTTTCTACTTGCATGGAATATTGTTTTCTGTTCCTTCATGTTGATCCTGTGTGTATTCTTAAAGCTGAAGTGAGTCTCTTATAGGTAGCATATAATTGAGTCTCTTTTTTTTATCCATTCATCCATTTTGTGTTCAATCTATTTATATAGTGTTATTATTAACATGTGAGACTTACTAATATGATCTTATTGCTTTCTCATTGTTTTGCATTTCTATTGTTTCTTTTCCCCTTGTTTTGACTATTTTTGTAAAGTAATGGGTTTCCATGGGGGTATGTTACTTCTCTTCCTTTCCTTCTCCTCCTCCTCTTTTCCCCTTCCTTCTCCTCTTCTTCTTCCTCCTCCTCTTCCACCTCCTCCTTCTTGTTTGGCTTGATCTTGTTTTTCTTCTTCCTCTTCCTCTTCTTCTGTTTGAGAAAGTCTTATTTTCCTTCATATCAGAAAGATAACTTTGCTAAATAGAGTATTCTTGTATTCTTGTCTGGTATTTTTTTTTTCTTTCAACATTTTGAGTATGTGATTCCCGTCTTCCCTGACCTATAGTTTCTGCTGAGAGATCTACTGGTAACCTAGTGGGGGTTACTTTGTAGGTTACAACGTTTTTTCCCTTGACCTCATCTGAATTCTGTTTGTTCTGTAGTTAAGTCTGTTTCTTGGTTTGCCAGTTTCTTTCTCTCTCTCTTTCTCCTTTGGTCATTTGATTTGCTTCTTAAATTCCACATGTGAGTAAAATCATATGGTATTTTTCTTTCTCTAACTGACTTATTTTGCTTAGCATAATATGACTTTTATATATACTTTAAACAATACATTTTTACTATTTTTACCTTAAATAGTCATTTACTATTTAAAGAAACTAAAAATAGGAAAATGATTTTTATTTTACCTCCACTTATTCCATTTCTGATGCTTTTCATTTCTTCGTGTAATGCCAGGTTTCTGCCAAATATCATATTCTTTCTATCTGAATAACTTCCTTTATCATTTCTTATGAAGTATGTCAATTTTTGTTTGAGAATATCTCATTTCTCCTTCACTTTTTTTAAAAAAGATTTCATTTATTTGTCTGACAGAGATCACAAGTAGTCAGGGAGGCAGGCGGGGCAGCGGGAGTGGGAAGCAGGCTCCCTGCTGAGCAGAGAGCCAAATGCGGGGCTGGATCTCAGGACCCTGGGATCATGACCCAAGTGGAAGGCAGAGGCACTAACTCACTGAGCCAACCACATGCCCCTCTCTGTCACTTTTGAAGTCCATTTTTACTGGATACAGAATTCTGGGTTAATGTTTTTCCCCCCAAATTTTGAAGATGTCACTACATTGTCTTGTCTACATTATTACCAGTGATAAATCTTACATAATTTATTTCCTTGATCTTCTGTAGGTAATGTGTCTGTTTTCTTTAACTACATTCAACATTTTCTTTTGGCTATTAATTGTAGCAGTTTGACCATTATATACCTAGTTGTGGTTTATTTAATATTTGTGTTCCCTACTATTTTTGATCTGTTTAAATCTTTGTTTTGCTGTCTGTCTTTTTTTTTTTTTTTCTGTCTGTCTCTTAATTTTAGAAAACTTTTGACATTTATTTCTTCTTTCTTATTTTCTCCTCCTTTTTGGGGGAGGTTCTAATTATTTGTATATTTTGGGTATTCTATTTTACTTATTGTTGTTTTACTTTTTGCTTATTCTTCACTTTGCGTTTCAGCTGAGTAATTTCTAGTGACCTGTCTTTAAGTTCTCTGATACGTTTTTTGACTATGCTGAAAACATTGATGTGCTTGTTGAGATCTTTTTTTAAAATTTTTATTACTATATTTTGGATTGCTAACATTTTCAGATTATTTCTTTTTAAGAATATGTTTTAATTTATTTATTTGTTAGAGAGAGAGAACATTAGTGGGGGGGGTAGGTGATGAGGAGGAAGGGGAGAATCTCAAGGAGAGTTGACCCCAGTTTGGGGCTCAATCCCATGACCCTGAGATCATGACCTGAGCCAAAATCAAGAGTTGGGTACATAATCGACTGAACAATCCAGGTGCCCTCAAATTATTTCTAATGGTTTTCATCTTTGCTGAAATTGCTTATCTGATTGTTTATGTTGTCTACCCTTTCTAACAGAGCCAGCTATTTCCTTTTATAAGTGCACCTTATAGGATTAATGGAAAAAATAACCTAGACCAGTCTGTGTCATATGCAAGTATGGTTCTTATTATTGCTTTGTCTCTTCTGGTTATGTTTTTCTTTTTTTTTCTTGCCTTTTGGCATGTTTTATTTTTTGTTTGTTTGTTTAAAGTCAGACATTAAGTAAATATTTTTAAGCTGGAAGAGAAGCAAACTTTATTTCCTTTTGATTTCAGTGTATGGGGGAGGGGGTCTCTGTTATCCATTTGAAAATTGAGCTGTGTTTCAAGTTTGTTACTACTTTTACTGTCCTTGTGCATCAGAGGCTTCCATTTCTACTAGTCAATGCTGTGTTTATTGTGTGAGCTAATAAACCACACCATTTTTCTCAATACCTGCTCCCATTTTGGGTCTAGTCGTACCTACTTAGCTCTGTATCTTTACTTGTACTGCATGCCAGATAAAATCTTTCTCTCATGGTGCTCCTAGTCCTAACCCACTTCATTTTTACTTAGTGCTTGGTAGTGTGATGTTGGAAGCAACTGTGAAGGCATTCTCTGAGGTTATAACTAAGCCTTCTTCTTAGACAGTCATTGGATCTGTTTCTTAGGGGTATAGTTTTAAATTTTTCTAACTGTTGTCCTAGAGGTAATGGTGGACATAGCATGTGTCTCTACCCCTCTTCCACAAATAGATTTTTTTTTTCCTATTCCTTTCCTCCAGCTGTAGTAGGTTTTCTTCAGTGCCCTCAAAATGTTGTTCTTGTTGCATTTTCTTCTGTAGATTAATGTTTCTGTCCTGTAAGGAAGATGTAAACATGGTTGTGGATGGGTATCAGCAATGCCTACTGCCCTACGTCCTCCAGCCAGCTCTGTGGGGAAGCAATCTTAGGTTTCTCCATGTGAGCCCCTGGTGGAATCCTGGAGGAAAAGTCTTCAAGGGGGTGTGGACCTATAATTAAGAGTCTGTTTCTTGCTTGTACACCCGAGATTAATATAATACTGTATTTTAACTAACTAGAATTAAAATAAAATCTTAAAATTGGAAAAATAAACAAGCAAACAAACAAACATAAACTTGTATGAAAGGGGTGGTGCTCTCTGTGTCTGTGATCACAGGGCCTTAATGCTTTCACACTAGACCACTTTCAGATTTTATAAATTCATCAAAATTATCTTGTTAAATCATCTTACTGGCATTATTGGGTCCTACTGGGGATCTTGGTGGGTCCTGTTTTTCTCTGTGATGATTCTCCATATTCTGCTTCTTGCCCCATGACCTTAATTCTCTAATGAGTCTAAGAAAAGTAATTAAAGTTTTTCTAGAATTTTTTATATTGTGATGGTGATAACATTCTTCTAGTTTTTGTACATCTGAATTGGATATTTCTTCTTATCTCTAAAGTTGGAGAGGGAGAAAAAATGTGGAAAGGTAAATAATGTTATGAATAGCCTACTTTGAATCATGCATTGCACTTAATCACTCGTATTATCTAATTTAGTCATTAAACAATTCTATGAAGAAGGAACCATTATAATATTATTACCATGCTTGCTCATGTTCTTAATCATTTTGTGTACTGTCTTTGCCTTATCTCGTGTCATCATCACACCAATCATATGAGCTAAGAAATCATGATTATTTTGGTGATGTTATATTACCAGTACCTAGCAGAATACTTAGCACAAAGTGAGTGCTGAATGAATGCTTGTTGAATAAATTAGTGTAATCACAGACCTCAGGCACCTATAAGATAATCATTACATTATCTCGATGTTCTTTCTCCTTCCCACATCACTGAAAGATTGGAATGGGATAGGATCTATGGGATAGGATCTATGCAATCAGAAATGCATTCATTCATTCATTGGTTGTGTGAGATTGAGAGGGTGGTGGGAAGCAATTCCAGAGGATGGGGCCTGGGCAGGTGCCCTGACTCTCTTCCTACCCTATCATTGGCTCCATTCTAGGAAATATGCTCTTCCCTTTGAGATGTGTTTTTTGATTATTTGACGTTCTCACAGCCAACTTTTTGGAATTGCATTCTCTCACCAACTTATTTCCCCTCCTTGCTGCTTTGCTTTCTTTTTTCTCATGAGAGCACAGCTCTGTCTCAACATTCCAAAGTCTTGCTGCTTTACTTAAAATCAGTTTTAGGGGTGCCCGGGTGGCTCACTGGGTTAAGCCTCTGTCTTCAGCTCAGGTCATGATCTCAGTGTCCTGGGATTGAGGCCCACATCAGGTTCTCTGCTCAGCAGGGAAACTGCTTCCCCCCTCTCTGCCTGCCTCTTTGTCTACTTGTGACCTCTTACTCTGTCAAATAAATAAATAAAATCTTTAAAAAATAAAAGCAATTTTATAGTATGAACAGGACCAACAGGCAAAGGTGTACATTTGTGATCTGCACAACAGTGCATATATGATGGTGAAATGCAGCCAGTGCTCTGCTCATCACTACATGCAGTGAGAACAGCTGTCATTTATGCTGGGAAAACAGCATCTTGTCACATTTTCACAAAGGCACTCTGGGTTAATGATGACCCTTATCCTACATGAGGTTGAGCATAACATGGGAGTACATGCACAAAATAACTCTTTCCCTTTGATCATTAAGTTTTTAATAATTTCTCTGAGGTACCCTCAGTCCTCTTCTGGTTGCCACCCTCTTATATTTTTTGTATTTCTTCTCTCATATATTTAGGTTTCTCCTTGTTTTTGCCTCATTTCTTCCTCCCGTGCTCATGCCACCTCGCTCCACCACACATAAACTCATAACCCCAGTTCTTGCTTTCCTTCTCCACCTCTATTTCGCTTTTCAGTGGTATTCTGAAACCAGTCCTGATGCCTGCACCTGCTCAGGAAATTAAAATGTGTAATCTTTTTTGGCTGCTATATCGCTGTGAGGCCAAACTGACAATCTGCTAACTACAGACTCACAGCTAAAATAACAGAATGTTTTGCAATCAGGGCTGGAATCACAGGTGGTGGAATCTTTTTTAGCTTTCCAAAGCCAACAAAGCAAAAGAAAATATTCCATACTCCCTTTCTGCCTTTTCAGTTCCCACCTGCCTTTTCCATTAACCAGTGCGGGGAGAGCCTCTGAGGAACACAATCCAAGCCTTTGCTTTTTTTGGTCAGAAATCAGAAGGGGGTGTGGCTGTGGATCTCTTTGCACCCTTCCACACCCTCACTCCATCTTCAATCTCACACTTGCCTCTTGTAAATAACCACCATTTCTCCTGAAGCACGCACCCAGGCTGCCACAGGCATCAGAAGGCATCCTGACCAGCTGTGATAACCAGAAACAGCTGGTTAGCTGTGAGGCCTGGGGGTGGGGTTACCTGCCCACTACAACTCAGTAGGCTCAGAGACAGGTTAGTTCTCTCAGGGAAATCTGCCTCTTAGACAGAGGCAAACATTCTGTTTCCAAGGGGGGTATTTTTGCACAAAAGGGACAGGTTTGGAATAGATCTCTTGAAGAGATGATACAGCTTTAGGACTGAAGATAGGAAGGGCCACATATGTCATGTGTTGAATGGTCCTGAAGGAACAGTAAGGAAATAGAAGAAACTGTTCTTATAGCTCATTGAATTTACTAAGCACAACCCATCTCATCCCATTTGCTGTTTCTGCTCTCTTTGCCCTTACTTTATTCATATATTTTCTCAAGGACCACTTTCACTTCCTGACCTTCTATATAAACATTCTTATGTCAATTTATATTTTTATAGCACTGTTTTTCCCCACCTCTAACTTAAACAAATATATCTATGTTTTTTGTCATCCTCTCTCAAATATTAGCTTCACATGGACTGGAATTTTGTTTTGCTAACTACCACATCTCCAGTACTCAGGAAACTGCCTGGTGAAGAGTGGGTGTTCATTACATATTTATTGAATGTATGAACCTAGGGGGCATCTCAAGTGGGTCAGGCACCATTTCTGGTGCTTTGCATATCTTACCTTATTTCATATTCAAATCATTTTGCTGAAAAAAATGTTTATGGACATGTACACTTTACAGGTTGGTGACTGATGCTCCATGATGCTAGGGACAAGCTGGGTTCTTACCACAAGGACTTGATCTCTGGTATGCTGACCACAGAGTCTGCATCCACCCAAACTTGCTACCTTCTGAGCACTGATAACCCTGAGTCTTCCTCCTCTTCCTCACCCAGTACTCAGCCTGTGACAGGAAGGCCTTTCAGTTGAAGCCCTTAAACACTTAAGATAGGTAAGAGTTTCTCAGGCTCTCTTTCTGAGTACATTTCTGGTTGGAAGCTCCTCACTTCATTGGCCCTCCTGGCTGAATTCCCATTATTCTCAGAACATTCTGGTAGGTGAAACCTCTCCATGTACACCTACGCAGGTTTTACCCATGATTCAGGGATGTATAAACATAGATTTCACTAACAGAGTTCCACCAAATTCTCAAATAAATAAAATATTAAAGCTCTTATATCAGTAATATTTGTCTTCTTTGGGATAGTTGCAGCTTCTTAGATCACAGTGTTCAAACAGCGCTGAGCTACTGAGAAGGTTAACAAACTTCTCATACATCTTGCTGTTAGTGAGGATCATGTAAGTGAGCATAGGGATACTCAGTCCCTGCGGCCTGCATCTCAGTGATGGGAGTGATGTTCTTCTGGAGGAAACACATTCCATGTCCTTTTTACGTGCCAAACCCAGGATGCTACTCTGAGGATCTTCCCTATACAGTTTCTTCAGGCTGTAGGCCTGCTGTATTCTGTACAATGATCATGGCATTCTATGGCAAGTCCATCCTGCTGTTAGCTAATGGTCTCAGTTATGAACCACTTGTCTATCCATCCCTCACCTCTTTTTCTACATTGCTTTCAGGTTGTTGAGCTTCTAGACTCATTACTCATTTACCTGGCTCCATCCTTTGCTGGGCCTTCAGGCTCAATACTATGCACTGTTTTTCTGATTTGTCATGGCTCTTTCATATCAGCAACATTGCTTTAAGCAGGCTTGTCCTAATGTGACCTAGTTGAGAGTGCAGTCTTTGGTTTTGTTCTCCTATGAGAGGCCTTTCCTCTGGTTATCCTAGGCAACTGAGTAGGAGCAAGACCTGTTCTTCAGAATCTTAGGTGGCTTTTTAACATTTCTTTTGGATCTGGTTATGGGTGCTCTGAATCCCTTAGAACACTGCAAAGGTGACAGGAATTTCTTAAGCCAAAATTCTTTCAAAAAAGTTTTTGTTCAGTTTATTTATTCAGTGAGGACTTATGAAAAAAAAAAGAGGATTTATGGATAACCTGGTATATATTAAAGACTGTGCCCAGGGCTGGGGATGGAGATATATTAGACTCACCTTTCCTCTTGTGGAGCTGAGTTGTGATGCAGGTCATAGCAGATGGGGAATAGAATTAAGAACACTTGCCAATATGTGCTGAGCCCTCTGTGTATTCCAGGTACTGAAGGGTTGACATGCTTCTTCTGATCTAATCCTCACAAAAGATCTGTGTCCCATGGTGTCCAAAATTTTTGATATTCTTCTAGTCCTCAGCTGTCTGTCTTGACTTGTCCAGTCCCTTTGTGAATATATTTGCTGTCAGTTATTCTCTGTGGACCCATTTGTCGTGACAAATGGAAAAGAGTGTTGGTCCTGATGTCAGACGGAGTGGAGCCAGATGGCTCTGCACATGGATAGCATCGGACTTCACTTAGTTCATACCCTTTAGGGTGGAGTCTGGACCACCTCTTCCTCTCCTCAACATCTGTGATATTTTCCTAACTGTCCTCCAGCTACTCCTTGCTGCATCTGTTCTGTGCAGCAGACTAAGTCATCTCTTCAGAAGGGAAATATGACACAGCACCCCACCCCAAATCTTTAAATGACTTTCAGGTTTTTTAGGATCAGGCCTAAAATTGATAGCTTGGCTTCTAAGGCATTGACCCATTTCCTCCTAATGCTTCAGCTTCTGAGCTGCCTTCTGCTCACTTTATTCCAGACCCATTGGCCATCTGTGAGTCCTTGAGTGATAAGATCTTTCCTGCCCTGGGGCCTTTGATCATACTTCATCTCTGTCTGAAAACCCTCTACACCTTTCTCAGGCTAATTCCCACTCTTTCCCAATTTTTAGTTTAAAATTGTCTTCTCTCACCTCCTTTCCCTCCCCTAAAATAGTTCAGACACCCCGTTGTGTGCTTCTGAAGTACTTGATCTTTTTTCTTTCAGCCTTTATCATAGCTGTAGTTGTTCTGTATGAGGTGGAATGGTTGCCCATACTCTAGTCTTCTTTGGTCGGAAGGCAATCTATAATTAAAATAATTGTTGCTGATTACCTGAGCTTATGCCAGTGAGGACTTTGGATGGGCAGGAAAAATTTCCAATGCCTCTTTGTTTTGTTTGTTTGTTTGTTTGTTTTTGTTTTGTTTTTTGTTTTTTGACTGTTTTCTTTGCTGTGCAGAGGCAACCCACAGAATGGGAGAAGATATTTGCAAATGACAGTACAGACAAAAGGTCGATATCCAGGATCTATAATGAACTACTCAAACTCAACACACACAAAACAGACAATCATATCAAAAAATGGGCAGAAGATATGAACAGACACTTCTCCAATGAAGACATACAAATGGCTATCAGACACATGAAAAAATGTTCATCATCACTAGCCATCAGGGAGATTCAAATTAAAACCACATTGAGATATCACCTTACACCAGTTAGAATGGCCAAAATTAACAAGACAGGAAACAACATGTGTTGGAGGGGATGTGGAGAAAGGGGAATCCTCTTACACTGTTGGTGGGAATGCAAGTTGGTGTAGCCACTTTGGAGAACAGTGTGGAGATTCCTCAAGAACTTAAAAATAGAGCTTCCCTATGACCCTGCCATTGCACTCCTGGGTATTTACCCCAAAGATACAGATGTAGTGAAAAGAAGGACCATCTGTACCCCAATGTTTATAGCAGCAATGGCCACAGTCACCAAACTGTGGAAAGAACCAAGATGCCCTTCAATGGACGAATGGATAAGGAAAATGTGGCCCATATACACTATGGAGTATTATGCCTCCATCAGAAAGGATGAATACCCAACTTTTGTAGCAACATGGACGGGACTGGAAGAGATGATGCTGAGTGAAATAAGTTAAGCAGAGAGAGTCAATTATCATATGGTTTCACTTATTTGTGGAGAATAACAAATAGCATGGAGGAAATGGGGAGTTAGAGAGGAGAAGGGAGTTCGGGGAAATTGGAAGGGGAGGTGAACCATGAGAGACTATGGACTCTGAAAAACAATCTGATGGGTTTGAAGGGGCGGGGGTGGGAGGTGGGGTACCAAGTGGTGGGTATTATAGAGGGCACAGATGGCATGGAGCACTGGGTGTGGTGAAAAAATAATGAATACTGTTATGCTGAAAATAAATAAAAAATAAATTTATAAAAAAGTTTAAAAAAAATTTCCAATGCATAAAACTACAAGGATTGTAGCCTATTATTCTTAAAAGGTGGTTAAGTGCTACTAATAGGAGGATTATTGTTTCCCTCAAATGTTTTTTACTCTGGTGTCACTAAATACTTAGTAACTACTGAGTAATTACTGCTTGTACCTTGGAATTGTTATATCACAAATTACATTGTAAAGGGAACCAGTCCATCCAAGATTTTTCATTGATGGGGGTGGAACTAAGATAGCAAAACACTAAATTATATGTAGTTGGGTATTAGGGCAGGACTGTCATGGTTCTGGTTTTGTTAAGCTATAATCTTCTCTTTATTTACGTCCAAACTTAAGTGAGAACAAGAGTTTCCTTGAGTGAAATAATGTTACGATCTTGTCTGTCTCAAGACTTGATGATGAGTTCTTTAAGGAGAAAACTCTTATCTTATTCATCTTTGGTACTCCAATACTCAACTCAAGACTTGGTATAGAATAGCCACTTAATTAATTATGTTGATTTGGGATAGGGAACATGTAAACATTTTTCAGTGGGGAAAGGAAGAGACACTAAGAAGCAGGATTTAAGAAAGAAAAGTCTCAATGTGGGTGGGAGGAGATGAGGTGATTGCTCGGTGTGTGAGGAGAGGTTAGATTAAGAAGAGGAGGAGATCTGTTCTGATTAAGAAGGCAAAGTGAAAGAAGCCGAATAAGGGATGAGTGACATAGAAAGGGGAGGTAATTTAGACAGGCTTCCACTTCTCTATAATGTTGCTTCTTAACAAAGTTTTGAGTAGAAGACGGGTGTGTAAAAAAGAGAGAGAGAGACAGAGACAGATACAGAGAGACAGAGGGAGGGAGGGTGGGAAAACTCTGACTTAAGGACATGAGCATTACGGCACAGAAAGAAAAATAATCTTATACTATGGCTCTGCCATTTATCTGTATGACATTGAATAAGATGAGCTAAGCTTCTCAGAATTTCTTCTTATGAAAAGAAGAACTTAGCTCCCTAATTCAATGTGATAATTTAATTACCTATCACAAATGAAATATCTTTGTTAACTCTAAAGCATAATGCAAATGTGTTTCTTTAAAAAGTATATTTATAGCTTAGTTGAGTTGAAGAAAGAACATTAATTCACATAAACATGATGAATTAAGTATAAAATGTTGAGAAAGCTAATAGAAAGAAGAATTACAGAATATTAGCTTGGTGCATTTTGGAAATCATTGACACAATCTCCCATACTGTATAATAATAGGTCTTATAATTATTTATGCTTGTATCTCTATATGTCTTTCTCCATCCAATTTGTAAAATCCTAACATCCTCAAAAAGGAGACCGTATCATACTTATCTCTGTATGTCAGCATCTATTAATGCCTAGTCTATAAGCTAATTGCTCAATACCTGTATCTTGAATCAATCTATTGAAATATCTTATTTTACAACTGGAGAAACAGGCTCAGGTAATTCAAGTGACTCTGCAAACCTAATGTAACTAAGTTATCTCATTGCCAGTTTACTCTTTTTCTAATCAGATCTCAGGAAAGACGTGGGTATTCAGCTTGACTTCAGTGAGTGAATAGAAGGAAGGGCTTTCCTGACAGAACATCTTGAGCAAAGGCACTGAGTAGGGATGGCAATTGCATGTTCAGAAGGCCTTTTGCCGCAGTGGAAGGACTGCAATGGAAGGTACATGCATTTTTATGAGACTTTATAGTCTTCTACAGTCCTGAAAAAAAGAATCAAGAAGCTGTCCAAAATAATAATACAGATCTTAACCACTTAGCAACTCGTCTTGTACTGAACTCTAAGGTGGGTGACACTAGATTCATGTAAAATGAATATGAAATTGAACACATAAAATAAAATAAATACTTCCTTTTTGCCAGTGTGTCCTTGGAAATACATCAGAAGAGACTTTCATGATTATAATGAGCAGAGGAGGTCTTAATTTATTTAAAAGGCAAATACCATTGGGTAACTTTGAAGTCACTAATGAAATCACATTTAGTTTCGCTGGCCTTAATGAAGTATCCACTTACTCCAGAGAGAGAAGTGAGACACTAGTTCCTGACTTCTCTGGGTCTTAGACCCCAGTGTCATGCCTTTGTGTTGTGTGATACCAAACTGGATAGTTGGATAGAATACATTTCAGGGATCATTGAAATAGTCATGGGAGGCTTCCTGGAGGAAGGATGACCTTGGGAGAACCTACAGAAACTACTGCTTAAAACCCTTCATTGTCTCCCTAATGGTGGCATGCAAAGCCCTCCAGATTTTCTTAACTGGTCAGTTTTGTCT
Source organism: Mustela erminea (assembly GCF_009829155.1). Lineage (NCBI taxonomy): Eukaryota > Metazoa > Chordata > Mammalia > Carnivora > Mustelidae > Mustela > Mustela erminea. The sequence continues at coordinate 109,686,942 of NC_045621.1, read as the reverse complement.
CCCAACCTTTTCCTTTCATTCCCACACACTCCAGTCATACCTAATTGCTTTTGTTCCTTAAGGGTTTTTTGTTTTGTTTTCTTTTGTTTTTGTTTTTACTATTTTGTACCTCTAGACCTTAAACAAACTTATTTTTCTATGGGATATACCATTGCCCTCCTTCTGTCTGGACAGAATGTCTCTTCACTGCTCAAAACCCAGACAACTATTCCTTTCCCATATAAGATACAGTTGATTGATAACTTCTTTGTTCCACTCTGTATCTTATACCACCTTCCTTATGCACTTATCTCACTGTACTGCATCCTTTTTTATTTTTAATAAAATTTTCTTTGTTTTTATCTGTAGATTGTTAGCTTAAGGATAAATCTGCATGTATTACTGGGGACATGTCCCCAGTAATGATGCAGTGTAGGTGATCTCTTTGTTGAACAAATGAATGAATAAATGCAGGGTGAATAGTTTGATGAGTCCAGCATCCAACCAGTTGTATTAGGTAGGATGCAGATGTGTTTGGGTACAGGAACTAGACAAAGGAACTCTATTAGCTTAAATGCAAATTTGTTCATGGAAATTTTCTGTGGGGGTTGGAAGCCCAGGGTAGCATGGTTAAGCAGCTCCCTGGTGTTGGCAAGATGTGACTCCTTTTCCCTCTGCTTTGCCTTCTCTTTGCTTCACTGTGGGGTTGAAAGTTGGCTGTCAATGGCTTCAGTGAGTCAGGTTTCCAGGTCCATATCAAGAGGGAGGAAGTTTCTCCTCTGAAAGATCTCTTAACAGTGAAGATTATTCTCCCTAGAAGCCAATAGGTAAAAATTTTCTAGTTTTATTAGCCAAATTGAACTGAGTGTCCCCTCCTGAACTAGTAACTTGTGGGTGGGAGGAGAGATTTGCTGAGGAGTCACATATTCTGCCTTAAAGCAGTGTAAAATTGGCTTTGAGGAAAACACAGGAGCAGATGCTGAAAGCCCAATCAAATAAGGCTCTTTAAAATAGAGGGTGGGAATTGGGGGTGACAATAATGACAACAATGAAATGGAAAGGGTGCACCCAAAAGTCACTCATCATGTGGTGTGTTGACCCTGGCTGGGGGTTTGGATTTGGAGTTCTCTCTCAGTGTCATTCTCCTTATAAAAATAAAGTAACAGTATAATTACACACACACACACACACACACACACACACACCCCTCCAAAGTTTAATCTGACCTTCTGTTCATAACCTGCCATCAAGGTAAAAATGAAAGTACCATCTGCTTGTGTCTCTGTCAGTCTGCAGAAAGCGACCTACTCTCCAGAGAAGCCAATTTGCTGCTTTTAGAATCTACATAAAATTTCCTTCAGGAGACACATTTGTCACTGTCTAATGCCTTCTCCCCACTCTATGAGAAAAAATTACAAGTGCAAAAGTCCTGTCCAACACAGGAAAGTGTCAGCATCTGAATTTTTGATGTACTTGCCCAGACCAAACTTAGGGATTCAGCATTATGGATCCCCATCATGTGCCAGTGATTTTTCCATATTGTCATCCTTAATCTTCCCAGTGGTCACACTAGAAGACACACAAAAGAGGCTTCACAGGGAAAGCACTTTTTCTGGTAAGCCAAGCGTGTCAAAGATGTAACCAATCTACTTTCTTCATTTGCATCCTCCATCTTTGTGCTAAGGTTTTCTTTTGACAAACCTTCTCTTCTAACTGTGGCATTTTTTTCACTTCATCATAAAAACACAAATGAAAAACAAACATGATCAAACAAACTAATAACTTCTCTCCTGCAAAAACAAAAAACAAAAGATGCAAAATCAAACCAAACCACCACTGCCACCACCACCAACTTCTGGTTTCACATAAGTGCATCCATCATGAGTTCAAAACTTTGAGTTTATCTGACATAATTTTATATTCATCTCACTGAATTCTAAGAAAATGCAAATCTGTTTAAAAAGTGAGCAAAGCTGGACACAAGAAGGAAAGACTTCAGTTAAATATGTTCATCTTGGTGATGCGTATTAGCTGGCAGTCTCCTTTTCCATTTCAGTCTTTGATTTTGTCTCCCATTAAAGGAAGAAATTCATTAGTTCAACAAATACTCATATATATACTATAGGATCTGGAGACATAGCCATGGATAAAATCTAGCTGGATTTGCTCTTTCAGAGTTTACTTTCAGAGGAAAGATGGAGACTAAAACCATGAGTCAAGATGTGATCAAGAGAATTACAGCTGGTGATAATTTCTATGAAAATAGTAAAACAAGCAGATGTGGTACAAAATACCCAGAGTGAGGAGCTAAATTTGATGGAAGGAAAACCCACTGGAAGAAAGCATTTGATCAGAGACCTCATGATGGGAAGGACCCAGCCACGGGGAGGTATGGGGTAGTTCTTCTAGTAAAGGAGCATCAGAGATAAAGTTTGGAAGTCAAGAGTGAGCTTGACTTGTTTGGAAAGGCCAGAGGGAGTGAGGAAAGAGTGATGGGTGGTCTCTGAATTCCTGCCTTTTATTCTATGGATCATCCTTACTCTAATAAATAATTTAACTCTCCAGCATTCTTTCTTATATACGTCATGGACATGTTAGCGATGCACAAGCCAGAATCCACATCAAGTGGACTTTTTGAGATGATGTAGATAGCCAAGAGCATAGGAAAGATAGACTCATCCCTCATCCACCTGTAGGTGAGTGTGAGAGGTCCATGCAAGACCATCCTTTTTTCTAATACCAAATATAAGTTTGAGGGTCCCCAAAACAAATTTTAGGTTCAATAATTTATTAGAAGAACTCACAGAACTTACTTACTGAAAGTTGTTACATTCATGGTTACAATTTATTTCAGAGAAAGGATACAGATGAAAATCAGTCAAGGCAAGAAGCATATAGGGCTGAGTCTAGGAGAGTATGAAATGTGGAATTTTCAGTTGTTCTCCCCATGAAGTCAGAATGACGTTTGTCTCCTGGCATTTATGTGTGATAGTACACATGGGGTATTACCCATCAGGAAAGCTCACCGAGGCTTAGGGTTTGGAATTTCTACTAGGGCTCCATCATGTTAGGCATAATTGATTGCACAAGTGGATGACCTCAGTCACAAGCCCCTCCAAAGACTGACTGATGGTATATGGCTCACAGCCCTCATCTAAATAACATTGTTACTATCCAGTGTGGTTAGTCCCTACTCTAAATCACATTGCTAGACTATAACAGGTGACCTTGGTGTGACTCAAGATTCCCAGGCAAACAAAGATACCCCTATCAGGCATGGTATTCCAAGGGCCTAGATATCATTTTCCAGGGCAAAGTCCAGATCCTTTTTATGGAAGTTTAAATTCTTTTTTTTTTTTTTTTTTTTATTTCCAGCATAACAGTATTCATTATTTTTGCACCACACCCCGTGCTCCATGCAATCCGTGCCCTCTATAATATCCACCACCTGGTACCCCAACCTCCCACCCCCCGTCCCTTCAAAACCCTCAGATTGTTTTTCAGAGTCCATAGTCTCTCATGGTTCACCTCCCCTTCCAATTTCCCCCAACTCCCTTCTCCACTCTAAGTCCCCATGTCCTCCATGCTATTTGTTATGCTCCACAAATAAGTGAAACCATATGATAATTGACTCTCTCTGCTTGACTTATTTCACTCAGCATAATCTCTTCCAGTCCCGTCCATGTTGCTACAAAAGTTGGGTATTCATCCTTTCTGATGGAGGCATAATACTCTATCCCCAGGGGTACAGGTCTGTGAATAACCAGGTTTACACACTTCACAGCACTCACCAACACATACCCTCCCCAATGTCCATAATTCCACCCCCTTCTCCCAAAACCCCTCCCCCCAGCAACCCTCAGTTTGTTTTGTGAGATTAAAAGTCACTTATGGTTTGTCTCCCTCCCAATCCCATCTTGTTTCATTTATTCTTCTCCTACCCACTTAAGCCCCCATGTTGCATCACCACTTCCTCATATCAAGGAGATCATATGATAGTTGTCTTTCTCTGCTTGACTTATTTCGCTAAGCATGATACGCTCTAGATCCATCCATGTTGTCGCAAAAGGCAAGATTTCATTTCTTTTGATGGCTGCATAGTATTCCATTGTGTATATATACCACATCTTCTTGATCCATTCATCTGTTGATGGACATCTAGGTTCTTTCCATAATTTGGCTATTGTGGACATTGCTGCTATAAACATTCGGGTGCATGTGCCCCTTTGGATCACTACGTTTGTATCCTTAGGGTAAATACCCAATAGTGCAATTGCTGGGTCATAGGGCAGTTCTATTTTCAACATTTTGAGGAACCTCCATGCTGTTTTCCAGAGTGGCTGCACCAGCTTGCATTCCCACCAACAGTGTAGGAGGGTTCCCCTTTCTCCGCATCCTCGCCAGCATCTGTCATTTCCTGACTTGTTAATTTTAGCCATTCTGACTGGTGTGAGGTGATATCTCATTGTGGTTTTGATTTGTATTTCCCTGATGCCGAGTGACATGGAGCACTTTTTCATGTGTCTGTTGGCCATCTGGATGTCTTCTTTGCAGAAATGTCTGTTCATGTCCTCTGCCCATTTCTTGATTGGATTATTTGTTCTTTGGGTGTTGAGTTTGCTAAGTTCTTTATAGATTCTGGACACTAGTCCTTTATCTGATATGTCATTTGCAAATATCTTCTCCCATTCTGTCAGTTATCTTTTGATTTTGTTAACTGTTTCCTTTGCTGTGCAAAAGCTTTTGATCTTGATGAAATCCCAATAGTTCATTTTTGCCCTTGCTTCCCTTGCCTTTTGCGTTGTTCCTAGGAAGATGTTGCTGCGGTTGAGGTCAAAGAGGTTGCTGCCTGTGTTCTCCTCAAGGATTTTGATGGATTCCTTTCGCACATTGAGGTCCTTCATCCATTTTGATTCTATTTTTGTGTGTGGTGTAAGGAAATGGTCCAATTTCATTTTTCTGCATGTGGCTGTCCAATTTTCCCAGCACCATTTATTGAAGAGGCTGTCTTTTTGCCATTGGACATTCTTTCCTGCTTTGTCAAAGATTAGTTGACCATAGAGTTGAGGGTCTATTTCTGGGCTCTCTATTCTGTTCCATTGATCTATGTGTCTGTTTTTATGCCAGTACCGTGCTGTCTTGATGACAACAGCTTTGTAATAGAGCTTGAAGTCCGGAATTGTGATGCCACCAACGTTGGCTTTCTTTTTCAATATCCCTTTGGCTATTCGAGGTCTTTTCTGGTTCCATATAAATTTTAGCATTATTTGTTCCATTTCTTTGAAAAAGATGGATGGTACTTTGATAGGAATTGCATTAAATGTGTAGATTGCTTTAGGTAGCATAGACATTTTCACAATATTTATTCTTCCAATCCAGGAGCATGGAACATTTTTCCATTTCTTTGTGTCTTCCTCAATTTCTTTCATGAGTACTTTATAGTTTTCTGAGTATAGATTCTGTGTCTCTTTGGTTAGGTTTATTCCTAGGTATCTTATGGTTTTGGGTGCAATTGTAAATGGGATTGACTCCTTAATTTCTCTTTCTTCTGTCTTGCTTTTGGTGTAGAGAAATGCAACTGATTTCTGTGCATTGATTTTATATCCTGACACTTTACTGAATTCCTGTATAAGTTCTAGCAGTTTTGGAGTGGAGTCTTTTGGGTTTTCCACATATAGCATCATATCATCTGCAAAGAGTGATAATTTGACTTCTTCTTTGCCGATTAGGATGCCTTTAATTTCCTTTTGTTGTCTGATTGCTGAGGCTAGGACCTCTAGTACTATGTTGAATAGCAGTGGTGATAATGGACATCCCTGCCATGTTCCTGACCTTAGCGGAAAAGCTTTCAGTTTTTCTCCATTGAGAATGATATTTGCGGTGGGTTTTTCATAGATGGCTTTGATAATATTGAGGTATGTGCCCTCTATCCCTACACTTTGAAGAGTTTTGATCAGGAAGGGATGCTGTACTTTGTCAAATGCTTTTTCAGCATCTATTGAGAGTATCATATGGTTCTTGTTCTTTCTTTTATTGATGTGTTGTATCACATTGACTGATTTGAGGATGTTGAACCAACCTTGCAGCCCTGGAATAAATCCCACTTGGTCGTGGTGAATAATCCCTTTAATGTACTGTTGAATCCTATTGGCTAGTATTTTGTTGAGTATTTTCGCATCTGTGTTCATCAAGGATATCGGTCTATAGCTCTCTTTTTTGGTGGGATCCTTGTCTGGTTTTAGGATCAAGGTGATGCTGGCCTCATAAAATGAGTTTGGAAGTTTTCCTTCCATTTCTATTTTTTGGAACAGTTTCAGGAGAATAGGAATCAGTTCTTCTTTAAATGTTTGGTAGAATTCCCCCGGGAAGCCGTCTGGCCCTGGGCTTTTGTTTGTTTGGAGATTTTTAATGACTGTTTCAATCTGCTTACTGGTTATGGGTCTGTTCAGGCTTTCTATTTCTTCCTGGTTGAGTTGTGGTAGTTTATATGTTTCTAGGAATGCATCCATTTCTTCCAGATTGTCAAATTTATTGGCGTAGAGTTGCTCATAGTATGTTCTTATAATAGTTTGTATTTCTTTGGTGTTAGTTGTGATCTCTCCTCTTTCATTCATGATTTTATTTATTTGGGTCCTTTCTCTTTTCTTTTTGATAAGTCGGGCCAGGGGTTTATCAATTTTATTAATTCTTTCAAAGAACCAGCTCCTAGTTTCGTTGATTTGTTCTATTGTTTTTTTGGTTTCTATTTCATTGATTTCTGCTCTGATCTTTATGATTTCTCTTCTGCTGGGCTTAGGGTTTCTTTCTTGTTCTTTCTCCAGCCTCTTTAGGTGTAGGGTTAGGTTGTGTACCTGAGACCTTTCTTGTTTCTTGAGAAAGGCTTGTACCGCTATATATTTTCCTCTCAGGACTTCCTTTGTTGTGTCCCACAGATTTTGAACCGTTGTATTTTCATTATCATTTGTTTCCATGATTTTTTTCAATTCTTCTTTAATTTCGCGGTTGACCCATTCATTCTTTAGAAGGATGCTGTTTAGTCTCCATGTATTTGGGTTCTTTCCAAACTTCCTTTTGTGGTTGAGTTCTAGCTTTAGAGCATTGTGGTCTGAAAATATGCAGGGAATGATCCCAATCTTTTGATACCGGTTGAGTCCTGATTTAGGACCGAGGATGTGATCTATTCTGGAGAATGTTCCATGTGCACTAGAGAAGAATGTGTATTCTGTTGCTTTGGGATGAAATATTCTGAATATATCTGTGATGTCCATCTGGTCCAGTGTGTCGTTTAAGGCCTTTATTTCCTTGCTGATCTTTTGCTTGGATGATCTGTCCATTTCAGTGAGGGGAGTGTTAAAGTCTCCTACTATTATTGTATTATTGTTGATGTGTTTCTTTGATTTTGTTATTAATTGGTTTATATAGTTGGCTGCTCCCACGTTGGGGGCATTGATATTTAAAATTGTTAGATCTTCTTGTTGGACAGACCCTTTGAGTATTATATAGTGTCCTTCCTCATCTCTTATTATAGTCTTTGGCTTAAAATCTAATTGATCTGATATAGGGATTGCCACTCCTGCTTTCTTCTGATGTCCATTAGCATGGCAAATTCTTTTCCACCCCCTCACTTTAAATCTGGAGGTGTCTTCGGGCTTAAAATGAGTTTCTTGGAGGCAACATATAGATGGGTTTTGTTTTTTTATCCATTCTGATACCCTGTGTCTTTTGACAGGGGCATTTAGCCCATTCACATTCAGGGTAACTATTGAGAGATATGAATTTAGTGCCATTGTATTGCCTGTAAGTTGACTGTTACTGTATATGGTCTCTGTTCCTTTCTGATCTACCACTTGTAGGCTCTCTCTTTGCTTAGAGGACCCCTTTCAAGATTTCCTGTAGAGCTGGTTTGGTATTTGCAAATTCTTTCAGTTTTTGTTTGTCCTGGAAGCTTTTAATCTCTCCTTCTATTTTCAATGATAGCCTAGCTGGATATAGTATTCTTGGCTGCATGTTTTTCTCGTTTAGTGCTCTGAAAATATCATGCCAGCTCTTTCTGGCCTGCCAGGTCTCTGTGGATAAGTCAGCTGCCAATCTAATATTTTTACCATTGTATGTTACAGACTTCTTTTCCCGGGCTGCTTTCAGGATTTTCTCTTTGTCACTGAGACTTGTAAATTTTACTATTAGGTGACGGGGTGTGGGCCTATTCCTATTGATTTTGAGGGGCGTTCTCTGAACCTCCTGAATTTTGATGCTCGTTCCCTTTGCCATATTGGGGAAATTCTCCCCAATAATTCTCTCCAGTATACCTTCTGCTCCCCTCTCTCTTTCTTCTTCTTCTGGAATCCCAATTATTCTAATGTTGTTTCGTCTTATGGTGTCACTTATCTCTCGAATTCTCCCCTCGTGGTCCAGTAGCTGTTTGTCCCTCTTTTGCTCAGCTTCTTTATTCTCTGTCATTTGGTCTTCTATATCACTAATTCTTTCTTCTGCCTCATTTATCCTAGCAGTGAGAGCCTCCATTTTTGATTGCACTTCATTAATAGCTTTTTTGATTTCAACTTGGTTAGATTTTAGTTCTTTTATTTCTCCAGAAAGGGCTTTTATATCTCTCGAGAGGGTTTCTCTAATATCTTCCATGCCTTTTTCGAGTCCGGCTAGAACCTTGAGAATTGTCATTCTGAACTCTAGATCTGACATATTACCAATGTCTGTATTGATTAGGTCCCTAGCCTTCGGTACTGCCTCTTGTTCTTTTTTTTGTGTTGAATTTTTCCGTCTTGTCATTTTGTCCAGATAAGAGTATATGAAGGGGCAAGTAAAATACTAAAAGGGTGGCAACAACCCCAGGAAAAAATGCTTTAACTAAATTAGAAGAGATTCAAAATCGTGAGGGGGGAGAAAGGGGATAAAAAGAGGTTCAAAAAGGAAGAAAGAAAAAAAAAAGAAAAAAGAAAAAAGAAAAAAAAAAGGGAAACACCTAAGAAAAATGTAAAAAAGAAAAAATATATATATTAGATAAACTAGTAAAAAATCATTAAAAAAGAAAAAGGTAACAGTTAAAAAAAAAAATTTTACCCGAAGGTGAGGGAAAAAAAAAAAAAAACAAAAACAAAAAATGAAAAAGAAAAAAATTAAATTAACTGCAAGACTAAAAAAAAAATCACAGGGAAAAAGCCATGAGTTCCGTGCTTGGCTTTCTCCTCCTCTGGAATTCTGCTGCTCTCCTTGGTATTGAAACCGCACTCCTTGGTAGGTGAACTTGGTCTCAGCTGGATTTCTTGTTGATCATCTGGGGGAGGGGCCTGTTGTAGTGATTCTCAAGTGTCTTTGCCCCAGGCGTAATTACACCGCCCTTACCCGGGGCCGGGGTGAGTAATCCGCTCGGGTTTGCTTTCAGGAGCTTTTGTTCCCTGAGCGCTTTCCGTAGAGTTCCGGAGGACGGGAATACAAATGGCGGCCTCCTGGTCTCCGGCCCGGAGGAGCCGAGAGCCCAGGGCCGCACTCCTCAGTGCGCCCTCAGAGAACAGCGCCCAGTTACTCCCGTCTGCCTGACCTCCGGCCGCGCTCCGAGCTCACCGAGCCTGCGACCAGTTCAAGGTCACACCGAGCTGTGAGCTTACTGTCGGCTCTGTCTCTGTAGCCGGCTTTCCCGTTCCAATACCCGCAAGGTCTGCGACACTCAGACACCCCTGATCCTTCTGTGACCCTGCGGGACCTGAGGCCACGCTGAACCCACGTGGGCTTCGCCCTGGTTTAGCCTCTGGAGCGATGTCCCTCAGCGGAACAGACTTTTAAAAGTCCTGATTTTGTGCGCAGTTGCTCCGCCACTTGCCGGGAGCCGGCCCCTCCCCCCGGGGTCTATCTTCCCGTCGCTTTGGATTCACTTCTCCGCCGGTCCTACCTTTCAGAAAGTGCTTGTTTTTCTGTTTCCAGAATTGCTGTTCTTCTTCTCTTCGATCTGCCGATGGATTTTCAGGTGTTTGCAATCTTTAGATAAGCTATCTAGCTGATCTCCGCCTGCTGAAGCAGTCTCAGCCTGCTACTTCTCCGCCATCTTGACTCCTCCCGATTACATTATTCTTGATGAAAGATTTTGAAACTCTGAACTAATGATGGAAGTTTAAATTCTTGACTGCACACTGAGCTACACATTTCCACCGGACATTGTTTCAGTGGTATTCAGGCTTCTGGCACACACGACTGCTCTTCTCTTGGTCCGGACCTGTTGATGGCAGTGGGTGTGATGTGGGTGTGGCTAGACTATAGTGAGAAGGTGGTTCCCTGTAGTGGCGGCACATCACGGCTTGAGTTCCTTCTATCTACCCCAGATGGGATATTTTCTTGCTTTGTCAGACTATTGGGCTTTGAAGCAGAGATCAACTGGGGATTACCTGGGAGTCAGAGTGGAATCATGATGGAAAGCATCCTTGACAGGCTGTCCTCAAACAGCACTCTGTTCAGAAAGGGAAAAGTGGAGGGGAGGCAACAAATAACCTTTTGCCATCACTAAGGCAACTACTCTACTTCAATACTCTGAATCTTCCAGATTCCTTCATGAGCCTCATCTCTTCTTCCGACCATAAAGTTCTTAGCTTTGGTTGAGGGAAGTTGCATTGCTTATGAATCCCCTGTGGGCCATGATATTTGAGGTAGCTGCCTTTCCATTGTGATGACATCTGGTATCTGACAAAGAGAGTGTGAGAACAGCATTGCCTGTGGGGCCACTTGAGATGGGTTCCCCTTCCTGCTATAGATCTACAGTCTCCATGTTAGGGCCTCCAACCACCCATCTCACTTTGATTTAAACTACTGTACCTGAAATGGCCCTCTATTTTTTTTTTCCCAACCCCTGCTCTCTCTTCCCAAATCTACCTAGGTATGTTCCAATCTGAAATATCCCTCCAAGAGGCAGTGTGATGGGCCAACTGGGATGAAGAGTCACACAGTAATCAATTAAAAAGCCAAGTCTGCCTGTTGCTAGCTTCAGTCACTTGGGAAAATCACTTCAAATATCTGAACCTGTTTTCTCCTTCATAAAGTGTCACGGGCTTTTTATGAATGAGTTTGTACACACAGTCCTTTAGGCAGTGATCAATGCATTATTAGGTATTATTATTGTGAGGGTAGCTGTTGTGAAGGTTAAATGAGGGAATACACTGTCATTAGTGCATAGCAGTTGCTCACTGCATGTTTTCTTTCTCACTAAGGTCTTAATTGTCCTCTTTTTTCCAGCTTATGATGCATACCAGTTTGACAGCTACACACACACACACACACACACACACACAAATCTCTGAACTTTCTTATCTCCAACCACACAGCAAGTACATCAAATATAGTCCATTTTCAGACATTTGCCCTTGTGTTATTTTTTGCTTGCATACTCTTCCCCAAGATAGCCATATAACTCAACACTTTGCTTCATTTGGGTCTGTGCTTACACACCAACTCTTGATCTGCATTCCAAAGAGCAGCTTCAGCTATACTTTCCTTTCCCTGCTTCCTTTTTCCTCATGGGACTTAACACCTCTGACATTATGTTATATATCTGATTATTTATTTTCATTGCTTTTCATCAGAATTTAAGTTATACCAGGATGGGCTCTGGGTTCAATATTTTACTCTCTGTTCCTAGAATAGTGTTAGATATATAGTAGGTGCCCATCTAATAATTGTTGAAAAAAACTAAAGGACATTCTCTTGGATTGTATTCTCATGGTTTTCATGTTTCATTTACTCAGACAGGCCTGGAGGACAGAGTCCTGGTCTTAAGAGTTTCTGTCACCCATTCAGTACACTGCAAAAACATTGGCTTATATCTCATATTCAATGAAAATATCTAGAATTCAATTGTATTCATCCACCCATTAATGTCTTTTTCTTGAAAACAGATTTACTGGTGTCTATTTTGTACCTAGCTCTATGCTTAACTTTTAGGAATTAAAAAATATCTTTAATGTCATTCTGCTTTCAAAATGTTTAGTCCAGTAAATTGAAATAGCAGTGCATTTTCCATAGTGACTCAGTACAATATATATAAAATACATACACATACATGCAATGGAAACAAATTTTTTAGGAAGCAGCACTCCCTGTTATTGTCTACACTATTCTTTTTCACTTTTCAAATGTGCTGGTAGTAACTCACTAAATGAATTGTGTGGCTCATCAATGAGTTATGACCCATGATTTAAAAAATACAACTATAATACAATTTAGTCACTTTCCTTGATTGCCTAAGGAATTATGTAACTATTATTTCACCTTCATTCCATGTTTGTCTTCCCCACTATGATATTGATGGTAATTATGTTATTACCCCTAATATATTAATATACACAAAATGCTGTTCTAAATGCATTTCATGGATTATCTTGTTAGATCATAACAAGACTTTGACTTTAGGCTTAGTGTTAGCCCCATTAAACCGATGTGGAAAATGATCCAGAGAGATTACACAGTCACCTTATCTAAAATCTTACAGCTGGTGAGAGGCAGAGAGCTAGAATCTGTCGCCAGAGCTTTGTTTCAGCCATGACACCATGGTGATTCTCTAGAGGCCCTGGTCTCAAGCAAGGACCACATCTGTTTTCACTCACTGTTTTATCACCTGGTTTGAAATCCATGATTTCTCTGCTAGGCTCTTTTTCCCTTTCAGTGATATCCTCTCTCCATCTCACAGTGTTGTATATCATGACTATACCTGATCTTTATGCCCAGTTCCTGACACAGAGCTTCAAAACCCTGTGGGATTTCTTGAGTTAGAGTGTTTGCTATGCCAATCAGATGACAAATGTAGATCTTTAGATAGCTTCAGGATAGGGTGTGGTCATCAGAAAGACCTAGTTTGTAATTACAGTTGGAACTTTTATCCACTCAACCTCTGGGTGGGGTTTCAGGGGCTTTTAGAGATTGAGTTCAAACATGTGGCCAGTGATTTGATCAATTATGCATATGTAAATAAAACCCTCATAAAAACTCTGGACACCAAGTTCAGTGGAATTTCCTGGTTGAACATACTGTTATATTAGTTGGGTATTATGCCCCAATACTATGAGGAGAAGGCAAAGAAGTTCTTCCCACTACCCCAAGACCTTAACCCATGCATCTCTTCATTTGGTTAGTCCTGATCTATATCCCTTATAATACTATAAGTTATAATCATGAGTAAGCATTTTAGTGTATTTTGAAACTCATTCTAGTGAGTTATCAAACTGACATAACTTTGCTTGTAGGATTCCCTGAATTTATAACCAGTCAGTCAGAAGTATATATGGCCCCCCAAGACTTGCAGTGGGAGGATGAAGAGGGGCAATCCTGTGAAGGACTGAGGAGTTATGGTATCTGACACTAATTCTTGTGTCAGAGCTGCATTGCAATCTACCCCATCCAGTGGAAAAGGAGCATTTTGGGATTTGTAGCTGGCCAGGAAGGAGTGTGGGTGGCTTGGGATACCTAAAGCTTAAGGCTGGTGTCTGAAATGGGGGCAATCTAATGAAAGACTTTTCCCTTAACTGTGGGGTCAGGTATGTGCTAAACCTGGGTGGTTAATGTCAGAATTGAATTGAATTGAAGGATACCCAGTGGGTGCCAGAGAACTGTCAGAACACTCATAGGAATCTGTGGGGATCTCTGTGCTTCACCGTGTCTCCTAACATTAATACACAACATCATGATTAATGAGACTTAAATTCCAAACACCACACCTACCACAGAAAAAATTACCACATAAAATTCATGTTTCCATGTGCCTTATGCTAAACATCAGTCTGTCAACAAGTTATTCTTTGGGGAAAGAAGGTCTTGTCAGTGGCTATGAATGCAGACTATGTGGGAACAAAGGGAATTGCAGAGACTTTGAAAGAAAATATACCTAAGCCAGTGCTCTGGATCTTCCACTTATTAGTGCTATGAACTGAACTCCCATCTTAACCTTTCTGGGCCTCAGTGTCTCCCCATCTACATCCACTGATGGTAGCAAAGTTTTAATAAATTTCATCATGTAATTATTTTTAAGAAATGCCAACTCAGCACACCATCCATCCTTTTCCAAGAACTCTTGGAACCATCTAATATATATATGGGTCAGTTGTCCTAACCACTTGAAGTGACTCAGAGTTAATTCAGGGGTGGTCCAATGATCCCAGGAACCTCCGCCCCTTCATCAGAGAGACCTCTGGTGACGAGATCTTGCAGGGGATTTCTAAGAGTCCTCTGGCTGCAGATACTCTTGCAATCACTTTTGGGTATTTCCTTCCCTAATGCATCATGCTCGTCGTCCAATCCCCATGGTCCGCCACATCTCTGTGCAGACAGGAACTACTTACCTGTAAACTCAATGCTTATGAACACCAATATTCATCTGTTTTTCTAGGGAATTAACACTGATTTCCTTTCCTGTGCACTGAAATCTTTTGCTCCAATCTTTTGTTCCAAAATCTTTTGTTCCTTCCAGCTCCAGCTGACTGCAGCTCCCTGTCTCCTTACATCACCAAAATGTCCATTCTAACACATCCTAGACTCTCCATCTGAACTACAAAGTTTTTGTACTATTTTTTCATGGAGCCTTATACAGTATGTGGCCATGAGGTTTCTGTTAATTCCTATTTTATTTTCATATCATTAACAAAAGTGAGATCTGACATCTATTTTACAGAGCTGTTAAGGATGAAATAAGAAAACACATATGAAGTGTGACTTATTGCTGGAATCTGATAAATATTAATTTGCCTTCTTGCTCCACCCACACAAAGATAGGAGTGTATATCCCTCTGGTACAATTTAAGTGCAGGGGAGGTTTCTAGATTGTTAATGTCTGCCTCACACTCTCTTCCCTGGGCTGCTCTCCATTATCACCACCCAGTTACAGAGCAGAAAGTCCAGGATTCCTTATCCCTCTGGTTGTGGCCTGGGATTTTCAGTGCTGGTCTCTGTTGGGAGACTTCACTTCAGGGAAGTTTTTTTTTTCTTTGGTAACTTGGATTCTGGGTTGATCCTCACTGTTTTAGAATAGTCCTTTCCTCTCTGACTTCAAGAAGAGAAGAGGGGTTGCCTTAGTTAGAGTTCACCCAGAAAACTGCCTCATTTCAGAAATGCTGGAGAGCATCTCCTACTATAATATGTCCCACTGCCTGAGGTCTGGGTGGAGGGCATTGAGGAAGGGGGCTGAGAGTTCCCTTGTGTCAACTCCATATAGGTGTCTGAGAGCAGGATCATTGCAATCCTACTGGCACTGAAGTGTGCTCAGAGGCCCTCTTGTACTTTTACATCTTATATCTTGAGGCTCATTGTCTAAGGATGTCCCTTCTTTAGTGCTTCTGGAGGGGAAGAACTTAACACCATTCCTGAGCTTAAACCCTTAGGAAGTGGCAGAATGGGAACCAAAACCCAGGGATCTAACACAGAACGTCAGAGAAGCAAGAGGTTTTAGAGAACAGGGAGTCACTGCCTTGTTTTCAGAAAATAAAACTGATTGGGGAGGTTATGAGCCTTGCCAAGCCACATTAGAAGTTTATAACATGTTCACAACTGCTCTATTGGACTTTGTACAAGACCTAAAAGGCCAGGATGAACATTCGAAGCATCATGCACAGGCCAGGGAGCCAGCCATGATGGCCCATGATAGCTTATGACCTTGCCATCCTTGTGACCTTCAATCTTGTTGGCTCCATTGGTATTTCCGATCATGTTTTGTGAGGGATTGGGAGTGAGAAAACAAGCTCAGGGCGGTGTTGCCCTTCACTGACTTCCCAGATCATACTGCTTCTGCTCTCAGGCCCCACAGATCCACCAATTGGATCTGCTGGCAACTGCCCCCCTTCCCAGGCATACTGTCCGCCATGTTTAAGGATAATGGTGAGGTGAAGAAAAAGTGCTGAAATTAAGGATTCAAGAGATTAGTACAAGTCCCAGCTGCATGCAGCATAGATATACTAGCAGATTACTTGTTGTTTCTCTGAAATTCAAATGTACCTGAGCATCTTGTGTTTTATCTGGAAATCCTGGTTGTGGGGAATCTGGAAAATGAGGAGATGGAAACACCTTCATCCCTCACCTGGTCTGTCCCATTGGGCTGTGATGTTTTCAGGTGTGAGAGATTCTGAGGTATGGTGAATGTCTAGAATGCCCTGGATCACCCTGGGTCAAGATTCTACTGCAACTGGCCATTTTGCCTACCCTTGGAATTAGATGCGGATTGAGTCCTGCTGTCTTATCTGGATGGACAACACTTTCACACTTTCTAAAAAGGAACATCTAATTGGATTGGGAGGGGCACCTGGGTGAACCTCACACCATACTCTGTTTTTTATGTCCTCTTTGGTCCCAAACAATTTGCCACTTCTCGTCCAACTTGTCATAGCCAGAGAGAAAACCCTCGCTGATCTATCCATGGGAGGAGGTACCAATGGGCACACTCCTCAAAAAGGGTTGACATTTTGCATTTTGTGGGCTATAGTGAAAATCCTTTTCTCTATGTCAGTTATCTGTAATCTAATAAGAAATGAAATGAAGCAAGATGTAAAAGAGTTAGATGTCTATGTATATAAGGTATGATTTTTTATTTTTTTTAAATTTTATTTTATTTTTTCAGTGTTCCAAGATTCATTGTTTATGTACAACACCCCATGCTCCATGCAATAAGTGCCCTCCTTAATACCCACCACCAGGCTCACATAACCCACCCCCCCTTCCAAAACCCTCAGTTTGTTTCTCAGATTCCACAGTCTCTCATGCTTCATCCCCACCTCTGATTTCCGTGAATTCACTTTTCCTTTCCTTCTTCTGATGTCTTCCATGTTATTCCTTATGCTCCACAAGTAAGTGAAACCATATCATAATTGACTTCTCTGCTTGACTTATTTCACTCAGCATAATCTCCTCCAGTACTGTCCATGTCTATGTTGATATAAAGTTGGGTATTCATCCTTTTTGATAGAAGTGTAATAAATTTCATTGTATATATGAACCATATCTCCTTAATATAAGGTATTATTATAGAGAGCCGAAGTCAAGAACTCAGAGCTATTGGTTTTAGATGTCACATATGTTGTTGGGTGGTAGGCCAGGCCTCACAGAATACCCTGAAGTACTTTAACAGAGAGTGGCCAGCTGTCTCCACCATCATGTGAGCCTAGTCTCACTACAGGCCACTATTATTTGTCTGCTCAACTATTTGATGTTTAAAAATTGTAGTCACAGATTGAACATGTAGAGGTTAGATTGAGCCTCCAAGGGGGCATCTGTTTTTTAAAATCCAGAAAACTTATAATTTCAATTTATATCTGCTCTTGTAACATCAGATCTTGCAAATGTGGGGCCACATTTCCTCAAGAAGCACTTGACCAAAGTTAAGTAGTGGCTGCCTCTTTAAATAGTTCTCCTTTCCTATTGTGTCCACAGAACCCACCACTCCTCTTTGCTTACACTTAGCCCATTTTACCTGGTCACACTGACTACCTGGGTCAACCCTGTCCTACTTCAATGTTACCCCCCATTTTATGGGACCAGAATGCTGAGTGCAAGCTGAATCCAGGCAGCTTCTTTCATTCTGAGTCTACTGGAGTCATTTATTTGTTTATTCATTCAACAAGTAAACACTAAGTGCCTGCATGGACATATTTAAACAGGAGCATTTAAACATGATTGGTCCATGCCTTCAAGGAAAGCATGATTTAGTTGGGAAGATGGGCAAGCTGACAAACATAGTACAACATGACAACTAATTAAATGGAAATGTTTTATGGATTCAGGGGATAAGTGATGCCAAAATGGTGCACAGGATGGTCAAGGAAAACTACCAGCCTTTCCAGAGAAGCAGGTTTGTTCTTGGTCTGAAAGACAATTAGGACGGAGACTGGGGAGAAAAAGACAGTCTTCAAGCTGGGGAAGAACATTTTGTGAAAGATGAAAGTTACCATTACATATATACAGGAATAAACCAGTGTGTTTGGAATGGATGAGCAAGGGGATATAGAGGAGCACTGATAGCACCAACTATACATAAAGGAGCATGGAGAATAGGAAGGCAGAATCCATGAGGATGACTAGGCAGCCACCAAGCAGGTGAAGGTCCTAAATCCATGGGTATTGTGGATCTAGACCACTGGCAAGGACCAAAAGGAGTTGTCGGCAATGGAAGAAGCTGGGATGTAGATGAACACAGACCCAAGGCCATGCATGCCATCCTTAGTGTCCTCTATATAGCAGCAGCCTTTGGTGGATAGAGATTGATGAGCCAAGGAGAGATGCAGATATTTCTCACCCCTAGCAGTGACGTTGGATGACTTCTGACAGTTTTGTCAGCCTCCAGCAGAGGTGGGGGGGCACAAGTGAAAAAATATCAACCATACCTCCACCCCATTCTGCATTTTTGGAGTCCAATGCCTGGCTTAAGAGAAGGGAAAACTTGTCATTCAAAATAAGATTAAAATTTTAAACTGTATTAGCTTGCAATAATCAGAAGTGACTGAGACTTAAGGTTATACATAAAATGTCTTTGGAGGACAAGAAGAGAATTTGACAGAGCCTGGTTGAAAGTATTAGAGAAAATAGGGTGTTTACCGGTTTGGGCTCCGTTGGCTACAGGTTGCTTAATACACTGGTTACACAGGATTGGACATGATTTATGGCAATCTGAAGGCCTTATCTGAATGGCTGATCCTGATTCAGAGATAGACAAAGATGGCTGGCCATGAAGGGAGTTAGAAACAGCCAAAGAAGGGGCGCCTGGGTGGCTCAGTGAGTTAATCTTCTGCCTTCGGCTCAGGTCATGATCTCAGGGTCCTGGGATCGAGCCCCACATTGGGCTCTCTGCTCGGCAGGGGGCCTGCTTCCTCCTCTCTGCCTCCTCTCTGCCTGTGTCTCTGCCTACTTGTGATCTCTGTCTGTCAAATAAATAAATAAAATCTTAAAAAAAAAAAAAAAAGAAACAGCCAAAGAAGGCCTAAGGCACATTTCCCCAGCAGGGTGCTGTAATCAAGGGCATCTATCTGCCCACCAGGAGTTGAAGAAACAGCAGTAGAGTTCATGGATCAGACCAGAGGTAGGGCAGCTGATCTCACCCAGGTGAGATTTCTAAGCAAAGAAGACGCAGAAAAGCAATGCAAGCAGGCAATGAAGGCACACATACTCTACCCAACTTATGGTCAGAACATACCTGTGACAGCATGTGTCCATCAATATGTGTCCTTCCAAATGCAGACCAGCCACTTTCTTATGTCAGCAGTGACCATGGCTACATACTGATCAGCATGGCCATTATGTTTCCTCTTAGTCCCAATTACTGTAAATGAATTTCAGCAGAACCACTAAGAAGTAGAAAGATTTATAACGTATTAACTCTCATTTAGTTTAACAGAATTGTCTAAATCCATAAATCCAAGCTTGTCTTGCGCTCACATTTTTATAGCTCCTGCTTGGCCATAATACTATTTTTTTTTCTTTTCCCTTCTTTCCTTCCTCTGCCATTCTTTCTCTCCCTCCCACTCTGTTCCGCCTTCAGAATCAGCCTGGGTTCTGCAACTCTGTCAGACACTTTGCAAGCCAGGAGATGAGAGCTTCCAGAGAGCTGTGTAAACTATATTTATGGGTATCTCTGCAAATACTCCTGTTTAGTCATAAACAAGTATAAATGAAGCATGACAAGCAATTTGCTGCATGGAACCTGATATTAATGACTTGACATATTCATACCTACTTGTACAGACTTTTTTTTTCCTAGTGACATATTCTTGTCCAAAGTATTCTATATTAGGGATACCCCTTTCCTCATATTAAGAGGAGAACAGCTTCCCAATAATTTGGGGAATTAGGACATTCACCGGCCCTTCTGCTTTCTTCCATGACTGCCCTCTTCAGAACCATTATACCCAGGAGGGACTGGTCTAAAGCAAACCTTCACATAAAGTAACAAAGTTCTCAGGCTATTATTTAGGATACAAAGGCCATGATGATAGGACATAAGACAAACAGGATTTAAAAAGACAGTTCATGCCATGTGTTCATCTATGCTGAGACCACGGAAACTCTGAGCTAAGGAAGAGGGTAGTGAGGAAAGAGAGGGATGGGAGCCAGCTGGGGCCCTGCTTTTGGCTTCTGCTCCCTGGCAAGTCAGGAGGGCATGGAGAATTGAGAAGCACTGTGCTCTGTTGGGACTAGACAGAAGGCAGGTGGCAGCTTCACAGCTTGGGGCTTGGTACCATATCCTGGTGGGATGAAGAATTTGGGGATAGGGAAGCAATACAGATCAAGGTCCCCCAGGACTTTTCTCTTTTCCAATTTCAGGATTATTTTAAGCATTGGAAAGGAAGCAGGGAAGCAATGGGGTATAGAGATGACTGATGTATCGGGGGCTGGGGACAGAGGAATAGTGAGGAGCTACTGGCATAATCCATTTGTGAAGTGACATGGCTGGAATAGGGCACAGCAGTGGGAATATATATGATTCAACATGAAGTCCACTAGGTCTGTGTGTCTGAGAAGAGAGAGAAAAGGAAGAGGCAGGTGACATGAAGATGACACAGGGGTATCTCAGAGATGCAAACTTCTATTGGATTCCAGATCGTCCCTCGCACCACCAACTTCAGGGTACAGTTTCTCTTCTACAATACATTAGCTGTTTGACCTGAAACACAAATGCCAAGCAGATTAAACATTAGTATGAGTGTTTGGACTTGGTTTTCTATAGTTCCATGATTGAAACAGACCTTGAAGAACCAAACTCAAATTGTTAGCTTCATCGCTGAGGCCCTCGGGATTTCATAAGGGCAGGAAACAAGAATCCCATGAATTATTTCCTCCTCAGGAGGACCCTTCTCCCCAAACTATTTTGTAACATTTTAAGAGATGGAAGGGGATAAAACAAAACTCCTCTTGAGATGATCAAAAATAAAATTAATTTCTATTCTCAGGATGAGAATGGAAATTTCTTTCACTGAGCCCAGAGGCTGCTCTTTCTCTGGCCATTTATGGAGGGTTGATTTACCTCATCACACATTCATCCAGGCCCCTCATGCATACTGCGTTGTGCCTGGCACTGTTGCTTTGATTCTGACAGCAGCGAGCCTCAATAGGAGAGAAGATTTCCCTGTTACAGCCCAACATAGGCCCAAGCAGCCCAGCTTCTGAAGGAAGCTGGATTGCACAAAATCTTGACTATCATGGCTATTACAGAGTGGACAAGAGGTTATAGGGATTTTCTGGAACACCAGAAAGAGTGCTGTGAGAAAGGGAGGGAGACCAGTGCTTCTGCTTTCTGCTTGAAATTATGTTTATGACAACTCCAACTCTGACCAACTGAACCAAACCAAACCAAACCAAACCAAAACCAAAACCATTCACTGGGCAGACTTCTCAGTGGATTAAGGAGCACATGAACTGCAATCTGGAGCCTTCATGACCAATCACAGTTACCTGAGACACAGCATATGCTCTCATGTGCCTTCTCTTATAATGTGAACTTCGTAGTTTCTAAATTTAAATGTTTTTATTATTAAAAAAAAATATATGGTACTGCCTTGTAATTAAACGTACTGATGCTTTGTTTCCATACTAGATTGTAAACCACTCTAGGACAAGGACCATGGCGTATTCATCTTTGCTTCCTCACAGTCTCTGAAAACATCATGTGAGGCACGGCATCTAGCAGCATGGATAAGAACACAGATAGGAAGCAGGGAGGCTGTCTCTGATTTTATCCCCTTGTAGCATGGCACCTTGTGCAATGGATCTCAGACTCCTTATCCAAAAAGCGAGTGCAGCAAGTAGCTATGTTATTGCCAGAATTGTCAGGCATTATTGTCAGAATGAAATGGCATGACAAGAAGTAAATAAGTATTTATCTACCACAATATTATACACCCAATAAGGTACCTAACATAGGTCCTTATCAAAGAAGGGATCACATGGGTAACTGCTTACTCAGGTTGCATAAACTTGTTGTTTCCACACTATACACCTTGTCCGTGAAGATCTAGGCTTACTTTTCATTGGCATCCTTCTGGTATTAATCACATGCATACAATTAATATGACACCTTTGGTCACATTAGAATGTAAGCTATTTTAAAGTGGTAATTTTTGCCTGATTGGTTTACTTCTGTGTCCCCAGTACTGAGAACAATGTCTGATTTATTTTGTGCTCAGTGAATACTGAATGAATGAGTGAATGAATGCATGCCTGGACAGTTTTCACCCAATCATAGCAGTCCCCTCAGATGCTAAAGTAGGCTGGATAAAGCATTGATAGGGGCAGATAAAATGAATTAAGCTCTGCTGTCCAATGTGATTGCCTCTTGCAGTTGAGTTAATTCAATACCCAAGGCATCTCTTGGAGATTATGTCAAAACCCCTAGTTTCTGAGGCGGACAGGCAAGGCTCATAAATCTGCTCAATGCATTCTCTTCCTCTTTAACAACAAAAAAATTCATTTTGAGGTAAAATGTCCTTAAGAGGCCTTCAGTAATATGCATTGCTAAAACAGAGAGGGTCAAACATGTCACCTTAACACTGGAAGGCATATTTCATTGCTAGTTAGTGTCAAACATTATCTCGCTTGTCAACAAAGCATTGGGGAAAATAAACACTACAGGCAGGCACAGTGCAACAGGCTCTCTTTTTAACAGGGGAGTATGTGATTACAGAAAGAAGTCTCTGGTTTAGCCATGGGTCTGTTTATCACTTCCTGTCAATGGAATTCAATAGGACATGTGCTTAGACCCTGCTTGAGATATCATGAAACTAACAACTAATTAGTGTGCTCTTTCTAGGGATAATAAACAGTTACACTTCAATTACTCTTAAACAAATACCACAACAAGGAGAGAAAACATGTACTTTCAAAGGGGTTACATTTTTTTTTTTTTTATTTCACAGATAACTGGGAAAAAAAAACCTGTGAATTATACTAGGGAATATGTTATTGACCTTATTTTACAGAAAGACTAAGGTCAAAGAGGATAAATACAGTACTTATAGAATGAGTATTTGTTTATAAAGAAGGGGAAACATGGGTAGAGGACGTGAACTTTATTTTTACTACCTGGTGGGACAGATTGGGCTACCTTTTCAATTCATTTAAAATTTCTGTGCCTTTCTTAAGCATGTTATGTTTTTTAAGAATGTTAGGAGTCAAATTTCATGGAAAAATCTTAATGAAATTTTTTTAATTTTCAATTTTTTTATAAACATATAATGTATTTTTATCCCCAGGGGTACAGATCTGTGAATCATGAGGTTTACACACTTCACAGCACTCTCCATAGCACATACCCTCCCCAATGTCCATAATCCCACCACCCTCTCCCTACCCAACTTGCCCCAGCAACCCTAAGTTTGTTTTGTGAGATTAAGAGTCACTTATGGTTTGTCTCCCTCCAGATCCCATCTTGTTTCATTTATTATGTTCCTACCCCTCAAAACCCCCATGTTGCATTCCCACTTACTCAAATCAGGGAGATCATATGATAGTTGTCTTTCTCTGATTGACTTATTTCGCTAAACATAATACCCTCTAGTTCCATCCACGTCATCACAAATGGCAAGATTTCATTTCTTTTGATGGCTGCATAGTATTCCATTGTGTATATATACCACTCTTCTTTCTCCATTCATCTATTGATGGACATTTAGGTTCTTTCGATAGTTTGGCTATTGTAGACATTGCTGCTATAAACATTTGGGTGCACGTGCCCCTTCGGATCACTACGTTTGTATGTTTAGGGTGAATACCCAGTAGTGCAATTGCTGGGTCATAGGGTAGTTCTATTTTCAACATTTTGAGGAACCTCCATGCTGTTTCCCAGAGTGGTTGCACCAGCTTGCATTCTCACCAACAGCGTAGGGGAGTTCCCTTTCTCTGCATCCTCGCCAGCATCTGTCATTTCCTGACTTGTTAATTTTAGCCATTCTGACTGGTGTGAGGTGATATCTCATTGTGGTTTTGATTTGTATTTCCCTGATGCCAAGTGATGTGGAGCACTTTTTCATGTGTCTATTGGCCATCTGGATGTCTTCTTTGCAGAAATGTCTGTTCATGTCTTCTGCCCATTTCTTGATTGGATTATTTGTTCTTTGGGTGTTGAGTTTGCTAAGTTCTTTATAGATTTTGGACACTAGTCCTTTATCTGATATATTATTTGCAAATATCTTCTCCCATTCTGTCAGTTGTCTTTTGATTTTGTTAACTGTTTCCTTTTATGTGCAAAAGCTTTTGATCTTGATGAAATCCCAATCGTTCATTTTTGCCCTTGCTTCCCTTGCCTTTGGCGATGTTCCTAGGAAGAAGTTGCTGTGGCTGAGGTCGAAGAGGTTGCTGCCTGTGTTCTCCTCCAGGAGTTTGATGGATTCCTTTCTCACATTGAGGTCCTTCATCCATTTTGAGTATATTTTTGTGTGTGGTGTAAGGAAATAGTCCAATTTCATTTTTCTGCATGTGGCTGTCCAATTTTCCCAGCACCACTTATTGAAGAGGCTGTCTTTTTTCCATTGGACATTCTTTCCTGCTTTGTTGAATATTAGTTGACCATAGAGCTGAGGGTCTATTTCTGGACTCTCTATTCTGTTCCACTGACCTATGTGTCTGTTTTTGTGCCAGGACCATACTGTCTTGATGATGACAGCTTTGTAATAGACTTGAAGTCTGGAATTGTGATGCCACCAACTTTGGCTTTTTTTTTTCAATATTCCTTTGGCCATTCGAGGTCTTTTCTGGTTCCATATAAATTTTAAGATTATTTGTTCCATTTCTTTGAAAAAAATGGATGGTATTTTGATAGGAATTGCATTAAATGTGTAGATTGCTTTAGGTAGCATAGACATTTTCACAATATTTGTGAATGGACCATTTTCCTATTTCTTTGTGTCTTCTTCAATTTTTTTTTTATGAGTACTTTATAGATTTCTGAGTATAGATTCTTAGCCTCTTTGGTTAGGTTTATTCCTAGATATCTTATAGTTTTGGGTGCAATTGTAAATGGAATTGACTCCTTAATTTATTTTTCTTCTATCTTGCTGTTGGTGTAGAGAAATGCAACTGATTTCTTTTTTTTTTCATTTATTTATTTTCAGCATAACAGTATCATTATTTTTTTTACCACACCCAGTGCTCCATGCAATCTGTGCCCTCCATAATACCCACCACATGGTACCCTGACCTCCCACCCTCCCGCCACTTCAAACCCCTCAGATTGTTTTTCAGAGTCCATAGTCTCTCAGATTCACCTCCCTTTCCAATTTACCCCAACCCCCTTCTCTCTAACTCCCCATGTCCTCCATGCTTTTTTTATGCTCCACAAATAAGTGAAACCATATGATAATTGACTCTCTCTGCTTGACTTATTTCACTCAGCATAATCTCTTCCACTGATTTCTGTGCATTGATTTTATATCCTGACACTTTACTGAATTTCTGTACAAGTTTTAGCAGTTTTGGAGTGGAGTGTTTTGGGTTTTCCACATATAGTATCATATCATCTGCGAAGAGTGATACTTTGACTTCTTCTTTGTCTATTTGGATGCCTTTAATTTCTTTTTGTTGTCTGATTGCTGAGGCTAGGACTTCTAGTACTATGTTGAATAGCAGTGGTGTTCCTGCCGTGTTCCTGACCTTAGTGGAAAAGCTTTCAGTTTTTCTCCATTGAGGATGATATTTGCAGTGGGTTTTTCATAGACAGCTTTGATAATATTGAGGTCTGTGACCTCTATCCCTACACTTTGAAGAGTTTTGATGAGGAAGGGGTGCTGTTATTTGTCAAATGCTTTTTCAGCATCTATTGAGAATATCATATGGTTCTTGTTCTTTCTTTTATTAATGTGTTGTATCACATTGATTGATTTGTGGATGTTGAATCACGCTTACAGGCCTAGAATAAATCCCACTTGGTAGTGGTGAATAATCCTTTTAATGTACTGTTGGATCCTATTGGATAATAATTTGGTGAGATTTTTGCATCTGTGTTCATCAAGGATATTGGTCTGTAGTTCTCTTTTTTGATGGGATCCTTGTCTGGTTTTGAGATCAAGGTGATGCTGGCCTCATAAAATGAGTTTGGAAGTTTTCCTTCCATTTCTATTTTTTTGGAACAGTTTCAGAAGAACAGGAATTAGTTCTTCTTTAAATGTTTGGAAGAATTCCCGTGGGAAGCCATCTGGCTGTGGGCTTTTGTTTGTTTGGAGATTTTTGATGCTGTTTCAATCTCCTTACTGGTTATGGGTCTGTTCAGGTTTTTTATTTCTTCCTGGTTCAGTTGTGGTAGTTTATGTCTCTAGGAATGCATCCATTTCTTCCAGATTGTGAAATTTGTTGGTGTAGAGTTGCTCATGGTATGTTCTTATAATTGTCTGTATTTCGTTGGTGTTGGTTGTGATGTCTCCTCTTTCATTCATGATTTTATTTATTTGGGTCCTTTCTCTTCTTTTTGGTAAGTATGGCCAGCGGTTTATCAATCTTATTAATTCTTTCAAAGAACCAGCTCCTAGTTTCGTTGATTTGTTCTATTGTTTTTTGTTTGTTCGTTTGTTTTGTTTGTTTGTTTCATTTTATTGATTTCTGCTCTGATCTTTATTATTTCTCTTCCCCTGATGGGTTTAGGATTTCTTTGTTGTTCTTTATCCAGCTCCTTTAGGGGTAGGGTTAGGTTGTGTACTTGAGACCTTTCTTGTTTCTTTTTTTTTTTTTTTTTTTTTTAAGATTTTATTTATTTATTTGACAGATAGAGATCACAAGGCAGAGAGGCAGGCAGAGATTGAGAAAGACTTGTACTGCTATATATTTTCCTCTCAGGACTGCCTTTGTTCTGTCTCACAGATTTTAAATGGTCGTGTTTTCATTATCATTTGTTTCCATGAATTTTTTTTCAATTCTTCTTTAATTTCCTGGTTGACTTATTCATTCTTTAGAAGGATGTTGTTTAGTCTCCATGTGTTTGGGTTCTTTCCAAATTTCCTCTTGTGATTTAGTTCTAGCTTCAGATCATTGTGGCCTGAATATATACAGGGAGTGATCCCAATCTTTTGATACCAGTTGAGACCTGATTTAGGACCCAGGATGTGATCTATTCTGGAGAATATTCCATGTGCACTGGAGAAGAATGTGTATTCTGTTGCTTTGGGATGAAAAGTTCTGAATATATCTGTGATGTCCATCTTGTCCAGTGTGTCCTTTAAGGCCTTTATTTCCTTGTTAATCTTTTGCTTGGATGATCTGTCCATTTCAGTGAGGGGAGTGTGAAAGTCCTTTGCTATTATTGTATTATTGTTGATGTGTTTCTTTGATTCTGTTATTAATTGGTTTATATAGTTGGCTGCTCCCACGTTGGGGGCATAGATATTTAAAATTTTTAGAGCTTCTTTTTGGACCAACCCTTTGAGTATGACACAGTGTCCTTCTTCATCTCTTATTATAGTCTTTGGCTTAAAAATCTAATTGATCTGATATAAGGATTGCTACCCCAGCTTTATTCTGATGTTCATTAGCATGGTGAATTGTTTTCCACCCCCTCACTTTAAATCTGGAGGTGTCTTCGGGTCTAAAATGAGTTTCTTGTAGGCAGCATATTGATGGGTTTTGTTTTTTTATATTCTGATACTCTTTGTCTTTTGATTGGGGCATTTCGTCCATTTATATTCAGGGTAACTATGAAGAGATATGAATTTAGTGCCATTGTATTTCCTGTAAGGTGACTGTTACTGTATATTGTCTCTGTTCCTTTCTGATCTACTACTTTTAGGCTCTCTCTTTGCTTAGAGGACCCCTTTCAATATTTCCTTGTAGAGCTGGTTTGGTGTTTGCAAATTCTTTCAGGTTTTGTTTGTCCTAGAAGCTTTTTCTGTCTCCTTCTATTTTCAATGATAGTCTAGCTAGATATAGTATTCTTGGCTGCATGTTTTTCTCATTTAGTGCTCTGAATATATCATGCCAGCTCTTTCTGGCCTGCCAGGTCTCTGTGGATAAGTCTGCTGCCAATCTAATATTTTTACAATTGTTTGTTACAGACTTCTTTTCCCGGGCTGCTCTCAGGATTTTCTCTTTGTCACTAAGACTTGTAAACTTTACTATTAGGAGATGGGGTTTGGACCTATTCTTAATGATTTTGAGGTGGGTTCTCTGCACCTCTTGGATTTTGATGCTTGTTCCTTTTGCCATATTAGGGAAATTCTCTACAGTAATTCTCTCCAATATACCTTCATCTCCCCTCTCTTTTTCTTCTTCTTCTGGAATCCCAATTATTCTAGCGTTTTGTTTTATGGTGTCACTTATCTCTCGAATTCTCCCGCATGGTCCAGTATTTGTTTGTCTCTCTTTTGATCGGCTTCTTTATTCTCTGTCATTTGGTCTTCTGTATTACTAATTCTTTCTTCTGCCTCATTTATTCTTGCAATAAGAGCCTCCATTTTTTATTGCACCTCATTAATAGCTTTTTTAAAAATTTCAACTTGGTTAGATTTTAGTTCTTTTATTTCTCCAGAATGGGCTTTATCTTTTTTTTAAAATTTTATTTATTTGACAGAGATCACAAGTAGGCAGAGAGGCAGGCGGTGGGGGGGGGAGCAGGCTCCCTACCGAGCAGAGAGCCCGACACAGGGCTCGATCCCAGGACTCTGAGGTCATGACCTGAGCCGAAAGCAGAGGCCTTAACCCACTGAGCCACCCAGGTGCCCTGGGCTTTATCTTTCTGGAGAGGGTTTCTCTAATATCTTCCATGCCTTTTTTGAGCCTGGCTAGAACCTTGAGAATAGTCATTCTGAACTCTAAATCTGACATATTACCAATGCCTGTATTGATTAGGTCCCTAGCCTTCAGTACTGACTCTTGTTCTTTTTTTTGTGGTGAGTTTTTCTGCCTTGTCATTTTGTCCAGATAAGAGTATATGAAGGAGCAGATAAAATACAAAGACCCCAGGAAAATATGCTTTAACCAAATCAGAAAAGACTCCAAGTCATGGGTGGGGGGGGGGTGAAAAGGATAAAAAGAAGTTCAGAAAAATGAAATTAAAAAAAGAAAACAAATACAGAAAAAATATAAAAAAAAGAAAAATATATATATATATTAGACTGGTGAGTAAAACAGGGTCATCCACTTAATTTTGGGAGTATTTTGGTCTCTTAGAAGAAACTACCTCCCCAAATTCCAAAATTTTAAAGCATTAATAACATAATAAGGATAAACACAATGAAGGGATGGGGTATGCCTATAAAGATGAAAAATTTCTACAAAAGCAGTTGATAAAGTAAGTTGGTTGGGAGAATAAAGAAAAAGAAAGTGGAGAGAATTTGCTTGGGCTGGAGACTAGAACAAGTCTGGAGCCAGATTTAGGGTATATTTTGATCTATTAGAAGAAGTTGTACCCCAATTTTTTTAGAAGAAAAAACCCTATGTGTATACAAAAAAAATAAAGTTAGATACAATGAAGGACAAAATATAAATATACTAATATTTAATATAATATATATTTTATATAATATAAAATATAATAATGAAGATTCAAAAAAGATTATTATTATTATTGTTGTTGTTTAATGAAAGGTATTGTTAAGATAAACTAGTTAAAAATGTTAAAAGAGGAAAGAATAAAAGTTAAAAAAAATTAGCAGAAGAAAGAAAAATAAAATAAAAAAAAATTAATTAACTGCAAGACTAAAGAATCATGGGGAGAAAGCCATGAATTCCATGTTTTGCTTTCTCCTCCTCTGGAATTTTGCTGTTCTCCTTGGTAAGTGAACTTGGTCTTGGCTGGATCTCTTATTGATCTTCTGGAGGAGGGGCCTGTTGTAGTGATTCTCAAGTGTCATTGCCTGAGGTGGAATTGTACTGCCCTTACCAGGGGCCAGGCTATGTAATCTGTTTGGGTTCACTTTCTGGAGCTTTCGTTCCCTGAAGGCTTTCCATAGAGGATGGGAATGAAAATCTCTGGCCCAGAGGAGCCGAGAGCTCCGGGTCCCACTCCTCAGTATGCCCTCAGAGAAAAGTGCTCAATTGTTCCCGTCTCCCTAGCCTCTGGCTGCACTCTGAGCTCACCCAGCCTGTGACCAGGCATCTCTGTCTCTGGCACAGACCTCTGCCTGGAGTCTCTGAACCTCACATATCCTTGAGCTCCCCCAGGGGTTGTCTCTCCAGATCTTTTGGGGACTTTCTTCACAGAGCAGTGGCCTGTGCCACAGATTATGGTTCAAGGTAACCCTGAGTTGAGAGCTCACTCCTTGGCTCTGTCTCTGTATCCAGCTTCCCCACTCTAATACCTGAGAGCTCTGTGACATTCAGACACCCTTGATCCTTCTGTGATGCTGTGGAACCTAGTGCCATGCTGACCCCGAGTTGGCTTCACCCCAGTTTAGCCTCTGGAGTGATGTCCCTCAGTGGAGCAGACTTTTAAAAGTCCTGATTTTGTGCTCTGTTGTCCCACTGTTTGCCGGGTGCCAGCCCCTCCCCCCACGGTCTATCTTCCAGTCACTTTGGATTCACTTCTCTGTGGGTCTTACCTTTCAGAAAGTAGTTGAATTTCTGTTTCTAGAATTGTTGCTCTTCTCTTCGATCTCCTATTGGATTTGTAGGTGTTTGCAATGGTTTGATAAGCTATCTAGATGATCTCCTGCTACCTGATGTTGTCTCAGCCTGCTACTTCTCCACCATCTTCAAAAATCTTGATGAATCTTTAGTCTTAGACTTACCTTATAGATTAATTTGGATGATATTATTTTTGAAATTCTTTCATGTTTGTTCTAATATTTTATAGTTTCTTTTTTAAAATTCTGATTCTTATAAGAATAATTTTGCTACAAAGAATGAGATAGGGACCCATCTCCTATTACTTTCCAGAAGGTTAGCCATTTGTCCTAACACCATTTATCAAGATATTCATTCTGCTCAAATGCTTTGACCTAAACACTATATCTTATACTAAGTTTTAACTTATTTTTGAACTTTCCATTTCATTGATGTCTGTCTTTTGTTCATGTACCAATATTTAGATTATAATTACAACACCTTGTAGTAATCATCGTCAGAATTATTCTGGGTACACTTTTAACTTTCTTTTCAATATCTACTGTTGTATTAACTTGTCTAACTCTACTACCTCTCCTCCCCATCTAAAATGTCAATATCATATAAAGATACATTGCAGATCTATATAGTTTTGAAAGCTTTATAGATTTTATAGATTTATTTATAGATTTATAAAGTCTTGATTGTATTTTAATATTGACCTTCCCCCTCAAAAATAGAGAATGTTTTTCCATTCATTAAAACATTTTTTTACAACCCTCACTAGCATTTATAATTTCTCTTCATAGGACACTAGCATATTCCTCTTTAATGCTTATACTTTTATTCTTTGTTGCTATTATAGCTACAGTATTTTTCTCATTATGTTTTCTAAGTGGTTGATTTTTATAGTGGTGAGTTATTGAATTTTATATTTTGATTTTACAATCAACCACTTTACTGGGCTCTTTTTTAGTTTTTAATTGTGTTCAGCTAGCTCTTGTGGGTTTTCTAGATATGCTCTATTATTTTTGGCAAATGACAATAATTTTGAATCTTATCCAGTTTTATGCTTAATATTTCTTTCTCTTGCTTACTTGTACTGGCTAGGACTTCTAGAATAATAAAGATCGTGGGAAGAATGTCCAATCTTATTTTATTCCTGATTTTAATAGGGGTGCTTTTAGTGTTTCATCACTAAGCTTAATGTTTGAGATTTCAGCTCTATCATTGGTACTTTATTAAGATCTTTATTTTCACTTTAAAATCCAGAATGGATATTTAATTTTATTGAATATCCTTTGGCTGGCAGCTACAAAAGTATGCATGACTTTTCTGCTACTATGATATATATTTCACAAAGCATTTGGTGGCTATATATTCCTGTATTAATGTCCTGCAAGACTGCTTGTTAATACATAGGACATTTATGGTGACATTTGTTAGTGAATTTGTCTATTCATGTATCATTCTATGTCATTGTGCTATTTTTTGTCACATTTTTGTATTCATAGTATGATGGTTTTGTAAATATTATTTAGGAATTTTTGGTATTTTTTTCTAGAAAATATATGAAAGTACTGAAGGGATCTATTAGGTAAAGCATGGAGAGAATTCATCTGGAAACAGTGACATCTGCTGTCATTTATCCCATTGTACCTTTTCTTATTAGTTTGTGCTTAAATCTGAAGAATTTACTAAAATTACATTGGATTTTATTTTTACAAATATACTCTTAGAGAGTTGAACGGTCTTTCCATTAGGAATGTCTGATTTTCTCTCTTTTTATGATATTAGTAGCCATTGATAATCATTGCCTAGATGCATTAATTAATTAGAGATTCTAATTGCCAATATTCCTACTGTATCATTTCTTTTTTGTTTATTTGATGGGATATTTTAATAAACAAAAAACTTCTCTTAATATTTGATTATTTTTGAGATATAGTTCATATTAGTAAAGGGAAGAGGAATATTTAATTCAAGGATTTTTTTTTTTTTACATCACCCAAGTAGGTGTGAAATGGTATCTCATTGTGGTTTTCATTTTAATTTCCCTGATGACTAATGACTTCAAGCATATTTTCAAGTGTGTATTGGCTTTATTCATATGATCATCTTTGGAGATATGTCAAATGAAATGATTTTACCTATATTTAATTGGGTTATCTATGTTTTGTTATTGAGCTGTAAGAGTTCTTCAAAGACACAAACAAGGGGCGCCAAGGTTGCTCAGTCATTAAGCATCTGCCTTTGGTTTAGGTCAGTCCGGGGATTGAGCACCGTATTGGGCTCCCTGCTCTGTGGAGAGCCTGCTTCTCCTTCTTCCTCTGCCTGCTGCTCTGCCTACTTGTGCTCTCTTTCTCTCACTGCGTCAAATAAACAAATAAAATCTTTAAAAAATATTATAAAAAAATAAAGACACAAAAAAGTCACTTTGTATACATATACATATATGATTTGCAAATATTTCATGTGGCATTTTTTAACTTTTCTGACAGTGCCCTTTGAATCACAAAACCTTTTAGTTTTAATGAAGTCCAATTTATCTCTTTTTTTCTTTTGATGCTTTTACTTTTGGTGTCACATCTAAGAAGTCATTGCCTAATCCAATGCTATGATAATCCTATGTTTTCTTTTAGGAATTAAAAAAAAAATTAAACTTAATTAAAAAAAATAACATGTAAGTTTGTGACTCATTTTTAATCAATTACTTATGTGTGGTTGAGGGAGGGGTCCACCTTCATTCCTCTGCATGTGGATGTTCAGTTGTCTAATCACCATTTGTTGAAAAGGCTACAATGCCCACATTGAATTGTCTTGAGATGTGTGCAAAAAAATCAATTGACCATAAATGAGGGGGCTTATTTATGGACTCTCAATTGTATTGCATTGATCTATATATTTGTCCTTATGCAAGTACCATACTATAGTATTTATTTATTTATTAATTTTTTTTTCAGCATTCCAAGATTCATTGTTTATGCACTACACCCCATGCTCCATGCAATAAGTGCCCACCACCAGACTTACCTAACCCCCCACCTTCTTCCCTCCGAAAAACCTCAGTTTGTTTCTCAGAGTCCACAATCTCTCATGCATTGTTTCCCCATCAAATTTTCTCCAATTTATTTTTCCTTTCCTTCTCCTAATATCCTCCATGTTATTCCTTATGTTCCACAAGTAAGTGAAACCATATGATAATTGACTCTTTCTGTTTGACTTTCTTCACTCAGCAAAATCTCCTCCAGTCCCATCCATGTTGATAAAAAGTTGGGTATTCATCCTTTCTGATGGAAGCATAATATTCCGTTGTATATATGAACCATATCTTCTTTATCCATTTGTCTGTTGAAAGGCATCTTGGCTCTTTCCACAGTTTGGCGATTGTGGCCATTGCTGCTATATTCCTGCTATATCAGGGCATGTACTTTTCACTGCATCTATATCAGGGCATGTACTTTTCACTGCATCTACTATCTTCCCAGTAGTGCAGTTGCAGGATCATAGGGTAGTTCTTTTTTTAATTTGTTAAGGAATCTCCACACTGTTTTCCAAAGTGGCTGCTCCAAATTACATTACCACCAAGAGTGTAAGAGGGCTCCCCTTTCTCCAAATCCTTTCCAACACTTATTGTTTCCTGTCTTGTTAATTTTGGCCATTCTAACTGGTGCAAGGTAGTATCTCAATGTGGTTTTGATTTGAATTTCCCTGATGGCTAATGATGATGAACATTTTTTCATCTGTCTGTTAGCCATTTGTATATCTTCATTGGAGAAGTGTCTGTTCATGTCTTCTGCCCATGTTTTGGTGTGATTATCTGTTTTTTGAGCATTGAGTTTGAGGAGTTCTTTATAGGTCTTGGATATCAACCCTTTGTCTGTAGTGTCATTTTCAAATATCTTCTCCCATTCTGTGGGTTGCCTGTTTGTTTTGTTGACTGTTTCCTTTGCTGTGCAGAAGCTTTTGATCTTGATGAAGTCCCAAAAGTTCACTTTCGCTCTCGTTTCCTTTTCTTTTGGAGACATATCTTGAAAGAAGTTGCTGTGGCTGATATCAAAGAGGTTACTGCTTATGTTCTCCTCTAGGATTCTGATGGATTCCTGTCTCATGTTGAGGTGTTTTATCCATTTCGAGTTTATCTTTGTGTACATTGTAAGAGAATGGTTGAATTTCATTCTTCTACCTATAACTGTCCAATTTTCCCAGCACCATTTAATGAAGAGACTGTCTTTTTTCCACTGTATATTTTTTCCTGCTTTGTTGAAGATTACTTGACCATAGAGTTGAGGGTCCATATCTGGGCTCTCTACTCTGTTCCACTGGTCTATGTGTCTGTTTTTATGCCAGTACCATGCTGTCTTGGTGGCCAAAGCTTTGTAGTAAAGCTTGAAATCAGGCAATGTGATGCCCCAGCTTTTTCTTTTTCAACATTTCTGTAGAAATTCAGGGTCTTTTCTGGTTCCATACAAATTTTAAGATTTTTTGTTCCAGCAATTTGAAAAATGCCGGTGGAATTTTGATTGTGGTGGTGTTGAAAATATAGATTTCTCTGGGTGGTTTAGACATTTTAACAATGTTTACTCTTCTGATCCATGAGCATTGAATGCTTTTTCACCTGTACTCAAGGAACTACAGAACACTTATGAAAGAAATTGAAGAAGACACAAAAAGTTGGAAAAGCATTCCATAGTATAGCTTTATACCAGGCAATGTGAATCTTCCAAATTTGTTACTTCTTTTCAGGATTGTTTTTGGCTGAGTTAGTTTCTTCCATTTCCATATACATTTTAGGATCAGCTTTGATAATTTCTGTAAAATGACTGATTAGGCTTTTGAAAGAAATTGCATTGAATTTATAGATAAATCTGGGGAATATTGCCTTCTTAATAATATTATTGTTTTCTGCTCTATGAACATGAGAAGTCATTCTCTATATTTAAGTCTTTCAAATTTCTTTCAACAATGTCTTAGACTTAAAAAAAAAATCCCCAGGGTATTTTATTGTTTTCAATGTTATTACAAATTTCATAGGTTCATTCATTTCACTTTTATAGTGTTCATTGGTAATATATAAAAGTATAATTGGGAGCACCTGGGTGGCTCAGTGGGTTAAGCCTCTGCCTTCAGCTTGGGTCATGATCTCTGGGTCCTGGGATAGAGCCCTGCATTGGAATCTCTGCTCAGCAGGGAGCCTGCTTCCTCCTTTCTCTCTGCCTGCCTCTCTGCCTACTTGTGATCTCTCTCTTCCTCTGTCAAATAAATAAATAAAATCTTTAAAAAACGTATAATTGTTCTTTTTTAAAGATTTACTTATTTATTCGAGGAAATTAGAGAGAGAAAGCAAGTATGAGTGGGAGGGGAGATGGAGAGAGACTTTTAAGAAGACTCCTCACTTGACCACAGAGCCCTACGCAGGGTTCAATCTCACAATGCTGAGATCATGACCTGATCTGGAACCAAGAGTGGGACAGTTAAGCGACTATGCCACATATGGTCCTTAATTGATTTATATATATTGATCTTGTATTCTTCAACCTACTGGCCTCTTTTACTTGTTCCAATAGTGTCTTAGTGGCTGTCTTAGGAATTTTTAGATATAGGATTATGACATCTGTAAAGAAATATAGTTTTACTTCTTTTCCAACTTGGATTTAAAAAATTTTTTTTTCTTTCTTAAGTGTCTAGGCTAGAGCCATCAGTTAATCATTAAATAGAAGTGGCAAAATTCCTTCTCTTTTTCCTGATCTTAATGGGAAAGTATTCTGTCTTTCTCCCTTAAATATTATGTTAGCTGTGAATTTTTCTAGATGTTGTGTATCAGATTAAGGAAGATTCATTCTGTCACTAGTTTTTTTGCATGTTTTTTTCAGTAAAATGTTTCATATTTTTTCAAATGTCTTTTTTGTTATCAATTGAGATAATCATTGGGTGTTTGTCCTTTATTAATATGGTGTATTGCATTGATTCATTTTGGGATATTAATTAAACTTTGAATTCTTTTTTTTTTTTTTGAAGATTTTATTATTTATTTGATAGAGAGAGATTGAGAGAGAGATCACAAGTAGGCAGAGACGCAGGCAGAGTTGGGGGGGGGAAGCAGGCCTCCCACTGAGCAGAGAGTTTGATGAGGGGCTCTATACCAGGACCCTGAGATCATGACATGAGCTGAAGGCAGAGGCTCAACCCACTGAGCCACCCAGGTGCCCCTCGACTTTTAATTCTTGAGATAAATCCCAAATGGTCATCATGAAATGAATGATCATGAAATGGTCATCATGAAATGATCATGAAATTCTCTTTTATATCATTGGGTTCATTTTGCTAGTATTTTGTTGAGTAGTTTTGAACCAAATATTAGTAAAAGACTATATACTACTGTTGTTCTATAATGTCTTTATCTGACTTTGGTATTAGAATAATACTGACCTTATCAAATAAATTAAAAAGGGCTCCCTGTTTCTTGTACTTTATGAAGTGTTAGTGAATTATTTGTATTAATTGTTTAAATGTTGATAAAGTTCATTTAAAATGTCTCATTCACCATATGGGTCTGTGCTTTTTACTATAGGAAGTTTTTTTTTTTAATTATTTTTTTATTTTTTATAAACACATATTTTTATCCCCAGGGGTACAGGTCTGTGAATCACCTGGTTTACACACTTCACAGCACTCACCAAAGCACATACCCTCCCCAATGTCCATAATCCCACCCCCTTCTCCCAAACCCCCTCCCCCCAGCAACCCTCAGTTTGTTTTGTGGGATTAAGAGTCACTTATGGTTTGTCTCCCTCCCACAACTATCATATGATCTCCCTGATATGAGGAAGTGGTGATGCAACATGGGGGCTTAAGTGGGTAGGAGAGGAAATTTTTTAATTACTAAATCAATCTTTCTACTCATTATAGAGTAGAAAATTAGAGTATTCATTATTTCTTGAGTCAGTTTCACTAGCCTGTCTCTAGGAATTTGTTCATGTTATTTAACTTGTTGGTATACAGTTGTTTATGGTATTCCCTTATAATTCTTTTTATTTCCTTAAATGTTCTGCCTATCTGTCTTCCTCCCTTTGCTAAGGGGATCTTTGTAAGAAGGCACACCTTCAAACTTTAGGCAGTTTATAAGATAGATTTGGATTTCATTTCTTTCATGTGCAAGGCTTCAAGTTCAGCCAAAAGAGAGTGGGGTCTTTCACCAAGTTTTTCTTGGGCATGTGCAGAGTCTTGTGCATGTGTACAGATCTTGATTTCTAGGAATATATCAGAGCTTTTCAAGTTCCCTATGGTTATTTTGTTCTCTATAATTTCCTTGTATATGCCTGGCTAGGCTCTTGTTTGCCACAAGCAAATCAAATCATAATCTTAGGCAGCTGCAATACTGTCAAAAGATTGATATGATTTTGGTAATAACTTAAAGGTAGGGCTTTTTTCCTCCCATGAGCTGAGCCTTGAGTTGAATTGAATAGCCATACCACCTGGGAACAGAGATTTTCCTGGAGGCTGGAATTTCAGAAAACATGTTCTTTGAGTTCTGAAGATGGTACTTTTAATGGAATTTAGGAAGTCAGTCATCTTGGTTTGCTGCAAGAATAGCAGGATGAAGGGATGTGAGTATAGTCCCAATTTAAAAGGTTACATATCCTGCTGTGTTATCAGAGTTTAGTAATTTCTCCTAGATAAATAATTTTCAACTTTTTGTGGCTTTGGTTAATTTCTAGAGTTCTGAAATGTCTAATGGTTATTTTTTTTTTCTAACTTTTTTTCATTGTTTTTCTGGGAAAGCACTTCACTGAGGTCATTGTTCCATTATTCTGGTCAATCACTCCCACTTATTTTTGATAGTTAAATTAAATCCTCATTGACAGAGTATATTGTCTGTATGTCCTCTATTGTATTCCTTATATCATAAGTTATATCCATGGGGAAATATGTATTTTATGTTTAATTTATGATGTAATTTTAGTCATTTAACTTGTCTGAAGCTCATTCTTTAGATTCTTCAAGAAAGAACCATGAAAGCAGTATTCCCTGTATTCTTATATAGAAATAAAACTGTGCCTGTGACTTGTGTGCTTGAACAGTTTGGATATTAACACACTTGCTTATATTTTATTTCCTTGACCATCTTAGATATTCTGTGATACAAAATGCTCCTATCAAAAAATCTGATTGCTGGGGTGCCTGGGTGGCTCAGTGGGTTAAAGTCTCTGCCTTCGGCTCAGGTCATGGTCCCACGGTCCTGGGATCCAGCCCCACATTGGGCTCTCTGCTCGGCAGGGAGCCTGCTTCCCTTCCTCTCTCTCTGGCTGTCTCTCTGTCTACCTGTGATCTCTGTCTGTCAAATAAACAGATAAAATCTTTGAAAAAAAATCTGATTGCCACATGTTTCTTTCGCTTACAAGTTATCTGGTCATTTGCCAAAAGATGCTTTCTTTGTTTAGGTTACAATAAATTTACTTTACTGTGTCTTAGTGTTTGTTTTGGGCAGATTTCCAAAGGTATATGGCATGCTATTCTACTATATAGATTCAAGTAATATTTTAATTCAGAAAAGTTGTCTTCAGTTCTATTCTTAGTATTTGTTTTATTCATTGCTTCCATTTTTTTCTTTGGGAACACCAGATCCATGCACATTGGATTTCACTGGCCTCTTTTCAATATCTTATCATTTTGTCTTGAATTTTCTGTTTTCACTTCACTTCTTTTTAAAAAATGAATAATTTTATCTATCACAAAATAATTTTGTCATGCTTATCTTGTTCTTGTATTCTTTTTGTTACTTACTTCTGAAATGATGTATTTCTCTTTTTGTCACTTTCCAAAATTCTATCACCTCCCTTTTTAAATCAGCCTTTCACTTAATTGCCTAATTTTTTAGTATTTTCTGATTGTAATTTATGTTGCCTATCTCTCTCTTAATTTCTCTTCGTTGTCTTTGTAGGCACATCTTTCTGGGGGTGTTTTCATTCTATTAAAATGTCCTATATCTTCAAAGAGAGAAATGCGTCAGGATAACTTTTATAGCTTTATTTCTCTGGAAATCCTGATTCTATTGTTTCATAAAGAGAAAGAGTATAGTTTCATGCTATCTGAGTTACACCTTCTCTGTTTCCGTTCTTAAATATATCTGAATCTTTTTTTCTTTAATTTGTTTCTATTATTTAATATTGGCTCTATCCCCAGCAGTTTTCCTCATAGGGGAGATCCATCCTGATATGTGTTGAGTTTATAATTTTGAAGATTCCATAAAACCTATATTGCTTTAGTATAAAGGTTCTCCAGCAGGAATCTGAATTGACACTTCAGGTTTCTTCTAAGTTTGGGCTGCTCCTCTTAGTCTGGTTGTCATACTTGGCAGCAAATGCTTGTCACTTTTGATGTTTGCCTGTTCTCATGGTCATGATAAGCCCTGTTGTCTTTCTGAGCATGGTTCTTTTGGGTGTTTTTTTTTTTTTTTCCTTGCACTTCTTTCAGGATCTTTAGGATACCTTTTTATCATATTTTATTGTGTATGTTGTCTTTGTGTTTGTACTTAGCTTGCTTTGGTTTCTGTGTGTTTGTGTGTTAGAGGAATCAGGGAAATTAGAAAACTGTCTTGCCATTCCCAGCATCTTCCTGGAATCTTAATAACTATATATTCACAACCCACTGTGTGTATTATCAAAGATCTTATATCTTTTCTTGAGTCCTTTCTTCATAGAGGCCATATAATATTTATTTGATTTAATAGAGAAATAGCAATCATAATTTTCATTATGTAGATTGTGTAATAGGTCTGGGGTTTATTTATTAGTTGTCCAGGATTTTCTTTCAAATTCTCACTCATATCTTAATGATAGTGGAGGAAGGGGGCAGTGGAGACAAAATAAGACAAATAAATCTTAATGGACTAACTTTTTGAAAATATGCGGTCTTACAAAGATACTAGAAATATTTGTTATAGAAATTCAACAATTTGAGAGACACTTGCATGTCCTTTAAAAGCTCATTTTCCCTCATGCTTGACTTCTGCAGAATAATTATAAAGTGCCAAGTAAAGGAGTTGTGTGTGTGTTTGATGTGTGAGTGTGTGTGTGTAATTTAATCTACACTTCTCTTGCTCGACAAAGATCCAATAGCTGCATACTTTTTTACCATCCACAATTTTTCCTCCATCCATGTGAACAGTGATTTTCCCCCCTAAATATCTGATACCCCCTTGTCTAGCTCCATGTAATTTGCCATTCTAAAATGTGAGTTCAGGGATGCTCTGTGAAATTGTTCAGAAATTTAATCTTTTGTTTATCTGTTTCCATTAAAAGAGGAATTATTATTTTGTTCCCTGGGGTATAAAATACATTTTTCAGACTCATAGTCTTTTTTTTTTTTAATAATCTCTGCACCCAATGTGTGACTTGAACTCACAACCAGAAGATCAAGAGTCACATGCTTTGCCAGCTGAGCCAGCCATATACTCCCAGACTTCTAATCGTTTTATAGTCGAGAAGAGACCAATATTTTCATTAGATAGCCTGTATCATCCTGGGTCAATATTTATAGTATTTGGTATGCTTTCGTCACCTATTAAACTTAGCATTTTAGGTATTTCCTTTTTTTAATTGTAATGATATTTAATTGTTATTTTTCTTGCTCCCAAGTGCATTTCTAAGAAGATATATTTATTCTGCCATATTAAACCAGTGTTATCAGAATATGTTCCACAAATAATCTTTCACTGTGATTACTACTGTTGGCTTTACCAGCTGTAGGAATCCTATAACATTTTTCCTGTTATGGTTTTCATTGCCATGAATAGGATATTGAACATATAAGAACTCTATGCACTTCCTATGAATTTTTTTCCACTGTTTTAAATAAGTTGAATGCATTTTTTTCCTCTTTCACTGCTAGAGAGAAGTAGTCATGTAGATTTAATCCAACCCCTCTTTTAATCCAATCATATATTGAAACCTTATATGTACAAAGCACTAGTGTTAAGTGACAGACAAAATGTCTTTATCTTCATGGACCTTTGTTCTAGTGAAAGATGAAGACTATCCAGATAAGCCTCCCTGACTTCCACAGGTCTCTGTGGTAAAGTCTTCTTAAACTGCTCATCTTTACTATCTTCAAAATCAATTATTCCCTCTTTGAATTTTAGTCTTATGAAGAGTTTATTTACAAATATACTAGTTTTCCTGATCAGTTATAAATAATGCTGAACATTTGAAAATGTAGCTCTCAGAAACAGATTGAATATGTCAAGCCCTGAGGTAATATAATTTAAATTTGTATCAGAATATAGATTTAAAAGTGTTTGCACTGAACTTAAGTCTTTTTTATTATTTTTTTTAAGAAATACCGAAGGAAACTAAAGCAGGTTGTGTAATATAGGTCGCTTGGCATTTAACTCAAAAAAACATTTTACAAGCTGATTAAAGATAAATCCTGTACCTATAGAGATATTGACTTCTTCCCAAATCAACCATTAATCAATATGTCCAGAGATTTCCAACAAAGTTTGCAATGAATTTAACTCTCCTTCTGTTCAAGTTGCTTGCACAGAATCAATGAAAACCAATTATTCTTTGTCAGAGTTGTAAGATACCAAATACCTGAAAGTTGCAGCTATTTTCAGTCAACTGGTTAATTATTAGTATTTTGGTTACCTTTTTTTTTTTATTTCCAGCATAACAGTATTCATTATTTTTGCACCACACCCCGTGCTCCATCTCCTTGATATGAGGAAGTGGTGATGCAACATGGGGGCTTAAGTGGGTAGGAGAAGAATCAATGAAACAAGATAGGATTGGGAGGGAGACAAACCATAAGTGACTTTTGGTTACCTTTTACTTTTAAGTTTTCTCTGCAGTGAAATCTTGCTCTACATTTTCCTCCAGTGGCATGCCTTAGCCTCGTGATTTCTAGAAGGTAAGAGTAAATCAAATTAATTATAATTAGTGATCTTTTGAGCCCAGAAATCATTAGAGAGAGCAAGATGGAAACTTATACCAGTCTATCCTGAACAGTCTGTCTGCTCAGTCCACATACTCTTGTGTGCCTGTTTTTATAATAGGCTTATTATCAAGGCTGGTAAATAGACATTTAGCTTCAATTAATCCCTGTTGTTCAGTCTACTGTGTTTATCTTGTAAACTCCAGAGCTGAGCTGATTAAAAATTAGTTTAGGTGTGCATGCCATGATTTCCTTACTAACTTTTTTTTTCCTTCTTTGACCCAAATTGCCCCTGAGCAGTCAAGCCACATCGAAGCAATTGGATGTCATTTGTCTATGGTTGAAGATGACATTATAGGAAGAGACACCAAGCCACCGTGGGGACCAGGAAGACTATAACAAAGATTAAGTCAAGGTCCTAGAGTAACTTCCTTGAAAATAGATGGGAGTGCCATGCCAAAGATTTTTTGGGGCGTGGTAACCAAAGATAAACCTCAAATAAAGTGAGAAGTCAGAATTAAGTTGTCCTATAATGTAGTCTCAACTAAGGCCACAGCCATGCCGTAGGAAGCTCTCAAGCTGAAACAACTCTTCATAGGACAAGGTCTTTATTTCCCTGTATCAGCTTCCATGGTGGTGACATAAACTTGGACATACAGTTCTCTATACCTGAAGGTAGTACCCAGTGATAGATATAGGGTCTAAAAGTCCTAGAGGCTGGTATATGTGTATTTGGCCTCAGAGAAGGGATATGCTTGGAGTTCCAGAGACTCCATTTCTGTCAGTAAGTTAGACAAGCTTAGGGTTAGAGAGTATAGAGTGTATTTTTAATGTTACTAGAAGTGCAATGGTTAAACAGTAGCACTGCTAAGCTTTTATAGCCATGAAGGAAGATTTAATGTTATAATAGCATCCATGTTTCTTCAGAAAGAGTGGTTTTCAGTCCAGACACCACATAAGCAATGCCTCTTCCTATAAGAAAGTATGAACTACAGCCCTTTGTATCATCAGAGACTAACAGATAATGGAAAGCACAACAATAATTACTTGGGTAAATTGGCAGGGATAAAATTACATGGAACAAACACACAGAGAGAAAAATGTTTTTGTCTTTTCTGGGCATTAAAGTAAAGCAGGAAGCTGACATTTCACAGAACACTTGGGGGAATCCAACTACTATCAGAGAATTGATCATAAAAGCTTGAGTCTGTAAGGAACCTTTGTACTTTTCTTCTGCAGTAAGAGCAGAGTGCTTGTAATAAGGACAACTACAAAATGTAAATAAAATACATAACCAAGTCTCTTTGAAGATATTAGAGGACTACTAAGCCAGCCAGGATTTAGAAAGCCAAGATCTGAGAAAGAAGGAAAATACATTGAGATGGGTCCAACATTCCAGGGGATTCCCATTGAAGCATTTGACAGTGGTGGCATGGGGATGGGAGGCTCTGAAGCCAAACAGAAATCAGGGACTACCAATTGGTAAACTAATGTGAGCCACGAGCAGTCTCATGAAGCTGTGAAATTAAACTAGCACCCAGACTCCAAGTCAGTCTGTTGAGAATACCAGAGTAAAAGAAAATGAGTCCAGATGTTCACAGCCATCTCCCCACTCTGCTCTCAAATCATTTGCTCATCTTCAGGCAGAGGGCTTGAGAAACAAGACAAAAGCAATAGATTAGAGAGTAGGGAGGTGATAGAGATTTTAGAAGCCTCATTGGACTGTGGGAAAAAACAGAAGTTCTAAATCCACCTAAGAGAAGGGTCCAGGTAAACACCCCAACTTCCAGAAGGAGGATTAAGGGCGCGCACCAGTAGTAAGAGTAAAGATGTGAGCCAGCTCTTAGAAGACTCTAAAACCCACATTCAAACAGGCTCACACAAGACTGAACTGAGGCCAGTTACCCAAAATAGATTGTTTATGTAGGGAAGATAGTATCAGCCTGAGCTTTGAGTTACATGTGCAAGTTATCACACATACTGTGTGGCATTCAGTTAAAATTACTAGGTACAATGGGACTCTACACTAATTTTTTTTTTTTTTTAAGGAAGGAGGAAAAGACCACAAAAACAGGCACACATGAAACTTCAGTTACCAAAATTGTCAGTTACCAAATAACTGAAATTAATGTGTTCAACAAAATGGGGTGGCAGGTAAGAGAATTTCTACAGAGACTTGGAATTCACAAACTAGAAGGCAGATGGAAATTACAGAGATGAAAAGTACAACATATGAAATTAAGAAGCCAATACACAAATATAACAGCAAATTTTTTTAAAAAATAGCTAAAGAGAAGACTGAAAAAACTACAAATAGTCATAACAATAACCAA
This sequence comes from Mustela erminea, assembly GCF_009829155.1. NCBI lineage: Eukaryota > Metazoa > Chordata > Mammalia > Carnivora > Mustelidae > Mustela > Mustela erminea. The sequence continues at coordinate 109,642,219 of NC_045621.1, read as the reverse complement.
ATTAAAAAATGGAGAGAAAAAAATAATGAAAATACAGAAGAGATGATAAATGGCACATGAGAAACAGTGAAAATGACTACTATATGCATGACTGGAGTGCCAGACGGAGAGGGACAATAGGGTGGAAGCAATATTTGGGGAGGTAAGAAAATAATTTGCCAGAACTGTTTAAAGACAAAACCCCAGATTTGAGAGGATTTATAAATTCCAAGGAAAATAAATGCAAAGGAACGTAGAGCTAGGTACATGGAAGTAGGAATGCTAACAGTCAGTCATGGAGACAACTTTACATGAGATACAGGAAACTGCATGATGTCCAAAGAACAAGCATAAGCTGTCTTGATAGAAATTATTCTGAAACAGTATTTCAAAAATGTTAACATAAAATATGTGTCTACATATAATTTTATATGCAATAAAATATTCCTCAAAAAAGAAGGTAATATAAATACACTTCAGACAAACAAAAATAGACAATTCGTAACCTGATCTGTGTGAAAATAATTTTTGTGTGTGTGTGTGTAAAAAGAAGTTTATTTATTTATTTTTTTTGAATTCTATTATTTATTTATTTTTTTTTCTGTATATAATTTTTTTTAAAATTTCTTTATTTTCAGCATAACAGTATCATTATTTTTCACCACACCCAGTGCTCCATGCAATCCGTACCCTCTATAATACCCACCACCTGGTACCCCGACCTCCCACCCCCCGCCACTTCAAACCCCTCAGATTGTTTTTCAGAGTCCATAGTCTCTCATGATTCACCTCCCCTTCCAATTTACCCCAACACCCTTCTCCTAACTCCCCATGTCCTCCATGCTTTTTGTTATGCTCCACAAATAAGTGAAACCATATGAAAATGGACTCTTATAGAAGTTATTTGAAGAGAAATACTCTTCGATGGAAGTAAGGAAGTTCAGAAATGAATATAGTACATGTGGGGAAGAAAGGTAAATCTAAATTTATATTGACTCTAGAAAGCACCATGTTTGTTTTTTTTTTTTTTTTCTCCTCAGACTGGATATCAAATTGTTCTGCATTCAAATTCACAGGTTCTTTCCTCAGTTCAGATCTGCTATGGAAACTCTCATGAATTTTTCTTTTCAGTTATTGCATTTTCCAGATCCAGAATTTCTATTTGTTTCCTTTTTATAAGTGTCATATCATTATTGATATCATAATTTTGCTTTTATTTTGTTTTTTAATTTTATTTCACTTTCTTGTCTATGGCTTTCTTTTGTTCTAGCATATTTATGACAGTAGATTTAAAGTATTTGTCCAGTAAGTCTACTATCTGGGTTTACCCAAGGATATTTTGTCAAGTTATTTTATTCCTTTGAATGGGCCATATTTCCATTTTTGGTATGACTTATTTTTTGTTGTTGTTGTGGAAAACTGTACATTGAATGTTATGATATGATACCTCAGGAAATTAGATTCTTCCTCTTCCCCTGGCTTTGCTGATTTTGATTGTTGAAGTCTGCAGTTGGTCATTTGTCTAGTGACCTTTCCAAACTATTTTTTGCAAAGATGATACTCTTCAATGTGTACAGTCACTAAAGTTTCTGTTCCTTTAGCTTGTGTTCAGCTAATGTTTTTTATTTGTTATTTAATTTCTAGGCTAATGTTTTGATAGAGAGTTACTTGAACCCCTGCAGCTAAAGTAATAATAATAATAATAATAATAATAATAATAATAAAAAAACAAAATACAGTAACACTTCTTCCCTAGTTTTTCAGATTGCTTTTCTGTTGTGACAGTTCTTTAATACTTAGGCAGGGTGTTTCCAATTCTGATTTATCCTTCACTTCATTCCTCTTACAGTGAGCCTAACAATAAGCCAGAGGTAAAAGATTAGGGTCTTCTCAGGTAATTTGCAACACCTATGCTGCCCTGGGCATCTGTGTAACTTTCTAAATCCCCAGTACATACAGATAATACAGTATGCCCTAATTTCCCAAACTCTTCCCTAGTTTTCATCCCTTGTTTTATAGTCTTTTTTATATTTTTTTGTCCCAGAGAGTTGTGGGATTGTTCACGCTACAGTGTTTTCAAGCAATGTCTAGTGCTTTTTCAGCCTGAGGTAGGTAAAACACACAATGTGGCAGTACTTCAAATAGCTCCCAGACAGGTTAGAATACATGAATGGAATAAACTGTGAATAAGGTGTGTTCTGCTCCCTCTGAAACTGAGACCTAGGGTCCCACACTGGGAATGTGGTCTGCCTTCTATAATATTGTCACCAAGCTGGGAAAAAGTGAGGCAAAATTTGCAATGACATAGATGGAACTAGACATTATTATGCTAAACTAAATAAGTCAATCAGAGAAAGACAATTATCATATGATCTTTCTGATATGAGGGGCGGGCAGGGGGTTGAGGAAGTGGAGATGCAATGTAGGGGGTTTGGGGGCTAGGAAAGGAATAAATGAAACAAGATGGGATCTGGAGGGAGAGAAATGATAAGTGACTCTTAATCTCAGGAAACAAACTGAGGGTTGCTGGAGGGGGGTGGGGGGAAGGAGAGGATGGCTGGGTGATGGACACTGGGGAGAGTATGTGCTATGGTGAGTGCTGTGAATTACGCAAGACTGATGATTCACAGACCTGTACTCCTGGGACAAATAATACATTATATGTTAATAAAAAAAAAGTGGGACAAAGACAAATGAAAACAAGAAAAGATTTCATATTATTTTTAATTTACTTTTCTCTTGATTGAGTGTTCATGTGGTTGCTGCAAAGCATTCCCTGTTTTCCAGGGTTCTGACAAAATTGATTTGGATAATTTGTTTGTTTTTCAATATTTCTGAGGAAGATCAGGACTTTGGAGCTGCCTTCTTTACCATTTTGTTGAGAACATTCTTTCTGAACTTAAAAGTAATAATTCTAATAATTTGTATTTGGATTTTCTTGTATTTTACATACAGATTAATTTACAAACTGACAGTAATATTTCTATTATATACATGTAGCTATATATAACTATTTACAATTATGAGACATATATATTTCATAATTATATATTATATATAATTATGTCTCATATTATATGAGATCATCTATAATAATTATATATATAATTATATCTCATATCTCATATACATAATTATATCTCATATAATTAAATCTCTCTATATATCTCAATTATATATTATATATAATTATATTATAATATAATTAATCTCATAAATATATATATCTCATAATATATCATATATATATATATATATATATATATATATATATAAAATACTGTGATACTACATATCTCACAGTACCGGCTAGAACTGCTGCTAAGATGCAGTATGTAAAATCTAGGTTAGCGGCATCTGGGTGGCTCACCCTGTTAAGCGTCCAGCTCTTGATTTTGGCTCAGGTCATGATCTAAGTGTTGTGATATCAAGCCCCACATCAGACTCTGTGCTAGGTGTAGGGCCTGCTTAAGATTCTCTCTCTCCCAGAATAAATGAAACAATATGGGATTGGGAGGGAGACAAACCATAAGTGACTCTTAATCTCACAAAACAAACTGAGGGTTTCTGTGGGGAGGGGGTTTGGGAGAAGGGGGTGGGATTATGGACATTGGGAAGGGTATGTGCTTTGGTGAGTGCTGTGAAGTGTGTAAACCTGGTGATTCACAGACCTGTACCCCGGGGATAAAAATATATGTTTATAAAAAATAAAAAATTAAAATAAATAAATAAATAAATAAATAAATAAATAAATTTATCTTACCAAAAAAAAAAAAGATTCTCTTTCTCCCTCTCGTTCTGCCCTCTGCCCTATAGGTAATCACTGTCTTCTTGTCTAACATAATCTAGCATGTTTGCTGCTTTCTCAATGTCAAACAAATGGAGTCAATACAGCATTCAGTCTTTTGGATCTGTCTTCTGTCATTCAATGTTATCTTCATGGGATTTAGTGTGCCACTAACATTTAGCAATACTCCATTATTTTTCATTGCTATCAAGAATTCTTAGGTGTAATTATACTACCATGTATTTATTCCTACTACTGGTAAACGGAATTTAGTTTGTTGCGGATTGGTGCTATTATGAATAGTGATGATATAAGGACTCTAGTCCTTTCATCTGGTGCATAATCTGTACATTTCTATAGGGGGGTATATAACCAGGAGCAAGATAGAGTCACACTTGGTTATAGAATTGGTGTATGTTTAGCTTTAACATATGTTTCAAAGATATTATAGGAGTTCCAGTTGTGCTACATTGTCACCAAACTTGATCTTGGCATTCTTTGTAATCTAAACTATTCTGGTTGGTGTGCAACTGTTGGGGCATTTTTTTTTCCCTTTTTCAGTGTTTGAATTTTATTTTTATGATTTCTTTAGTTATTTTAAACATGCCTTTTTATGTTCTATACTTGATAATTCAATTATTTGTAACTTTGGCCAATTGTTTCTGCTAATATATAACTGTAGTGATTTTCTTGCACACACAGAGACACATTTCAAATTACATATATGTTTGTTTAAATTCATGAAGGCTGGCTACCCTGAAGGGGTTCACTGCTTTGCTTCTTCCCGTTGCCCCAAACTTGCACTAGTCAAGGAGTACTTTAAATTAAGTTCTCTTCATTTGTAGTGACATTGGATTAATGTAGGAATGTGAAATTTAATTCTTCCCCCAAACCTGAGATTTGAAAAGCTCAAAGGAGACATTTTTTCTCCATCTACAGTCCAGCTTGAGATAGATTAATCTTTTTTAAATTTATTCATTTTAGTTTTTCCATTTTCAAATAGTGGAATTTCTGCTCTCCACCATTCACTGAATTTAAAGTTATTTTCAGAGCCTGTATTGATTCTATAATTCTAGTACCCAAACTCCACCTTGTACTACCTCAAGGCCTTTTGCTGTGGTGTTTTTCTGTGGCCCAGTGTCCATATTACAGAGAATGCATGAACGGAGGGCAGCCAAATAGCTCCCTGCTTGGTTTAACAAAAGTCTCTTCCTTTCACTTTTGCAAAGATATGTAGCCATTTTAATTTTTTAAATTATATTTCATTGAAGACTTCTGCATTTTTGCATGTTTTATAATGGGAAAGTTTTTCCTGCTTATTATCAGAAATAGAGATCTCTATCACTGTTCCATTTATTAGTGGTTTATTTCTATTCTTCCCTTTCCAATCTTCTTTTAGATGGACATTGAAATGTCTGATTTATTTTCATTTTTGTGTTTTTTTTTCATATTTCTACCATTTATGCTGTGTTCAGGGAGTATTCTTCAGATATACAGCTCATTATTTGCTTTCAGTTGTTTGTTCTACTCTTCATTCCAGTTATTTTTGTTCAGTAAATATAATTTAAATTTTCTTGATTTCTAGTAGACTTTTTGGTTGGATTATTTTTCTTATTGTTTGAGAATACTATCCTATTCAGTTTTTCTCTATTTACTTTGTTGACATGGATTAAATTTTTTTTTGAATTTTTCTATTTATTTTTTTGTTGAGTTCAGTTTTTATTCAAGCTTCTGACTTTCTGGAAAATACTATATGATTCCTATTTTGGGTCCCATCTCTGGGATTGACAATCTTCTGTGTCCGTGGAGTCTGTAGAGCAGCAACAGGTGGGCTGTGGTGCTGGGATTTGCATTCAGACATGTTGCTAGTAAAAGTAGGGCACCCTCAGGCTAAGTTATTAAGAGGTGAGTTGTCTTCAATCTCTTGGAGTCTCAGGCTCTCCTAGTTGCCTCTGGTCCCTGGAAACTCTACCCTGTCTCTGACTCAGGTTCTGAAACTCACAGACCTCACCTGGCAGTAGAAACCCTCATCACAGATGTCTGGTTCTTGGAGAGGCTATTTTAGATATTATAACATAAAAACTTTAACATATGAAAATGCACTGTTTATTAACTTTCCTCTTTTTACCATGTTCCTGATAATGTAACTGTCTTGGAACATTTTAACTACAGTCACCCTCTTTCATCTTTTGTGCCATTGTTTTAGTATATTTTAATATTCTCTATGTTACTCACTATTGTTAAGAGTATTGTTAAGAACATAAAGTAACAATAGTTACTTTATTAACTTATTATTTATTATTTATTAACTTATTTACTTATTATTATAGTTACTTATTATTAACTTATTATTTATTATTTATTAACTTATTATTTATTTATTTATAAAGTAACAAGGGTTACTTTATGCTCTTAAGAATTACTTATATTTATTTACCTATTTAACATTTTCCCTCTTTCTTCCAGATCTGAACTTCAAACAGACATAATTTTCATTTGGTCTAAAAAACTTCCATTAGTATTTCCTTTGGTGCATGTCAACTCATAATAAAATCTGTTTTTTTTTTTTTTTTAATACTTGGTAAAAACACCTTTATTTCATCTTTTTTTTTGTCAAGGATATTTTGCTTGATATAGAATTCCTATTTGGCAGTTTCTTTCTTATCATCATAAATTTAAACGTATTCTGTGTTCCATTGTCTTCTGGCTTTTAGACTTTCTATAAGTAAATTATTTCTCAGTTTTATTGTTATTCTGTGAAGATCATGTCTTCTACTCTTTGGTTTTCAGTAATTTAATTTTGATATTCCTGGACTTGGACTTTTTTTTATTGTCTTAGTTTGTTTGGGTGCTGTAACAAAATACCACAAAGTGCCTTACACAGCAGACATTTATTTCTCATGATTCTGGAGGCTAGGAGGTCCAAGATTCAGTTCTTGCTGAGCGCTCCTTTCCGGGCACACAGAGGGCTGTCTTCTCACTGTCTTCACATGGAGAACAGAGGGATTTCTGGTGTCTCTTCTTATAAGATTAATAATCACATCACGAGAGCTCTACATATACAAAATTCCCTCCTGAAAGCCCTATCTCCAGGTATTTTCACATTGCAGGTTAGAGCTTCAACATATGCATTTGTGGGAACAACACAAATATTCAGTCCATAACAATTCTATTTATCAGTCTGAGCCTTGATGTATTTTGTTGCTTTTCTAATATTCCCATCCTCTATCTCCTCAAGTACCCCTCCAATATACTGCATGTCTTGTGTCCCTGTTTCTATTGTGTATTTTTTAAGTTAAAACGTTTTTTATATGCATTATTTTTGTTTTAAGGCTGGACCTTGTATTTCAAAACATTTAGAGATAATTTGAGGCTTTTAATAGTGTTATCTTTACTCATAGAGAACCTATGTTTGTCCTGATTGCTAAGGACAATCAAATGTTGGTGTTTATTTTCTGTGAGGGCATGTCTATTAGCTTTTACAAGTCCTAGTTACAAGCTTTTTCTGTTTACTAGATACTCTTTGGCAGTTCAGGCTCCTTCGGCCCATGGCACTCATGAGGACCCATTCAGCTTTTCAGACTCCTGGCATCTATTTTTGAGATCACCGACGCTGACACAGGAATAGTGATGCCAAACATTGAGCTTGCTTCTCTTGACACCTCTTTTCCAAATCTTGGTGGTAAATATTTTATAACTTTGTAGGCCTCTGACGTATTCAAATAGGGTTTGATAGATAAATAGATAGATAGATAGATAGATAGATAGATAGATAGAATCCAACCTTTCTATTGGTTTTCTTTGCACAGGTTGGTCCCAGATAATCTAGTCTGCCATTGTGGGAAGCACAACCTCAAGAGACCTATGTTTCAGCCTCAAGACTATCACCAAACTGCAAAATATTTTGACCTTCTGAGTTTTCTTTTTCTCATTTTTCTCCAGGAACCATTATCTGCCATGCTCACTTCACGGGAAATTGAGAAGATCATATGATGTAATAGATAAAAAGATGTTCAAATATGTAACCACATACAGTAAGTACTTAGGCAATCTGCTCCCCCAGTGACAGCTAATTGTGTGAGCACTTGTTGAACTCTTACCATGTGCCAGGCAGTGGTATACATAATTTATGAGTGTTTATGCATTAATCTTCACAGGCATTGTTATTAAACAACTTACAAATGTGGAAGCTGCAGCACAGATCATTTAATTAAATAACTAAAAGTCACAGAGGATCAGAGGTACTAGAATTCAACAGGGTAATATAGAATGGAAAAAGTGAATTTACAGAGTAGGAATACATGTGGCCAATTGAGTTTATGAAAGTCATTATTTGTTCAGTCAAATTTGAAATGCTAAAAAATTGGATACCATATTGGTGATATTTTAACAACATAGATATCTCATTCACTAGAGGATATGCATATTGGTGTAGTCTTTCTGGAGGGGGAAATTTGCCATATGCTTCAAAAGACTTAAAATGGTTTTATAATCTTATTGAGTTTTGCAAATTCTGAGATTATGTCCTAAGGAAGTTATTAGATACACTCACCAAGATGTATTAAGTAATATCACAGAATGCTTTAAGGGACATGATTGAAATGACATTATTCATGTAAATATCTTTTAAATGGTAAATACTCAATAAGTTATTTTGTACAAGGATATTAATTAAATATTATTTATCATAACAAAAAAATAGGAACAGGAATGATGATCTACAATAAGATAGTGGTTAAATAAATTACATTATATCCATATAGGGGCACCTGGGTTGCTCAGTGGGTTAAAGCCTCTGCCTTCGGCTCAGGTCATGATCCCATAGTCCTGGAATCGAGTCCCGTGTCGGGCTCTCTGCTCGGCAGGGAGCCTGCTTCCTCCTCTCTCTCTATCTGCCTCTCTGCCTACTTGTGATCGCTCTGTCAAATAAATAAATAAATTCTTAAAAAAAATTATATCCATATAGAGAAATATGATCTGTCCTTAAGAATTCTATTTTCAAAAATATTTAATGACATAATAAGGCACATAATATAATAACTGAAAAAGGCCACAAAATATAAAATTGTGCATACAGTATGATTTCTAACATATATGTTAATGTATATGTATATGCACATACATTTCTCTAATCTATATGTGCATTATCTAATCTATATGTGCATTGTAGCCTCGCAAATGTCAAACATAGTCCTTGAGGTTTCAGACTATTTTTCCATTCTCTTTGAAACTAAAGTAACACGTTTCTACCTTCTTGAACTTTAATCTGCATGGCATCAGGCTGACAACTGATGATGGGCGATCCTTTTCCTCATTCCTGTCTAAACACACAGCTTCTTTCCCCTTCTTCTCTGCCCCCTTCTACATACTTCCTGTTTGCTCTGCTGTAGTTTAAAAGCTTTGGCGCTATTCACATGTCTGTCTTCACATATTCAGCATTGCCCACAGAGGCTGGCTGAAAAAAATTCCTATAAACTTTTTAAGTGAGCTGATTAATTTTTCTTTTTTACATTTTCTGAAGGCTTTTCCTAATGAACATAAAACCTAGATTTTCCCCATACTCTCAAATTGAGAATATGGGTATGCATGCGAGAGTGTGTATTTGATGTGTGTGTGTTTTGCTCCAGCTGTGACTGTGTACCCATTTTCAAAAGCATCTCATCTCAGTTAGTTCCTGATGTAGTGCTAGTCTACCACCAAATAGATCATTGTGTTCTTTGCTTCAGAGACTAAGAAAGGGAGCTGAGAACAACTCTGGGGAAATAGATCATTCAAAATATTTCACTTAGTTGAATTGATAACATCTTTGTTTGTATTCCTTTTAGGTTTCTAAGCATTTCTGACAAATATTTTTAAAAAGCCTAGCTCTTTTGCATTCATATTGAACAGTTAGCTTTGGGTATTGTTAATTATTTATTAAAAAACCCTCTTCTCTTCCGATGTGTGTGTATCAACAAGTTGTTTGTATGCATAAATGTGGCTGCCAGACCAAAAGGTTTCCCACAAGAATGTATCTCTGAGTTTGACTTTAGAAGAGTCGGAGTATGTTGTGGGGATGGGGAGTATCATATTTAGATGATTTTTGTATACATTCATCAGTTCTATAGAATGAGGTACTTCTGTCTCGGATAGCTTTTGTTCATACTCAGACAAAATATTGGTGCGCATTAAATGTACCTGGAATTCCATTCAGTCTGTACCCCGGAAGGGTATTTGGCTGGTGGTCACTGAGGATATTCTTAAAGGAATCAGAAACTCGGGTGATCACAGTAAAAGGTTGATTTTTCTCAAGGGTTTTCTCTCCAGCATCCCAGAAAAGCACTTTGTGACTCCAGAGTCTTCATCCTAGTGCTCTTTTACCACATACCTTTGGAAATGTCAGCTCGCAGACAAAAGCAGCAACACATAGGACACCAGGGATTGTCTCTTAAGTGCAAGTCCTGGAGATTGTTATGTGGGTCATTTTTCTGCCCTGCCTGAAGTGGAGATCAGCCCAGACTCTGTGCAGCATCATTCTGGGGGAGGGAAAAGGTAAAACATGCAAAAATTATCACTTAGAAGGTTTGTCCATAAAACATGTATAGATTATTCATCCCACAAATGTTTACTAAGCTTACTGTGGGTGGTACATCATGGAAAGGGTGATGATGGGAGGCAGTTTGCTGCCTTCTAGGAGATCATGGAAGCCTCCTGTCACTTGTGAAGAAGCAGACTCCCAGAAAAGACACAATTAAAACTCCAAATTGGTTGGTGGCAGAATTGGGGCGAGAATCCAGGGTCCTCCTTCTCTTTCCACATTGGCCTTCCAAACAGCGGAAGACAGACTAGTCATTGAACAATTCCCAAGCATAGCATCTTATACCCTCCTTCTCTGTGGTTTATTCCTCTCCCATACAAACTACCTAACCTCCTATTCCAGTTAATCCTCATTCTTCACTTACTCATTCACTCAAATTAATATTTATTAAGCATCTGTGTGTGACACAAATACTTCTCTGTACTTTTTAAATTTATATTTCAGGATTTTGTAGTGTATATCCTTGTAAGCAATCACAGATTTTTGAGAGTAAGATATAAAAACAGAGGAAAAGCTGCTTGAAAATAGCTTTATTAAATGCCTACTTATGTTTCTATTGTCTCACCTCCTACTTAAAGCAATTTTATGGATTTGTGCTTTTCTTTGTTTATTTGGTAGATTGGAAATGCCAGCTTATCTGGGTCCCCAGAAACTTTTTCCAAGTGTCTTTGTAGAATATCTGTCTACTCCTTACCCCTTTCTAAAACTAAGATTTTTCTCCTCGGTGTCTGGTTGTGAGTGAACAGTTTAGTGTTTTTTATTTCGTCAACGCGATGTCTTCTCCTGTTCTGGATGCTGCATTGGAGGAATGCATCCTGAGCTTCCCTTTTGCTGCTCAGTTAAAGCCTTCTCACTGGCCCCTCAACCTACTACTTATGTCCTGCCCTCCTACATCTGCTGCAAGGACTTAATAATGGAAAAAGCATTGTGCAAGGAGGAGCTTCTGGTATATCAGAAGAACCCTAAGAAGTGATTTCCTAAAAATAGGATATTGTTAATACCCACAGTAAAGTGGGGCTTAGAGAAATATTCACTGTCAAAGACAAAGAAAGGTGGAAAAGCAAACAGCAAGCTTTGGGTACACATACCCTATTGTGTTACAGACAGGGTATTTCCCTGAAGAAATTGCTCACAGTACCTGTAAATAATAAAAACTGGTATCATTGGTGAAGCTGGAAGAAGGTTAATGTGAAAAAGGACATGGTGAATTAATATGTATATTCCGTGAATTTAAGTAGCAAGCCAGATAAGCATGACTGGGATAGTAGAGCGTCTGAGAGACCTGGGCTGGCATCTTCCTCAGTCACTGGGGAAGTGACTGGGAGCAAGTCGCAATCTTTCTGAGCTGTGAGGTCACTTGAATAGGAGTGACCTATTGATTCCTATTCACAAGGAGTTAGCATTCACCCAGAATTTGTGAGAGGGAAGGATATTCCAGGTAGAAGGAATGAGAGACCAGTATGTGCAGAGGCTCAAAGGCAGGGCAGGCTGGAGCAGAAATGAGGTGTGTCTGAGGACTTTCCAGTGACCTATGTAAACAGGTATGTGCACAGAGAGAGTGGCAGGTGATAGGACACAAATAAAGAGCAGAACACCTGCCACAAAATGATGCTGTGCTTGAGCTTCTGGACAGTAGTAAGGTATTAAATTTCAGACTGACATATAGAATCTTCATTTTGGAAGGATTTTTTTTTTTTGGGGGGGGGGATATAGTGTGGAGATAAGCCAGAAAAGTAAAGTTGGAGGCAAAGAAAGTGGTGGAAGGGCTGCTGTAAAATGATGAGAGTCTGCCATGGGCGTTGGCAGCATCATTGGCAAGGAGAGGGCATACTTAAGAGCTGCTTAGAAGGCAAGATTGCCTTGACTCACTGATCAATTTTACGTGATGGTGGATAAAAAGGAAGAGTCCTAGTGAGCTCTCAGATTTCTCACCTTCGGTGGTACCATTGATTCAGCTAGGAAAACTAAGTAAGGGAGACAATTTCTGAATTGAGTGTTATGCTTGCGACCTCCACTAGGTGGTGATGAAGAGAGCGCTCAGGACCGCGGATAACAACTTGATAAGGACTCCTCCACATATCACGGCAGTGCCTAATGTGGTTACCCACCAGAGCTGTACATCTGAGTACAGAGGGAAGTGGGGTGGAAAGCCTGTAAGTCATCAAGGCAGGTTGCTAGCAGCCAGCAGTTCTATCCAGGCCAGAGGGCTCAATGCAAGCAGAAAGTCAGATAGATCCATAAAGTCTGGGCTATGAGCTCAGTTAGGCACTATTTTTGGCAGAGGCAGTGATTGCTCTGGTTGGCTGCATAGGAAAGGACAATGCTGAATTTTGTCTGCAGGTTTCTTTCTTAGGAGCTATAAGTTCTGGCACTTCTTGCTTATTTAAAGCATCCATCCATCCATCTATCCATCATTTGTCCACCCATCCTTCTACCATTCACTGGCCAATCAATGCGTGGCATTCTGGGGGCTAAGAATCAGAGATACAGAGATTACCACATACATTTCCTGTCATCTAGGAGCTCAGTCTACATAACCAGCTGCAGAGGTCTGTCCTTCTTTCTGCCAAGAAAAGGACAGGGATCCTTCAAGAACAAGACCTTCACACCTGTGTAGGAAGGCCAAGAGGACTGAAGTATGCTGCTACTCATCTACTTAAAATTATTCTGTGACTCTCTATTGCCATGGCATAAAGTTACTTGGCCTGATACACACAAGCTTCCCTTGCCTTTTTGTGTGTCCTAAGCTTCTGTTTCTGTGCCCCGCACTTCATATTTTAGCAATGCTGAATAGAAAACAGGATTTCAACCTAGGAAACCTAGGTTTTCATTTTTTATTTGTAATTATTTATTTGGAATTCTTCTTCTTATCATTTGTCTGAAAGACTCCTAATTTATTTTTGAAAACAGAATTAAGGAATCACCTCCTGTATGAAGTCTGCTAATTGTCTAAGCAGAAGTGACCTCTGAGTGTGTCTCAAGAATCAACCTCACTTTATTTCAAATCACAGAGCAGCTACTTCATGGAAATACGACCTTGGGCATAGTTACTTAAGTTCTCTGAACCTGAGTTTCCACTCCACATACCCACTTTAAAAGATGGTTATAATTAGAAATATATTTCAATTATATATACAATACATTCATATGTAAATATGTATGAAGTGTGACCTAAGGAGTGGATGTGTAATAACAACTTTTACTTTTATGTAGTAATAACTTTTTGTTTGCTTCCCACAATAACAACTTTTACAATTTCTTTAAGACCACATGGTTTCTCCTATCATCACTTGCATCATAGCCTCCATTCCTTCCTGTGGCAGCTAGTTTCCGTAGTTCCTCTATGAACCAGTCCTCTGCATTCATGCTTTCTGAGTACTGAGTTGTTCATTTCATTTGGGCTGGTCTGGGATTCACTTATAACCTAAAGAATATGTCTAAAGTATCTTCAGGTGACCTCCAAGCCTAGGCTAGAGGAAGCCCCATGCTTTCTACAGTGATCTCTTAGAACACTAGTTCTGGAGGAAGTCAGACACCATGGCTGATGTCTGAATCCCTGAGCCCACCATGGTGGAATAATCCCAAGCTAGCCATAAAGAGAGGTCACATCAAGGTAGGGATGCTTGGTCATCCCTAGATGCTCCACTGTCCCAACCCAGGGAGCAGATCTTTGAATAAGGAGGCCATCTCAACATCCAGACTTGTCAAAACCTCAGATATTTCCAGCTCTTCCAACATCTGACAGGCATGGATCAGAGGGATTTCAAGTGAGAATTTCCCCATGGAACCTAGTGTATCAATCCATCAAGTAGTGTGAGATAGTGATACGTGGTTGTTTTAAGCTGTGAAATGTTGGAGTCGGTAATAGAAAACTGGATCACTTACTTTCTCTGGAAAGTTCATCCTTAGGTTAGGTGGGATGCTCCTGCCCTATGAGGTCCTACCACAAAGCACAGGAGGGGCTACCACAGCATTCTTTGCTGTCCTGACTTACCTATTTTCCTCCTGCATGTCACTATATGCAATGTGAGTGGAGACCATGCCTGTCTGGTCTGCTCCAGTACCTAGCAGGGACTGCCTGTCAGGTAAGTGGGATAAAACAGACTTTTGACTAAATATAATATTTACACTATAATGTACTTAGATGTTTCCCCCTCAGTCATGAGCTCCTATGAGATAGGGCTCAGTAAAAAAGGATTAATCATTATACCACAGAAATTTCTTGTGAGGAAATGAAAATGATGTCTATGAAACACAATAGGTTAGGCATATGGTCAGTGTTCATTAAATATTAGGTGACATACTACTGAGTCTGCAGGTTGGACACTGGGCCCAGCATGTAGTAGATGCTCATTAAATGCTTGTTGAGCTCAGCAAAAGTGAATGGACCAGAATGGAGGACCACCAACCAGTGAGGCCCAGAGAAAAGTGCTTGGTGTGGAAGCAGAAAACTGCTTCCTAACTTGGAAGGGCCTAAGATCTGATCACTGGGGACTTTCCTTCCACTCATCCCACACTTGGAGATGGAGTGAGGGTGAGAGTAACCACAGATACCAGGGTGAGGGCATGTCTGAGGACATTTCTCCCTCCCAGAACTGACAGAAATTGACAAGAGTGTAAAAGAGATGGCCAAAGACAAGCACCAGCCAAGGCAAAAGCAATGGAAAGACAAAAACGAGATAACAAATTCAAGTCCCACAGTGAGATATTTGGTCAGGAAAGGCCACAGCTTGCTCTGCCCCGTGAGCAGGAGCCAAACCCAGTGCTCTCCTCCACTCCACTCCACAAGACTGAGGCTGCAAGTGCTCGCTTGTCTCTGTCAGCTGCTGGCTCCATCTTAGTTTGCCAGTGGTCCTCCAACTAGTGAGGAAGCTGCTCACTCTCCTAGATCTGTCCTGCTGTCCCCTCAGGCTTGTTACACGTGGCATGTCCTTCTTGGCTGTGATACTACAATCCCCCTCAACAAAGGCACTGCACTGATACCCCAACTATTCAGTCTTACCTCACCTAATCCTAGGAGAGGACCAAACTATGTTGCTGATTTGAAGGCAGAGCTCAAGAAAAGGAATGTATTAATACTGCAATAGTGGCCAGCACAATAGGTTAGAGGTCTGAAATGTTGCTTCCTTCCATCTACACTTCAAAGCCCCAACCACTTGAGGCTCTGCAGCCACTCACTCAGTGTGGAAGAACCAGGGAAAATGACCATGGGCACCATCTCAATCCACAATATCTCTACTTTTCTCTCCTTCTTCCACTTTGACCCTGAAAAGAGCAAACCTCAAGCAAATTTCTAGACCAACTTTCTGCCTTTCCCTCCGAAATGTTAAGAAATATTTTCATTCAGGAGAAACCATTCTGATAGTGCGGTGAATGGGCTAGCTGGCTGGCCAGCTATTTCCATGAGCCTCATGGCTCCAGCTTCACAGTGTTCTCTTCTAGTGCTTGTTGGTATGAAGCTGGGTCCATCCACTGATGCCCCATTCACCTCACCTGTCAGTCAGCCTGTAGGACTCTGAGAGAAAAGTAGCTGGTGCATCAATTTGTAGAGCTTGAGATTGTACTTGACTGGTCTGACATCATTTTTTTTTAAATACATTTATCATTTTATGTGACAAACATAGACACAGTACTTACAATATGTCAAGTACTCTTCTAGCATGCAAGAAATATTAATTTACTTGGGGCGCCTGGGTGGCTCAGTGGGTTAAAGCCTCTGCCTCGGCTCAGGTCGTGATCTCAGGGTCCTGGGATTGAGCCCTGCATTGGGTTCCCTGCTCAGCGAGGAGCCTGCTTCCTCCTTTCTCTGCCTACCTCTCTGCCTACCTATGATCTCTCTCTCTGTCAAAAAAAATATTAATTTACTTAATCTTCCTAACAGTCGTATAAAGGGGCATCATTATTACATCTATTTAGAAATATTATCCCTGAGAGAAAGTTGAAACATGGAAAGGCTAAGGCTAAAAGACAGCAAATAAATAGCAAAACTGGAGTTGCCAGATTTAGCCACATAAATTTTGACAACATATAAAGTTTTAGTGTAAGTATATCCCATACAATCTTCACTGTTTATCTGAAATTCACATTTAATTGGGCATCCTCTATTTTATCTGGCAATCCTAAGCAAATCAAAATGGAACTCAGGCAATCTGGCTCCCAAGCCACCTGTCTCATATCCCTACCTGAACCATGAAGCACTTGGGGTTTTAGAATTTTTTGATTCTCACTCAGGAGCAATGAACATTCTTTTTCTTGGTCCAAACAAAGCTCAGTCCCAGAATTACCTCTACTGCCATTTGTTCTCACTTGCTTATTCTGTACCATGAGCTTCTGTTGTAAGCAACACTCTCATTAATGCAGGAGAATCCTCTGGTATATCATGAATGGACATTTATAAAGAAAATGGAGAGGCAATACTATCCCATATCTTTTTTCTGATTTGAGGCTTCCTTTCCATGGGGGCATAGGAAAATGGGACTCACAAATAAGAGAATGTGGAAAAAAAAATTGCTCTCATACCAGCTGCTCTTTTTCAAGTTTTTAAAACAGAAAGGCAAGCATTTCTTCACCGAAGAAGGACAAGTTAGTGACATTTTCTCATTCTGCTGCATGTGATATTCACACTGATTCCAATTATGTGCAAAGCAGCTTCCAAGAGTTCAGCTTTAAAGGGCCACAGGTTTTCCTCTCAATTGGATGGAAACACTTTAAATCATTCCCACCTCACGCTAGCTGTGGTCATTGTTTTCTTTATAGCTAACTTTCTTCTTTCTTTCCTTAGCATGGTACAAAAGGTGGGAGGTTACTTTAAAGAAAAGCACTTATTTTTAACAATAAACCAAGATCAGTGGAGAAGGTAGAATTAGACAGTTCCTGCAAAGTGAAAAACAAAATAAGACATTACATAAAAAAAAAGGATTTGCAGAGAAAATGGAGTTGCTGACTTTTAAAAATACACAATATACAAAATAAAACACAGTGTTTTATTTGTCTGAGGTCACTTCACATTTCCAGGCTTTTAACATCTGCTTCAATATTAAGAACACGCATATCTCAGCAAGAAACATAACCTGTAATTTGATGAATATAGGTTCCTCTCTCTCCTTTCTTACAACATCGGTTACATTATTCTCTGAATGCTTTGGTGATGTGTTACATAAGTTTACAGGTATCCTATGAGAACTTCAAGGGTAACCCACATGTTCTGATGTTTTGTAGTGATTGGGAGGCTAAAACTTTGAGTGGGGCTTTTCATGAAGCTAATTGAGGAGAACTTGAGGAAAAGGTCTAATGATGTAAAGGACTGTACATGTGTCCATGTGTGTGCATACATGGTCAGGTATGCATGTGTGTACATGCTTCATGTGTGTCTACGTGTGCACATGTGTGCATGGATGCTTTGCATCTGTGCATGTGTGTGTGTGTGCAAGCATGTGTGTAGGTGTGTATATTTGGAAGGAGGGTGGAAAGATTTTCTAGGATAGAATCTCTTTATTGCATAGGAAATAACACATATTAGGCCTGGAAATGAGCTAGCTAGAACATCTGCTAAGCTATTCCTTTTTCTTCTGTTCTTTTTTTTTTTTAAGATTTTATTTATTTATTTGAAAGCTGGGGATCACAAGTAGGCAGAGAGGCAGGCAGAGAGAGGGGGCAGGAAGCAGGCTCCCCACCGAGCAGAGAGCTGGATGTGGGGCTTGATCCCAGGACCCCGGGACCATGACCGGAGCCAAAGGCAGAGGCTTTAACCCACTGAGCCACCCAGGCACCCCGCTTCTGTTCTTTTATTCAACTTGCACTTGCTAAATCAGAGCCCCTCTCATAGGGCTGCAGAGGGAGGCCTTGATGGCAGATGAGGGCTCAGTGTTTTCCTACCAATTTATGCAGCATTGGGTTGTTTCCTACTTTTTTCTAGACCATGTGAATGTGTGGATTACTCTAGGAAGAGCCACAGTGCCCTTTCCTAACTCAGGGACAAGATGTGTTGAAACATCTGGAAGAGCATTTCTCAAGATGTCCAACCATCTTGTTCAATCACCTACATTAGAAGCCTGTGGGACATACAGGGAGCTTGTTAAGCCACTGATCCAGACACTGTTGGATTTCTGGGTATTAGTGACCATCCAATACTCTCTCATTCCCAGTATACTTTCCTGGTTCACCTCGCCAGCAGCAGCACACCTACACAGGATCTGAGGACTCCTGCAGTGTTATCCCAAATCAATGGTAAGCTGCAAAGCATTTATATGCCTTGGCATCTCCTGCTGGCCAAGAGCAGCCCGTTATGGGTGTCAGGGACTCAATGAGGGGTTGCTGATGATTTTGACACTGGTGTTTAGGAAAGCGTGATACTGGAGGACTCTACTTTGTCTAGCCCTCTGACCTGCATCTTTGGAGGGGATTTATTATCCCAAGTGTTTATTTAGGGACCAAGTATTTCTGAAACACCTACCATGAACTGACACTGTGACTGTGAAAAGGGGCAAGGACACTGATAACCATGGTGTGCTCCACTCTTAAACTTTCAGCGGACACAGAAAATGGAGAGAGTGGGGTCATGCTGAGTTTAGAAGCACTCACTCTGCACTTATTGCGGAACATTTTTTTTGGTGTTGTGTCAAGCAGAATAGGTGACACAGAAAGAAGGTGGGATTTGGAGTCACAGCAAAATTTGTTGAAATTCTAGGAATTCCTCTTACCTTTGGTCCACTGATTTTGGAGAAATGACAACTCTTCTGAGCCTCAGTACCTGAATTTCACAGAAAATGACAGTGCCAGCTTCACATTGCTCTTGTGCAAATGAAAATGAGTTTGGCGATGTGGAAAATGTAATCTGAAGATCAGTTTCTGGCATATGGTGGGTAGTCTGGTCTAGTTAGGTGGAGATACACAATAGGTCACTTGAATGACAGGTGGCTGTGGTAGGTAGGATAATGGCCCCCTATACTTGAGATAGCCTGAGACTGCATCACCCTGCATGGCAAAAGGGACTTTGCAGATGTGGTTAAGTTAAGCATTTTGATATGGGGAGATTATCCTGGATTATCAGGCACACCAAGGTTTAATCACAAAGGTCCTTGCAGGAGGAAAGTAGGAAGCTCAGAGTCAGAGACAGAGATAGGATGACAGAAGCAGAAGTCAGGGGCACTTGGGTGACTCAGTCAGTTAACTGTCTGCCTTCAGCTCAGGTCATGAGCTCAGGGCCCTGGGATAGAGCCCCACATTGAGCTCCCTGCTCATCTGGGGGTCTGCTTGTCTCTCATCCTCCTCCTCTGTGCATTCTCTCTCTCTCTCTCTTTCTCACAAATAAATAAATAAAATCTTCCAAAAAAAAAGAAGCAGAGGTCAGAGCCAGAGAGATTTGAGGTTTGAAGGATGGAGATAAGGGTCAGGAGCCAAGGAACACAGGCAAACTCTAGAAGCTGGAAAACACAAGGAAACAGTTTCTCTCTTTGAACCCTCAGGAAGGACACAGTGCAGCCAACAACTAACTTTCTTTCTTTCTTTTTCTTTTTCTTTTTTTTTTTTTTAAGCAAAGTTAGACACTGCTCGACTTCTGACTTCCAGAGACTGAATAGGACACATATTTGTATTGTTTTAAGCTGCTAAACTTCTGGTAATTTGTTACATCAGCAATAGGAAACTGATGCAGGGTTGTTTTAATTCCTGCTCCAGGTATAGCATGCATCAGGAAATCTTTTCATGTCTGAGAGACGTGGGTGGAGCTAGCTCAGCTCTCAGTGGGCTAGATTAAGGATTATATGTCTGTCAACCTCAAAATGCCTCCTTTGGATCACCATAGGAGAGGGGCTAGTAGACCTCATTGAGAGGACATGATATCCACTTGACCAATGAGCTGGACCTGGGCACTCAGAGGCTCCTCACTCCCTCCCCTGTCCTTGGAATGTAGGTTCCACTTGCCTTCCCCACTTCCAGAGGCTGCTCCAAGGATACAGTCTTGAGATGGTGATGTGATGTGGTGCTGAGAATACTTACAGGGTATATGGACTGAACCCAGATAGGGCTCTTTAATAAGCTTAAGATTTGGTGGATGTGTGTGGGAATCTATTTGCCACCCAAGAAAAGTCTCACAGGTAAGTTTTCTTGAGTAATAAGTCGGCCACCTACCAATCTGGAAAGGCTTCCTTTCTTCAGTCCTTTTCCATTCTTTGAATACAGGGACCAGTTTCAGATTTCACCTAGGAAGCTCCAGATGGGGCTGTGAACTAACAAGAGGGAATCTACATTTGGAAATGAATGCTCACTCAGGGCCCTCAGAAGCAGATCCATGACACCTTAGGGCAAGTGTTCAAAGGAACTTCCATAGTAAAATCTTCTGTAGCATGGTACAGATACATACCAACTGAGGGACTAGGGAGCTGGTGCTCATAGCAAGTAAGCACTTGTCCATCTGCCCTCCCTTCCTCCCCCTTCCTCCTCCCTCCCTCCCTCCCTTCCTTCCTTCCTTCCTTCCTTCCTTCCTTCCTTCCTTCCTTCCTTCTTTCCCTCTTTCTTTGTATTTCCTGACAACCAGTTAGTCAGCCTTGTAGTTCTAACAGGACATCATGTGTGCATGGATATATAACTAATTCCATTTTAATAGCATAATGTTAACTATATCTGTGCTTATATAGACATATTATGATCTACCAGTTTATCTATTTTATTATTTAACACAGAATATGAATCCACGATGCAGCATATATTTCTATAAAAAAGGGGCCTCAACAGAATCTATAGTAATGGACACACATTCACAGCCATTACTTAAATCCTGACTCAGTAGCTTCCCCTTCCTGCAGATCCAAAGGAGCTATAGATGTGTCCTTTAGTATTCCTTCATACAGAGGAATAAAGCACTGGTGTGCATAGTATAAAAACCTGAAAGCAGGAAATACCTGAATGCTGAAAACCAAAATACTACCATGTTCTCTGAAAGTAATAGCAGAAATGGCTTTTATGCAAAGTCTCTGATGGTTTTAAGGCTTAGGTTCTGCTGGGATAGTGATCATGTTGATGCTGTTCATTTCTGAGTAGATTTCCATTCTGTGGGAAAGACACCTGCATGGGCTAGTATGGGGTAGGGTTACATAACCTGGGTTGGATCCAAGAAGTGATTTATTCTATCTGATAGGAAAACCCAGGTTGTTCCTAGAGGAGGAGTAGGTGACTTAGTATTGAAGAGTGAGTTTTAAGCAAAGATAAAAAGCAAATGGGCAGAGTTGTACAATCAGGAAACATGGGGTGGGTGGTGGTGGTCTATGTATACCAGTTTGGTACATTCAGAGGACAGACACAGAGTTGTGGGAAATAATCAAAACACTGGTGACACTTATGACTCCTCTGCATGGAGCACTGCCGAGGGTACGCCATTTCTATGCACTGGAACGCAATAGGGACAATTGGTGGGCACCATCATTAACCACATTTTACAGGTGAGGATATTGAGGCACAGCAGGTGATGGAGCTTGTTTTCAAACTCAGGCAGCCTGGTTCCAGTGCCCTTATTCACAATGCTCTCCCTTAATCCTTCCCACATCCGTAACCTCACTTGCATTGGAGGTGCTTCTACCTAGACCCTAGTTCCCCCTCACCAAGTCATGGCACTGGATCTGCTCTGGACAGGATGCCTTATGTGAGCTCCCTGGTCACTGAAGCTTGGTTCTCCAGTGGATCCTTGCTATTCTGTCTCTTTGGGCTCTTGGCTTCCCTGTTTTCATGGATAGGATGAGCCATGCTCCCAGCCCCATGGAACTTGTTCCTGTTTCTCCACTCAGTTGATCCACATCAGAATTGCCCAGACTCCTAACACAGAGATGATGAAAAGGATTGTGAGGGGATGCATGAACAGATCCTGGAGATGGGGTCAGGAAAGGGACTTTCTTACTAGGTTCTAACTTTGTGGTGCCATAGTCTGTGAGCTAGTGGGATGCACAGTACAGGATGGATACATTTTAACAAAGTATGGTGTTGAGCAGGACTACTGCTTTCCAGAGCCCAGATTTCAGTGTGGAGTCAATGGGCAGTGGAAACACTGAGAATTGTACATCCATCAATCAGGGAGAAGCCAGATGCATAAGGAATCTTCTTCTCAGGAAGCTGAGAACTGAATGAGAGTGAGATGAGTTCTCTTTCTTCAGGTTGATATCAGTAACCTGCAGATTTAAAAGATAGTAACTGACTACCAACTGACTATGCCATGTACTGATTGTTTGGGGGCAAGTTCTTGAACCTAATTGACCCTCTTTTTTCCTATTTGTAAGGTGTTAGCTCTTTTGGATTATCTTGAGCATGAAATAAGGTAACTTTTAATATCACTAAGTTTTGGGGTAGTTTGTTCTGCAACAGTTGATAATGGACTTGAGCTATAAAGGAAGAGATGACAAGTGCATCTCAGTCAAAGGGCAGAGCTTCAGGAAGGGGTAGATCTAGAAGCTAAAACACTATTATTCAGATTCCTTCACTTTCTATCTCTGAGAGATTCTTCCTACATTGTTCTTCATTATTAGTCAGATTCTCTGCATATGATAACAAAAATGTCCACAAATAGCTCAACCTTCTTTCCTGTCAAGTTAGGAGCCCTTGCAGAAAGAGATTTCTTTCCCAGTAACTGCAGAAAAGCCCTGGCCTTTGCTCTTCTTCACACCAATGGGGTAACATGCCCAGACCCAGCCAGTCACTGTGGCCTAGCAAGCCATCTCCAGTATCCTCTACCCACTCTGCAGCCTGGGCAAATTTTAACCCTACACTACACAGTAACAGGAAGTGAGGTGAGATGGGGAAAGGCTGGTTCCCGCTAATAATATTGAAGTGCTATTCTCGGGAAAATAGTGGATGTTGGGAAGGCAGGTGGACACTTGCCAGCTCCAGTCGTTATTACTCAGGGTTGGGCCTGGATTTGGGTTTGGTCAGGAATTAAATCACATGGGGCACCTGGGAGGTGCAGTCAGTTAAGATTCTGACTCTTGTCAGAGTCAGATTCTGCCTCTGATCTCAGGGTCATGAGATTAAGCCCCACATCGGGCTCCATGCTCAGCAGGCAGTCTCCTTAAGACTCTCTCCATCTCCCTCTGCCTCTCCCCCCTACTCTTTCTTTCTCTAAAATAAACAAATCTTTAAAAAAAGAGTTAAATCACACAGAGTCTTTGACATAGACTCATGCACTGTAGTGTGGAGGAGACTCACAGGAACACCAACCAGTATGACAGAGGCTTGCAAGTGCTATGGTGCATATGAACAAAGAGGAAGCAATCTGATGACCTGAAGTGGGGATATCCTTCTGCAGCAATGATTTCCTAATTTATTGGGTAGATAGCCAGGGGACCAGCTTCATTGCAGAGCCCACAGTCTGGCAACTGTCTCACTAATCTGGATACTTTACATGGGACTTTGCATGGACTAACTTGCAGCAACGGGAGTCATTGTGGCAATATTGAGAAGGATGGCTCAGAGAATCACCTGAGAACCAGGAAAAAAATGAATCGCCCTTTTACAAACTCCCCAAATAATAAAATAAATCAGCTGGATTATTCAGTGATGGAATGCTCTGCTCTCTGGCCAGGGGGGCTCCGCAAGTTATTACTGGCTAACAATAGCTTGTTCAAGTGCTTGGGCATAGGAAAATCAAACTGTACAGGTCCTGGGAGAATCTGGTTATCTGAAAGAGGAAATCCATTCCAAGTGTGAGCTATTAGTTCTGCTCTGAATATCACCATTATTAACTGCAGGGCTTTAGTGAAATCTCCAACCTGCTGAATCTCAATCCTCATCAACTGTCCAGGAAAATGACTGCGGCAGGTGCTAATTGGTGATTATAGGGAAGAATATCTTTGGACTGCAAAAATTGTGCCAGGTGCTAACAAGTTGTAATGACAGGCCTCCCCTGGGAGGCAGATGCTCTTTGGGTGAATGTATTGGCTTCCGTAGAAATTGGTCTGTATTCCTTTCCCTTCCCACCTGTTTCTCTCTGTCTCCTTTTCCTGCCCTCTGTCCCCAGTCCTCTCTCTGCCCTCTCCAGGGCTCTGCTCAAATCAGAAGCTGACTTCACCTTCTGACTTCTCCAGCCTGAGCTTCCACTTGGGAGGAACTCCAATCTTGCTTCAGTTTCTGGCTCCACCAACATAAGATTTGTGACTTGTCAGGCCACCTAATATCTCTATTGATTTGATTTTCCTCAACCCCAAATTGAGGTGATAATTGATCTGACCTCAGAGAGTGGTTTACTGAGCACTGTGAATGCAGCACAGTGCTAGGAACACAGAGACGTTTAATCAGTTCCAATTCCTATTTAAACCTCCCCTTTCTTTCCCCAGTGTTCATACCATCATTTCTGACTGGATTATGAACTACAAAATGCTACACAGAGACATGACATTATTATTAATATTATTCATTTTCCCTCATTATGTAGTTTAACACTTTGCTCATCAGAAACACTCATTAAATAATTATTAAATGAATATATGTCCATTTCAATAATACTTGTTTTTAAGGTCCTGCTAATTTTTCTCCTCCAGGAAGCCCTGAGAGATTCCCTTAGTGTTTTCTACATGGAACTATGGCCACTACATTGTTTTGTTAGTACCAATGCATGGGCTCCCATGTCTCTTTTCCAGACATGTAGTTCTCCCTCTGTGCTTTCTTGTCTCTTTCCTCATGTGGTCTACTGATTGCCATTTTCCCATTGAGGTGTTCTTTTTATTTTTTTTAATCATTTTTTAAAATTTTCTTTTCAGCATAACAGAATTCATTGTTTTTGCACCACACCCAGTGCTCCATGCAATTCATGCCCTCCTTAATACCCTCCACCTGGCTCCTCCAACCTCCCACCCCCCACTCCTTCAAAACCCCCAGATTGTTTTTTAGAGTCCATAGTCTCTCATGGTTCACCTCCCCTTCAAATTTCCCTCAATTCCCTTCTCTCAATCTCCCCATGTCCTCCATGTTATTTGTTATGCTCCACAAATAAGTGAAACCATATGATAATTGACTCTCTCTGCTTGACTTATTTCACTCAGCATAATCTCTTCCAGTCCCGTCCATGTTGCTACAAAAGTTGGGTATTCGTCCTTTCTGATGGAGGCATAATACTCCGTAGTGTATATGGACCACATCTTCCTTATCCATTCATCTGTTGAAGGGCATCTTGGTTCTTACCACAGTTTGGTGACCGTGACAATTGCTGCTATAAACATTGGGGGTACAGATGGCCCTTCTTTTCACTACATCTGTATCTTTGGGGTAAATACCCAGGAGTGCAATTGCAGGGTCATAGGGAAGCTTTATTTTTAATTTCTTGAGGAATCTCCACACTGTTCTCCAAAGAGGCTGCACCAAACTTGCATTCCCACCAACAGTGTAAGAGGGTTCCCCTTTCTCCACATCCTCTCCAACACACGTTGTTTCCTGTCTTGCTAATTTTGGCCATTCTAACTGGTGTAAGGTAATATCTCAATGTAGTTTTAATTTGAATCTCCCTGATGGCTAGTGATGATGAACATTTTTTCATGTGTCTGATAGCCATTTGTATGTCTTCATTGGAGAAGTGTCTGTTCATATCTTCTGCCCATTTTTTGATATGATAATCTGTTTTATGTGTTTTGAGTTTGAGAAGTTCTTTGTAGAACCTGTATATCAGCCTTTTGTCTGTACTGTCATTTGCAAATATCTTCTCCCATTCCGTGGGCTGCCTCTTTGTTTTGTTGACTGTTTCCTTGCTGTGTAGAAGCTTTTGGTTTTGATGAAGTCCCAAAAGTTCATTTTCGCTTTTGTTTCCTTTGCCTTTGGAGACATATCTTGAAAGAAGTTGCTGTGGCTGATATCAAAGAGGTTACTGTTCTCCTTTAGGATTCTGATGAATTCCTGTCTCACACTGAGGTCTTTTATCCATTTCAAGTTTATCTTTGTGTACAGTGTAAGAGAATGTTCGAGTTTCATTCTTCTACATATAGTTGTCCAATTTTCCCATCACCATTTATTGAAGAGACTATCTTTTTTCCACTGTATATTTTTTCCTGCTTCTTTGAAGATTATTTGGCCATAGAGTTGAGGGTTGATATCTGGGCTCTCTACTCTATTCCACTGGTCTATGTGTCTGTTTTTATGCCAGTACCATGCTGTCTTGGTGATCACAGCTTTGTAGTAAAGCTTAAAATCAGGTAACATGATGCCGCCAGTTTTATTTTTGTTTTTCAACATTTCCTTAGTGATTCGGGGTCTCTTCTGATTCCATACAAATTTTTGGATTATTTACTCCAGCTCTTTGAAAAATACCGGTGGAATTTTGATCTGAATGGTATTAAAAGTATAGATTGCTCTAGGCAGTATAGAGATTTTAACAATGTTTATTCTTCTAATACAAGAGCATGGAATGGTGTTCTATCTTTTTGTGTCTTCTTCAATTTCTTTCATGAGTGTTCTGTAGTTCTTCAAGTACAGATCCTTTACCTCTTTCATTAGGTTTATTCCCAGGTATCTTATGGTTCTTGGTGCTATAATGGAATCGATTCTCTAATTTCCCTTTTGGTGTTTTTATTTTTAGTGTATAAGAAAGCCACTGATTTCTATACATTGACTTTGTATCCTGCCACGTTACTGAATAGCTGTATGAGTTCTAGTAGTTTGGGCATGGAGTCTTTTGGGTTTTTCTTATAAAGAATCATGTCATCTGTGAAGAGAGAGAGTTTGACTTCTTCATTGCCAATTTGGATACCTTTTATTTCTCTTTGTTGTCTCATTGCTGTTGCTAGAACTTCTAATACTATGCTGAACAAGAGTGGTGAGAGTGGGCATCCTTGTCATGTTCCTGATCTCAAAGGGAAGGCTGTCAGCTTTTTCCCATTGAGGATGATATTTGCTGTGGGTCTTTCATAGACAGATTTTATGAAGTTCAGGAATGTTCCCTCTCTCCCTATACTTTGAAGTTTTTTTTTTTAATTTATTTTTTATTTATTTTCAGCATAACAGTATTCATTATTTTTGCACCACACCCGGTGCTCCATGCTATCCGTGCCCTCTATAATACCCACCACCTGGTACCCCGACCTCCCATCCCCCATCCCTTCAAAACCCTCAGATTGTTTTTCAGAGTCCATAGTCTCTCATGGTTCACCTCGCCTTCCAATTTCCCCCAACTCCCTTCTCTTCTCTATCTCCCCATGTCCTCTATGCTATTTGTTATGCTCCACAAAGAAGTGAAACCATATGATACTTGACTCTCTCTGCTTGACTTATTTTACTCAGCATAATCTCTTCCAGTCCTGTCCATGTTGCTACAAAAGTTGGGTATTCATCCTTTCTGATGGAGGCATAATACTCCATAGTGTATATGGACCACATCTTCCTTATCCATTTGTCCATTGAAGGGCATCTTGGTTCTTTCCACAGTTTGGCGACTGTGGCCATTGCTGCTATAAACATTGGGGTACAGATGGCCCTTCTTTTCACTACATCTGTATCTTTGGGGTAAATACCCAGTAGTGCAATGGCAGGGTCATAGGTAAGTTCTATTTTTAATTTCTTGAGGAGTCTCCACACTGTTCTCCAAAGAGGCTGCACCAACTTTGAAGTGTTTTAATCAGGAACCGATGCTGGATTTTGGCAAATGCTATTTCTGCATCAATTGAGAGGACCATGTGGTTCTTCTCTCTTCTCTTATTGATTTGTTCTATCACATTGATTGATTTGTAAATGTTGAATCACTGAGGTGTTCTTAATCTCTGTGGTCTCTGTTAGGTTTGAACATCCGGGCACTGAAAACTATTTCTTGATGATGTTGCTGGTGATGTTAGTTTAGTGATGGAGAAGGAGGGACATGTTGGTTTGCAAGGGGAGTGATTGGAAGCTGCCAAAGACCAATGGAGAGGGGACACTGAGATAACTCTACGGAATATGGGAGTCTGGAGAAGGGGGACGGGTTCACAGAAAGACTGGACAGAATCCTGAGATCTCATCAGCTTAGAAAGAGCAGACTCTGGGAACATGGAAATTATATTTTGTAAAGACATAGGCTATTCTTAATACAGCATGCATTCATTAAAATTAGGAGACCATATTTGAAATGCAGAAGAATACCTTTACAGGCCATTGCATTTATATTATTTTATATAATTATATTTATAATATTTTTCCATGTCAGGGAGGGAGACATGAATTAAGGTCACAACCACACACTTGATCACAATCTGACTTTCTGATCTCTCATATTCAGATGCATCATTTCTGTTTATATATTTTTGTTTTCAAAACACTATTAAGAGGGCGCCTGGGTGGCTCAGTGGGTTAAGCCGCTGCCTTCAGCTCGGATCATGATCTCGGGGTCCTGGGATCGAGTCCCGCGTCAGGCTCTCTGCTCAGCGGGGAGCCTGCTTCCTCCTCTCTCTCTCTCTCTGCCTGCCTCTCTGCCTACTTGTGATCTCTCTCTGTCAAATAAATAAATAAAATCTTTAAAAAAAACACTATTAAGAGATTGTGATTATCACCTTGCATGGATGAGAAAAAGAAGACTCTGAAATAATAACAACTGTAATTTTTATAGAAACCAAACTTTTTGGCATAGCCCACAGCATGTACTATCTCATCAGGATGCAACAAACTTGCAAAGTATGTATAGTAGCCTTATTTTAGATTTCTGACAATTAATTTTTTTAATAAAAAGTGAATTATTTTTTCTGTCTGAAGTTACACAGTGGTGGAGAGTATCTCCAGAAATTGAGAAACTAGAATTTAAAACTCTACCAGATAGATTTTGCCATATTGCAAACCCTCAACATGTAGTGATTTAAAACAGTTTTTGTAGTTTGTAATTATGTGTATCAGGCTAAAGAGTTCTTGGTCTGGATTAAAGCCTGGTTCTGCTTTCTTGAGTAGATTCCTACTCTGCACTTTTAGCTTTGCCTTCTCAGAAATCTTTTCTTTACTGTAAAAAGTGGTCGGTGTCACAACTGGGTAATTTTGTCAACCTAAGTCCTGTCTGTGGGTTTTCTGGCATTTTAAATAATCTCAGTTCCTTTTTGTCTAAGACATTGGCCCTTTTATTATTGGAACTCCTTACGAATTTTGTGTACTTTCTGTTTATCAGGTTGTACTCCAATCCATTTGGTAAAAGCCACACCCATGATTGCTTGAGGCATGCTTCCCTCTTGTAGCCTTATAAATACTTATCTTAGTTTATTCCCAGATATCTTATTTTTGGTGTGATTGTAAATGGGAGTCTTTTCTTCATTTCTCTTTCTGCTACTTCATTATTAGTGTATAGGAATGCAACAGATTTCTCCACATTGATTTCATATCCTGCAACTTTACTTAATTCATTTATCTGTTCTCCCACTTTTTTTGGTGGAGTCTTTAGGGATTTCTATATATAGCAAAAAATATAAAATGTTAACGCAAAGGATACATTTATAGCAGCATTATTTACAATAGTCAAGATATGGAAGCAGCCAAAGTGTCCACCAACTCACAAATGGATAAAGATATGATGTATATATTACTCAGCTCTAAAAAGAAATGAAATCTTGCCATTTGTAATAACATGGATGGGGCCAGAGTATATAATGCTAAGTGAAATAACTTAATGAAAGACAAATATAAATGATTTCACTCATATGTGGAATTTAAGAAACAAAATAAACAAGCAAAGGTGGGGGGGAAGGAGAAAGAGACAAACAAGAAACAGACTCTTAGCTATAGAGAACAAACTGATGGTTACCAGAGGAGAGGTGGGTGGGGAGACAGATGATGGCGATTAAGGAATATGCTTGCTGTGATGAGCACTAAGTGATGTATGAAAGTGTTGAATCACTATATTATATATCTGAAACTAATGTAATACTGTATGTTAACTATACTGGAATAAAATAAAATAAAATAATAAAATAAAAAACAAGTAATTATCTTGGAGTTAGCTTTTTGTAAGAGCAAATCCTTAAGATGCTTAGGAACATCTTTGTTTTGTTGAAAAGATCTACTAAGCACCATGGTAGATCTTTCACCAGTCTTAACAAAGGAAATTACAGCCACATTTTGTTTTGATTGTTGGCCCAAGAACTCACATCACTTAGAATTTTTTTCCCATTTGGGTACTAAGAATAAGAACGATATTATTTTCTAACCTGACAAGTGTAGGCTTCGACGTATATCCTCTATCTTCTTCATGTCGTCTAAATGGTTCTTTTTTTTTAGCTTATTCCTCTTGTGATATTTTTTTAGCTTTTCTGCATCCAGCTGACACTACAACATTCTGTCTGGACATCTCCTTAGCCAGATCAAAAGTTATAAACTACATGCTCTATTCCTCTAATTATTCCAGGAAACAGCTTTGCAAACTGTTCTATTGTGCAGAATATGTCATTATTTTTCTAGCTGCTCTAGCAGTTTCCTTATCAAT
The DNA here is from genome assembly GCF_009829155.1 of Mustela erminea. NCBI lineage: Eukaryota > Metazoa > Chordata > Mammalia > Carnivora > Mustelidae > Mustela > Mustela erminea. The sequence continues at coordinate 109,611,490 of NC_045621.1, read as the reverse complement.
ATACCTACTTCCACTAAAATTTTGCTCCCCTTGCTAAGGGTTTCCTTGCTGCTTTTCCTGGACCCATCCATTGCCCAGTTGCAAGGTCAATGCCAAGTGTTGGAGGGTTTGTGGCCAGCAGTAGTATCCCACTTCTAAGTGCTTCCTTATTAACTCCATTTTGCTGCATTACAAACCACCCTAAATCACAGTGGCTTTAAACAATAGCCATGTATTTAGCTTACACATTCTGTTGGCTACCTGGGCAGTTATTTGTTTGTCTCATGTGTCTGTACTGAGAGAGTAGATTGGCCAGTTGTTGGGTAGTCTATGGTTGTCTCACATATCTGGCAATTGGCTGAAACAATAAGGGAGACAGGTCAACATATGTATCACTCTTTAGTAGGCTTCCTTAGGCTTCTTCACTTGGTGGTGGGTCAAGTATTCCAAAAATAACAAGAAGACAAACTTCGCCAAGCAATTATTTTTCATGCCTCTGCTTATCTCATGATGGCTGATGCTCCATTGGCCAAAGCAAGTCATGTGGCCAACCCAGATTCAAGTGCAAGAAAAACAAACCCCGTCCTCTGATGGAATGGGATGAAATATGGGCAGTTTTTCAGTCTACAACAAAACCTTAGCTGACTGGAGTCAACAGTCTAGCATTTAATCACTGTCCACATGGTCTCAAGTTAAACATCTCACTGAAATCCATATAGCCAATGAATCTGTTAGAAAAAAAGAAAAAGTTAAATTTCCAATATCAACTAATACTTGTAACTAATTAAAAGTAAAATATAATTCTCTGCTTTAGATCATTATAACTGCATAATGATGAGGGCAGTGAGATATTTTGGACATTAAGAGAAGAAAGTTCACACATTACTATGGGATTACTGTTCTATACTTTACTATAATTCAAACGTCAAGACAAAAAAAGAAAGGAAATTGGGATAGTGAATGAAACTTTCAATGTGCTAGAAAAAATAGGTGGTTCATCTCTAGGCCTATAGAGATTGGTTTAAATTCTTTTAAGGAGTAGGAAGGTTCACAAACTCAGGGCAATACAGCAAGGTGTTTTGCTTCATTGCATGCCAATTTAGTAACCATAGCACTTCACACTTTATTCACACTTGGTTTACATAGTTTCTTAGTTTCTTTCATTCTCTTAACTTCCAAAGTGCCTGATAGCAATGGTGCACAGTATTATCACCATTTCAAAGATTGCTGAGATAAGTTGCACTTCCCAGCCCCTACAGATACCCCCCAAAAATCAGTGTCAAAGTGGGAAGAAAAGAGAGAAAGGACCATGATTGGAAGAAGTAGAGCAGAAGGAGATGAGCACTGCCCATAAGATGGGCATTACAGCAGTCTGGAGCTTGCCTGAGAGAATTAATGCTTCTGAAGGGCTAGAACTGTGTTAAAGATGGCTTTGGAGATCAGGAAGTTAACATATTTTTCAGGCATGAATTTCCTCAAGGGCAAGAAGGCAAAGAGAGATGAGGCCAGAAATTAGAATACAGAAGGCAGAGGAGAGCACGTGGCCACCTGAGCTGCTGGATGCTACATGCAGCTTCCCAACTGAACAAATGGTTTCATAGCTTTGAATTCTGGGTTCTCTCAAAAGAAAATGTTATATCTTGGAGGGCTAGCTTCCCATATACGTGAAAACAATTAGGAGATACATTTCACACATGCAAATGAGGTATTTACATCAGTGAAGAGGTCATTTGTGTATAAGCAGAAGCAGCCTTTTAAGATGAAAGCATGGCAATGGGAACATGCATTTTGCATCAGAAATTAAGTGCAGCAAGTACTTCATGTATAGGGCTTCAGTTATTTACTTGCTATTTTATTCTTTCAGTAAATGTTAAGTGCCTATTATATCACAAGAAATTTCTAAAGCATCAAGAATGTAGGGATAAATAAGATCTCCCCACTCAAATAGCTCATGGTCAAGGACAGTGCTGTCCAGCAGATGATGCAAGGCACATATGCACTTCCTGGCAACCTTCCAGTAACTCACAGCTCATCTCAGTTCAAACTAGTCACTTTTTCAGGGCTCAATAGCTACATGTGACTCACAACCACCAGACTGGACAGCACAGATCTGGGCAGCGGGCACATGGATATAAAAATTATCATGCAATTTCAAAACTTATGAGAAAAATTTCATACAGTACAATGAATAGAGGGGTGGGTTTTAAACTCCTCAATTACCCAGAATATTAATGACAGGTCCTAGAGTGTCCCATATATATCTGGGTTGGAGGGGAAAAAAAAGGACTATTCTAACTTTATTTTTTTTTAAGATTTTATTTGAGAGAAAAAGAGTGTACGTGTGCTCCAGCACAAGAATGAGAGAGGGGAAGAGCAGAGGGAGAAGTAGACACACTGTAGAGTGGGGAGTCTGATGTGGGACCCGATCCCAGAACTCTGGGATCATGACTTGAGTCAAAGGCAAATGCTTAACCAAATGAGCCACTGGGTTGCCCCAGACTATTCCATCTATTAATAAACATGGGAAATGTGTCATGCTATACCCTTTCTTCAAAACTCAAAATGCATATATTAAAAAGGTCTGAGGAGCCCTACAGAAATGACTTTCTGTATGCTAACCCTCAATTTTTTTCATAGTTATTGACAAGGGAATCCCTCCACATATTTAGTATTTATAAATAACTGTAAGGAACACTTTGGAAAAAGCCTATTTAAAGAATGTAAACTCTATTTAATAGACTTATTCTGGACAACTGGAGGTTCTATTTTGGCACTGGTCAATATCTATGTATGTTTTATTTCTCCTGGAATATCTACTTCAATTTTCCTGCCATGGGGAAGTCTAGTGAACATACTTTGATCCTCAAGAATCTATACCTAAACACACAGCTTCTTCTGTCTAAAATGGCCTTCCTTTCTTTTTCCCCTGCTCTTAGAAAATTCTCTTATTATTTTTCAAAACCCAATCCAAATATCACATTTCCTCAGACTCTTTCCCTGACTCCTCATGGCAGAAGTAAAGTTCTCTGTGTATTCAAAACAGTTGCTATAATTACCTATGTACAAGTTTTAACTTCCTTAACACAGGGAAGGGCCCAGTCTCATCTCCCTATATCCTTAGAACTTGGCACAGCTCCAGGTGTACACTAGATATTCTCCAAATTTGATTTGCTTTGCCCCCACACATTACATACATCCTATTAATGAGGGGCACTCAACTCAGTATTTTTCCCCGATAACTCTGCTGAGATACAGACATATAACATAGGTCATATATGACATATAACACATATAAGTTTAAAGGACAGTGTGAGGACTAGATACATGTATATATTGCAGAATGATTACAATAAAATTAGCTAACACCTCCATTCTTCCAAATAATTGTGATTTGTGTGTGTGTGTGGTGATAACAATATGACTTTTTAAAAAAAAAATCTTTCATATATATAATACTGTAGTGATAATTATAATCACCAGGCTGTGCATTAGATCATCAGAATTGGGAGTTTCCAAACTCCTTTGACCAACATTTCTCCAGTATCCCCACTCCCAGCCCCTGGCATCTGCCATTCTACTTTCTGTTTCAAGGAGTTTGGCTTTTTAAAATTTTGGTTTATTTTTAGTGTCAGGAATTGCCCTGTTCTTGCCATTCCAGTGCCCATTCCAGACCTGTAAGGATACAATGCGGCCTGACCTGGACAGCAGGGCAGCCACTGCATTCTGGTGGCTGGAGCTATAAGATCACCTGCTCTTTCTGCCTGGCCATCCCCTGCTCGCTTGACTTCAGTACTCTTGATGAAGGTCCTGCTGTATTCCTGACTCTTTAGTCCTGGTCTTTGCTTGACCCCCATGAGGAACAGCTAAGGCATCAACTCCATACATTGCTTTGATCTTTATCAAATGTCAGAGGGCTGATGCTAGTCCACTTGCCTGACATCCTCATCTGCAGCTGACCCCTGCTTCTCTGCCCTCAGGACGCATCTCACTCTGGACTATCTTCTTGTCCCACCACCAAATCTCAGCCAGCTGTGACCACAGACTTGCCAAACCCAGTAAAGTGCCCAGAAGTTAGCCCCTTTCATGGATCCTCCAGTTCTGACTCCATTTCCTTTGTTTGTGACTCTCATTTTGTCCCTTCATCTTTTGAATAGACCATTTCCAGACCTCTTTCCGCTTGGATACTGTCAGCTTTTTGCCTTCTTAATTTACTGTACCCTACTAGGGTCTTTCTCTCTAATCTTGTCATCTCTTTCTAGCATGTTATACTGATGTGTTGTAGCATCCACTTCAAATCTTCTTGGAATGAGGTAGAAATTACATAGTAAATGCCTCTTTTCTTTTATCCTTTTTTCATATACTAGACCTGTCTTAGGGAATAGTCCCTGACAGTCCTATTGAGTGGATTCAGATTAAAAAAAAAATCACAAGATAAACACATCCAATTATTTTTCTGTTTCAAGTGCCTGACTTCATCACAAAGCAGAGAAAAGGGGCTTTTGGATCCTGGGTCTTTGGTTAATAAAAACTATACATCATTGCTTCAGGAATGTGTCATCAAGTGATCCCCTTTGGGCTGCAATGTTATGAAAATGAGAATTGTTGAATTTACAGCCTTTCTTACACCAGCCTTATAGATCTGAAAAATTAATTACCAAATGTCATATTTTATAAAACTAGGTAGAGAAAGGGAGGCAGATGAAGACCAGGGGCCTTTTTTTGCATAATAACATCTCAAAGTCCAGAGAGAACAAGCACACTGTGGGCTCCTTCCCTGCTGCTGATTCGTAAGACCTTTTTTCCTACAGGACTGGAGACTAGAGCAAGGACTAAGTCCAATGGGCTGGCTGCTGTCACATGCAATGGGCAAGGTCTTCACCTCTTTGAGACTCAATATGACCAGATGCAGCTTAGATGGGTATTACTATCTACCTCATAAGAATTAAATGTGGAAACATATACGAAAAGCTCCTCACCAGAGGGAGATACCAAGAACTTTTCAGTAATTATCTCTTGGTCTTGTCCTACCATGCTTGTTTCAGCCTGGGGTCTGTAGATCCCATGCATCTTCATCTAGTGCTCCCCTGGCTCCTCTTCATTATGCTCTACCTCTTATGACATTAGAGATCAGAAAACCCCAATATTCATACCCCAGCAAACCCATGTCTTTCCTACATCTTCCCTGAACCGTCATTACTTGAGTCAACTCATATATTTTGCTTATGGCCCTTGCCACTGGAAAATGGCCTCATACAGAAAACTCAAATATTCATTTTGGAACTGGAAGGTAGTTAGAGGTAATTTCACACATTTTCTCATTAGACAGGTGGGGAAAATGAAGCCTAAAGAGGAGATACAAGCTGAGAGATATGCAGGTAGGGAAGCCAACCCCTTGACTTCCTTTGCATTGTTCTCAGAGCAGGTACTTTGTATTCAGAAAGTCCAAGATTCTAAATCTACTCATACCATTTACTGAGTATGTGATGCTTGGCAGCTACTTAATATCACCGAGCCTGTTTTCTTATCTATAAACTTGGCATAACCTTCTCTGGATTGAGTATGAAATACAATTACATTCTTTGGAATACTCAAATGATTCAAGGTTCGCCTACTCAGACAATTATGGGAACATTTTTCTCTATCTTATGATCTTTCCTGCTGAGAAGGTATTTAAGTGAGTTTATTTGGTCCAAGAAGTCAGTTCTGTGTATCATCACCACCAAGGGATGGACTGTAGTTAATAGTGCACCTACAGTCTCTTTGCCTATTATAATGACCATGCAGTATCCCACTATAACTCAGTTTGTCTGGTCATTCACATCATCTTGCTTGTCCTCAATGGATCACCACTGGAGCCCGATAGCTGGAAAGCTGGGTATATTTCCCATCACTTAGATGGGCCTCAGGAGTCTACAGCTGCTATTGGAACTTGAGTATGAAGGAGGAATCTCTCACAGCATTAGGGTATATACCTGTGATTTATAAGATCACATTATAGATCTTGGCTCCCTCTCACAGCTCTTTAGTAGCCCGCTTTCTCTAATTTTTACTGTTCCATTTAACCATTTTCATATAGCCTGGCCACCATCTTAGAATGACTGAGTCTGGAAGGTTGCTGGTCACAGAGACAACCTTGAACCATTCTTATCTCCTGATCTCTTAACCTCAAATGTTGAGGATATGCCAAATTCATTCCTCTTTCCTGTTACAGGATGAAAAGAATTATTCCTGGTGAAGATAATGAGATGAACTCATTATCACAGGCTGGGATGGTTCCTTCCTTCTAGAAATAATGTGAGGTGAATGTCCAGACATCTGGAAAGTGTGCATAATCTTGTTTCATTTCTACCATTTATTTTATTTTATTTTTAACAATTTTATTTATTTATTGGACAGACAGAGATCACAAGTAGGCAGAGAGACAGGAAGAGAGAGAGGGGGAAGCAAGTTCCCTGCTGAGCAGAGAACCGGATGTGGGGCTGGATCCCAGGACCCAGGGATCATTACCTGAGCTGAAGGCAGAGGCTTTAACCCACTGAGCCACCCAGGCACCCCTCGCTTTTACCATTTTGGATGAAAGAAGTCTTCATAATGTCAAAGCAATAAGAATGGAAAGAATATACTTAAAATGGAAAGAAAATTTAAACAAATGGATTTATGTTTTATGAATTATAATATGAATTATGAATGTTTTAAATTAATACCCTAAACACAATGATGGAAAAAAGAAAAAAAAAAGCAAGAAAAGAACTAATTCTAGTAACTAATGACCATAGTGTTTGACTCTGTACTACTGATCTCTGTATGGAGGTGCAACACCCAGATGTGAACTTTTGAGTAACTTTGCTTATTTTAGTTTTATTGGCATAATTATGGAGCTTTTTAGATGTAATATAGAATTGAGCAAATAATTAAACATGTTGAGGCTCTTGAGAGCCAAGATACTACTCCCTATGGAAGAACTGACATACAAATATGGATGGGAAGTGGACAAATGTTGAAGGTATTGATATTGGTGTGAACTCAGGATTTCTAAAATATGTATAATAAATGTGCACAGGCATGCTTATGTTTACATATATATATACATATGTGTTAAATGTGTGTACTTGTGTATTTGTATTTATGTTCACTTTTATATGAAAAGTACATAGTTGTTTCCTATGTCTGTCTGCTGAGAGAGTCAAGAGAAAAAGCCATCCTTGCAGCGGTGAACATACTGGTCTCCACTATCATCCCCATTAAAATGCATCCATGCCAGATAGAGAAATTGGTGATCAAGGCTGGTTAGGATACACACAAAATGAGTTTGGAGGAGAGGGGAGTCAAGATGGCGGAGAAGAGCCGGCTGAGACTACTTCAGGTAGCAGGAGATCAGCTAGATAGCTTATCTAAAGATTGCAAACACCTACAAATCCAACGGGAGATGGAAGAGAAGAAGAACAGCAATTCTGGAAACAGAAAATTAACCACTTTCTGAAAGGTAGAACTGGCAGAGAAGTGAATCCAAAGCGATGGGAAGATAGACCATGGGGAAAGGGGCCAGCTCCCGGCAAGCAGAGGAGCAACGGAGCACAAAACCAGGACTTTTAAAAGTCTGTTCCGCTGAGGGACATTGCTCCAGAGGCTAAACTGTGGTGAAGGCCTTGTGGGGTCAGCGTGGCCTCAGGTCCTGCAGGGTCACAGAAGGATCGGGGGTTTCTGAGTATCGCAGAGCTTAGAGGTATTAGAACAGGGAAGCCGGCTACAGAGACAGAGCTGAGGAGTGAGCTCACAACTCCGGGTTACCTTGAACAGGTCACAGGCTTGGTAAGCTCGGAGTGTGGCTGGAGGCCAGGGAGATGGGAGTCATTGGGCGCTGTTCTCTGAGGACGCACTGAGGAGTGGGGCCCCGAGCTCTCAGCTCCTCCGGCTGGAAACTGGGAGGCCACCATTTTCATTCCCCTCCTCTAACTCTACGGAAAGTGCTCAGGGAACAAAAGCTCCCGAAAGCAAACCTGAGCGGAACACTCAGCCCAGCCCGTTGTAAGGGCAGTGCAATTCCTCCTGGGGCAAAGACGAGAATCACTACAACAGGCCCCTCCCCCAAAAGATCAACAAGAAATTTAGCCAGGACCAAGTTCACCTACCAAGGAGTGCAGTTTCAATACCAAGGTGAGCAGCGGAATTCCAGAGGAGGAGAAAGCAAAGCATGGAACTCATGGTTTTCTCCCCATGATTCTTTAGTCGTGCAGTTAATTTAATTTTTTTTCTTTTCCAATTTTTCCCTCTCTTCTACTGCTAAATTTTTTTAACTTTTACCTTTTCTTTTTTTAATGTTTTTTAAATAGTTTACCTAATATATATATATTTTTCTTTTTTATATTTTTTTCTTTATTCATTTTCTTTTTTTAATTGTTTTTCTTTTTCTTTTCTTTTTTTTTCTTTCTGAACCTCCTTTTTATCCCCTTTCTCCCACCTCACGATTTGGGGTCTCTTCTGATTTGGTTAAAGCATATTTTCCTGGGGTCTTTGCCACCCTTTTAGTATTTTACTTGCTCCTTCATATACTGTTATCTGGACAAAATGACAAGATGGAAAAATTCACCAAAAAATTCAGTACCAAAGTCTAGGGCCCTAATCAATACAGACATTGGTAATATGTCAGATCTAGAGTTCAGAATGATGGTTCTCAATGTTCTAGCTGGGCTCGAAAAAGGCATGGAAGATATTAGAGAAACCCTCTCGGGAGATATAAAAGCCCTTTCTGGAGAAATAAAAAAAAACTAAAATCTAACCAAGTTGAAATCAAAAAAGCTATTAATGAGGTGCAATAAAAAATGGAGGCTCTGACTGCTAAGATAAATGAGGCAGAAGAAAGAATTAGCGCTATAGAAGTCCAAATGACAGAGAATAAAGAAGCTGAGCAAAAGAGGGACAAATGGCTACTGGCCCACGAGGGCAGAATTCGAGAGGTAAGTGACACCATAAGACGAAACAACATTAGAATCATTGGGATTCCAGAAGAAGAAGAAAGAGAGAGGGGAGCAGAAGGTTTATTGGAGAGAATTTCCCCAATATGGCAAAGGGAACAGGCATCAAAATCCAGGAGGTGCTGAGAACGCCCCTCAAAATCAATAAGAATAGGTCCACACCCCATCACCTAATAGGAAAATTTACAGGTCTCAGTGACAAAGAGAAAATCCTGAAAGCAGCCCAGGAAAAGAAGTCTGTAATAAACAATGGTAAAAATATTAGATTGGCAGCAGACTTATCCACAGAGACCTGGCAGGCCAGAAAGAGCTGGCATGATATATTCAGAGCACTAAATGAGAAAAATATGCAGCCAAGAATACTATATCCAGCTAGGCTATCATTGAAAATAGAAGGAGAGAGAAAAAGCTTTCAGGAAAAACAAAAACTGAAATAATTTGCAAACACAAAACCAGCTCTACAGGAAATATTGAAAGGGGTCCTCTAAACAAAGAGAGAGCCTAAAAGTAGTAGATCAGAAAGGAACAGAGACAATATACAGTAACAGTCACCTTACAGGCAATACAATGGCACTAAATTCATATCTCTCAATAGTTATCCTGAATGTTAGTGGGCTAAATATCCTAATCAAAAGACAAAGGGTATCAGAATGGATAAAAAGACAAAACCCATCAAAAAAGAGAACTACAGACCAATATCCTTGATGAACATAGATGCGAAAATTCTTACCAAAATAATAGCCAATAAGATTCAACAGTACATTAAAAGGATTATTCACCACGACCAAGTGGGATTTATTCTAGGGCTGCAAGGTTGGTTCAACATCTGCAAATCAATCAATGTGATACAGTACATTAATAAAAGAAAGAACAAGAACCACATGATACTCTCAATAGATGCTGAAAAAGCATTTGACAAAGTACAGCAATCCTTCCTGATCAAAACTCTTCAAAGTGTAGGGATAGATGGCACATAACTCAATATTATCAAAGCCATCTATGAAAAACCCACCGCAAATATCATTCTCAATCAAGAAAAACTGAAAGCTTTTCTGCTAAGGTCAGAAACAGGTAAGGACAGGGATGTCCATTATCACCACTGCTATTCAACATAGTACTAGAAGTCCTAGCCTCAGCAATCAGACAACAAAAGGAAATTAATGGCATCCAAATCAGCAAAGAAGAATTCAAACTATCACTCTTCACAGATGATATGATACTATATGTGGAAAACCCAAAAGACTCCACTCCAAAACTGCTAGAACTCATACAGGAATTCAGTAAAGTGTCAGGATATAAAATCAATGCACAGAAATCAGTTGCATTTCTCTGCACCAACAACAAGATAGAAGAAAGAGAAATTAAGGAGTCAATCCCATTTACATTTGCACCCAAAACTATAAGACACCTAGGAGTAAACCTATCCAAAGAAGCTAAGAATCTATACTCAGAAAACTATAAAGTACTCATGAAAAAATTTGAGGAAGACACAAAGAAATGGAAAAATGTTCCATGCTCTTGGATTGGAAGAATAAATATTGTGAAAATGTCTATGCTACCTAAAGCAATGTACACATTTAATGCAATTCCTATCAAAATACCATCCATTTCTTTCAAAGAAATGGAACAAATAATCCTAAAATTTATATGGAACAAGAAAAGACCTCGAATAGCCAAAGGGATATTGAAAAAGAAAGCCAACGTTGGTGGCCTCACAATTCCGGACTTCAAGCTCTATTACAAAGCTGTCGTCATCAAGACAGCATGGTACTGGCACAAGAACAGACACATAGATCAATGGAACAGAATAGAGAGCCCAGAAATAGACCCTCAACTCTACAGTCAACTAATCTTCGACAAAGCAGGAAAGAATGTCCAATGGAAAAAAGACAGCCTCTTCAATAAATGGTGCTGGGAAAATTGGACAGCCACATGCAGAAAAATGAAATTGGACCATTTCCTTACACCACACACAAAAATAGACTCAAAATGGATGAAGGACCTCAATGTGCGAAAGGAATCCATCAAAATCCTTGAGGAGAACACAGGCAGCAACCTCTTCGACCTCAGCCGCAGCAATATCTTCCTAGGAACAACGCCAAAGGCAAGGGAAGCAAGGGCAAAAATGAACTATTGGGATTTCATCAAGATCAAAAGCTTTTGCACAGCAAAGGAAACAGTTAACAAAATCAAAAGACAACTGACAGAATGGGAGAAGATATTTGCAAACGACATATCAGATAAAGGACTAGTGTCCAGAATCTATAAAGAACTTAGCAAACTCAACACCCAAAGAACAAATAATCCAATCAAGAAATGGGCAGAGGACATGAACAGACATTTCTGCAAAGAAGACATCCAGATGGCCAACAGACACATGAAAAAGTGCTCCATATCACTCGGCATCAGGGAAATACAAATCAAAACCACAATGAGATATCACCTCACACCAGTCAGAATGGCTAAAATCAACAAGTCAGGAAATGACAGATGCTGGCGAGGATGCGGAGAAAGGGGAACCCTCCTACACTGTTGGTGGGAATGCAAGCTGGTGCAGCCACTCTGGAAAACAGCATGGAGGTTCCTCAAAATGTTGAAAATAGAACTGCCCTATGACCCAGCAATTGCACTATTGGGTATTTACCCTAAAGATACAAACGTAGTGATCCAAAGGGGCACGTGCACCCGAATGTTTATAGCATCAATGTCCACAATAGCCAAACTATGGAAAGAACCTAGATGTCCATCAACAGATGAATGGATCAAGAAGATGTGGTATATATACACAATGGAATACTATGCAGCCATCAAAAGAAATGAAATCTTGCCATTTGCGACAACATGGATGGAACTAGAGCGTATCATGCTTAGCGAAATAAGTCAAGCAGAGAAAGACAACTATCATATGATGTCCCTGATATGAGGAAGTGGAGATGCAACATGGGGGCTTAAGTGGGTAGGAGAAGAATCAAGGAAACAAGATGGGATTGGGAGGGAGACAAACCATAAGTGACTCTTAATCTCACAAAACAAACTGAGGGTTGCTGGGGGGAGGGGGTTTGGGAGACGGGGGTGGGATTATGGACACTGGGGAGGGTATGTGCTTTGGTGAGTGCTGTGAAGTGTGTAAACCTGGTGATTCACAGACCTGTACCCCTGGGGATAAAAACATATGTTTATAAAAAATAAAAAATAAAAAAAAATCAATAAAACTTTGTGACGGAAGAGAAGAAAAAAAAAAAAAAAAAAGCAATGGGCAGAAGACATGAACAGACATTTCTGCTTAGAAGACATCCAGATGGCCAACAGACACATGAAAAGGTGCTCCATATCACTCAGCATCAGGGAACTACAAATCAAAACCACAAGGAGATATCACCTCACACCAGTCAGAATGGCTAAAATCAACAAGTCAAGAAATGACAGATGCTGGGGACGATGCGGAGAAAGGGGAACCCTCCTACACTGTTGGTGGGAATGCAAGCTGGTGCAACCACTCTGGAAAACAGCATGGAGGTTCCTCAAAATGTTGAAAATAGAACTACTCTATGACCCAGCAATAGCACTACTGGGTATTTACCATAAAGATACAAACATAGTGATTCGAAGGGGCACATGCACCTGAATGTTTATAGCAGCAATGTCTACAATAGCCAAACTATGGAAAGAACCTAGATGTCCATCAACAGATGAATGGATCAAGAAGATGTGGTATATATACACAATGGAATACTATGCAGCCATCAAAAGAAATGAAATCTTGTCATTTGCGACAACATGGATGGAACTAGAGGGTATAATGCTTAGCGAAATAAGTCAAGCAGAGAAAGACAACTATCATATGATGTCCCTGATATGAGGAAGTGGATATGCAACATGGGGGGTTAAGGGGATCGGAGAAGAATAAATGAAACAAGATGGGATTGGGAGGGAGACAAACCATAAGTGACTCTTAATCTCACAAAACAAACTGAGGGTTGCTGGGGGGAGGGGGGTTGGGAGTAGTGGGCTGGGGTTATGAACATTGGGGAGGGTATGTGCTATGGTGAGTGCTGTGAAGTATGTAAACCTGGCGATTCACAGACCTGTACCCCTGGGGATAAAAAAAATATTATATGTTTATAAAAAATTTAAAAAAATGAGTTTGGAACATCTACTATGCCAGAAAGTAAGAAATGTTAAAAACATAATGGAGGTATATTGCATACATAGAAGAGACTTCCACAGGGTGAATATGGGACAATTTGATAATCAAATAATTAAGTACAGTAATGAATTATAAATGATTTAAAATAGGAATGTGTGAGTCCGTGTTTATGGTAGATTGAAAGACGGATGGACAGATAGATGATTGGGAAAGCATTTTGCAGTAGAATGCTGAAGGTCTTCCATTAAAGGTACATAGGTACTGCCTAGAATTTGGCAACTAGGATGGTTAAGTCTGTCCAAATCAATTGATTCTAAAAGTAGGAAAATTTTGATAAGGAGAAGGATATTTTCATGGTATTACCATGTCTCCCAACTGTCTTCTTATTAGTTGCAAGGAGAGAAAAAAGATTTTTTATGTAGCAGAGAAATTGGGAAACTCCCTGTCTGGGTGATCAACAGTCACATTGTCTCTGAAAGAAAGATGAGTGCACAGACGCAGTACCCTGAGAGAAACACAACATCAACTGTGCGGGATTGCAAGAATACAAAACCTTAATCTTACTGTGAAGAGACATCGGACAGATCCAGAATGAGAATTGTTGTATTTAATCAAAAAGAGGAGATTGTATTCTTTAAAAATGACAATGTCATAAAAGTCAAGGAAAGACAATGGAAATGTTCTGGGTTAAAGGAATGCAGACAGAAATGGCAACTAAATGGACTACTTGACTCTTGTCTGGACCCTGAACCAGAGAGGGGCAATGCTATAAAGAATGTTACTAGGCCAACTGAAAAAAATTGGATCAGAACAGTAAGTTAAGTAAAAGTACAGTATTCATAAATTTACCGATGTAGGGGAAAAAATTCATTGTATTTAACTTACTGTCAGGATTTCTAATATATATACTAGAAATCCTGACAGTAAGTTAAATATATATATACACATGTGAACATGCATGCTTATGTGTACCATGTATATGCGTGCATATGTATATGGTAGATAAATAGATGATAGCTAGATGGATACAGATAAATAGAAGATCGATGGGTGATGATAGAAAGATAGATGATAGATAATAGATGACAGATAAACAGATTTAAGCAGATGATAAAACAAATAAGGTAAAATGTTAACAACATGTTGATCTGTTGATCTGTGCCATGTTGATAAATGGCACATAGGTATTCTTCCCACTGCTTTTATTTTTGCAATTTTTCTTTAAATTTAAAATTATTTTCAAGTTAAAGTGAAAATGATGTTTTTCATTTGGTCTATGTGGAGAAAACAAATGAGAGACTTGGATCTCGTGAAGAGTTTGTGATGAAATGGGATAGAGCTGACAAGAACCTCCAGGGAAAGGGGAACTAGAGAACAACTTCCAGTTTTTCACATTTATCCCATGTCACATCTCCTTCTCTTATATAAACATCATGCAAAGTAATGAGTACATATTTCTCAGCTCTGGACTTTCTTTGAGTCTCACTATAAATGTCAGAAATGATCCCATGCTTAACAAATCAAATTTATTCCAGCACTTAATTATATCCTTTTCTCACAAATCACTTGTGCTTAGAAATACTTTAGGGGAAGAGCAACCATAAAATAATTGACCATTTGCTCTTAGGTGTAGTGTCAGACCAAATGGGACTCTCACCAGCAGGGAATGTGGCATTGAAGGAAGCTGGAGGTGATGTATCAAATACCACAACCCCCAGAGTGAGCTTTGAGACATAAAGTGGGGACTTTCTTTTGCAGTCAAGTCATTCTTGCCAGTAGAATGTTCTCCATCCCTGTGATAATCTACTTTATCTACGAGAATTTCATCAATAAAGAAAAATTCTGTAGACTATCACTTTGAATGTTTTAAAATTTCTTTTACACTCTAACTTAAATATCTCAAGTCACATTCATTTATTTGAAAATGTTTTAAAGTATTTTGAATAGTTTGAATAAGAACCAAAAGAAGGTAATCCTTATATATCCCTTTCTTTAGGTATATCTCTTTCTCATATGTGTGTATATACACCTATTAATTCATGCATACCTGTTAATTCATGCACATGTGAGTGTGCGCATGTGCGCGCATGTGTGTAAAGATTCTTGACTCTGTCACAGAAAGAAGCATTCTGACCCTTCAGGGTCACCCATTTGCTACTTCAGTGAAGAAGAGTTTGTAAACTCTCTTGAGGAACATCTCACATAAACTAGGCTTAAAGAGGACCCCTATTTAAACAAACACCAGAATGGTATAATGCTTTCTTGACAATCTCATGTATCACTCACACTCCATCAATAGATCTCCACAGGTGCTAAGGAGGGTTAAACTAACAGTTGCCCTTTGCTCAATAATTCAAAGGCAAAATTAGACTCTCCTCACAGAGTAAGATTTCAGTGGTGACAGAGAAAGACTGCTTCTATGCCTGCCCTCCCTTTCTCTTCTGCAGGCTGATCTCCAGAATTCTTCATCCAAGGAAAAGCCAAACTTTTCTCACCTCACAATCTGAGTGAAGCAGTTTTGGTTCTAACAGCTCCAACATATACTTAAACCTTTCTGCTTTTTACCTTTAAGCCAGGCACACATATTTGAGTTGAGCTCTGAGACACAGGGAGGAACTAGGGCTTCATTTAAAAAAAGATCAGCTTTCCCAAATCCAAACCAATCAAACTCTTAAGGTTAAGGATGATTTTTGGCTTTCCAATAAATCCTATTTTCATCAGAAGACTTGCCTCCAAATTTAAGTCCTAATGTGAAGCCAGGCAGCTTTACCTTAATATGTTAATATCCTTGGGGATATTTAAGTTCTTATGGCTGCTTGCCTCTACATGAGAGGGCACAAAACTGCCTTTTACCTAGTGGGTATTAGGTGTGTGTTTATGATGTCTACTACACATGCTGTCAATAAAAAGCAAGGATGGATAAGATGAACTTGTAGGGCTTCTACTTTGGTGGAGGGGGCACACATGTTAACAGATAAATAACATACAGCTTCTTACATGTTAAATACAAATAAGATATAAGCCAAATTGAATGGAAGATGACAGGAAAGACATGTTCATGTACCAAAGAGACTTGGGGAACATTAGCAGGTTTTCTGAAGACTCCAGACGAGTTCCTAGGTGAAGAATATGGAGAAAGAAGTTCACAAAACATATAAACAATATGTGAAAAGCCACGGGAGTGGCTTGAGGAAGAGCATGGGTGGCTTGCTTCCAGTGGAGGACAGCTGTGTCTCTGGAACACTAAATGTACTGTAGAGTGGCTGGGAAGCAGGGGGAGATGTGCAGAGCGTGAGTGGCCTCAGGTCCTAATGAAGGATTGTGTCTGCTTTAATCATGTGGGTTATTGTTTTATATTCTGTATTTTATAATGCTTTGCATCTTAGGGCCTTGCTGACCTGGGAGAGCTAATTCCTAGAAATAGAAAACTACTTGCCTATGAGCATGCCTTTGATATGCAATCAGTGAATACCAAGTTCACACTACTGTCTGCCTGCAGCTCTGAATGCTGTACCTCTTCCCGAAATCACTCCAGGGCCAGCTATCAGACAGGACAACTTAGGGATGACACCATAGCCCTGAGCCTGCTGAAATTATTCAAACTATCCAGTTTTAAACCTGCCCAGTAGCTGACCTGTCCTCACCCATTTTTTCTTATGTAAACCACAATGAAGCCTCTTGCTCAATTTCCCTTCTTGTTCCTTCTGTCTCCCTATTGATGCTGGTTCTTCCCTATATAACCCTGGATGCTGTGGCATGGCCCCACCTTTTAGGAAATGTGGGTAACAAACTATCATTTCAAAGACAGTCAATTTCTAGTCTGCTAATCCCACCATACCTGAAACAAAAACAAAATTCTGGGTACATTTTAAAACAGTGTCCTGAAGGCAGATGTAGTACAACAGATGCATTAAAGTAAGTATAGTATCTGATTTCTTTCAGAGGAAGCTCTAATAATACTTGGCAGAATAAGCTAGCAAAGAAAGACTGAGGAAGAGTAACCAGTAGGAGGTAGTTGTAATCATCAAAGAGAAGAATAATGTGGGCTGAAGGGGATGGTGGTAGAGCTGGAAATGCTTCTGAATATAGTCACTCTGATGAGTTTTGCATTCTTGTATCTTGTCTTCTTACCTTCCTATCAGCTATTATTTCTTGTTAGAAGGCAAATTTCTAGGAAGATTACTATCTTCTCTAATTTGTTATTTCCAACTGGGAATGGGCTAGATTGCGTTATACTGAACTTTATTAGAAAGTAGCTAAGAAAGAGCAAATGAATATGAATATGAATATATGAATGAAGACCTGAGAACTCTCTTATAAACAAAATCCATGAGTTGAAGTGTATAGAAACCTTGGGATTCTTTTTTTCATTTTTAGAAATGTATGTTTGAACTAATTTCTAGGTTCTTGGAGGCCTGAATATTTCAGATAGATAAATATTATCTGGATAAGTTAGAAGGCTGAGAGATTGTAAAGGTTTGGGATATTATACAGAGCATACATTTCTTCATTTCCGGTGACAGGACAGGAGCAGACTTGGCAACATCATGTTCTAACCCCATTGCAAATGTTTCACTTCCTGTGAAACTGCATGGATTGATCTGTCAAATGTGGTGCAAGTTCCAATTAAGAACCCACTAGAAGCAGCCCAAGCATAATGATAAAAATTAACCATAGATGAAAATGGGAGTTTATCTACTCAGCCCAAAATCACTCTAGCAATGGTTTTCACTACAGAATAGGGGAATAATGGGAGATGCAGAAGTAAAGACAAGTACAGGTTTGAGAGAAAGTTGACTTTCCAGACTGCAAAACCTTTGCCTCAGCTCACATATTTCTATCTTGCTGTCTGAGCTTCAGGTTCTTTAACATAAAACTTGGTGGAAAAGTTTTGTTATGGTGTAAGAAGTAACCTAAGGGTACTTAAAGACTTGAGGTCTCATTTTTAATGTTCACTGATTTTATAGTGAGAACTTTCCTAAGAGATATTCAGGTAAAATGGTCTCTGTGGTGGCAAGCAGACTGAACTCAACTGGAAGGCATGATATCAGAGAAGGGCCATGGAATGATCCATGTCCAGGATAAAGAGGAAACCTACATTAGAAATAGTCAAGAAGAAATCAGAGCTATGTATGGTGGGTCAGGCAAATGTATAATGCAAATAATGAGCTATGAGGCAGATATCTAGGAGAATGAGGAGTAGGATAAGATATGAAGTATACACTAGCCTGTGTCATTAAGGAGTCACATGCAAACAAATGGTGCAACCATATGTTGATCTTTTAGTAATGATAATAATTGTTACACTTGTTTTGTCCTACTTTTTGTAAGTCTTGTACCAGGTCTTTTGCATGCATTGTGTCTGATTTTGAGAACAATTATTATCCTCTTCCCAAAAGAAGAGAATACTGAAATGCAGAGAGGCAGATTAAAATGCCTATGCTCATGTGGGTAAGTGAAGAAATGGAGGCTTCAAGGAATAGTTTCTCCATAACTTTGTCCTTGATTTCCATGAGTTTTACAGGATGGTCTCTTGCACTGTAGGGATGGGTGTGGCTACCTGAAGATAGTACATTGATCTGGAGGTAAGGAAACAAGTTGCAAAATAGACCCATTGTATTCTAGGAGTGACTTAATTTTGTTGAAGAAATCAGATTTTCTACCTTAAAAAAATAAAACAACACAGAATTAAATATACAAAAGAGTTAGGGAAGAGTAAGATCATATTTGAATGGAGGTGGGGAGACTGGACATTAAGCAGGTAGAACTCAAGTTGGGCCATTAAGGAAAGTGAGGTCTGGCTTGGAATTATGAGGAGGAGATACTGGAGATCTCCTCCAGGGAAAAAATTCAGCTCTAGGAGAGAGAAATGGTTTTCTCCTCTCCATACTAAATCCATTCTACATGCTTCCTTTCTCACCATCTTGGAACCACCCACTCTTCTCCCACATGCAGAAGGTGTATGAAGAGGAATCTGATTGATTGAAGTTCCAGAATTGAACTGGGAAACATTTCATAGTTGGCAAGGCTACTGTGCATTAAAAGGTAGCTGTGTTCTGCTCCCTTATCTTTCACCTCCTCTCTTCCACCTCCTCTCTTCCCCATGATAATGTGAGATGATGGACTTGAGGTTGCCCTTAAGAGGCTCACAAATCTCTCTGTTTCCAAATTATATTTTTAAGAACTTATTTATGCATTTATGTATTTATTTATTGGGAGAGAGAGAGGGACAGCTTGTGTATAAGAGCAGGGGGAGGGCAAAAGAGGAGGAAGAGCAGAGGAAGAAGCAAACTCCCCACTGAGCAGGAAGCCCACTGGAGGGCTCCATCCCAGGACCCTGGGATGATGACTTGAGCCCAGGGCATATGCCTAACTGACTGAGCCATCCAGACACCCCTCCCAAATTCTTTTTACTTGTGGTTGGTTAAAAGGTAGGGAGAGCCTAAGATTTAAGGAGGTTAACATGCAGGATTGGGGTATAGGGCCAGAGGCAGAGGAAAGGTGCGATAAGGGTCTTAGCCCCTACTGGCTAGCAGATGGACTAGACCAAGTGCTGGATACAATTAATTTTGACTTCTAAATGAGACTTACTCTCCTAACCTTATGAGTTTGGTATACCTTATTGCTTTGCCAGCTAAGGCATGTTCTCATCTTCTCAAGAATTTTTCTCATAATCTACCTTATTTAAATTGCCTTTTGACATCTTGAGTTAAACATCTTGTTTCTTTCTAGCTTCTGGGACTTCGTGATATTGAGTCAGCTCTTAAGATCTACCAACATCTTCACCCTGGCCCCTTGAATAACTTGCCTCTTACCACAATATTGAGAGAAAAGCAGCCAAATATAAGCCAGTCATTTTAATACTAGTTGATGAGTACCAACCATATCTTACAGAATCTATATTCTGTGATGTGTCCCAGTTCTTTCTGTTGTTGGCCTCCAAGAAAGATCCTGTACCTAAAGGACAGAATCAAAGTTAGAGTTTAATGGAACTAGGAGAGTACAAGCTAGTTCCTTCATTGCATTGGAGCTTCTTCTGATATTTTCTTTCTTGAGAATGCCTGGCTTTATGAATGCATATATGTGAATCTTAAAAGAAAGTCAAAATCTGGAAGCTGATGGTATAAAATTAGCAAGACTCCAAGGCAGAGAGTGAAAAAAAAATTTTCAAAACTTCATAGCCTGAAATTTCAGCCAGCAGCAAATCTCCTTGAGGAAGGACTTTATCTTCATCTCTAAGCCAGACCTAATTGTCTCTTTGTCATCTTCTGATTAAAACCAACAGCAATCCAACCATCTAGGTGTTCCATATATAACAAGGTTTAGAGAGTGGCTTGGCAGAGCAGTGTTGTTTTTCAAAGGCTAATAAGGTTGAACTTGGCATCATCTATCACTAATCTGTGGCTTGATTCTTGGCTCCTGTTTCATGATCTGCCACATTTAATTTACTGTTCTCTTGCTCCAGATGACACTGATGATGTTGAAAGTCAGTGAGGCAGGTGGGGGTGGAGGTAGGGGGATTGTGGTTAATAAATGTGGTTTTAGCAGTCTGGTGTGTATCTGACCTTTATCTTCAAATAACCTGTGTAAATCCAAACCACTCAATGAACTCAGATAGATGACTGTGTTAAGGGAGACAATGAAATTCGGTGAACAAAGTCTAATACAAGGAAAAATTGATGTTATCATCCAGTCCACACCAACCAGTTCTGCAGTTTGTCTTAAGAGTCTTCCTTGTGTGATGTTGAGTGACTAAGACTGGTTGCTAATGGGAATAGATGACCAGTTTTCTGATAGGGAAGGATGATGAATACTTGATTTCAGAGGTTATTTTCTGAAGAAGGGAGGATAGTGTTAGTGCTGTGAACATCAAAAAATATGTTATGAGTGTTTTTCTAAAACTGGGGGAAGAAAGCAAAACCCACCTGTATACCATGCCCCAGATGGCTCATAAAGAAAAATTTAAGAATCCAATGCCATCTTTCTTTAATAAGGAAACCTTTTAGTTCACTCCAGTTATCACATGCACACTTATTTGCTCTTGACTGTTGTTCCTAGAGTGATTCCACCCAAGTACAAAATTATGTTTCCCAGCACCATTTTTTGGTTTAGCTTTCTGTTCTAGTTTTAGCATCATCTATGCATTGAATAAAGATTACAAGTTCTACTCAAGGATTATAGAAACTACCCATGCCTGATCTAATCTCTCTCCTTATGATTGAAATAGATTCAGACATGACACAAAAGGAATGCACAGAAGGGTGCCCCTTTTAATTGTATCAGTTTCTGTCCCAATTTTCCAGTGACTTCTGTTTTTAGACTATTAAAACATGCTCCTAGATTATTATCATACACAAAGTTATTTAATTTTATTAAGGCGGAACTTGCTGCTCTGAAAGATGAATGTGTAAACCTCAATGACAACACAATAGAAGTTTATTTCTCATTCACACAAAGTCCAAAAGGAGGTAGTAGAAGGGAGAGGATGATCTGTACAGTTATGTAGGAGCCAGACTAACAGAAACTCTGCCATTTCAACATATGACTTATTGGGGATTACCTTGGTCTTTGATAGAATCTAGAAGGTAGGGGAAATAAAGAGTAGTGAATGCTATAGAAGGATTTAGTATGCAGACCAAAAGGACAGTTGAAGTTACCTAACTTCAAGTGAAGCTCTGCTTTTAGCTGAATTGTGTACATAGGAAGAATGAGAAGCAATTTAGTAAATAACTGGCCAGTTATTGGCACTGCCTACTCAACAAAAAGATATCTGGCCGAGAAGTCAGAAAGATTGAGCTCTACTTAGTTTTGGTTTTGCCACCAACTTAATACATAATCTCTTCATTTGGTTAAACTCTCCAGATGACGATTTTCATACTGACAATAAATTACACTGTCTTGTCCCTAAGAAAATCTCTGATGATAATAGGTTATAAATTTATTTTAATAACTAAGAAAAAGAAAGGAATATCAGTGGATAGAAAAGGCAATTATTTTTAGTTGTTTGTTACTATTATTTTTTAAGATTTTTTTAAAATTTATTTTTTATTTTCAGCATAACAGTATTCATTATTTTTGCACCACACCCAGTGCTCCATGCAATCCGTGCCCTCTATAATACCCACCACCTGGTACCCCGACCTCCCACCCCCCGCTCCTTCAAAAACCTCAGATTGGTTTTCAGAGTCCATAGTCTCTCATGGTTCACCTCCCCTTCCAATTTCCCCCAACTCCCTTCTCCTCTCTATCTCCCCATGTCCTCCATGCTGTTTGTTATGCTCCACAAATAAGTGAAACCATATGATAATTGACTCTCTCTGCTTGACTTTTTTCACTCAGCATAATCTCTTCCAGTCCCATCCATGTTGCTACAAAAGTTGGGTATTGTTAATATATTTTTTTGTCTTATATCTTAAAATTGATCTTGGATGATACTTTATACCTACCCAAATCATTTCAAATCTCCCTACATATTATTGGATATGTCCCTATTATGTGAGTTTGTAGAGTCCAAATGCAGGTTTAGCTTATCTTAATTTATTGATCTATTTTCCATTTTGGTTAAGCTCTTGAACAACTTATCCATAAGAATGGGGAATAAACTCCAGAATGTAAAGATTCTAATGTGAGATGGGGAATACAGGTAATTACTAATTTAAATAATTTATAACAATGTAGCTATTTTCCTTGATCAAGGAAATTGAATTCATAAGATGTAGTTACTTATTCCTCACTCCTAACCACTCATTAACACCCAATGATATAATTATGTATCCATAACTTAAGTATTAATTTTTCCCATTTCTTCTACTCTTCTGCCATAAGTTTTCAGGTCCATGAAAATAAATCTAATTTATTGTCAAATAAATTGTCAAATATTCTATTGCCTGATGATTATTTTCAAGTTAATATCTCACAAACCCTCAAATTCAACATATTAACAAGAAGTTTATCATTATACATTATACGTTACTGAATTCAAGAATACTCAATATAGTTTTTTGGTTTGGGCCATGAAACAATAACCAGGATCAGACTTACTCTCCTGCTATTAAAAACAAAACAAATAAGCAAAAATACAAAAACAAATTTGTCAGGTGGTGCATGATTATGATCCCGGAGAGAAGGAAAACAAATGGGGTCAGCCCTCAGAATGTCCTTTATCTTGGGACATCTTTATACATTATAAGGGACATCTTTACACTGAGGATATATTTCTGGACCTCAAATCAGGGAAGGAACATAAATAGAACTGAAGAGTCTTGTTGAATGGAGAGAGATCAAAGTCCAGGGAAACTAAGGTGGATAACACTTGCGGGACACAGTACCGAAGAAGGGAAGTACATGCAGAAAAGGCTTCAGAAATTTTTATAAGTTGTCTTCTTGATTATCTGTCTGGAATATAATCTTCATGTTAACAAGTAGAAATTTCATAAGCCAGAAAAAGAACAACTTCTGAGGTTACAAATTAAACAATTCTCAGAGTTTCCGTGGTGTTGGGAGATGTCTGAATTCTGCCTGGATAGCCAAGATAAACAACACTTATGCCACTGAACAATCAGTAGAAATACAAAATAAATAAATTAAAAATATATAAATAAAGTAAGCCATTTATAGCAGTCTGGCTAAAGTGATATTAGGTAAAGCCTAAACTAAACCCATTTTAACAGAGATCAAAACAAGTCATAGAATGGGTCAACCTAATCCTCAAATACTTAATCCTCTGATTAAGCAAATTTCAGCATTCTTTAAAGGGATCCATCTAATTCCAGATACTTAACAATAGAACAGCACAAAATCTAGCACCCAATAAAAATTCCTGGATGTTTTTCAGAGTCCATAGTCTCTCATGGTTCACCTCCCCGGTGTGGTGCAAAAATAATGAATACTGTTATGCTGGAAATAAAAAAAAAAAAAAATTCCTGGATGTTCAAAGTAGCAGCAAATTGTGACTCTCAAGTAGTTATCATTCAGTCATAAGAAACAGACCCATAAATGACAGGTGGCAGGATTAGTAGATGAACTTAGAACAGTTATTATAAGGATGATAATATGCTCACAGATTTTTAAAAGGTTATTTTTAGAGCATTTTACAGTTCATAGCAAAGTTGAAAGGAAGGTATAGAGAATTTTCATATTCTCTCTGCCCAAACATGTATAGTTTCTCCCATTATCCTCCAGCAGAGTGACACATTTGTTACAACTGATAAACATAGACTGATATAGAATCATCCAAAGGCCACAGCTACATTACAGTTAACTCTGTGTTGTACATTCCGTGGGGTTGGACAAATGTATAATTACATGTATCCATAATTATGGTATAATACGGTTTATTTTTGCTGCCCTAAAAATCCTCTGTGCTCCACAAGTTTATTGTTCCCTTCTTTCCTCAACCATTGATGATCTTACAGTCTTTATAGTTTCGCCTTTTTCATAATATCTTATAATTGAAACCATACAGTATTTAGTCTTTTCAGATTGGCTTCTTTCACTTAGTTATACACACTTAAATTTCCTCCATGTCTCTTCATGGTTTGGTAGCCCATTTCTTTTAATGCTTAGTAATAGTCTATTGTCTGGATGTGCCATAGTTTATATATTCACCTACTAAAGGACACCTTGCTTGCTTTCAAGTTTTAGCAATTATGAATAAAGCTTCTGTAAACATCCTTGTGCAAGTTTTTGGGTCCACATGGGTTTCCAACTCTTTTGGGCAAATTCCAAGCAGCTGATTATTGCTGAACTGTATGGCAAGAGTATGTTTAGATTTGTAAAACAAAACAAAGCAAACAAAAACCAGTCAAACTGTATTCCAAAGTGGCTGTACCTACTGGCAATGTACAAGAGTTCCTGTTGCTGTACTTCTTCATTAGCATTTTGTGTTTTCAGTGTTAATTTTGGCTATTTTAACTGGTCAAAATTGTGGTATCTTATTGTCATAGTGGTATCTCATTGGTGTTTTAATTTGTATTACCCTGAAGACAAATGACATTGACCATCTTTCCTATGGTTCTTTACTTTCTATTATTCTCTATATATCTTCTTTGATAAGGGGTCTATTAAGGACTTTGGCCCATTTTAAAAAGATTGTTTTCCTATTTTTTGTTTTTAAGAGGCTTTATTTTTTTTTTTTTTTATATTTTGGATAAATGTGTCCTTTATCATATGTGTCCTTTTGTAATATTTTCTGCCAGTCTATGTCTCTCATCTGCTCATATTTCTGAAATTATCTTTCACAGAGCAGAAGTGGTTAGTTCATAAATCAGGCCTTTGATGGTATATCTAGAATGTTACCATACCAAAGATCATTTAGACTTTTGCCTTTGTTATCTTCTAGGAGTTTAATAGTTTTGTCTTTTATATTTAGGTCTGTGATCTATTTTGAGTTAATTTTTGGGAATTATATAAAATCTAGATTCATTGTTTTCTTTTTTGAATGTGGATGTCCAGTTGATCCAGCACCATTTGTTGAAAATGCTATCTTTGCTCCATTGTATTCTCTTTCTTTGTATTCTCATTTGGCTCTGTTTTTGAGGTTGACCATATTTATTGGTTGAATATATTTATTTCTATGCTGTCTATTTTGTTACATTGATCTATTTATCTATTTTTTTCCCATCAGTATAACACTACCCCGATTATTGTAGTTTTGTTATAAGTCTTGAAGTCAGATAATGTTAGTCCTTCAATGTTGTGTTGACTGTTTTGGTCTTTTGCCTTCCTATATAAATTATAGAATTAGTTTATCAATATCCACAAAATATCTTGCTGGAATTTTTATTGGAATTATATTGAATTGGGAAGAACTAATGTTTTGACATTACTGAATCTTCCTATCCATGAACATGGGGTTGCTCTTCATTTATGTAGTTCTTATTTGACATTATTCTTTAGACTTTTGTAGTTCTCATTATATAGATTTTTAAAATAATATTTTGTAAGATTTAAATCTAAGTATTTTATTTTGGGGGTGATAATGTAAATGGTATCATGTCTTTAATTTCAAATTCTACTTCTTTATTGCTGATATGTAGAAAAGTGATTGATTTTTGTATATTAACCTTGTATCCTCCAATTTTGCTACAGTCAGTTCCAGGAGTTTAACAAATCTATAATTTCAGATTTTCTATATAGACAAATATGTAGTCTGTGAATAAAGACAGTTTTATTCCTTTTTTCCAAGTATGTATACCTTTAACTTCTTTTTCTTGTCTTAGCATATTAGCTAGAACTTCCAGTTGGAAGGATGTTGGAAAGGAATTGTGAGAAGGGACATCCTTGCCTTTTATCTTATCTTGGTGAGAAAGATTTTAGATTTCCACCATGAAGTATAATAGTAGCTGTAGATTTTTTTAACAAGTTGAAGAAATTCCCCCTATTCTTAGTTTGCTAAAAGGTTTTATCACTAATGTGTGTTGGATCTTGTTAAATGCCTTTTATGTATCTATGGACATGATCATATGAATTTTTTTGTTTAGCTTATTGATGTGATGGATTATATTAATTGAGCTCCAAATGTTGAACTAGTTTTGTATACTTGGAATAAAACTCACTTGGTCATGGTGTTTTTTTTTTTTTAATTTTAGATTCAATTGGCTTATACTTTGTTGATAATTTTTATATCTGTATCCATGAGAGATATTTGTCTGTAGTTTGGTTTTCTTATATGTGTTTATCAGTTCTTAGTTTTGGTCTCATAGAATGAGTTAGGATTCCCTGTACTTTTTCCTCTGAAATATATTATAGAAAACTGGCATAATTGCTTCCTTAATGTTTGGTAGAATTTACCAGTGTACTACCTGGTGCTTTCTTCTTTGGAGGGTTATTAATTATGGTTTCAAGTTCTTTAGTAGATGTAGGTATTTTTGACTTCTACATAATTTTTTTCTTATGTGAGGTTTGGCAGATTGTATCTTTCAGAGAATTTTGTTTCATCTAGGTGATCAAATGTGTTGTCATAAAGTTGTTTATAGTATTCCTTTATTATCTTTGTAATGTTCAGCTGAACTGTAGTAATATTTTCTCATTTCTGACATTAGCAATTTGTGGCTTCTGTTTTCCTTAGCTTTTGCATAGGGGTTTATTGGTTATGTAATCTTTTCCAAGAACTGGTTTCTGGATTTGTTAATTTTTTCTTATTTATTTTCTGTTTTCAATTTAATTGATTTCCTTTCTACTCCTTCTTCTTCTCCTCCTCCTCTCCCTCATCCCCCTTTGCCTCATCCCCTCCCCGCCTTCCTGTCCCTTCTCCTTCTTCCCCTGCCTCTCCTCCTCCTCCTTCTTCTTTCTTGCTTATTTTTCTAGTTTCCAAAATTGGAAACTTAAATCATTGATCTAAGTTTTTTTGTTTGTTTGTTTGTTTCTTAATATATGCATTCAATACTACAAATTTCTATTTAAGCACTGCTTTTTCTGCATTTCATAAATTTTGGTAAGCTGTGTTTTTAATTTTATTTAGTTCAAAATACCTTTTTTTAAAAAGATTTTTTAAAAAATTAAAAATTTAATTAAAAATTAATTTTTTTAAATTTATTTGACAGAGACACAGTGAGAGAGGGAATACAACAGAGGAAAATGGGAGAGGGAGAAGCAGGCTTCCCCCAGTGCAGAGAGCCCAATGTGGGACTGGATTCCAGGACCCTGGGATTATGACCTGAGCTGAAGGCAGATGCTGAACGACTGAGCCACCCAGGTGCCCCACAAAGATTTTATTTATTTATTTATTTGTCAGCAAGAGAAAGGGCACAAGCAGGGAGAGCAGCAGGAAGAGGGGGAAGCAGGCTCCTCACTGAGCAGGGAGCCTAATAGGCAACTCTATCCCAGGACCTTGGGATCATGACCTGAGCCAAAGACAAATGCTTAACCAACTGAACCACCCAGGCATCCCAGAATGTTTTTTAATTATCTTGAGATTTCATCTTTGTCATATGTGTTATTTAGAAGTTGGTTGTTTAATCTCCATATAACTGGGATTTTTCCAGATATCTTTCTGTTTTTGTTTTTTTTTTTTAATTTTTTATTTTTTATAAACATATATTTTTATCCCCAGGGGTACAGGTCTGTGAATCACCAGGTTTACACACTTCACAGCACTCACCAAAGCACATACCCTCCCCAATGCCCATAATCCCACCCCTTTCTCCCAAACCCCCTCCCCCCAGCAACCCAAAAGTGACTCTTGATATCTTTCTGTTTTTGATGTCTAGTTCAATTCCATTGTGATCTGAGACCAGACGTTGCATAATTTCAATTATTTTAAATTTAAGGTATGTTTTATGGCTCAGCATGTGTTCTATCATGGGGAATGTTCTATATGAGTTTGAGAAAAATGTGTGTTCTGTTTTTGTTGGATGAAGGACTCCTTGATGCTAATTTTAATCAGGTAATTGATGGTGTTTTGAGATCAACTCTGTCTTTACTGATTTTCTTTCCTCTAAATATATTTCTGATAGAGGGGTGTTAAAATCTCCAACTATGATAGTGGATTTATCTTTTTCTCTTTGCAATTAATCAGTTTTTGCCTCATATAGTTTGGTGTTCTGCTGCTATGTGCATACCTATTTAGGATCATTTGTTTTCTTAGAGAATTGATCCTTTTTTCCATTATGTAATGCATCTTTTTAACTCTAATAATATGCCTTGAAATAAGCTCAGTATGAAATTTATGTATTATTAATATAACTAATTATTAATTATCATTAATTATTAATTATAACTATTAATTTATTTGGATTCATGTTAGCATGATATATTTTCTCTATCCATTTACTTTTAATCCATGTGTCTTTATATGTAAAGTAGGTTTCTTGTGGAGAGCACAAAGCTGGGTTTTACTTTTTGATCCACTGAAAATTCTTGTCTTTTACATTGGTATTTTAAACCACTGATGTTCAAAATGATTGATATATTTAGATGAATATCTACAATGTTTGTATCAGTTTTCCTTTTGTTCCTGTGTTCTTTATCTAATTTTTTCCTTCCATTCTTTTCTTGCCTTTTGTGTTTTTCTATACACTAATTGAGCATTTTTATGATTCCATTTTTCTAATTTCTTAGCATATCATTTAGACAGCTTCCTTCCCTCCCTCCTTTCCTTTTCTTTTTTTTTCTTTCTTCCTTCTTTCTATTTATTTTTTTTAATTTGAATTCAATTAACCAAGTTTGTTAAGATTTGCTTTGTGTATTTGAAAAAAATATGTATTCTGATTCTGTTGAATGAAATATTCTTTATATGTTAGGTCCATTTGGTCTAAAGGCTAGGTTCTAATGGTTCTTTTGTCTTTCTGTCTGGAGGATCTATCCATTGTTAAAAGTGGGGTGTTGAAACCCTTTATTATTTTTGTATTACTGTTTCTTTTCTCCTTCAGATCTGTCAATAATAGCTCCATTGTTAGGTTCATATACATTCATTATTGCTATTTCCTCTTGTTGAATCAATCCTTTTGTAATTAAATAATGACCTTCTTTATTTTCTTATTACAGTTTTGACTTAAAGTCTATTTAATCTAATATAAGTATAGCTACCTTTGTTCTCTTTTGGCTTCCATTTGCATGGGATATCTTTTTTCTTCCCCTTTACTTTGAGCTTATTTGTATCCTAAAGTTATAGTGAAGGTCTTATAGGCAGGATATAGTTGAGTCTGTTTATTTAATTTTATCTTTTCTTATTTTATTATTTTACATTTAATCACTCTTTGTCTTTTGATTTAAGGTTAGTCCATTTACATTTAAAATAATTGATAGGTCGGGACACCTGGGTGGCTCAGTGGGTTAAAGCCTCAGCCTTCTGCTCAGGTCATGATCCCAGGGTCCTGGGATTGAGTCCTGCATCAGGCTCTCTGCTCAGCAGGGAGCCTGCTTCCTCCTCTCTCTCTGCCTGCCTCTCTGCCTACTTGTGATCTCTGTCTGTCAAATAAATAAATAAAAATCTTAAAAAAAATAAAAAATTAAAAAAATAAAATATTGATAGGTAAAGACTATGCTATTTTGTTTATTGTTTTCAAAGTGTTTTTCTAGATCCTTTATTTTCATTCATTGTTTCTTGCTGTTTTCCTTTGTAATTTGATCATTTCCTAGAGTGGTATGTTTTTATTCTTTTCTTTTTTTTCTTTTTTTTTTTTTGTTTATGTATCTTGTATAGGTTTTTGCTTTGTGGTTTCCACAAGACTTACATAAGACATGTTTATAACAGTCTATTTTAAGCTAATAATGACTTTTTTTTTGCATACAAAAGCTCAAGTTTCATTCCACCATACACTTTATGTGTTTGATGTCATAATTTATGTATATTTATATTGTATATCCATTAACAAATTAATGTTGCTATAGCTATTTTTAATCTTTTGTCTTTTGAGCTTTATGATAGTTATAAGTCATTCACACACTACAATTTACACATTCTGATATTAGTGCATTCTGAATTTGACCAGATATTTAACTTTACCAGTGAGTTCTATATACGTTCATATGATTTCTGGTTACTAAATTGTAATTTTATTTTCTTCCCAGCCTGAATAACTTCCTCTAGCAAATTTTTTAAATCAGTTCTAGTGGTGATAAATTCCTTCATCTTTTTCTTGTCTGGGACTGTTTTCATTTTTCTTTTAATTCTGAAGGATAGCCTTGTCAGGTAAAGTATTTTTGATTGGCAGGTTCTTTTTTTCTTTAATAGTTTAAGTATAACATCTCAAAGGTTTCTGCTGATAATGTCACTTATGGCCTTATGTGGTTTCCTTGCATCTAAAGAGGTTCTTTTCTCTTGATGATTTCAAAATTTTAATTTTGTCTTTTTAAATTTATTTTAATCGAAATATAGTTGACAGAGTATTATATTAGTTTTGTGTGTACAAAATAGTGATTCAAGAATTGTATACATCACAAAATGCTTACTACAATAAGTATGGTTACCACCTATCACCATTCACACTTATTATAATATTACTGACTATACTTTCTATGCTGTACTTTTTATTCCCATGACTTATTTATTTTATAATTGGGGGTTTATACCTCTTAATCTCCTTCACCTATTTATCTATCCCACACCACTCCTCTTTGGAAACCACCAGTTTGTTCTATTTATAAGTCTGTTTTTTTTTTCCTTTTCATCCTCCTCTTCTTCTTCTTCTTCTTCTTTTTAAAGATTCCAGATATAAGTGAAATTTCACTCAATGGTATTTTTCTTTCTCTGTCTGAATTATTTCACTTAGCTTAATACCGTTTAGGTCCATCTATGTTGTTGCAAGTGACAACACTCTTATTTTTTTTTTAAGATTTTATTTATTTACTTGAGAGAGAGACAGTGAGAGACAGCATTAGAGGGGAGAAGGTTAGAGGGAGAAGCAGATTCACCATGGAACTGGGAGTCTGATGTGGGACTCAGTCATGGGACTCTGGGATCATGACCTGACCTGAAAGCAGTTGCTTAACCAACTGAGCCACCCAGGCATCCAAGACTATTATTTTTATAGCTGAGTGTATTCCATTGTATGTATATGCCCCAACTTTTTATTCATTTATCTATCAATAGGTACTTGAGTTGTTCCATATTTTGACTATTGTAAATAATGTTGCAATAAACATTGGCATGCACATTTCTATTCTATTAGGTTTTTCTTCCCTTTGGGTAAATAGCCAGAAGTAGAATTACTGGATCATATGATGTTTCTATTTTTAATTTTGGGGGAACCTCTATTGTTTTTCATTGTGGCTTCACTACAAAAAGATAAAATTATAGATTAATATTCCTGATGAACATAGATGGAAACATTCTCAACAAAAAATTAGAAATTGATTTCAAAAATACATTTTAATGATCATTCCTCATGATCAAGTGGCATTTATTCTGGGGAGGTAAGAATGGTTCAAAATTTGCAAATCTATCAGTATCATATACCACATTAACAAAGTGAAGGTTGAAAATTTTATGATTATTTCAATAGATGTCAAAGAAGCATTTGACAAAATTCAACATACATTTATGATATAAGACCTCTCAAAACAAAGATATAGAGAAAAAATGCCTCAACATAATACAGACCATATTGAAAAACCCAGAGCTTACCAGTGTACTTAATGGTGAAAAGCTAAAAACATTTTCTATAAGAACAGAAATAATAAAGATGTCCATTCTCATGACTTCTACTCAACATAGTAGTGGAGGTCCAAGCCACAACACTCAGACAAGTAAAATAAGTAGGAGATATCAAAATTTCTAAGAAAGAAGTAAAACTGTTGCTATTTTTAGATGACATAATCTTATATAAATATTCTTTTTTTTTAAATCAAAACTATTTGTTTTTTTATCTTTAGCATTTCTTTTCAGTTCTTCCTTAGGATTTCCATAGCCTAGCTCACATAACCCATCAATTTTGGCATGCTTTCTACATTATTCATTAGAGTCCTTAGCATATTAATCATAATTGTTTTAAATACCCAGCCTGATCATTTAAACAGTCTGACATGTTTCTTTCTAATGCTTTGTCCCTTCAAGTTGTATTTTTTTTTCCTTTTTGTATGGCTTGCCACTTTTTTCCTGATAGATGGATGTGCTGTGCTGGGTAAAATGAATTCTATAAATAGGCCTTTACTAAAGGTTTGGTGAGGTATGCAGGAGGGGAAATGTTTTTTTGGCCCATGATTATAATTCTGAATTGTAAGCCTCACAGAGTTTTGCAATTTTTTTATCCACTTTTGGTGGGACAGAATGGCTAGAGCGGGCTGGAGGTGGGTGTTTCCCTTCACCAAATCTGTTAGGCTCTGGTTAACTCATTTCCCTTGAGTGCAGGCCTCATTAAGAACAAGTGATCTGGCTTGCCTTTTCCCCCTCCTCCTGCTGGAAGGACAAAGGTGTTTCTCTAATATTTTCTATAGGAACCTGGTAGAGATTCTGGAGGTAAGTCTCACAATATTGTGTAGGTCCCTCTATGTTTGGGTCCTTCTGGATTTTTTAACTCTCAATTTTATCCAGATTTTAGCCTCCACAACTTACCAATTACAGCTTCATTTTTCCTATCCAGGTACTGGTTTCCACAGTGATTTGCACTTGGGTAAGACTTGGCTCCTTGTGTTCACCTATCTCTGTAGTCCTGGGGCAGCAGTTTTGTTCTGTGTTTTCCCTTCTCTTGCAGATTCAGGAAGTGTATTGATTTTGCACTTAATTCAGTTTTTTGCTTGATAGAAAGTTATGGTGAGTTCCAAGTTTCTTGCATGCAGAACCATCTGCTTAGAGATTTAAAAACAAACATGAACATAAAACGAAACAAAATAGAGGTTATATGAAAGTGAAAAATAATAATTAAATGTTTTTCTAAAATTCAAATTACAAACTATGGGGAAAAGTATATTAAATGCTGCAAATAAGAATGCCAGTGAATTTGGAGACATAGGAATGAATTTTATACAAAATGCAACACAGTGGAAAAATAGTAATAATAATAATAAAGAAATTGGTAGAACAAGTAGAGTAAAATACAAGAAAGTGGAACACTTCAATAACACAATAAGCCAACTTGGTCTATTTGACATTTATAGAACACTACAACACAAAACACAGAAAAAAAAATCTTCAAATGAATATGGAAAATTCACCAAGATAGATAATGTACTGGTGCACAAAAGAAACCAAACAAATTTAAAATTATTGAAGTCACACATAATATATTTTTTGATTACAGAAAAATTAAAAGATAAATGAATAACAAAAATATATCTAGAAAATCCCCCAGTAGGTAGACACTAAACAATGCAGTCCTAAGTAATTCAAGGGTGAAAGAAAAAGCACATGGGGAATTAGAAAATATTATGAACTGAATGAAAGTAAAAACAAAGCAAATCCAAAGTTGTAGGATATAGGTAATGTAGTGCTTAGAGATAAATTTATAGCTTTAAATAACTATATTTTTTTTTTAAAAGTAAGTCTGTGATCAATGAGCAAAACTCCAGCCTCAAATAATTAGAAAAAGATTTTCCATTTCGGCTGAAACCATGTTCTCAGGGTCCTGAGATCCAGCCCAGCTGACATCAGGCTCACCTTCAGCAGGGAATCCAACTAGGATTCTTTATGTCTCCCTCAGCTCTTCCCCAGCTAACTCTCCCTCACTCTCTAAAAATAAATAAATAAATCTTATAAAAATTTTAAAAACTAATAAAAAGATCAAAAGAAATGATGGGCCTTTAGCTACATTCGTGAGGTTTGCCCTCATGACAGATCTTTATTAATATCAAGAATAAGAGAGGAATCATCTCATCACAGTACAAACATTAAAGGAGAGTAAGAGGATGCTATGAACAACTAACTGCCAGTGAAATATTATAACACATCATTAGCAAATGAAATGTAATGGGAAAGTGTTTTGAAAGACAAAATTACCAAAATTAAACAGGAAAGGGTAGAAAATCTGAGCAGCACAGCATCTATTTAAAAAATGAATTTGTTTTTAAAGGTCTTTCTACAAAGAATATCCAGTCTCTACTGGTAGGTCAAGTTGGTCAGACTTGTTAAAAAAACACTACAGGAGGATTTTTCAGAAGAAATAGAGATGGAGCAGGGAAGAAAACTTCCCAAGCAAGGTGTTTTGTAGTCCAGTATTACTTTAATGCCAAAACTAGACAAAGACATTAGAAGAGAAATTATAGAAGAGCTATTATATAGACAGATATCTTGTACTCCTAAGCTGGGAAGCTAAATGCTTTTAACGTGTCAAATTGTCAAATTGAACTCTGTTTCCAACAGAATACTAATTATAATCCAGTTTTTGTCGTTGTTGTTAAAATTTGACTTACCTAAAGTAGATACAAAAATCCCTGCATATTATATTGATTTCCTAGGGCTGCCATAAGTCCACAACCTGTGTTGTTTAAAACTCCACAAATTTATGCTCTTCAGTTCTAGAGGTTGGAATTCTGAGATCAAGATGTTTGGAGCTCTATGTCTCTTTCAGGACTCTGAGTAGAACCCTTCCATGCTTCTTCCTAGTTCCTTGTGGTAGCCAAAAATCCTTAATGTTTGGGCCTACAGCTTTGTCAGTCTAGTCTCTGCCTCCATCGTAACATAGCCAAAATCATCTTCTCTCTGTTTGTGTCCAAATTGCTCCTTTTAATAAGACCACCAATTATACTGGTTTAGGGCGTGTCCTAATGACCTCAAAATAGCTTGATCATCTGTGAGGATCTTATTTCTAGATAGATATTTCTAGATCTTATTTCTAGATTCTTATTTCTAGACAAAATCACAGCTGTTAGAGGATAAGATTTCGATGCATCTTTTTCAGAAGCTAAACTCAACCCCTAACACACATCATTAGCAAATGAAAGTCAGAAATGTATATTTCTATATATATCTATTTATCTAGATATGTAGATACTACATTACGGTCAAGTTGTATTGAAATCAAGGATTCAAAGTTGCTTTATTATTTGAGAACTAATCATTAAAATTCACTTCATTAGCAGAATACAGGAGAAAAATCAATATTGTCTTGCCGAGAGATATATAAGCATTACCTAACATATGGATAGTTAACTATCCATTTATGATAAAACAAACAAATGAAAAACCAAGTATCTAGAAGGCAATCTCTCAACCTGAAAAAAGAAACACCAAAACCACAATAACAACAGCAGAACAAAACAAACCTACATCATTATATTTGAAATTTTTTCTCCCTAAGATCAAGAATAAGATAATAAAATCTACTCTCATCACTTTCATTCCCATTCACTGGATTCCTAGAAAACAGAATTAGGCATGAAAAATAAACAAAAGCCATGAATAAAGATATAAAGTGATTTTTATTTGAGGATGATATATAATAAGTGTAAAAAAGTCCAATTAAATCTTTAAAAAAGAACTGTGAGTGAATTTTTCAAAATTGCAGAGAAACTCAATATATAAAATTACTTATACCTCTATATATTAGCAACAGATAATTAGAAATGTAGTTAGCAAAATAAAAATAATTATAAGAACATTAGAAATGTAAAATATTTAGGAATAAATATATGACAAAAGAGAAGAGCTAAACACTGAAGAAAAATTTTTAAAAAATTATGGAATACCTAAGCCTATGGGAAGATATATGTTCATGGATTGAAAGATTCAAAATTTTAATATTGTCTGTTTTTTTTTTCCTGAATTGATCTGTAGTTTCAACACAAACCTAATTAAAATCCAACTAGTTGATGTATTTTATTACTTTGATATAGTTAACTAGTTAATACTAAAATCCAATGGACCTAGAGTAGCCAAACAATTTCGAGCGACAAATACTAGAAAAGCAATCCTGACATATTTTATGACTTACTCTAAATATATAGTTATTCAAGACAAAGAAGAATTGATATAAGAATTGGCATAGATAAATGTCTTTTGATATTTATCATTGACATAGATAAATGGAACATAGATCAAGAGTATAGAGAAATATATCCACACATATATAGTCAATTGTTTCTATAAAAAAGTGCCAACATTTCAACAAGAGGTAATTGACTTTTTAAAAAATAGTGGCAGATGGGGCGCCTGGGTGGCTCAGTGGGTTAAAGCCTCTGCCTTCATCTCAGGTTATGATCTCAGGGTTCTGGGATCGAGCCCTGCATCGGGCTCTCTGCTCAGCAGGGAGCCTGCTCCCCCCTCTCTCTGTCTGCCTCCTCTGCCAACTTGTGATCTCTGTCTGTTGAATAAATAAATACAATTAAAAAAATAAAAAAATAAATACACATATAAAAAAAATAGTGGCAGAACAAAATCCATGACAACCATGTGTAAAAAAAATTAAAAGAAACAGTGAAGTTTGACCTTTTTCACATATTATCCACAATAATTAGCTCAAAATGGGTTATAGATCTAAAGGTAAAATAACTATGAATGTTTTTTTTAAATCATAAAAAAAGTGTTTGAACTTGAAGTTAGACATTTCTTTAGAAAGGAACACTGAAATGTGGATAATAAAGTGTTAAATTGTACTTCACCAAAATCAAGATCATCTGCTTTTCAACATAACCCAACTGTAGGTTACTTACAAAAAGCTAACTTCAAATTCTACATAAGTAGATTTAGTGGAAAATGGTGGAAAAAGATATGTCATGTAAACATTAATCAAAGAAAAACAGGAGCGATATATTGATAACTGACAAACTGTACTTCAGAGCAAAGAAAATTATTAAATTCAAAGAGGGACATTAAATAATGATGAAAGGATCAATTCTCCAGAAAGATGTAACAATTTTAACTATAAACACACCAAACAATTGAGCTTCAAAATATTTAAAACAAAAATTTAAACAAAAACTTATTTAAAACAATAAATCCATATTTATTGTGGGGAACTTCAATCCTCTACCTCCTCTCCCCACTACTTGCTGTCCCAGGAACTAATACAAATGCAAGGCAGAAATCAACAAGGATATAGAAGAACTCAGCAACACGATCAACCAAAATGTTCTAGTTTACAGATAAGTAATACTGCTCTCAATCACAATAGACCATACTTTTTTTCAAGTTCTCATGGAATAGTCAGAGGTAGACTCTATCTTAATCCATAGAACAAGCCTCATTTAATAGTGTACTAGAAGATCTACCCATTATAGGAAGGCAAAGACAAATGAATAAAAGGCACAGATTAAAAAGGAATAATAAATAATCTTTAAAAAAAGATATACTTATGGATGACAAAATTGTCTTATAAAAATTTATAAAAACCACTAGTACTAATAGGTGAATTTAGTAAGATCATAGGACACAAGCTCAACCTATACAATCAATCACATTTCTAACAACAAATGTAGAAAGTTAAATCAATAACATGATACAATTGATATTTCTTGCAAAGGAAAGGAAATGTTTAGGTATGCACTAAACCGAATGTATAGAATCTTTATTTTGAAGGTTATAAAATGGTAATAAGGTAAATGAAAGATCTACACACAGAAGGAGGTATACCACATTCATGGATTGGAAGATTCTGTAAGAAAAATATCAATACAGTAAAGATATTGATTCTAATACAGTAAAGATATTGATTCTCTGCAAATTGATCTTCATTTTTCAACACTATTTCTATTTAAATCCTACACACAGGAAAATTTATTCTAACACCTATATGGAAATGTATAGGTGGTTCAGTCCATTCATTGTCTGCGTTCAGCCCAGGTCATGATGCCAGAGCCCTGTGATTGAGCCTCACATCTGACTACTTGCTAGGCAGGAGTCTGCTTCTGCCTCTTCCTCTGCTGCTTCCCCTGCCTGTACTCTCTCTTTTTCTGTCAAATAAATAAATAAAATCTTAAAAAGAATAGAAGAATTACTCCACAAAGGAAAATAAATGAATGTTCAATATGCTCCTAAAAAATTTGCCACCATGATGCAAATTAATACCATAGTAGGGGGACACCCTAGTGGCTCAGTGGGTAAGCATCTCTGGCATGTCTTGAACCCAGGGTCTTGGGATGGAGCCCCAAATTGGGCTTCCTGCTTAACAGGAGCTTGCTTCTCCCTCTGTTGTTCCCCTTGTTTGTGCTCTCTTTGTCAAATAAATAAATAAAACATTTAAACCACAATAGGATACTACTACGCACATTCTAGAATGCCTAAAACTAAGGAATTTGAAAGTAAGTGTTGGCAAACATCTACAGCAACTGATTCTCATACTGCCTTAATGGATAGTAAAATGACACAGTCACTTTGGGAAACTATTTCACAGATTTATAATATATAAATGTTATCTTAAATATGTTAAATGGAAAATTAG
Organism: Mustela erminea; assembly: GCF_009829155.1. Classification (NCBI taxonomy): domain Eukaryota; kingdom Metazoa; phylum Chordata; class Mammalia; order Carnivora; family Mustelidae; genus Mustela; species Mustela erminea. Next base: position 109,572,641 of record NC_045621.1, on the reverse strand, counting down.
CACATTAACTAGCAATTAGAGAACTACATATTTATCCAAAGTGAATAAAATATATGCTCATGCACAAACTTGTACTTTAATGTATTTATCAGCTTAATATTTTTTACAGCTTCATTTTTAATGACAAAAGTTAAAACCAATCCACTGCTCATCAACAGATGAATGGATAAACAAATTGTGGTGACTTCGGACAATGAATATTCCTGAGAAAATTAAGGAATAAGCTCTCCAATACACACAGAAACATGGATGAATCATACAAACATACTCAGTGAATAGAAGATATAAAGGATACATAGTATGCAATTCCATGTACAGATGTTTCTGTGAATTTGAATTGTAATGACAGAATGCTGTTCAGTGTTTGCTTGGAACTGGGAAGGGGTGGGATTGACTTGGAGATGGCATATGGAGACTTTTCGAAGAGTAATGAAATTGTTTTTTGTTTTGATTATGGTAGTGCTTACACAGATGTGTCAATATTCATCATTTTTTAAAAAATTGATGCACCTTATTATAGGTAAATTATGGCTTATAATCTTGATTAAAAAACAAGGGTAACCGTTTTAAAAATAACAATGAAATAGGTAATTTCCTATATCAATGTAGGGGAAAAGGAAAAATAAGTAAAACTAAATGATTTCAACAGAGGACATTAAAAAAGCCCAATTATTGTAAGAATCCAGTTTAGATTGAAAGAGACTGATCAAATCCAATGTTTACCACTTCCTAATATGGACAAATTACCTAATATATCCAATTCAGTTTCTTCATCTGCTTTTATGAATTTAATAATTATACTTACTTTGAGGTGTTGATTTAAAAACTGAATGAAATTATGAACATAAAATGCTTAACAATGAGTATGATATAAAGTATTCAATAAATCCTAAACATGTTTATTAGTATTGTAATATTGAGAATAGTTACATTTCTTAAGTAAATCTTTTGAGTCTCTCCTTGTACCACGTTAAAATTCTTAAGGCTTCACTCAAGCTGCCTCTCTGCATTTACTTGCATGCTGATTTGCTGAATTTATCAGTCCCTCATTGGGATATGAGTTGCCTGCAGGCAGATACGCATGCTTGCTTTGCCCACTGTTGTACTCCAGGACTTGCATCACCTTGGTCCCTTTATGGTAGATGCTCATTGTCCCTTTGTGGATGATTACCTGGATTTTCCAGGAACATGGAAAAGAACGTCCTCCTGTTTCCTTTTTGGGCAACTTCAATTTTCAGTTTCCCTCATGCTTACTCTCATCTTACTGTGGAATGAAAGACCTAGTCCCTCAGAAAGGAATTTTAGGTTTTTTTTTTTTTTTTTTTTTTTTAAAGATTTTATTTATTTATTTGACAGAGAGAAATCACAAGTAGATGGAGAGGCAGGCAGAGAGAGAGAGAGAGGGAAGCAGGCTCCCTGCTGAGCAGAGAGCCCGATGCGGGCCTCGATCCCAGGACCCTGAGATCATGACCTGAGCCGAAGGCAGCGGCTTAACCCACTGAGCCACCCAGGCGCCCAAGGAATTTTAGGTTTTGATGAGCATAGCCTCATGGCTTTCTTGGGGGAACACAGGAAGTTTTTCCTGTAGTCTCGTTGAGTGCAGGTTGGGAATCCAGAAGGTTCTGGTCATGGGAGGCATGCAAGGGCAGTGTGCCACACCAGGTGTTTAGGAATTCTTATATGTTACAGAACCTCCTGCAGGGAGCTGGTTTCTTCCCTCTTAGTGCTTCAGAGATTCACTACAGTTTGATGCACAGACACCCATTTTTTATAAATCTCTCTTAATCAAACCCTTCTTTGAGCTGTCCACAGTTCTTATCTCTAATAAGAATTTATAAATATCACATACAGCAGTCCTTATAGGATCTAGTCTTTCAACATAACTCCTACTTTTCTTTTATTGGTGGAGAAAATGTCCAGGAAAAGTCTTAATGTTATCTCACATCATATAGTTATATAGAGTCGGAGCAGAGCAAGAATCTATATAACTGAACTTAAAATATAAAGAACTTATTATATAGTGAACTTTCAAATGACATGGAAAGTTTTTTTTTTTTTTCTTCTCTGAATGCCTCCCACTTCCCAACTCTTTTGTTTTTATATCTGAACTGTGGACGTTATATACCCTGGGATAAGTCCAAATTCAATATTTTTATCTTCCAACATTTATGCTGGACACAATGCTGAGCATAGTGCTATTTATACAGATGTTATGTGCCTAAGGATGCCCACTTAATATTGATGAATGCATAAAGGAATGATGTTCTCATTTTGCTTATATTGGCAAATACACTTGGGGGGTGCTCTTTGGTTTACTTTTAAAGGTTGGACATCTATAAAAACACCTTCTGTGTCACTGACAAATAAATGCTTGTTTTCTTTCTTTCTTTTTTCTTTTAGATTTTATTTATTTGAGAGAAAGAATAGAGTATGTAGGGAGGGGCAAAGGGAGAGGGAGAAGCAAACTCCCTGCTAAGTGGGGAACCCAACTTGGGGCTTGATCTCAGGACCTGGAAATCATACCTGAGCTGAAGACAGACACTTAACGAACTGAGCCACCCTGGTGCCCCAATAAATGCTTGTTTTCAAGGGACTTTCTTTTAGCTGAGTTTTGTCTCTCTGTCCAAAGGAACAGTGGTAGTTACATGTATAGATGTGTGCCTAATAAACTGTTATTCTATCTTCTCCTGAATTCATAACATCCACCTAGCCACAGCCTTGGCCCTCACAGAAGCCAATGTGATTATAGGAAGTTAGTTTTTATTATGCTTGGACAAAACACAACCAGTTTGAAAGAGTTATTGAAGTCTTTGGAGAGCAGAACTGTGTACTTTTCCCCTCCCCTCCAGAGATTATCCAATAAAATTATTTTTATTTTGCACAACAACCAGGAACTGCAGGCCAACAGCCGCTATTCCCACTGTCCTCCCATCCTGGTGTCCAAAGGCCCAAATCTCCTGAGAAGACAATAATTAAGATCCTCAGGAAGATGCAGGCAGGCAGGAACAACAATGGAATTAGGGAGATCTGTAATTTATGGTGTGTGTGGGGGATTCCTAATCAACAGTGATTTTATTTAAATACGCTGAATTACCCTAACAAGCTGTTTTTCAATTTCAGCAGCCCTCGAAATTTTATCTTCTTAACTTCATCCGAAGTATTGCATTCTGCCACTCGAATGAAATATTAGCAATAGAAGCACCATTCTAGTTAGTCTCCATTCAACCCCAAACTTTAATAGAAATAACCTGTCGGCTTTGATTGAGTGTGATATCACTATAGGAGCCTTGAATTTAAAGTGGGGGGATAAAGAAAATTGCATAGTGTGTGAAGCCAGTTTGACTAAAATGGAAATTTTACTTCAGTCCCATCTGGCTGTCAAAAGGCCACTTCTAATATTTTCACAAAGCAATTTACCTTCTCAGCAAAAAATAAAAAATAGAAACTGAAAATGCAAAAGTCCAAACTAAAGCAAACTAAACAAAACCTAGATCTTTGCAAATTTTGAACTCAAGTTCTGCATTGTCTCTCCAGGGGCTGGGACTGAGCGGAACATATGGGACTTTCCTATCAGGCTCAGCTCCTCTTTATTATTGAGTACATTCAGTTTTCTTGGATTTTAAATCTTTTTAAAAGACCAAAATAGAAACTCCTAAATAATCTGTCAAATAGTCCACATTGGCTTCAAGATTTTGAGAAAAGGCAATGTGGGATTTGCTATGGGCATTAAACAGAGTTGGTAAAGGACGTGCATCTTTGGGGGACTAGTTGGCCCCATCCCATATCTGCTGGTAATCCTAAGGGGCCATTTTACAAGCAGGGGTGGAAATCTCACCTCATGTTCCTTGGGAAAAATGTGTCAAAATTTATTGCTAAGGGAAAATGCCATTTCAATGTCAGTCACATATGAATACATATGAGTGTTGTCAGTGGAGCCTGAGGGTCCAAATGGGAAGAATGAGGGTATTCTGATTGTACCACAAAGTTTTTAAAATTTTATTTATTTATTTATTTATTTATTTATTTATTTATTTATTATTGTTTTTAAATTTAAGCTTTTTAAATTGTCTTACTGGACAGCATGGGTTATCTTATTCAATCATCTTACTGAATGCTCTTTGATACTCTATTCCACTGTCCATTAAGACTCTATGCGGAAATATAAGGAAGTGATGTTATAGACATGCTTCAGAAACAGGCTCTGTCTGCCTTTAAAAGTAAAATGTTTGAGTAAGCAGAGAATCGGAGAAAATAATCCTCGTTGTTTGGAAGGGCAAATTCATGAGTGCTATCTGGGTAGTTTCTTTGAAAGGTTCTAGTTGATCAGTGCAAGAAAGCCTGTGTTATATCTATACTTGGTCACACACACACACACACACACACACACACACAAAATCTAGGACATCTTTACCTCTTCTTACCCTGAAAAGCAAAATAGAGACCACAAGGAACAAAATACAGAATCATTGAGGATTTGCCTCTCAAGTTCTCAGGTCTGGATTTTACCTTAGCATGTCTTTATAAAACACGACGTAAATAAAAGAAAAACTTGAAAGCAGGTATTGTTCTACATCCATTTTGCAGATGAAAAAACTGATGCTTGATGCTTACGAAGGTAAACAACTTGCCTAAGATTCAGCAGCTAATATGTGATGGAGCTGAAATGTAACCTTTGCTTCTTCTGTTCTCCTGCCAGTAGAAGCCCTGGCATTTTCCCATTGAGCGACCTCCAGAGTTCTGCCCAGAATGACAAGCTTGCTCTTTCATTTGTCAGGATATTCTCTGCTCATTTCTCACTTCTTTGTCAAAATTTACAAGTCTAAGCCTCCATTCTCATAAGGCTACACTCTCTGATTTCCAGTGTCACACATAATTTTTACATTAGCACATCTGAACTGAAGTAGTGATGTTTGGTAACAATATATCACAGTCATATCCTAAATCCACTTTACAAAAAACTCTTTTAGATGCACCACTATGTTTTAACCATTGATTTTTTTCCCTCTCCCCCTACTTCATGAGCTCTGAGGTTAGACTTCATGTGTCAGACTTCTTCTAACACTATTTTTTTTTTTTTTTTTTTTTTTTTTTTTTTTTTTTTAGCCAGCACATACTCTTCACTGCCACTCCTGTCTCAGTGCTAACTCTAATTCCCATGTCCTGCATGTGGCTACACCCTACATGGAACACTGAACACATACACTCAACATTTTAAAAATTTATTTGCTATCCAAAGTGATTTCACATGTGTTCTTTCAGTTAATTCTTACAGAACCCAGTGCTGGGGAAATTACTATTGCTTATTTTACATATAAGCCTATCAAGAATTAAAGAGACTTGAGAAGGCAAATTTACCATGAAGCTTAAGCTTTAGGGCTCTTCACTTGTGCCAGGTCCTGGGAATGCTGGGGACTTATAGGAGCTGCCTTATTCCAAGTAGAGGAAGCCAGGCTACCAATAGGAAGCACTTCTGTTTGGGCATTTCTGGTGTCTCAAGGAAAAAAAAGGGAAAAGGCGATTAGATCATCAAAAACTTTAATAATGTGTTGTGATTTTCCTACTCATTCTTAATAAATAATTACAGTTATATTTTATTTTACATTTGCTTTCATTTTACTTAAAGATTGCCCACTAAAATGTATATGCCTTAAGCCCACAAACTTGGATCTAACCCTTAGTTACTAAACTTGCCCCAGACAATGGAAGAGGGGGTCCTTTATGTGTATCAGATGCTGGCACTGCCATTACCTTGTAACCAGTGAACAGTGAGTGACCTGCTCCCTGAAATCTTCCCTAGGTCAAAGCAACATCACCGTGTCCCTTTGGCTCTCACATGGCACTTTTTGAGGTCGTTGGTTTTTATATAGAAAATTTATTTGCTATATTGTCATACTTTGGTGGGCTATTTCTCCAGATAAACTAGGAGAGGCCCTGTGTCAATGTGCTCTATATTCTCCTTTCTGAAGAGTCACCATGGCGTGGCCTTGGTGAGGAGCAGCCAAGCCTTTCAGAATATGGAAAGCTTTGTGCTGGGCATCCTGCTGGGGATTTCCATTGATCTCTATTTTTAGAACTGTAAGGACAGTTTATTGATCTAAGGCAACAGGAGAACCTGAGTACCACCCGAGATGGTAGAAGGCAGATTCTTGGGTCTGCCTCTGCTTTCAGCACTTAACTCCAACCAGAAAATGCTCTCAACTTCTACCTTCCATTCATTTTTTTCATGCAGCAAATATGTTTTATTTATTTTTTTTAAAATAATATAAATTCAATTTAGTTAGCATATACTCTATTGTTAGTTTCAGAGGTAGAATTTAATGGTTCATTAGTTGCCTACAACACTCAGTGCTCATTACATCAAGTTCCCTCCTTAATGCCCATCACCCAATTACCCCATCCCCCTACCAACTGTCTCTCCAGCAACCCTCAGTTTGTTTCCTGTAGTTAAGAGTCTCTTATGGTTCCCTGCCTCTCTGTTTTTGTCTATTTTTATTTTTTCTTTCCTTTCCCTACATTAATCTATTTTCTTTCTTAATTTTCACATATGAATGAAATAATATATTTGTCTCTCTGACTGACTTATTTTGCTTAGCATAATACCCAATGATGTTCCATTCACATCATCTTGCAAATGGCAAGATTTCATTCTTTTGATGGCTGAGTAATATTCCATTATAGATCTATCTATCTATCTATCTATCTATCTATCTATATCATCTATATTTATATCTATATCTATCTACTACCTATATATCAGTAAATCTATGCTACATCTTCTTTATTCATTCATCTGTCAATGGACATCTGGGCTCTTTCCATATGTTGTCTATTGTGGACATTGCTGCTATAAACATTGGTGTGCATGTATCCCTTGAGATTGTTATGTTTGTATCCTTTGGATAAATCCATAGTAGTACAGTTCTGGGTTGTTTTGTTTTTAACTTTTTGAGGAACCTCCATACTGTTTTCCAGAGTAGCTATACCAGCTTGCATTCTTACCAACAGTATAAAAAGAGTTCCTCTTTCTCCACACCCTTGCCAACATCTGTTGTTTCCTGATTTACTAATTTTAGCCATTCTGACCTGTATGAGGTGTTATCTCATTGTGGCTTTGATTTGTATTTCCCTGCTGCTTAGTGATGTTTAGCATTTTTTTTTTCATGTGTCTGTTAACCATTTTATGTCTTTTTTGGAGAAATGTCTGTTCGTGTCTTCTGCCCATTTATTGACTGGATTTTTTTTTTTTTTTTTGGCTATTTAGTTTGAAAAGTTCTTTATAGGTTTTAGATATTACCCCTTTATCTGATAAATTTGCAAATATTTCCTCCCATTACGTAGGTTGCCTTTTAATTTTGTTGGCTGTTTCCTTTGAGGTGCAAAAGAATTTTATCCTGATGAAGTCCCAATAGTTCATTTTTCTTTTGTTTCCCTTAACTTTGGAGTTGTGTCTAGCAAGAAGTTGGTGAGCTGAGGTCAAAGAGTTGCTGCCCATTATCTTCTCTAGGATTTAGATAGATTCCTGTCTCACATTTAGCTCTTTCATCCATTTTGAGTTTATTTTTGTGTATGGTGTAAGAAAATGGTCCAGTTTCTTCTACATGTTGCTGTCCAATTTTTCCAACACCATGTGTTAAAGAGACTGTCTTTTTTTCATTGGACATTCTTTCCTACTTTGTTGAAGATTAGTTGACCATAGAGTTGAGGGCCCATTTCTGGGTTCTCTATTCCGTTTTCTTGATCTATGTGTCTGTTTTTGTCTGAGTACCATACTGTCTTGATGATTACAGCTTTGTAATACAGCTTGAGTCTGGAATTGTGATGCCTCCAGCTTTGGATTTCTTTTTCAACATTCCTTTGGTTATTCAGGTCTTTTCTGACTTCACACATATTTCAGGATTATTTGTTACAGCTCTGGGAAATCATCAAATATGGTTTAGGCACTTACTTAAATTCTGAGACAAAACTGAAAAAGATTCTCCCCCGACCTCAAGGTGCTAAGCAAAGAAAAGTTTTTTATTAGTAATAATGTTATGATTTCTTTAGAAAATTTATGTTACCTGGATCATTTTGTATTGGTCCATTAACTGAGGCTTATCATGAATAAATAGGCTGTTATTTTTACTTGGCAATGTATCTTTTAAGGAATAAATGTTTTCCAGAAAAAATTGTTTATACTGAATCTTGCCTTGCTGTTCTGGTAACTTTCAGTATAAAATGTGACACCTTCTCTGACGGGGAAAAGTCCTTTAAGTTGAAACTTTCATGGATATGTAATGTGAATGTGATGGATAGAGACATGTGTTGAGTTGTGTTCACCTCATTTGTGTTGTCCAAGTGACAATGTGAGCTTACCTTGCTAACATTTGGGGAACTATCTCAGTTAAGAATGTTCTTTTCATGAGAACATTTTCCTTTTGTCCTTCACCTCAAGTTTCTTTTGCCTCTGACCAGGAATTTCTAGCCCCTCTAACTTGCTTTTTCTCTGTTTATCTGTGGAATATAGAGCTAAGACTACAAAGTCATATTAGTAGTTGCTAGATATCTTGGCAGTATGATTAGATAATACTTTATGGGTTGAAAATTATCATACGGGGACACCTGGGTGGCTCAGTGGGTTAAGCCTCTGCCTTTGGCTCAGGTCATCATCTCGGGGTCCTGGGATCGAGTCCCGAGTGGGGCTCTCTGCTTGGCAGGGAACCTGCTTCCTCCTCTCTCTCTCCGCCTGTGTCTCTGCCTACTTGTGATTTCTCTCTGTCAAAAGAATAAATAAAATCTTTTTTTAAAAAAAAAAAGATTAACATATGATCTCTCTGATATGAGGAATTTGAGAAACAAGGCAGAAGATCATAGGAAGGGAGGGAAAAATGAAACAAGATGAAACCAGAGGTAGACAAAGCCTAAGAGACTCTTAATCTTAGGAAACAAACTGAGGGTTGCTGAAGGGCAGGTGGCGGGAGGGATGGGGTGGAAGGGTGATGATGGATGTTGGGGAGGATATGTGCTATCATGAGTGCTGTGAACTGTGTAAGACTGAAGAATCACGGACCTGTTACCCCTGAAAAAAATAACACATTAAATGTTAAAAAGAGAAATAGTTTTTTCAAAAAATTAAAAAAAAATGAAAATGTTTCATTCTTTTTAAGTAAGATTTTTTTTTTTAAAGCAATTTGGAAAATTAAATGCCTTTAAAACGTTTGCTGGAACAGTCCCCAGAGAACTCCCATTTGTGTGCTGCTTTTGTGGAGAAGGAAAATGTCTGGTCACTTAGCGCTTAATTCTGTTTCCTTTCCATCAGCCATACAGATAGTAGCCTCTTGGAAAGCAGGCACTCCTGCAAATATCTTACATTTCTTTGGCATTTCCTCTAGAATTTGGTTCCATGCTGGATACAGAGTACACGATTTTAATTGTTTCCTTGTCAGACCCACGTCTGAGATGAGTCACCGCTCACATTCGTTGACATGGTTATGTGTCTCTCTTGCGTCTTAGCTTCAGCACATTGACGGTGGGGGCTGTTCTAACTCACTCGTACCACTCCTACACCCAGCACCGAGCCAGGTGTATCGTGGATGGCCAGTGGATGCGAGATGAGTGAGTGAATGGGTGAAAGACCACTTAACTTGATTTTCATAAGTAATATTTTGATGTAATGCCTGAAACAGTATACACAAGCTTTGCTCTCAAGGAGTGTGGAAGATGTCTGGTGTCCAGGCTTCTTCTTTGTCTGCTTAACCAGCTCTGACTTATCTTGAAGAATTATCTCAGAAGTCACTTCTTCCCAGAAAGTTCTCTGTCTCTGGAATAAATGGTGGCCCTTGCTTCCTTGTTACTTTTCACAAACCCTGGTACAACGTACTGCAATATTAATTCTTCTCAGATACATGTGTTGGTGCTCTTGCCATTGTACTGGGTACCTTGGCACTTAGTGAGCTGTGTGGTCCCCACACTGGATGTGTGAAGGGGAGCAAACACAAATATGGGGGGCCCTGTTAGAGAACTGTTTCCCACATTCCACCTTGTATGCCATTTTCCCTGAGCCTGTGATTTATATGGCTCCTGGAAGGGATATTACTATCAGACTAGCCCCTTCAGGTTTTTCCTAAATAAATAAAAGTTAAAAAATATGTTGCCATCTAATGTTATGTCATATATACTTAGGTGCATGACCTGAATTCCTCCAGTTTTACAATCAGATATTTTTTTAATTTTTTTAATTTTTTAATTAAAAAAAAATTTATAAACATATAATGTATTTTTATCCCCGGGGGTACAGGTATGTGAATCGCCAGGTTTACAAACGTCACAGCACTCACCAATCAGATATTTTAAAAATAACATCGAGTTTTGGAAATTCCTGGCTTATGTCTTCCAGTAGCATAATATCCCCACCTGCCCGATGGCTTGTCTAAGAAGCCCAGTGGTCTTGTGTACCTTCAGTCTTGTCCCCTCACTAACAGGATACTTGGACCTGTAGTGAAGAGAGGTGTTTCTTTGTCTGGGGTTATCTTCCTGCTTCAGGAGTCTTGTGGCCCTATTGTCCCTGCAGACTTCCTGGTGCCCAGACCTTGTGGTCTCCCCACAGTGCTGGGAAATTCCTTGTTTCCGTCTAGCTGTGTCACACTTGGTCACTTGGGCCCTGGTACAACACTGTATGTATTCATTGTCTCCTTATGATAAAGACTTCTTCAGTTTTTACTGATGGAAATCCATCTCAGATCTCAGGCCTTGTGAATGATCTGAGCTGGTGGGACAGAGTCTATGCAATCCCTTCCATGGCTCCATCAGTCTCTCAGGTGTTTACATACTGAAAGCCTCTCTGCTTGAGGCTTCTGGAGTGCAAAACGATGTCTGAATGGTTGGAAGTGACCAGCTCCTTGACCAGGCCAGACTCTAGTCCCCGAATCTCTGCATTTGGGACAAAATTTCTGCTGTGATAAACCATCAGTAATGAAGAGGTTAAAATACAAAATGATCAACAATATGGAGTACACATTAGACCACAGGTTACTGCTCTAGTTATGGGATTGTGGCAGGTGAGTCAGCATTACCTTCAGAGAGGGCAAGACAACAATATGCAATCAGAAAAACATGGGGTTGGGAACATCCCCAGGGTTGGGTTCAGCTTCATTCTTCCAGCTATGTGAACTTAGGCAAAAATTACAACTCTTTTAGCCTTTGATCCTCCACCTAAAAGTGAGGACAATCATACTCATCTCCTTATATTGTAAGAATAAGAAGATACTCAACCAACACAATGACTCCCTCTCCAGTCATTTTGAAAGGGTTTATAATCCAATGAGTGACACAAGGCAATATTCAAATCTTACTAATTAACATTATTTTTAAAAAGAGTAAATAATGTCTTTGCTTTAAAGGCTCAAATAGAGGGCACCTCGATGGCTCAGTGGGTTAAGCTGCTGCCTTCGGCTCAGGTCATGATCTCAGGGTCCTGGGATCGAGTCCCGCTTCGGGCTCTCTGCTCAGCAGGCAGCCTGCTTCTCTCTCTCTCTCTCTGCCTGCCTCTCTGCCTACTTGTGATCTCTCTCTGTCAAATAAATAAATAAAATCTTTAAAGGCTCAAATAGAAGGCAGGAGAATGTTCTCCTTCAATTAGGTTTTAATATACCAAATAATTTATAAAATCTGTCAAGAGAGATCTCAAGAGTTTCTGGCATATCTCCTCATTTCAAAAGACATTAAAATTATTCTAAAGAGTTATAATTAATATTCAGGCCTTCCACAGCAGTTAGGGACATTTCCAAAGCCATCAACCCTCTGTGTTATTTTCAGTGAGATAGTTAAAGCAAACAGTGCCATGTGCTATAACTCTTCTCATTTATGCCCCAGTCATGATAAAGGTCCATCTGGGCCCCTATATGCGATAATGACTACCTGGATGCTAATTTGTGACTCATGTGGAAAGCAGAGTGGGGGAGTTCTACATGGATTTGGTAAATACCATAGGAGGCCCCAATAGAAGGCATCTGAAAATGCTATTTGGAGAGAGTGAGGACTGAGAAAGATATCCTTTTGTACTTTACGGCTCATAATACCATTTTTTATGTTTTTAGAACCATATAATGACTTTTCTCTCCAAGAAATCCATCACCTGTTTGATCATTTACACTCTGTTTAATGGGAATGAAGAATCCTCTAAATGCTATAAAAATTGCTCAATTTTAGCTGAGTTTCACCTAGAATGATTTATTTTCCTTGTTCTTTTAGCAGACATTTTTGTTTTAAACTGCTGGTCTGCCATGCACTTTGTCTTGTATCCACAAAAAGATGAAAAAGGGGAAGCTGAGAGGTATCAGCTGTTTCTGGGCTCTGTATCATCAGGTTCATTGCTGGACAAGATAGGATATGAACCCAGGTCAGGAAGGCTTACATTGTGAACACTAACAATGGTAGAGGATTACCTTCTCCTTTGAGAGAGAGCTGGGGGTTAGTATAATAAGGAAGGGAGAGAGACAGAAGGAAAGGACAGAAAAATAAACTGAAATATGTACCCCTGAAGGTAAAGCTTCTGAGTCACCTTGAACAGCTCACTTAAACGATTTTCTCTGTATCTATATAAAATAAAGGTAATATGTTATTAAAAATATTTTATGAGTATTAGAAATAATATAGGTAGGTTGTTTTAAAACTAGGAAAAAGATAAATCTCCCTTTAAATTAATCATGACAATGTAAATTTCACCAGCACAGGGTGATGTCAAGAGCACTCCAATGAGGATCAGAGGGCAGGGTCATTGAGCTTGTCCATATGGAGAACAGGCATCATGTTACAGTGGGACAAATGGGAATTCAAAGCCAAAGAATATCTAACTTCTTAGCTTGGGATCTTTGAGAGAGGCAATCAGACACATGTCCTAAGTTTCCCTGAAACCTCCTAACTGGGTAACCCAAAGATACACTGCTCTGAAGTCTCCCCACTGAACCATTTCTTAGGGTCATTTTTCAGTGAGTGATCTTAAAGGACAAAGTGATGCCTCCTGGAGACAAAGATCAGAAGGCATACTGCTTGCTGTAAAATGGAAGATATTCCAGGTCCAGTGTTTTTCAGCTGTGATGCTGTGATGCAAGCCCACTGTATGCACAGCATCCGTCTGAGCTTGTGGTAGAACTTGGGCATAAGAGCAACCAAAGTAAATTGTGCTTCTTGCTGTGCCGTGCATAATAAAGTTCTTTGTCTCTGATCCAGGAGTCTCTGTCTCCTGCCAGGATCCATTAAATAGTAATAGGCTAACTTACTAGCTGGTAAGTTGGACAAAATCAAATCCTAGACTTCACAATGTTCTAGATCAAGCTATTTCATTCCTCAGAGTTTTGATTTGCTTATTTGTAAAATACAGACAATAATAGTACTCTTGAAGGATTAGTATGAGCATTTAAATGTTATTAAATATTAAGGGCCTGGTCTAGTATAGCATCTGTTGAGTGGTTGGGTCCTTTCCAAGGCCTCCAAGCTGTGTAGATGTTGCTGAACCATTACTATAGCAAGCTCAGCGCCACAACACCTAACAGAGCACTGATTTCTTCTTCTTTTCCAGGTGTCATTTTCACCTTGCCATTGGACAGTAGGAAGCTTGAGAACAAAGTGTGCATTATTTGTGTATTTTGTACCCTGATTGTGCTTAGTTCATTGTTACAAAGTTACCTCATGTCCAGAAAGCAAATATTTGAGCATTGCTTGATGGACATCTACGTCTGCCTTTCAGATAAGGCCTTTAGCTTCCTGCACCTCATCATAACACAGAATTGATAAATAAAACCTGTTTTTCTGTCTCACAATTTTTTCTTGGAGGTCATGACATTATCAGTGTATTTGTAAAATTATGAATGCTTAAAATCATGAATAAGGTAATAACTCACATTTATTGAATGCTCTTCTTCATGCACCTACTAAACGCACACGCGTCATTTTGACCTACCAATAATTCTTTAAATATTTCTCAATTATTTTACAGATTGGGAAACCAAGACTCAGCAAGGTTGAGTGAGTTTCCCAAAGACACAAAGCTACTAAGTTAGATAGATTGGATAGTTGAATCTAGTACAATAAAATTCTATAATTGTGTTGTCCGATATAGAGGCCACTAGTCATATGTGGCTATTTTAAATAAATGAAATTAACAATATTCCTTTCTCATAAAGGCTATGAGCACCATGAAAAATTTCCAAGGTTAGAGTAGAAGCAAGTGACAGAACCAGGATCCAAACCTAGGACTACTGATGCCAAAGGTTGGTCTCTGTAAGTATACAACTTCCCCCATTCCTGGGCTGTGTGACTGTTTCAGTTTGTTTTTGACACTCAACCTCATTCAGATAAACAGCTGAGGCTCTAGACTCTAAAGAGCCCCAGGGATCAGTCTTCTTATTTAATTTATCCCATTTTTATGTGAGTGGAAAACAGAGAACGCACTGTCTTACAAATAATTGATGACCAACAAATGTTTGTTGAGGTGAATTATCATCCTTTTCATTAACTAATATTGTTACAGACATGAAACAGAGATATTAGATGAAAACAAATCTGGAATCTTTGGACAAGAAAGCTGTCTCACAGCTGGCATATTTACAAATATGGACACTAAATATTTTCCCTGGGCTGAGTGAGTGCCTAGTGAAAGATAAAGACGGAATATTACAGAAAAGCCAGAACACAGTACCAGCTATGGATAGAGAATAGTCAGGACTACGTCAAAACATGGAGGGCTGGTTTGGGTTTTGAAGGGTGACTGGACTAGAAGTACAAGCTCCTTTGCAAGGTGAGACTCTGCTTTCCTTTCTAACCAAATTCCTGACAACTCAGCATATTTAAAGCTCCATATTGCTTACCATTTTTACACACATTTGGCACTTCTTGCTTCCCTGTATGTTTTTCTTTTTATATCATTATATAGATTATATACTCACTGCCTAGTTAACTTTGAATTCTTCTTACAACTTATCCCTTAAGCGGTGCATAATCCCCATAGGACTGCTTAGTCACTCTCCTTTGTACTCCTCAAGAATCCTGAGCTTACCTCTAAAACTTCACTTATCTGATTTGTTTACACTTCTATTCTCCCTGGATCAGTTAGCTTTTGCTGCTTAAAAATCTACCTCAATACGTAGTGGCTTAAAACAACAATCATTTATTATTGATCATGAATCTAAGAGTCAGCTGTCATTCTATTGATCTGAACTAGGCTTAGTTGACCCAGCTGGGCTCACTCATGTGTTTGCAGTCTGTTTGTACTCAACCTGGGGTCTGGCTGATTAAAGATGGTCTTACATGGCCGTTGGTTAGGGGACAGAACTGTGTCACTTGTCTTTCTTAAATTCAGTCTGCTAACCTAGGCTTATTGCTATGCCAAATGACAGATTTCTAAGACCAAGAACAAAAGCTTATGAGACCTCTTAAGGTACAGGTTTACTAATACCATGGTGCCACTTCTGTCACACTGCTTTGGTCAAGACTCAGGATCATTAGACACAAGGGGAGGAGGTGCAAATTGTATTGCAAGGAAGTGATAATTGAGACCATTTCTATAAATCATCTACCACATCCCATGGTATCTTCCTCAACAAAGATGGGAACTGAGTTTTCTTCATCCATCTATGCCCAGCAACCCCCCCAAAGAAATTAGGGATTTGTGAATGTTTTATGATAGATACTGATGAATGGAAAATATTAAAAGGAAATAGGAAAATAGAACAGGTATGTTGGTTGTTACCATGGAAAAGAGTTGCTGTAGAGGAGAACTCTGATTCTTTTACTATCAGACCAAACCTGGAAATACAGCAATCACATCATCTTCCTCTTCTCCCTTATATTCCATCATTCCCTTCCTTGACACACAGCGACCCCCACCCCCATACACAGATATTTCTGAGGGAAGATATGAAGTTCAGAGGATACTCCTGAAAAATGCAGTCTCCTAATTACTACATAGATCTTTATCATTAACTATGTCTTCTATCTCCAAAGATTAACTGGGCTGAATAGGTGTGAAATTTGACTGCCATGACACTTCATGAAGATATGAAGTTCAGAGGATACTCCTGAAAAATGCAGTCTCCTAATTACTACATAGATCTTTATCATTAACTATGTCTTCTATCTCCAAAGATTAACTGGGCTAAATAGGTGTGAAATTTGACTGCCATGACACTTCATGAAAACAGGTTCTTTTCTTGATCCTCTAAGCCTCTTTCTGCTTCACTATTCTCTCTATGACTCTCGCTTGAAATCAGAGTGTAAGGACAAATTCTTTTTATTTTTATTTTTATTTTTTTAATTTTTTCAGCGTAACAGTATTCATTGTTTTTGCACCACACCCAGTGCTCCATGCAATCTGTGCCTTCTCCAATACCCACCACCTGGATCCCCCAACCTCCCACCCCCCGCCCCTTCAAAATGCTCAGGTTGTTTTTCAGAGTCCATAGTCTCTCATGGTTCACCTCCCCTTCCAATTTCCCTCAACTCCCTTCTCCTCTCCATCTCCCCTTGTCCTCCATGCTATTTGTTATGCTCCGCAAATAAGTGAAACCATATGATAATTGACTTTCTCTGCTTGGCTTTGGAAGAAGATGCTGGAAACATGAAGATGGAAAAGTAAAAACCAGTAGTCAAATACAGGGTTAAAAGCCAACATACCTCTGGGTGCCTGGGTGGCTCAGTGGATTAAGCCTTTGCCCTCAGCTCAGGTCATGATCTCAGGGTCCTGGGATTGGGCCTCACATTAGGCCCTCTGTTCAATAGGGAACTGGCTTCCCCCCTCTCTCTCTGCCTGCCTTTCTGACTACTTGTGATCTCTCTCTGTCAAATAAATAAATAAAATTTAAAAAAGAAAAAGCCAACATGCCTCAGTCAAGGGCAATTTAGAGTGTAATAAAATTCTCTCATGAAAAGACTTGCTTCAAGATGTTTTTGTGGACTCAACTTTGTCCTTGACCAGAGTTTCCTCTCCTTGAAGGAGGAGACAGAGAGGCTGGACCACAGCTAGTCTCAAAAAAGCTTCCCAAAGTATATTTTATTAAGAATATTATATTAGCATAATATATTTAAATATATTTATATTGTATTTAGTATTACATTAAGATGTGTGTATGGGGGAAATTTCCATGTTCTGAAATCTTTGGGGCACTTTGAGACATACTTCAAATTATTTATCTACTTTGTGGAGATTAATATTGCATTTGATTCAGATGTTAGTTCACCACTTAAAACTAAGGTAGAATCTAGGCATTTCCTTTGAAACATATTTTAGAAAATGATGTTCCAGTTTTCAGAGGATGTAGAAAATGATAGAATTCCCATGTATGCCTAAGAAAATACTCCAAAATTTAGTAGTATAATGATTCATCATGTTCACAGATTTTCTAGGTCAGGATTTCAGACAGCATATCAGCAATTGCTTCCTTCTGCTTCATGATATCTGGGATCTCAGTTGAAAGACTCAGAGCCTGGGGGCTTGAATCATCTTAAGACTCTCTTACTTATATGTCTAATGATGAATACTGACTACAGAATAAAACTTCAGCTGGTGCTGTTACCCAGAATATCATTGTCCTTTCATATAACCTGTGTCTTCTCACCACATGGGGACTGAGTTCCCAAAGCAAGCATCCTGGGAAAGCCAAGGGTATGCCATATCAACTTTTATGACCTAACCTTGGAAGTAATATGGTATCACTTCTGCTACACTCTGTTCATCAAGCTGTTAACAATATGCTTGTTCAAGAGGGAAATAAATTTATGGATGGTAGCAAGACTCTAGGAGAGCATGTGGTACTGGAAATATTGATGTGACATTTTTTTCTTTTAAAAAATATAATTTTTCATACTAAATATGTGTGGAAGGCTGCAAGGATATGAGCCTAATAAGGGCAGAGAATTTGGGTAGGAATGTAGTGGGAGGATATGTTTAGAAATAGAGATTAGAAAACATAATAATATTTTAGCTGGACCATATAAACTAACAGGGAATACATGACACCAGCAGACAATATTACCACAATGAAACAACCCAGTGTTTGGGAGTTATGAAGTCAGATAAATGAAAATATCTTTCACAGTCTTTACATATGGACGTTTCACTGTGCTGTTTTACTAAGAATTCAAAAAATCTCACTTTGAAGCACCAGTCAGAAACCTTAATTCAACTAATGACTGCGATATAGGTGGAAAATTGGGTCTGTGCCATATATGCCGAACTATGAAGAGATTAGTATCACAAGTATTATATTTAATAAAAGATATTGAATATTAAAATATTATAACTTTAGAAATATTACATAATAAAAACTTCTCCAGTCTTTAGCAACCATTGATAATAACCAGTCATGGTTAAAAAAGACTCTTCAGCTTTCAACTTGTTTTAGGAATGTCTTGATGTCTGAGAGGAAGTACATACTCCCACAAACTCTGATTTTACTGGGAAAATCTAATGCCTGGGTGAGGTTTCATTCTCTGTCAATCTATACTCTACATTGCTAAGAGCCAGTGGTGCCATGCTGGTCATTAAAGGGCTGACCTGGGCATGAACTCTTTTGGAACTTGTTGGAAAAGTTGAAGAGAAAATGCATATCTTCTCTTTTTTGTTGTGCTATGATTTTGGAATGGCCTCAAGTTTTGGTATAATGTTTAGTAAAACAGCAATTCTTTAGGCATTTATCCATAGGAATTTATGAGAGACATAGGGACCTGAGAGTAAAAATATTGCCCTTAAAAATTGTATCTCTTGATCTTGGGGTTGTGAGTTCTATACCCATATACATGGATATAGAAATTACTTTAAAAAATTACATCTCATTGTCTTCTGGTTATGCCAAGAAGGAGTCATCCATCCCTCTAAGTTACTCTCCTTATAACTAAAAACAAAAACAAAAGCAAATTCTAGACATAACACAATAATCCAACATGGAAAGTCTCTGAAATGTAGAAAGAAGAAAATAGGCAGCTTTGGACCTTCCCTTAGAACCTGAGGGACAACAGAATGTTGAGTTCTCTGAGTATTTATTTATTTATTTATTTATTGAGTTCTCTGAGTCTTTATCAGTGCCTATGTATCACAGAGAGTGCTGAAGAAGCCTTAAATCTAGAACACTAACAGACATAGAAAAAAAATGTGTATGCAAAAAAGTTTCTTTCCCTCAGCCAACAATAAGAAAGGATGGTCTTAGCAACAAAATACTTTTGAAAATACTTTACTTCAAACACTAAGGGAAAACCATAATTTCAGTACTGGCAGATTCATTAGGGATGAGTGGAAACATGACCTTCCTATCTCCTCCCCACCACTCGTGGAAGCAGATGGCATGCTCCATCCACATTTTGCACTGGATATGGTCAGTGAGGCTGAACATCCCTTTTCTGGCAAAAGCAGTTGGCCGTGATCTAATTCCAATGCAGGGAAGTGCTGGGTGTTAGGTATTGATATTTTCCCCCATGTCCCAGAGGCTGAACAAAGCTTTATAACTAATACTTGTTAAGTATCATTGCTAAACAACATGGAGAAAACAGACCAATAAAAATTGAACAAAATTTTTATTGGTCTGTTTTCTCCATGTTATTTAGCTTAGAAAATTCTATTAAACTATTCTTGAGTTTCTTTTTTTTTTTCAATTTATTTGTTTTCAGAAAAACAGTATTCATTATTTTTTCACCACATTCAGTGCTCCATGCAATCCGTGCCCTCTATAATACCCACCACCTGGTACCCCAACCTCCCACCCCCTCGCCACTTCAAGTTTTCTGATTTTATCCTCTGTCATCTCCACTCTGCTCTTGAACCCACACCCTTAAGGCTTTTTCTGTGTTTGTTCATTTTATAAGTGAGAGGTTATTTACTTTTGGAATCTATAATATCTATTGGATTATTTATTTATTTATTTATTTATTTATTTATTTATTTTACTAATCAAGCTTCTCTTTATTTTTTTTTAATTTTTGATTTTTAATTTTTTTTTTTTTTTTATTTCTGTGCTCAGATTCCAGTCATGATCTGATTCCCATACAAGGAAGTGCTGGTGAGGCAGAGTGGTGATTCTTTACTCCCTACACAGCTGGCATACACAGAGTTCTGATTGTTCTTTGTTCTATGTTCTACAACAATGACCGTGTAGGTGGGGTCTTTTGGTAAGCAGATATGCCTCTTCCACCCAGTAGCAATGATACTTAACAAGGAGGTGCGAGATGGGGCTGCTAATTAATAGGCTTCACTCTCTCTACTCATGACCCACAGTGTCAGCAGGACCAGTGTGCAGCTAAGAATATACAACCATGTAGACCTCATTCAGCAGCAACAGGGGACCTGCTTACTGAACAAAGAAAAGTAAATAGAATCCAGAGTTTTACAATATATTATCCAAAATGACCAGGCGATGACTATAAATTATTCATACCAAGAGCCAGAAAAATCATTCACAAACACCATGATGAATCAGAGGTTCGAATTACTGGACAAGTATTTTAAAGCAAGCCATCATAAAACTGCTGGAATATGCAATTATGAATTTCCTTGGAACAAACAAAAAATTAGAAAATCTGAACACAGAAATAAAAAAATTATAAGAAAACAGACTAATAGAAATTGTAAAAAGCCTCTGGGACTTGGAAGAGAATATCAAAATGCCTAACATCTGTATCATTGGATTTCCAGACAGAGAGGAAAAAAAGATTGAGGTTCAAGAAGTATTTAAAAAATGGCAGAAAATTTCAAATTTGGCAAAAGACAAAAACCTATGGGTTCTAGAAGCTGAACACACTGCCAAAAAGGATAAACTCAAAGAAATCCAATGCAAAAGACATCATAATTAAACTTGGGCAATCTAAAGCCAAAGACCAAATCTTGAAAGTACCAAGAATGGAAAGACAAATTCCTTAAGTGGATGGTGCCAATTTGAATGACAGTGGATTCTCACCTGACACAGTGGAGGCCAGTAGGAAATGAAATCTTTTTCAGATACTGAAGGAAATAATTGTCAACCGCAAAATTCAAAAATATCTTGCATTAATAAATGGAAAATAAACACATTCTCAAATGAAGGAAAATCAGGAGAATAAGTAGTTAGTACACCTGCATGTAAAGAACTGCCAGGGCAAGTTCTTTAAACAAAGAGTAGAAACAGAAGACTGCTAGGAAGTTCAAAAGGAATTTTGAAATGGATTCATGTAGGATAAATATAATAGAATATATATTTTTTCATTTTATTATGTTCAGTTAGCCAACATATAGTAAGTACATCATTAGTTTTTGATGTAGTGTTCAAAAATTCATCAGTTGCATACAACATCCAGTGCTTGTCACAACATATGCCCTCCTTAATACCCATTGCCTAGCTACTCCACCCCCCAATCCCCTTTCCTTCTGTAACTTTCAGTTTGTTTCCTGGAGTCCAGAGTCTCTCATGGTTTGTCTCCCTCTCTGATTTCTTTCCATTCAGTTTTCCCTTCCTTTCTCTGTGGCTAACAGACACATGAAAAAAATGTTCAAAATCACTAGCCATCAGGGGACTACAAATCAAAACCACCATGAGATATCATTATACCATTAGAATACCAAAATTTAACAAGATAGGAAACAACAAATGCTGGCAAGGATGTGTAAAAAGGGGAACCCTCTCACACTGTTGGTGGGAATGCAAGCTGGTATAGGCACTCTGGAAAGTAGTATGGAGGTTCTTCAAGATACTAAAAATAGAGCTACCCTATGACCCAGTAATTGCACTACTAGGTATTTATCCCAAAGATACAGCTGTAGTGAAAAGAAGGGGTATATGCACCCAAATGTTCATAGCAGCAATGTCCATAATAGCCAAAATGAGATGTCTTTCAACAGATAAATGGATAAAGAAGATGTGGTACATATATACAAAAGAATGCTACTCAGTCATCAGAAAGGATAAATGCCTACAAATTGTATCAACAGGCATGGAACTGGAGGGGATTATGCTAAGTGAAGTAAGTCAAGCAGAGAAAGACAATTATCATATGGTTTCCCTCATATGTGGAATATAAGGAATAGACTATCTTTATCATTATTTCATTAAATCATATTTTAGGGTTGAAGCAAACTCATGAAACCCTGTGGCACTCACCATATGAAAAGGACATACTTAAGGAAGTTCTATTTCAGTAAATGAGGATGGGCAAGGAGACTTCACAGAAAGTAACTTTTCTACAATTCACTTCAAGTAGAAAGACATCAATACCAGGTCTCTGATAAAGTTATGTGAAAATATTGTATTATTTTGAACAATCACTGGAAAACTGTACAAAGTCATAGACTAAAAAAAAACACTATCAATAAATCAAATTAGTTCTTCAAAAAAATCAATGAAATTGATAAAACTCTAACAAGGCTGACAAAGCACAAAAAATGGAAGACACAGTTCACCAATATCAGGGATGAAATAAGGCACACAGGGGACTATCATGATAAATCCCTCAGTCTGGAAGGAGGTAATTAGGAATACTGTGAACAACTTCACACTCATAAATTTAGCAACTTGGAGGAAGTAGACCAAAAATCAAACAAGATGAAGTAGAGATTCTTGATAGTATTTTAATCATTAAATAAATTGAGTTTGTAACTTAAAGGTTCCCAAAAAAGAAATCTCCAGGTCCAGGTTGTTTCATTATCATATTCTACCAAACATTTAAAATATTAACACTAATTTTATTACTATCTTTTCCAGAAAACAGAAGGGAACAATTTCCCATTCATTTTATGAAGCTAGAATTACCCTGATAACATAACCATATCAGGATCACAAAAAAGATAACTACAGACCAATATCTCTCACAATTTTATACATACAAATCATCAACAAAATATTAGCAAATCATACCTGATCTATGAATTAACTCAAAATGGATAAAAATTGAAATGTAAACCATAAAACTCTAAACCTTTTACCAAAAATGAATAGAAGTTCATCTAGGACAAGGACTTCTTAGAATACCACCAAAAACATGGAAAAGAAGCAGAATTTGGTAAATATGATATCATCAAAATAAAATTTTTTTTTTCCCTGAGGAAAACTCAGTGAAGAGAATGAAAAGGCAAGCTTGAAACTGGCAGGGAATATTTGGAAACTTGAAACTGGCAGGGAATATTTGGAAACATATATCTAACAAAGGACTAATATCTTTAACACATAAAAGCTCTAATACGTCTGCCACAAAAACAAAGCATATAACAAAATAAACCAGTCCATTTAGAATATACACAAATGGCATGAAGAACCAGTTTACCAAAAGTGGTAAGCAGATGTCAAATATTTTTTGAACATCATTATTCAATAGTAATATGCATATTAATGCCACAAGTGAGATTATCATTGCACACTTACCAGAATGGCTGAAATAAACAAATTAATTAATTAAGTAAGTAAGTATAGCTACACTGAATGCTGGCAAGGGTGTTGGATCACTTAAATGCTGCTAATGAGAATGTACAGTAGCACAGCC
Organism: Mustela erminea; assembly: GCF_009829155.1. NCBI lineage: Eukaryota > Metazoa > Chordata > Mammalia > Carnivora > Mustelidae > Mustela > Mustela erminea. The sequence goes on along the minus strand of NC_045621.1, from coordinate 109,549,178 downwards.
ATTCTGGAAAAATAGTTTGGCAGTTTCTTAGTAAAATCAACCAGGCAACCACCATATGACCCACAATTATACTTTTTGTCTATCCATCCAGACAAATGGAAGCATATGTTAACACACAAAACAGGAGTGTTTGTACCTACATTATTCATAATAGCTGCAAAACAACCCAGAAGTCCTTCAGTGGGTGGATGGTTAAACAAACTGTGGAACACTACTCGGTAATAAAAAGGAACAAACTATCGATTGCATGCAACAGCCTTGATGAAGCTCCAGAGAATTCCACCATGTCATAAAAGCCAGACCCCAAAGATGACACATTGTATGATTCTATTTCCAAAATGTTCTTAAAATGAAAACATTCTAGAAACGTAATGTACAATTAGTACATTTACTAAATGTACAATTAGTAGTGGCAGAGGTTAAAGGAGGGAATGGAGTTCAGAGTTAAATGGATGTGGTCTATAAAAGGGAAACACAGGGCATCTTTCCGTGATGGAAAGGTTCTACATCTTGACTATACCAATGTTCATATTCTGAGTGATATGGTACTACAGTTTTTCAGGGTGTCACCATTAGGGGAAATAGAATAAAGAGTATATAGGATTTTACTTTATTATTTTCTACAGGTGCATACATACTTTAATTATCTCAAAGAAAACATTAAAGGAACCACTTCTCCCCTTTTTAAGATGGAGGTGTTGTTCCTAGGTCTACTTGGGATATTTGCATCCTCCTTGACTTTGTGTGCATTCTTAATAAAGAATTTTATTTCTTTCTCAATTACTTCACAAGTCATCTTGACAGGAGGCCAGCCATGCATGTGCACGTGTGTGTTGTGTGTGCACATCCACAAACACACCTTATGTACATACACTTATTATATATATTGCTGATACAAAGTTGACACACAATTATTATACACACATAATGGCACACAATTAAGTATACAGTACTCTATACTGTAAATTCCATACAGCACATTGACTTGCACAGAATGCATTATTGCATTTGGCTAAATTCATATCCACAGCCAACTTATGGTCGCACTAACAAGCAAATGTAGTTCCACAGATGCTGGTTATTTTGTTTACATTAACAAGAAGGATGCAAAAGTAAAACAATGAAAACACATTGGTACTTCACTCATTTGTCAATGACCTGAATGAGTTAGTATTATCTGCTGATTCAGATAATGAATTTTTAATACTGGAAGAATGTTTTCTTAGTTTGTGTGTTGTTTGCATGGAACAGCTACAGACACAACTTATTTTGAAATTGAATCTGCACTATTAACCTTTCTCCATTACTTTTTTTTTATATTTATATATATTTTTTAATTTTTTATTTTTTATAAACATATATTTTTATCCCCAGGGGTACAGGTCTGTGAATCACCAGGTTCACACACTTCACAGCACTCACCAAAGCACATACCCTCCCCAATGTCCATAATCCCACCCCCTTCTCCCAACCCCCCTCCCCCCAGCAACCCTCAGTTTGTTTTGTGAGATTAAGAGTCACTTATGGTTTGTCTCCCTCCCAATCCCATCTTGTTTCCTTGATTCTTCTCCTACCCACTTAAGCCCCCATGTTGCATCTACACTTCCTCATATCAGGGAGATCATATGATAGTTGTCTTTCTCTGCTTGACTTATTTCGCTAAGCATGATACGCTCTAGTTCCATCCATGTTGTCGCAAATGGCAAGAATTCATTTCTTTTGATGGCTGCATAGTATTCCATTGTGTATATATACCACATCTTCTTGATCCATTCATCTGTTGATGTACATCTAGGTTCTTTCCATAGTTTGGCTATTGTGGACATTGCTGCTATAAACATTCAGGTGCACATGCCCCTTTGGATCACTATGTTTGTATCTTTAGGGTAAATACCCAGTAGTGCAAATGCTGGGTCATAGGGCAGTTCTATTTTCAACATTTTGAGGAACCTCCATACTATTTTCCAGAGTGGCTGCACCAGCTTGCATTCCCACCAACAGTGGAGGAGGGTTCCCCTTTCTCCGCATCCTCGCCAGCATCTGTCATTTCCTGACTTGTTGATTTTAGCCATTCTGACTGGTGTGAGGTGATATCTCATTGTGGTTTTGATTTGTATATCCCTGATGCCGAGTGATATGGAGCACTTTTTCATGTGTCTGTTGGCCATCTGGATGTCTTCTTTGCAGAAATGTCTGTTCATGTCCTCTGCCCATTTCTTGATTGGATTATTTGTTCTTTGGGTGTTGAGTTTGCTAAGTTCTTTATAGATTCTGGACACTAGTCTTTTATCTGATATGTCGTTTGCAAATATCTTCTCCCATTCTGTCAGTTGTCTTTTGATTTTGTTAACTGTTTCCTTTGCTGTGCACAAGATTTTGATCTTGATGAAATCCCAATAGTTCATTTTTGCCCTTGCTTCCCTTGCCTTTGGCGTTGTTCCTAGGAAGATGTTGCTGCAGCTGAGGTCGAAGAGGTTGCTGCCTGTGTTCTCCTCAAGGATTTTGATGGATTCCTTTCGCACATTGAGGTCCTTCATCCATTTTGAGTCTATTTTTGTGTGTGGTGTAAGGAAATGGTCCAATTTCATTTTTCTGCATGTGGCTGTCCAATTTTCCCAGCACCATTTATTGAAGAGGCTGTCTTTTTTCCATTGGACATTCTTTCCTGCTTTGTTGAAGATTAGTTGACTGTAGAGTTGAGGGTCTATTTCTGGGCTCTCTATTCTGTTCCATTGATCTATGTGTCTGTTTTTGGGCCAGTGCCATGCTGTCTTGATGATGACAGCTTTATAATAGAGCTTGAAGTCCGGAATTGTGATGCCACTAACGTTGGCTTTCTTTTTCAATATCCCTTTGGCTATTCGAGGTCTTTTCTGGTTCCATATAAATTTTAGAATTATTTGTTACATTTCTTTGAAAAAGATGGATGGTACTTTGATAGGAATTGCATAAAATGTGTAGATTGCTTTAGGTAGCATAGACATTTTCACAATATTTATTCTTCCAATCCAGGAGCATGGAACATTTTTCCATTTCTTTGTGTCTTCCTCAATTTCTTTCATGAATACTTTATAGTTTTCTGAGTATAGATTCTGTGCCTCTTTGGTTAGGTTTATTCCTAGGTATCTTATGGTTTTGGGTGCAATTGTAAATGGGATTGACTCCTTAATTTCTCTTTCTTCTGTCTTGCTGTTGGTGTAGAGAAATGCAACTGATTTCTGTGCATTGATTTTATATCCTGACACTTTACTGAATTCCTGTACAAGTTCTAGCAGTTTTGGAGTGGAGTCTTTTGGGTTTTCCACATATAGTATCATATCATCTGCAAAGAGTGATAATTTGACTTCTTCTTTGCCGATTGGGATGCCTTTAATTTCCTTTTGTTGTCTGATTGCTGAGGCTAGGACCTCTAGTACTATGTTGAATAGCAGTGGTGATAATGGACATCCCTGCCGTGTTCCTGACCTTAGTGGAAAAGCTTTCAGTTTTTCTCCATTGAGAACGATATTTGCGGTGGGTTTTTCATAGATGGCTTTGATGATATTGAGGTATGTGCCCTCTCTCCCTACACTTTGAAGAGTTTTGATCAGGAAGGGATGCTGTACTTTGTCAAATGCTTTTTCAGCATCTATTGAGAGTATCATATGGTTCTTGTTCTTTCTTTTACTGATGTGTTGTATCACATTGACTGATTTGCGGATATTGAACCAACCTTGCAGCCCTGGAATAAATCCCACTTGGTCGTGGTGAATAATCCTTTTAATGTACTGTTGAATCCTATTGGCTAGTATTTTGTTGAGTATTTTCGTATCTGTGTTCATCAAGGATATTAGTCTATAGCTCTTTTTTTTGATGGGATCCTTGTCTGGCTTTGGGATCAAGGTGATGCTGGCCTCATAAAATGAGTTTGGAAGTTTTCCTTCCATTTCTATTTTTTGGAACAGTTTCAGGAGAATAGGAATTAGTTCTTCTTTAAATGTTTGGTAGAATTCCCCCGGGAAGCCGTCTGGCCCTGGGCGTTTGTTTGTTTGGAGATTTTTAATGACTCTTTCAATCTCCTTACTGGTTATGGGTCTGTTCAGGCTTTCTATTTCTTCCTGGTTCAGTTGTGGTAGTTTATGTGTTTCTAGAATGCATCCATTTCTTCCAGATTGTCAAATTTATTGGCATAGAGTTGCTCATTGTATGTTCTTATAATAGTTTGTATTTCTTTGGTGTTAGTTGTGATCTCTCCTCTTTCATTCATGATTTTATTTATTTGGGTCCTTCCTCTTTTCTTTTGATAAGTCGGGCCAGGGGTTTATCAATTTTATTAATTCTTTCAAAGAACCATTCCTAGTTTTGTTGATTTGTTCTATTGTCTTTTTGGTTTCTATTTCATTGATTTCTGCTCTGATCTTTATGATTTCTCTTCTCCTGCTGGGCTTAGGGTTTCTTTCTTGTTCTTTCTCCAGCTCCTTTAGGTGTAGGGTTAGGTTGTGTACCTGAGACCTTTCTTGTTTCTTGAGAAAGGCTTGAACCTCTATATATTTTCCTCTCAGGACTGCCTTTGTTGTGTCCCACCGATTTTGAACCATTGTATTTTCATTATCATTTGTTTCCATGATTTTTTTCAATTCTTCTTTAATTTCCCGGTTGACCCATTCTTTCTTTAGAAGGATGCTGTTTAGTCTCCATGTATTTGGGTTCTTTCCAAACTTCCTTTTGTGGTTGAGTTCTAGCTTTAGAGCATTGTGGTCTGAAAATATGCAGGGAATGATCCCAATCTTTTGATACCGGTTGAGTCCTTATTTAGGACCGAGGATGTGATCTATTCTGGAGAATATTCCATGTGCACTAGAGAAGTATGTGTATTCTGTTGCTTTGGGATGAAATGTTCTGAATATATCTGTGATGTCCATCTGGTCCAGTGTGTCGTTTAAGGCCTTTATTTCCTTGCTGATCTTTTGCTTGGATGATCTGTCCATTTCAGTGAGGGGAGTGTTAAAGTCCCCTACTATTATTGTATTATTGTTGATGTGTTTCTTTTATTTTGTTATTAATTGGTTTATATAGTTGGCTGCTCCCACGTTGGGGGCATAGATATTTAAAACTGTTAGATCTTCTTGTTGGACAGACCCTTTGAGTATGATATAGTGTCCTTCCTCATCTCTTATTATAGTCTTTGGCTTAAAATCTAATTGATCTGATATAAGGATTGCCACTCCTGCTTTCTTCTGATGTCCATTAGCATGGTAAATTCTTTTCCACCCCCTCACTTTAAATCTGGAGGTGTCTTCGGGCTTAAAATGAGTTTCTTGGAGGCAACATATAGATGGGTTTTGTTTTTTTATCCATTTTGATACCCTGTGTCTTTTGATGGGGCATTTAGCCCATTAACATTCAGGGTAACTATTGAGCGATATGAATTTAGTGCCATTGTATTGCCTGTAAGGTGACTGTTACTGTATATGGTCTCTGTTCCTTTCTGATCTACCACTTGTAGGCTCTCTCTTTGCTTAGAGGACCCCATTCAATATTTCCTGTAGAGCTGGTTTGGTGTTTGCAAATTCTTTCAGTTTTTGTTTGTCCTGGAAGCTTTGTATCTCTCCTTCTATTTTCAATGATAGCCTAGCTGGATATAGTATTCTTGGCTGCATGTTTTTCTCGTTTAGTGCTCTGAAAATATCATGCCAGCTCTTTCTGGCCTGCCAGGTCTCTGTGGATAAGTCAGCTGCCAATCTAATATTTTTACCATTGTATGTTACAGACTTCTTTTCCCGGGCTGCTTTCAGGATTTTCTCTTTGTCACTGAGACTTTAAATTTTACTATTAGGTGACGGGGTGTGGGCCTATTCTTATTGATTTTGAGGGGTGTTCTCTGAACCTCCTGAATTTTGATGCTCGTTCCCTTTGCCATATTGGGGAAATTCTCCCCAATAATTCTCTCCAGTATAGCTTCTGCTCCCCTCTCTCTTTCTTCTTCTTCTGGAATCCCAATTATTCTAATGTTGTTTCGTCTTATGGTGTCACTTATCTCTCGAATTCTCCCCTCATGGTCCAGTAGCTGTTTGTCCCTCTTTTGCTCAGCTTCTTTATTCTCTGTCATTTTGTCTTCTATATCACTAATTCTTTCTTCTGCCTCATTTATCCTAGCAGTGAGAGCCTCCATTTTTGATTACACCTCATTAACAGCTTTTTTAATTTCAACTTGGTTAGATTTTAGTTCTTTTATTTCTCCAGAAAGGGCTTTTATATCTCTCGAGAGGGTTTCTCTAATATCTTCCATGCCTTTTTCGAGCACTGCTAGAACCTTGAGAATTGTCATTCTGAACTCTAGATCTGACATATTACCAATGTCTGTATTGATTAGGTCCCTAGCCTTCGGTACTGCCTCTTGTTCTTTTTTTTGTGTTGAATTTTTCCTTCTTGTCATTTTGTCCAGATAAGAGTATATGAAGGAGCAAGTAAAATACTAAAAGGGTGGCAACAACCCCAGGAAAATATGCTTTAACCAAATTAGAAGAGATCCCAAATCGTGAGGGGGGAGAAAGGGGATAAAAAGAGGTTCAAAAAGGAAGAAAGAAAAAAAAAAAGAAAAGAATTAAAAAAAAAAAGAGAACAAATAAGAAAAATATAAAAAAGATAAAATATATATTTTAGATAAACTGGTTAAAAAGCATTAAAAAAGGAAAAGGTAAAAGTTAAAAAAAAAAATTTACCAGAAGGCGAGAAAAAAAAAACAAAAAATGAAAAAGAAAAAAATTAAATTAACTGCAAGACTAAAAAAAATCACAGGGAAAAAGCCATGAGTTCCGTGCTTTGCTTTCTCCTCCTCTGGAATTCTGCTGCTCTCCTTTGTATTGAAACCGCACTCCTTGTTAGGTGAACTTGGTCTCGGCTGGATTTCTTGTTGATCTTCTGGGGGAGGGGCCTGTTGTAGTGATTCTCAAGTGTCTTTGCCCCAGGTGGCATTGCACCGCCCTTATCAGGGGCCGGGGTGAGTAATCCGCTCGGGTTTGCTCTCAGGAGCTTTTGTTCCCTGAGCGCTTTCAGTTGAGTTCCGGAGGACGGGAATACAAATGGCGGCCCCCTGGTCTCCGGCCCGGAGGAGCCAAGAGCCCAGGGCCCCACTCCTCAGTGCGCCCTCAGAGAACAGCGCCCAGATACTCCCGTCTGCTTGACCTCCGACCGCGCTCCGATCTCACCGAGTCTGCGACCGGTTCAAGGTAACACCGAGCTGCGAACTTACTGTCAGCTCTGTCTCTGTAGCCAGCTTTCCCGTTCCTATACCCGCAAGCTCTGGAATACTCAGACACCCCCGATCCTTCTGTGACCCTGCGGGACCTGAGGCCACGCTGACCCCGCGTGGGCTTCGCCCCAGTTTAGCCTCTGGAGTGACGACCCTCAGCGGAACAGACTTTTAAAAGTCCTGATTTTGTGCGCCGTTGCTCCGCCGCTTGCCGGGAGCCGGCCCCTCCCCCCGGGGTCTATCTTCCTGTCGCTTTGGATTCACTTCTCCGCCGGTCCTACCTTTCAGAAAGTGGTTGTTTTTCTGTTTCCAGAATTGCTGTTCTTCTTCTCTTCGATCTGCCGATGGATTTTCAGGTGTTTGCAATCTTTAGATAAGCTATCTAGCTGATCTCCGGCCAGCTGAATTAGTCTCAGCCTGCTACTTCTCCGCCATCTTGACTCCTCCACCCTCTCCATTACTTTTTATGGGGAGGGTCTCTAGAAAAGGGTCAGCAAATTTTTAATGTAAAGTGTCACAGCATAATATGTTAGGCTTTGCAGGTCAGGCAGTCTCTATTGCAACTACTCAGCTCTGCCTTGTGGCTCTGGTATTGAAAGTAGCCATAGAAAATACATAATTAAATGGCCTGTCTATGTTCCAATTAAACTGTATTTACAAAAACAGATAGGAGGCTGGATTTGGTCAGTACCCATTCTGTGTCAATCCTTGCTCTAGACTGAGAATGAGCAAACTTTCTGTAAAGAACCAGGTAGTAAATATTACATTTATTACTTATCTATCCACCTATCTATCTATTATCTGTCATCTATGTATCTATCTATCTATCATCTGTCTAATCATCTATCATCTATCTACTATCTATAAGGTCTGTGTAGCATGTTCTCTGCTTTTAGTTCATAACTCTTGAAAATGTAAAACTCATTTTTAGCTTGCAGGCCAGATTTAAAGCACTATGTAGTTGGGTGATCCCTGCTGTAAAAAGTCAGCAAAATAAACCAAGACTCAATTTGTACCATTTCACTGCTGCAAATAATCCCATGGCTGATTTTAAATTGTTAATGTAATGTCCCTGAACCCACAGTTGGGAAGACATGTGTACAAGAACAACATTATATATATTTCCACTATGTAGATATAATGCATATTAATAATCTCAAAAGCATAGAAAATAGATGCAGGAAAATCATTAGAAAATGATAACTTTTTAATATTTATTACCTTTGTTTTGAAAGGATTTAATTACAATTAAATTTATTAAAAAGTATGTATATGATATATATATATTTAAATTTTATTTTATTTTTCCAGTGTTCCAAGAGTCACTGTTTATGCACCACACCCAGTGCTCCATGCAACATGTACTCTCCTCAATACCCACCACCATGCTCTCCTATCCCCTTACCCTCCTCCCCTCCAAAACCCTCAGTTTGTTATTAATAATTACAATTAAATATAAGTTTACTTCCATTTAAATTTATTAATAATAATATAAATGGAGTTAAATTTAAATTTCAACATAATTATAAGCTGGAGGTGGATAGATTCTTACTCACAACTGTAATGTCCATGATCCCAGGGTTATATCAGGTAGAGTGTGCTGGGACAGAGTTAATTAGTGATCCCAAGAATTGGAGTATAGCTCCAGAGAGGGATCAGAGGGCCAGGGGATAGTACAGCAGCAATCATTACGTTTGGATAGGTAGATGGCAAGTAGTTTGAGGAAATTTTAGAAATAGAGACTACATCCCTTCTTAGACAATGACTCCCCAGCACATTTTCAGGGACTGGATGGGTAACTAAAAGATATTTCACATAGATCTGGTCTTAATAAGAGCTCAACAGATAATAATAGTGATTATTATTATAGATTATTAAATGGGGATAGAAAGAGAGGCTGTGACTGGAGCTCATGGTATTTTTCCCACTGAAGAGAGGAAACTGTCCTTTCTAATGAGAATGTATTCTCTGGAATGTCAGAGGACCAAAGCCTTCAAGGAACTGGGTAGCTGAACAAGTCAGCTACCCAGGGTGTCCGTTCATTCACAAATTAACAGGAGGGCTCACTCCATTCAAGCTCCAAGCAGACATCACCAGCTGTGTGTCACAGCAGCATACATTACAGTGCCAGCTTTCTACCCATGAAAATGCTTTGTTATAACAGTCTCAGGGAATTTGGCTTAGTGAATAGGAGTGAATGATAGACAAAGTCAAACAGGGTCTATTTCTTACTCCTTAATGTTCATCTTTGTTCATTCTTGATCTCTGACAAGGTACAGCTAAAAGGAAAGAATTAATCCTTAGCAAATCCTACAAGACCACTGTATGGGGAGAAGGACTCCTCCACTCAGCAACCAGCAAGAATGTCACTCCAAGGGTAGGGAGTTAAGTGAAAAGTGTCAGAGAGCCCTGCGGAGAAATAGACTGCTCCATTAAACAATGATCTATTGTTGATCCAAATCTTGATGAGGAAAGCACTTTAATTATGTAGTCACAGCAAAATGTCTGACCCAAGGGAATGAGCTGCAAAGATTGGATAAACTTGATATTCCAGAAAGGTGTAAGTACTAGAAAGAAAAAATAAAGACACAATAGTGACATCATTGGAAGAAGCTAAATTTAGGGATGATACTAAAGATATCTAGAGATACTGAATTTAGGGGTATCATACACTAGCAAATGGTCTTAGAGGAACACATGGCCAGGACTCAGCCAGTGTGTGTCCAGAGAAGTGCCTCCTGCATCCTGGAGTCCCTATTTTCTATGCACTAAGCCTGGAGGAAGGTTTCCTTTCACTGGGCATTACGATAAGTAATGCTAATGCAATTTTAGGAGATTGGTGCTTTCCTTAGCCTTTCTCTATAGCTCTGTAATAAAAGTGCTTATGGGTGGATGGGGCAGTGTGTTATTGCTTCAGAGTAAGTTTTATTCAGGTGGGTTTGGTAGAATAAGCCAAAAAGGTAGGGTATCATTGCCTAAATGTTTTCTCCCAGCCAACCTCACAAAACTCTACTCTCTTTCGGCATCTTAGCACAGGCTGATTAAGCTGCAGGTGTGGAAAGCACCCCAGTAGATGTTACCACCTCGAGTGAAAGAGTTTCAGTCTTTGTCTTCTCACTGGATAGAATTCAGGTGAGAGACCAGAAAGCACAAGCAGAGTATATTAAGTACACTCACAAGAGAGGGGAGTGAGCAGCTTGAGAAAGACTCAAATGCCCAGTACAGAATTGGTCCTGGGTTTTTATTAATTGGGAAGCAGAATATTACTAAGGGATGGCATAGTCATTTTGGGGGTAGGATGCTGGGTTGCCTGCGTTTTCTTCTTAATTTGGTTAAAGATTTCCTGTCATAACTTCTGTCCTCTTGGGTCCATCTGGATTGATTTGGTTTTTTTTGGGGGGGAAGTGTTCCCTGGACAGTTCTCTGATATCCCCCATGTGGATGCACCTATCCAAAGTTCTTTTGTCTTACTTACTAACCAACATCCCCTAAGAAAGCTGGGGGAAGGCAGGCATTGGCAAACCAAAATGTTAATTGCAATGTTTTTCTTTTTGTGCATATGTGTCCATATTAGAATTCCCCTTCCATATTGGAATTCCCCTTGGCCCTCTTGACAGGTTGTGCCTAATTGCAGGTCTCAGATATCTATCCCTTTCCCCCAACATTCACCTTCCCTGCCCCCACTTCCTGTGAGACCCGAGAGCCTCACACACTATCTAACTGCCTACCACCCAGCCTCCGATTCAGCCTCCCACAGGTATTCAGTTTTTAGGCCTGTGCATTGGACTGCCTACACTGACTTCACACTTAATGCCTTTGGGTAAACCAGATTGTCACCTCCCTCCCAGGTACTTGTTTCTTGGATGAATGGTTGCTGATTTGGATGAATGGTTGCTGATTCTTGGATGAATGGTTCCTGAGTCCCACCTCTTCTTCAATCCATCTTCCCCACTGTTGCTGGAGTGATCTCGTGGGAGCATTTGCTTGTGTGCTTACCATCTGTAAGTCCATACTGGAATTCCTGTCTATGGTTCACAGGCACCTTGCTGTCCAGTTTCTGCCAAGGTGCACCAGCAGTTCCATCTTCTCTCCCACCTTCCTTACTCCCCCTCTATTCAGACTGTCGTGTACATTTCCAACAATACTGAATGCTCATACATTCCTGCCACTTTGCATGGGCTCTTCTTGTTCTGAATGCTCTTACTTTGTTTTTCTCTTTCACCTTGAATTGGATTCCTCATCATGAGACAGGAAAACCAAAGGGTCTCTATGTTTTATTTTGTTTCCCTTTGCTTTGTTTTTTGCTTCTGTTCTTGCAAGGACCTGCACCAACACCCCATTCCGTACACGTCTTTATGTATGTCCTCCTTCTAAGGGATAAAGAGTTAATGATATCTTTGGAGTCTTCCAGCATAATAGGTAATATCTAAACCACTGGAGATAGACATCTCAATGCCAAGACGCCAGGCTTCACAGAAGAAGTTTCTTATGATGGACAACTGGATCTTGTCCTTTTTCCTGGGTGCCTGAGAAGACATGTACACCAGGCCACTGTCCTCAATGAAAAAATCCAGACCCTGAATAAAGATAAGATTCATGCTACTTTCCTTTCTGAGTCTCCCAGACAGTCCATCTGAACCTGTACTCTCTATATCTTCAATAAACTCTGTTTTCGCCTCCTCCTGTCTCACAATTGATTTCCATCCTCAGGAAAGCCAAGGACCCTGTTGGATGGTCCTGCAGGACTCACCTCTGGTCCTCAACCTGGCCTGCCTGCATCAGTCTTTATAGATCAACACTAACAGTCTTTCACTCCCCCACATTGTCTAACCCAGGCATAGATGTTGTAACAGACAAATCTCCTTTCTGAAGGAAAGAAAAGGAAGGAAGGAAGGAAGGAAGGAAGGAAGGAAGGAAGGAAGGAAAAGAAAAAGAAAGAGGAAGGAAGGAAGGAAAGAAAGATGGGAGTGAGGGAAGGAGGGTGGGAGGAAGGAAGGAAGGCAGGAGGGCAGGGAGAAAGGGCTGTCTCAGTACACATGAATCCCACCCTGGAAAGATACTTGCAGACAATGCTTCCTTGGGAAGAAGTTAGGGAGTTTTTTAAGGCAAATGCTAGTGAATTTTTAAACAAAGCGTGGAAAAATTGTTTTTATTTTTAAAAATGTAAATGTAAAACCTGAGGCATAAATAATGCAGATACTTACTAACTGCTTGTGCATGATTATACACTGAGAGAAGTGGCAGATGAAGGAGGAAGGATCCTCTGGAAGTTTGGATTTTATTCAGTATAAACAGGAATTTTAAAAACTCTTGAGTATAAGAATAACATACAATATACTGTTCACATTTTCTTTTTAAATTTTTCATATAGTACAATTGTAATTTTTAAGTCAGGTTGTTTTCTTATTGTTGTTGAGCTGTAGGAGTTACTAATATATTTTGGTATCAATTCTTTATAAGATACACAATTTGCAATATATTCTCTTATTCTATAGGTTGCCATTCACTCTGTTGAGAATGTCCTATGATGCACCAAGTTTTTAATTTTGATTAAATCCAACTTATGTATTTCTTTTCTTTACTGTCTCTGTTTTTGTTGTCAAAATCCAATGTTTTTGAAAGTTTCCTCTATGTTTTCTTCTGAGTGTTTTATGGTTTTAACTATTACATTTTGGTTTTAACCTATTTTGAGTTAATTTTTGTTTTTAGTGTAAAGTAAGGGCCCACCTCACTTTTTGTATGGGGATATCTGGTTTTTCCAGCACCATTTGTGGAAAAGACTATCTTTTCACATTGAATGGTCTTTGCACTTGTGTAGAAAATTATTTGAGCATATATACAAGACTTTACTTCTGGGTTATTTTTCTCTTTTCTATTGGTTTATCTGTCTGTCTTTATACGATGTTTTGATTTCTGTGACTTTGTATTAAATTTTGAAGGCTTTCTTTCCTTAAAGAAGAATTTGAGTGAACTCATCTCCTAGGAAATCATTCCTTGTCAGTTACATGAGTGACAGTATTCTAAACCCAGGGACTGGACATCCAGATAGGGGAAATGGGTGAACACTTCTGACTTGAGCAGTGTAGGCTGCTTTATAGCTCTTCTGCCATCAAACAGATGAGGCCTTTTGTTACTGGCCCTGATCTGGCTAACAGGCAGGAGACCTATACTTTCTGGGCAAAATGTGTGATTTTTGTATTGTACATCATAATGAAGTAGAGATAAGTAAATCAAATACTTTGCACTGAAAAAGCTAGAAATTGCTATTATGGTCCTTGCCTCATCCTGAAGAGAGGTGGTATCAATCACCCCAATAGTCCTTGACACCAGAGTGGCACTGCTTGCCTAGAGAAAGGCATAAACCAAGACTGGCCTGTGACTCATCTCCAAGCCCCAGGAAATTTCTTCAAGAAGTCAAAGGGAAGGTATCCTTTAATCAACTTCCCTCAAGACAAGATTTCTAGGTCACAATCCATTACAAACCCAGTCTAGACTTGCAATCCCGCCACAGCTTTCTTCAGCTACATTTGGGACACAGGAGGACAATTTATAAGCAAAAGGGAGCTTGTAAGGGACTTCAGTTGTATGTTCCCCTATATGTCCTTGTTATAGGATTAGAAGTTCAGAGTCTCATTGTGTAACTTCCTGTCCGCCAATTGTATCTAGAATTCTAAACAGATTCCCCGGGAGGGGGGAATCATTCCATGGCTGGTAAATTTTTCAGGAAACTTGTCCTGTACTCACCTTCTTGTGATGATGTGAGATGATTAAATGCCTACATGATGAGATGAAGTAGATGAATGACGTAGGTGTTGTGATGTAAAGATAAGCGACTACTGGGGTGCCTAGGTGGCTCAGTGGGTTAAGCCTCTACCTTCAGCTCAGGTCATGATCTCTGGGTTCTGGGATCGAGCCCTGCGTCAGGCACTCTGCTCAGCAGGGAGCCTGCTTCCTCCTCTCTCTCTCTCTGCCTGCCTCTCTGCCTACGTGTGATTTCTCTCTGTCAAATAAATAAATAAAATCTAAAAAAAAAAAAAAAAAAAGATAAGCGACTACTGACCTCTGAAAGCATGTCAAAAGAAGGACCATCGGCTTCCAGCCTGTGGTTGACCACAAATAACTGAAGTTGCAGAAAGTGAAACTAAGGTTAAGGGAGGGGCTACTGTTTCAGTATTTTCAAAGGGTTCTGAGGTAATTACAACATGGAATCAAGATGGGAAAATTGAAATTCACAATAATGAAAAGAAAGAGAAAGAGAATGAGAGAAATAGCAAGGTATAATTTCCTTGCACTGGTCAAATCCTGGGGCTAAGCACATTGTATAATAATAAAACATTATTTAATTTAATATTTCTAATAATGCTGTGGGATTGGTAATAGTATCCTTATTTTAGAGGTGATGAAACTGAGGATCCAAGACATTAAGTAATAAGTCAGGACCTTATTTGGATCTACTTTTCTCAAAACATTCTGAACTCCAATCTCCCTACATTGCTCCTTCTCTGTTCTCATCAGTCTGTTATTGAAGAATGTCTATAGAATAGGGCTGATCACACTGGTAGGAAGTAGGCTAATAAAACTAGTCAGCTGCAAATAATGTATAACCCTGAAAAAGAAAGAATGACTCAAAGGGCAAATCCAAGAGCTCAGAGGACAAAGCTGAGGACAATGGAAGATTATTCCAGGCTTGAAATCTAATCAAGGATTTGCAGCAAGGAAAGTCACAGGGAGAGTACCTGGGTGGCTCAGTTAGTTAAATGACTACCTTCAGGTCATGATCTCAGGGTTCCGGGACTGAGACCCACATCAGACTCCTTACTCAGTAGGAAGCCTTCTTCTCCCTCTCATTCTGCCTACTACTCCCCTGGCTTGTGCTCTCTTTTTCTCTAAATAAAATCTTAAAAAAAAAAAAAAAGGTCACAGGGAATATAATCCCAACCTGTGACTCCTTGAGCAATGGCAGATGGACTCCTTTTATTTAAGGTGAGGATGAATATTAAGGAAGGAGAGCCTCATCATAATATGTAGAGGTGGGCATAATGTGGTATATGTGCCTGGAGGCTTGTGTTCCTCTTTGTGTGGGGATATTGACATTATAATGAGGTAAAGGTAACTGTCACTCCACAGATCACTCTGTGGTCCATCTGTGCAGGTGTGAGTCAGGGGTTGAGCTCAAACTGATCTGGGTAATCTCTTCTTCATTTTGGCAGTTGTTATTGCATGAGCGGTAGTCTTGGTTCCCATCACAGGATGCTCTACCCATTCGTTCTTTTGCCTGATTTATAAAATAAAATGGAAAGAAGAGCTTAAGGAAAAATGTAGGACAAAATTTGGTGAGTACAAAAACGTGGGCAATAAAAGTCAAGTCTTAGAAGCTAGCTGATGACATTACCAGGCCCACAGCTATCTATCATCTATCTATGTATCTATCATCATCTATTTATTTTTGAAAAACTGCTTTGGAGAAGTTTAGATTAGAGATTTATATTTAGCGTTAAGCAATTATGTATCTTTTCTACTACACTGGAAGGACTGGGTAGATGACAAGTGATTAAAAATAATATTCAACTGAGTAAATTTGAAGATCTAATTGGCTTTATTAAGCAATAAATGGATCATGCAGCATTCATCTAGTAAGTTGAGAGAGAAGCTGAAGCATTGCATCAAAAGGAAACTTTTAAAAATTACTTTTATTAATATATAATGTATAATTTGCCTCAGGGGTACAGGTCTGTGAATCATCAGGCTTACACATTTCACAGCACTCATCATAGGATGTACCTTCCCCAATGTCCATAACCCAACCATCCTCTCCCTACCCCCAAACCCCCAGAAATCCTGTTTGTTTGTGAGATTAAGAGTCTCTTGTGTTTTTTTTTTCCCCTCTCGATCCCATCTTGTTCATTTTTTCCTTCCCTACCCCACAAAACCCCCACCCTGACTTTCAAATTCCTCGTATCAGGGATATCATATGATAGTTGTCTTTCTCCAGTTGACTTATTTCAGTTACCTTAATACCCTCTAGTCCCATCCATGTCATGACAAATGGCAAGATTTCATTTCTTTTGATGGCTACGTAATATTCCATTGAATGAATATATATATATATATATATATATATATATATATATATATATATATATATACCACTTCTTGATCCATTCATCTGTTAATGGACATCTATGTTCTTTCCATAGTTTGACTGTTGTGGACATTGCTGCTATAAACATTCAGGTGCACATGCCCCATTGGATCACTACATTTGTATCTTTTTTTTTTTTTTTTTTTTTTTTAAAGATTTTATTTATTTGACAGGCAGAGATCACAAGTAGGCAGAGAGGCAGACAGAGAGAGAGAAAGAGAGAGGGAAGCAGGCTCCCTGCTGAGCAGAGAGCCCGATGTGGGACTCGATCCCAGGACTCTGAGATCATGACCTGAGCCGAAGGCAGCGGCTTAACCCACTGAGCCACCCAGGCGCCCCACTACATTTGTATCTTTAGGGTAAATACCCAGTAGTGCAATTGCTGGGTCATAGGTAGCTCTATTTTCAACATTTTGAGGAACCTCCATGCTGTTTTCCAGAGTGGCTGCACCAGCTTGCATTCCCACCAACAGTGTAGGAGTGTTCCCCTTTCTCCACATCCTTGCCAGCATCTGTCATTTCCTGACTTGTTAATTTTAGCCATTCTGACTGGTATGAGGTGGTATCTCGTAGTTTTGATTTGTATTTCCCTGATGCCAAATGATGTGGAGCACTTTTTCATGTGTCTGTTGGCCATCTGGATCTCTTCTTTGCAAAAATGTCTGTTCATGTCCTCCGACCATTTCTTGATTGGGTTATTTGTTCTTTGGGTGTTGAGTTTGATAAGTTCTTTATAGATTTTGGATACTAGCCCTTTATCTAATATGCCATTTGCAAATAACTTCTCCCATTATGTCAGTTTTGTATTTGGTTTTGTTGACTATTTCTTTTGCAAAATCTTTTGATCTTGATGAAGTCCCATAGTTTACTTTTGCCCTTGTAAATTGTTTTCCACCCCCTCACTTCAAATCTGGAGATGTCTTTGAGTCTAAAATGAGTTTCTTATAGACAGCATATCTATGGTTCTTTTTTTTAATGCATTCTGATACCCTGTGTCTTTTGATTGGAACATTTAGCCCATTTTCATTCAGAATAACTGTTGAAAGATATGAATTTAGTGCCATTGTATTGCCTGTAAGGTGACTGTTACTGTATATTGTCTCTGTTCCTTTCTGATCTACTACTTTTAGGCTTTCTCTTTGCTTCAATATTTCCTGTAGGTCTGGTTTGGTGTTTGCAAATTCTTTCAGTTTTTGTTTATTCTGGAAGCTTCTTATCTCTCCTTTTATTTTCAATGACAGCCTAACTGGATATAGTATTCTTGGCTGCATATTTTTTTCATTTAGTGCTTTGAATATGCGATGTCAGTTTTTTCTGGCCTGCCAGGTTTCTGTGGATAAGTCTGCTGTCAGTCTAATATTTTTACCAATACATGTTACAGACCTTTTCTCCTAAGCTGCTTTCGGGATTTCCTCTTGTCACTGAGACTTGTAAGTTTTACTATAAGATGACGGGGTATGGACCTATTTTTATTGATTGTGAGGGGGGTTATTTGTGCCTTCTGGATTTTTATGCTTCTTCCCTTCACCAAATTGGGGAAATTTTCTGCTATAATTTGCTCCAATATTCTTTCTGCTTCTCTCTCTATTGCTTCTTTCTGAGATCCCAAATATTCTAATATTGTTTTATCTTATGGTATCACTTATCTCTCGAATTTTCCCCTCCTGATCCAGTAGTTGTTTGTCTCTCTTTTACTCAGCTTCCTTATCCTCCATCATTTGGTCTTCTATATCACTAATTCTCCTTCTGCCTCATTTATCCTAGCAGTAAGAGCCTCCATTTTTTATTGCACCTCAGCTTTTTGTTTTCAGCTCGGTTAGGTTTTAGTCTTGTTATTTCTCCAGAAAGGAAATTTCTTTCTCCAGGATGGGATTTTACTTCTTCAAAAGGGATTCTCTAATATCTTCCATGTTTTCTTTGAGCTCAGCTAGCACCTTGATAATCGTCATTCTGAACTCTAGTTCTGACATATTACTAATGTCCATATTGATTAGGTCTCTAGACATCAGTATGGCCCCCTCTCCCCCTCCTTTTTTTTTTTTTTTTTTTTTTTGGTGAGTTTTTCCACCTTGTCATTCTATCCAGATATGAGTGGATGAATGGGAGAACAAAATAGTAAAAGAGTAGCATTGGCCCCAGTAAAATATACACTAACCAAATCAGAAAAGACCTGAAACTGGGGGGAGAAGAAAGGTGAAAAATGAAAAAAAATATATATATATATATATTTATATATTTATATATTTATATATTAGACTGGTGAATAGAACAGAGCTACCACTTGATTTTGGGTGTATTTTGTTCTGTTAGAAGAAACTACCTCCCAAAATTTTAAGTAAAGAAATTTTTTTTTCTTTACACACACACACACACACACACACACACACAATAATAAGGTAAACATGATGAAGGGATGGAATATGACTATAAAGATGAAAATTAAAAAAGATTCTAAAAAAGGAATTGATAAGAAGTTAGTTGAAAAAAGAAAAAAAAAAGAAAAGATGTGATCAAGCTGGAGAATACAACAAAGGCATGCACCAGATTTAGGGTGTATTTTGGCCTATTAGAAGAAATTGTATTGCCAAATTTTAAAGGGAAAAAAAAACCCTATATGTATACAAAAAATAAGGTTAAATACAATGAAAGGATAATATATGACTATAACAATGAAAATTTAAAAAGATTTTTAAAAAGGTATTGATAAGGTAAACTAGTTTAGAACATTAAAATAGGAAAGAGAAACACTTAAAAAATAGAATAAGAAATAAATAAATAAATAAATAAATAAACTTTGAAAAACTAATGGAGGGTGCCTGGGTGGCTCAGTGGGTTAAGCCTCTGCCTTTGGCTCAGGTCATGATCTCAGGGTCCTGGGATGGAGCCCCAAATTGGGCTTTCTGCTCAGCAGGGTGCCTGCTTCCTCCTTCTCTCTCTCTGCCTGCCTCTCTGCCTATTTGTGATCTCTCTCTGTCAAATAAATAAATAAAATAAAATAAAATAAAAAAAGAAAAACTAATGGATTATGGGGAAAAAGCAATGAGTTGTATGTGTTGCTTTCCTCTAGCTCTGCAGTTCTGTAGTTCTCATTGATCAGTGAAATTTGTCTTGGCTGGATGTTCTTACTGATATTCTTGGGGGAGGGGCCTGTTGCAGTGATTCTCAAATGTCTTTGCCTGAGGCAGAATTGCACCACCCTTGCCAGGGGCAGGCTAAATAATCTGCTCGATATTGTCTTGGAAACATTTTTTCCCTAGATGCTTTCTATAGAGCTCTGGAGGATGGGAATGAAAATGGCAGCCTCCCAATCTCTAGCCCCACAGGAGTTGAGAGTTCATGGCCCCACTCCTTGCTGAGCCCTCAGAGAAAATCAGTCCATCCCTTCCATCTCCCTGGTCTCCAGCTGCACTCTGAGCTACCCAGCCTGTGATGGAGCATTTCTATCTCTGGTGCACACCCCCCTTTGGAGTCTCCTGCAGATTCCTGCAGTGTGCTCCCATGCTGCTCCTCCTGGAGGAGGAAGGTCAGTCTCCCTGGATCTGCTGCTAGTTATGTCCTTGCCTGAAGAGCACTGGCCCAACTGTGCCATGGATCATGATTTAATGTAATCCTGAGCTGAGAGCCCACTCCTCAGGTCTGTATCTGCAGCTGGCTTTCCTGCTCTCATGCCTGGGAGCTCTGCCACACTCAGACACCCCTGGTCTTTCTGTGACCCCATGGGTCTTGAGACTACACTGTCCCCACAAAGGCTTCACCCCCTGCTTTCCTTTGGAGTGATGTCCTTCAGTGGAACAGCCTTCTAAATGTTCTGATTTTGTGCTCTGCTACTGTATCACTTGCCAGGAGCTGGTCCCTCCCCTCATAGCCTGTCTTCCCAAATGTTGCCTCTGATTTGCTTTTCTGTAAGTCCCACCTTCTGGAAAGTGGTCGATTTTCTGTTCCTAGAATTGCTGCTCTTAGTCTCTTCTCTCTCCTATTGAGTCTGTAGTTGTTCAGAATGGTTTGATAACTATCTAGCTGAACTCCTGGTACCTGATTTAGGTCTCCTACTCCTTCTTGATCTTGCTCTTCCCTCCTGAATTTTAGCTCATTACAGTAAGGAAGTTCTAAGATATCTTAATAAAATAATTTTGATCTTAAAAACTTCATCTAATTTATATCATAAAAATGTTGCCAATAAAACATGATTTTTGGAACAAAGAGATTTGAATCTAGGATCTATCTTAATTATTTGCTTGGGAAATATTTCAAGATGATATTCTGGGTCTATAGAGTGGTCAGTCTGTACCATCTTGAGGTCTAATCTTAGAATGTTTCTCCTCAGTAGTGTGTGTTTCAAAACAAGTCTTAACACAGGTAGCAGTGAATAGGTAGTACCAGCCCTCTTTCTCTTTAAAATGAGGACTAATTCCACAAATAATATTAAAAAATAAGGAGGTGAGTAATTATATAATATGATTTGAGGGTCACATAAGACATGTGCCACCTCAAATATATTTACAGTCAGATTTTCCACTGTATCTAAAAATTTCACTATTAAATTCATCCACTAAATCCACTGAATAAAGGAATTGTTTGCAGAATGTCACTGCTAAACTGTGTTTGTCTTATCTGGTTGCTAATATGCTCTTATACTTTGTGCCCTGTAAATAGACCATTTTCATCTGAGTGTTTCTATCAGAGCACCTTATCTACAATCAAGTTCTGCCTTTCCCAGTAGAAATAGCATGACTCTGCTGCCTAACTTCTGAGCATTTCTATCTGAGCATGATGGCTGCTACCAGATCAAGTCATTTGGGGATATCCATTAGGTGTGGTTTGCACCATTACAATGGCCAGATCTCAGCTTGTCTCAACTTTGATCTCATTCCTTCTGTTTTCCTTCCTTTATTTATCAAGGTGGATGCTGAGAGAGTGAAGTATATCCTGCAGTGCATAATCTCTGGCCTTCCACTTACAAGCTAGGTGACTATAGGCACGTTGCCTTACCTCTAAGACTCTGTTTGTCTCTTGTACTGTGGAAAAAGAAAGATATTTTGTTCCAGATCATGCAGATCTAGAAAGATATAACACATCTTACCAAGACGTGCATCAAACTGATTCATTTAATAGGGGTTTTGTGTTTAAACTGACATCCAAGTAAGATTGGGCCTTGAAAGGGCTTGTACATAATAGCCTACAGGGAGTGTTTGCGAGAATGAAAAAGGAAAATGATATGAATGCAGCGATAGCTAATGTTCACAACACATGAAAGAGATAGAAGCTACTATCCAAATTTAATGGTGAGAAAACTAAAGCACAGAGAAGTTAATAGGCCTCAGATCCACAGCTGGTCACCTATAGGACTAGGATTTGAGCTGAGGCAGTTTAGTTCCAGAGCATATGCTATCAGACACATGGCCTTTTTTTCTTGAACAATTCATCTATAAAAGGATTTCAATATGGTTTATGTTATTACTGATGGTAAAACTGGGTCCAATGGAAGTCAATAAGGAGGTCAATTTCTGCATGTTCTAAAAATGCTAAGAATGAAACCGTGGTACACTATGAGGAAATAAATTCTGAAGCAATAAAGGTGTTCAAGCAGAGATTGGAACATAATCTTTGGGGATTGCAGTAAAATGTGTTCCTGCACTAAAAAAGGCATATGAGTTTTGATAAATCTTGGGTTTCTTCCAAAGATTCCATGAATACAGACAGTCAGTATTCTGGAATATATATGCCATTTCTGCAGGATTTCATGTGCACAGCTGGAACACTGATATGCATCAATTCTAATCTTCAACACAGTTCTGGAAAAGGCTGTTGTTATTCCAATTTCACAAATGGAGACGTTGGTCTCAGATACATGCATAATTAATATTGGCGGATATTATCTCAGGTTTTCCTTTTTTTAAAGATTTAAGAAAAAATATTTGAGAGGGAGGTCACAAGTAGAAGAGAGGCAGGTAGAGAGAGAGGGGGGAAGCAGGTTCCCCACCAAGCAGAAAGCCCAATGTGGGGCTTGATCTCAGGACTCTGAGATCATGACCTGAGCTGAAGGCAGAGGCTCAATGCACTGAGCCACTCAGGTGACCCTATCTCAGGTTTTATCTTTCCAAATCTATGCTCTTTAAAAGCCACTTTTGTGTTATATTGAATTTCTCAACAATAACCCCAAAGTGAGGCATCTATGCAGGAGGACTTGCCTGATTCATTCCTTACTGTGTTCTCTTTAATTGTAATATTAATGTAGATGAAGGTGGTGATAACATTCATAATTATAATTTGAATACCACCCTAATTGGCTTTTATTGCTGCTTGGGAACGGGTCAGGGTTGTACATGGAATATTTAAGTTGAAATGTCGTTTCCAATACTTAATAGAATCCAATTAGGATTTTATTGATTAATTAGTGTCTACATGAAGCATTCTATTTTCCAAAGGCCAGTAATGTGTCTGACTGTTTCCTAAATGTTAACATATTCAGATAATTATAACTGCATCATACTTGCTGGTTAGACTGTTTAAGTTATTTGCCTTTACTGAGGTTTCAGATCCAAGTAAAGCAATCTTTTAAAGTAAAAATTATATTTAAATAACCTGAAATAATCATTATAGAAAACCTCACTTAAACACTCATTAATTTATGGCTATAAACATGCTAGTACCTTTCTATATAGAAGCTCATTTGTGAATGTTTTAAAGGTAACAAAGATGAATTGATACAAGGAGTGACTATGTAGCCAAGGGGGACTCTAAAATGTGACAGTGTCCTAGGGTCAAATGTATTGCTTAAGGAATTTCAAATTTAAAATAATAGTACAGGTTTCTACCTCATTGATCTCAGCTCTAATCTTGATGATTTCCCTTCTTATGTGTGGAGTTGGTTTGATTTGTTGTTGATTCTCCAGTTTTTTAAGGTGTAGAGACAGCTGTTGTGTTCTGGATTTTTCAATTTTTTTGAGGGAGGCTTGGATGGCTATGTATTTCCCCCTTAGGACTGCCTTTGCTGTATCCCATAGGTTTTGGACTGAAGTGCCTTCATTCTCATTAGTTTCCATGAATTGTTTCAGTTCTTCTTTGATCTCCTGGTTGATCCAGGCATTCTTAAGCAAGGTGGTCTTTAGCTTCCAGGTGTTTGAGTTCCTTCTGAACTTTTCCTTATGATTGAGCTCCAGTTTCAAAACATTGTCATCTGAGAATATGCAGGGAATCATCTCAGTCTTTTGGTATCGGTTGAGTCCTGATTTGTCACCCTGTATGTGGTCTATTCTGGAGAAGGTTCCATGTACACTTGAGAAGAATGAGTATTCTGTTGTTTTAGGGTGGAATGTTCTGTATATATCTATGAGGTCCATCTGGTCCAATGTGTCATTCAATGCTCTTGTTTCAATGATCTGTCTATTTCTGAGAGAGGCATGTTTAAGATCTCCTACTATTAGTGTATTCATATCAATATGCTTCTTTATCTTGATTAACAATTTTCTTATGTAGTTGGCTGCTCCCATATTGGGGGCATAGATATTTATAATTGTTAGATCATCTTGGTGGATAGTCCCTTTAAGAATGATGTAGTGTCCTTCTGTATCTCTGACTACAGTCTTTAGTTTAAAATATAATTTATCTGATATGAGAATCACTACATACAGTGGCATGAATGAGAGACACAGGTCTAATAATCAGACCATTATATTCAACAATTAGTATTTGGTAAAATTCTGTCTCATGTCACTTAGTAACTGCTATTACCACCTCTTTCTTTGAAATGTCTGAAGAAATTCAGGTGAGTGATGAGAAGAAATTAGGAACAGGCAAAAATACATTAAGTTATTTCAGTTTGTTGGATCAATGTCTATCTATATTGGGTCAATGCTTGGGTCAAGAACAGATAGGCAAAAAATATCTAAGAATTGTCATGGGGCAAGTTAAAAGACTGATATTATCTGGGACACATATAAGTCTCAAACTGTACTCTAAAGGAAATTAAATCACTGACACTTGGAAATATTTTCTAGTTATATTTAAAATCAATATTGAACATTCACTATGGAAAATATTTTGCCAATTGCACACGTATGTAGAAAAATAAATGTTCCTAATATCCATGGGCCAGCCACTCTACCATTTACATTGCAATGTAATATATTATAACCACATAAGATAGTATAGTTATTCTCATCTTACATATCAGGATAATAACTAACTTAGAGAATGGTAAGTAATTTCTCTGAGATCATTTAGTTAAGCCCAAATTGCAGTCTGTCATTATTAGAACTATCTGGGAATAATAATAATAAAAATAAATCAACAAAATTCTGGGGCCACACCTTTCCAGTAGAAACACATCTTTGGCAGTTGGATAAGAAATATACATAGTATTAGTCAGGGTTCTCCTGAGAAACAGAACCAACACAATGTACATATATGTATGTATGTATGAGCTTGTGCATGTGTGTGCACATGCACACACACACACACACACACACACACACACACACACTGATTTATTATCAGGAATTGTCTCACACAGCTACAGAGCTTAACAGGTCCCAATAGCTGCAGTCAGCAGTCAGGGACCCAGAGAGCCTGTGGTATAAATTCTTCCTCTGAAAGCCTGAAGCCTCAAAGACCCAAGAAGAACCAAAATTAACATTTGCATCAGAAGGCAGGAAAAAATCTTTGTCCTGGTTCAAGAGTCAGGCAGAAGTTCTCTTTTACACATGGGTGGATCAGTCTTTGGGTTCTATTTATGTCTTTAACTTATTGGAGGAGGGACACTCACACTGGAGAGGGTAATTTGTTTTACTCAGTCTACAGATTCAAATGTTGATCTCATCAAAAAACACCCTCACAGAAATATCCAAAACAATGTTGGACCAAGTATCTGGGCACTTCATGGTCCAGTCAAGTTGACACATAAAATTAACCATCACATGCAGTTTTGGAGATCTCCCTAGGTAATTTAGATTCAGAAAAGTCTGAAACCCCTGGAATAACCTGCCATCATATTTATTAACTCTTAAATTTTCCCATTGAAATCACTTGGGGAGCTTCAATAATTGCTAATGCCTTGTTCCCACCCTTAAAATTTCTGACTTAGTTAGTATGATTCTAATGTGTAGCTAGGCCTCAAATCAAGGCTAGAGCCCTTGTTCTGAAATGTAGCTCATGACCCTCTGCTCCCAGCTACCAGACATTGTGGTCTTTCTGCCCTTCTCAGATGGCAAGCCACTGCTCACTGCATACTGAGAAGTGGTGGCCAAGGTCAAATTATACATACAACTTTTAGACTTATACAAGGATAGTCCTGACATATCTTTTGCCCATCTCCATCCCACTGCAAGGGTTAGAGCTTTCCTGGAGGGAATTCAGGCCTATTTCCCTTTTGTACAGAGATAAGAAAAAATGTTCATCCTTACCCTTCAAGTCAATACTTTATGATTTTCCAATGAAAATGACACACTAGCAAATTGCAACTCCAGAGAAATTCAGGAATGACAGTCATTGTTTCTAAACTGTATTTCATAAGTTTTCCATATCAGCACACTTGCTGTGTAGAGAAATTGCGTGCCATGGCCTCTGTTTGTACTATATTTGAAGGGGCTATGTTGAAAGAATAGGTGTTTGGACATAGGTAGAGAGAGCAGATCAAAGGTGCCTGGATCATCCCTATCCCACCTTTGGCAAGAAAAATTATTGGTAATTTGCACATATCATGTCCTCAACAATTGTGCATTAGTAACACACACTACTTTTAATAACACAACCTACTTTTGAGCATCTTCCATGTGGCAACTGTGGACCAGTGCTGTGAGTAAGCTCTGAATATTAGATGGGTCTCTACTCTCTTAGAGTAGTACAACATGCAATGTAGCATAGACAAATTCATGTGAAGCAAGTAGAAAGAAAGGACATGATAGCATGTGGGAGCCATAGGAATAGAAAAGGCATCAGTGAAAGACGGTTTGCAGAACTTGGACCTAAGTGCATATCTGCACTTAGTCCAAGTGTAGATCAGGACATGCTAGGGAGAAACAGTGAAAGAACCTTCTGGGCACAGCACCACTTGAGCAAAAACCCGAGATTGGGGAATAAAGACAAGAGGTGGCCAGTGGGACACTTGCCACTGGCAGAGAAGCCAGGAGGAGTTAGCCAGACATGGCATGTATATGTATTTTCCAGAAAAACTAGCAGAAACCCATGTTAGTCTCTACCTATCTCTTCCATAGCTCAATTAGCCATTCTTTTATTGGTCTGCTTACTTATTTTTTTCTCCATCTAAAATGCCAATTCATTTTTTAGAAAAGAAAGGTTCTTTTTAATGTGTATATTCTCACTGCTAGTTTAGTATCTAGCATAGATAGATACTCAACAAATGCTAGGTGAATGCATGAATTAATGAGTGACCTAAAGAGTGGATACTGGATGCAAATAATTTGTTTCTTTGTTTGTTTTTTATATATTTCTTGAGTGTAAACAATGGTCAGTGAAAAAATGTCAGCAATATTGTGTTTGTTATTGCATGTACCAGTTATGATTATTAATAGAGTAGTAAATTTATATACTAACCTCTCACTAAGCTTTTTCATTTTTATTTTTGCTTATTTAAAAAGACAGCAAAAATTAACATTGGGTTTTGGGTTGAATTGCAGACAAAACACTTGTTGGCTTGTAAATTGCTCCAGGAGCATTGAGGACAAGGAAAGAATGTCCAGGACAAAATTTAGTTTCTGAGGTCTGTCTGAATTATATTTCTTCTGTTTTGGTTTATTCTAATTTTCTTACCTCTTCATTATAAACACAAATTTCTCCACTTAAGCATCAGTTAAACAAAGATGATTAAGATAGTGACACCCAGTGGGGGTGGGGGAAGTTGTCAGTCAGTGGCAATAAAGAAAAGAGTAAGTACACAAAAGATTTAAACACATTTTTGTTTTAATTAGGGTAAAATTTATATACAATGAAATGCATAGTCCTTAAGTGTACAATTCAACAAGGTTTAGTAATGAGTACACCCATATAACACACAACAATCACAATATACAATATTTCTGTCAACCAAGAAGTTGGACCCATACGTAGTGGGTACGAGGTAGAAGTAGATTACATTTGTTTTTTAATTTTTTATTTTTTATAAACATATATTTTTATCCCCAGGGGTACAGGTCTGTGAATCACCAGGTTTACACACTTTACAGCACTCACCAAAGCACATACCCTCCCCAATGTCCATAATCCCACCCCCTTCTCCCAAACCCCCTCCCCCAAGCAACCCTCAGTTTGTTTTGTGAGATTAAGAGTCACTTATGGTTTGTCTCCCTCCCAATCCAATCTTGCTTCATTGATTCTTCTCCTACCCACTTAAGCCCTCATGTTACATCACCACTTCCTCATATCAGGGAGATCATATGATAGTTGTCTTTCTCTGCTTGACTTATTTCGCTAAGCATGATACGCTCTAGTTCCATCCATGTTGTCGCAAATGGCAAGATTTCATTTCTTTTGATGGCTGCATAGTATTCCATTGTGTATATATACCACATCTTCTTGATCCATTCATCTGTTGATGTACATCTAGGTTCTTTCCACAGTTTGGCTATTGTGGACATTGCTGCTATAAACATTCGGGTGCACGTGCCCCTTTGGATCACTACGTTTGTATCTTTAGGGTAAATACCCAGTAGTGCAATTGCTGGGTCATAGGGCAGTTCTATTTTCAACATTTTGAGGGACCTCCATGCTGTTTTCCAGAGTGGCTGCACCAGCTTGCATTCCCACCAACAGTGTAGGAGGGTTCCCCTTTCTCCGCATCCTCGCCAGCATCTGTCATTTCCTGACTTGTTGATTTTAGCCATTCTGACTGGTGTGAGGTGATATCTCATTGTGGTTTTGATTTGTATTTCCCTGATGCCGAGTGATATGGAGCACTTTTTCATGTGTCTGTTGGCCATACAAAAGCCCAGGGCCAGACGGCTTCCCGGGGGAATTCTACCAAACATTTAAAGAAGAACTAATTCCTATTCTCCTGAAACTGTTCCAAAAAATAGAAATGGAAGGAAAACTTCCAAACTCATTTTATGAGGCCAGCATCACCTTGATCCCAAAACCAGACAAGGATCCCATCAAAAAAGAGAGCTATAGACCAATATCCTTGATGAACACAGATGCGAAAATACTTAACAAAATACTAGCCAATAGGATTCAACAGTACATTAAAAGGATTATTCACCACGACCAAGTGGGATTTATTCCAGGGCTGCAAGGTTGGTTCAATATCCAGAAATCAGTCAATGTGATACAACACATCAATAAAAGAAAGAACAAGAACCATATGATACTCTCAATAGATGCTGAAAAAGCATTTGACAAAGTACAGCATCCATTCCTGATCAAAACTCTTCAAAGTGTAGGGATAGAGGGCACATACCTCAATATCATCAAAGCCATCTATGAAAAACCCACCGCAAATATCATTCTCAATGGAGAAAAACTAAAAGCTTTTCTGCTAAGGTCAGGAACACGGCAGGGATGTCCATTATCACCACTGCTATTCAACATAGTACTAGAGGTCCTAGCCTCAGCAATCAGACAACAAAAGGAAATTAAAGGCATCCCAATTGGCAAAGAAGAAGTCAAATTATCACTCTTTGCAGATGATATGATACTATATGTGGAAAACCCAAAAGACTCCACTCCAAAACTGCTAGAACTTGTACAGGAATTCAGTAAAGTGTCAGGATATAAAATCAATGCACAGAAATCAGTTGCATTTCTCTACACCAACAGCAAGACAGAAGAAAGAGAAATTAAGGAGTCAATCCCATTTACAATTGCACCCAAAACCATGAGATACCTAGGAATAAACCTAACCAAAGAGGCACAGAATCTATACTCAGAAAACTATAAAGTACTCATGAAAGAAATTGAGGAAGACACAAAGAAATGGAAAAATGTTCCATGCTCCTAGATTGGAAGAATAAATATTGTGAAAATGTCCATGCTACCTAAAGCAATCTACACATTTAATGCAATTCCTATCAAAGTACCATCCATCTTTTTCAAATAAATGGAACAAATAATGCTAAAATTTATATGGAACCAGAAAAGACCTCGAATAGCCAAAGGGATATTGAAAAAGAAAGCCAACGTTGGTGGCATCACAATTCCAGACTTCAAGCTCTATTACAAAGCTGTCATCATCAATACAGCATGGTACTGGCACAAAAACAGACACATAGATCAATGGAACAGAATAGAGAGCCCAGAAATAGACCCTCAACTAATCTTCGACGAAGCAGGAAAGAATGTCCAATGGAAAAAAGACAGCCTCTTCAATAAATTGTGCTGGGAAAATTGGACAGCCACAAGCAGAAAAATGAAATTGGACCATTTCCTTACACCACACATGAAAATAGACTCAAAATGGATGAAGGACCTCAATGTGCGAAAGGAATCCATCAAAATCCTTGAGGAGAACACAGGCAGCAACCTCTTCGACCTCAGCCGCAGCAACATCTTCCTAGGAACAACACCAAAGGCAAGGGAAGCAAGGGCAAAAATGAACGATTGGGATTTCATCAAGATCAAAAGCTTTTGCACAGCAAAGGAAACAGTTAACAAATCAAAAGACAACTGACAGAATGGGAGAAGATATTTGCAAACGACATATCAGATAAAGGACTAGTGTCCAGAATCTATAAAGAACTTAGCAAACTCAACACCCAAAAGACAAATAATCCAATCAAGAAATGGGCAGAGGACATGAACAGACATTTCTGCAAAGAAGACCTCTAGATTACAATTTTTATGATCCTACTTTAAATGGAATAATTTTTCTTTGCAGTTTCCAATTATTTTATGCCAGTATTTAGATATACTATATCTTGCAATCTTGAAAAATTTACTTATTAGTTGAGAAATTTGTTTGCTTTGTTTTTGGGTTCCATAGAGTTTTCCACCTATATAATCATGCCATCTGTGGATAATAGCAGTTTCACTTCTACTTTTTAATATTTATTCTTTTTATTTTTTTCCTTTTTGAAGTTTTTAGGATATACATCACACTGTTGATTCAATGGGGTAAAAACAGATACCCTTGCCTTATTTCTGATCTTTTGGGAAAATGTTCAAAATTTCACCATTAAATATAATATTAGCCGTAAGATTTTTCAGATATCCTTTATCATATTGAGAAAGTTCCCTTCTATTCCAGTTTTCTGTTTTTATCATGGACAGACACTGACTTTTTTAATCAAATGATTTTTCTACATTTATTGAGATAACTTTTTCCTCTTTTAGTCAGTTAATGTGATAAATTGATACATTTTTGAATGTAAAATCAACCTGACCACTTGGGATAAACACTGCTTGGTTGTATAACTAATACTTGGTTGTATTCAGCTATATATATATATATATATATATATATATATATATATATATTAAGCTGAATTTGTTTGCTAATATTTAGTAAATTTTTTTATTGCTGCTTATATTCAAAAGACTAGTAGTCTGTAATTTTCATTTCTTTATAATGACTTTCTCAGGTTTTGGTATCAAAATTGTTCTGACTTTTCAGAAATAAAGAATGTCTAGCATTTTTCTTAGGTTTAGTATGATTCTGCTCTTAAATATTTAATAGCACTATCCAGTATAAGTATATTTGTGTTTTCTTTGTAGTAAAGTTTTAAATAAGAATTCGTTTTCTTGGGTGCCAGAGTGGCTCCGTGGGATAAGCCTCTGCCTTCAGCTCAGGTCATGATCTCAGGGTCCTGGGATACAGCACTGCATTGGGCTCTCTGCTGAGCTTCCCCCCTCTCTCTGCCTGCTTGTGATCTCTCTCTCTCTGTCAAATAATTAAATAAAATCTTAAAATCTTTCTTTCTTACTAAATATAAGGCTGCTTAGATTTTTTTTTAATTTCTTATGTGTAATGAATAAGTTTGGTAATTTGTGTTTCTGAAGTAATTTGTTCATTATTGGAGTTGTCAAATTTAATTAAAAACAGTTATGATAATTATCATTTATTTTACTTTTACTGTCTGTAGGATGTTTAGAGATAATGTTTATTTTATTCCTGCTTATAATAGTTTTATTCTCTCTTTAAAAAAATTTGATCAGTTTTCTTGGGAGTTTTCAATTTTTTAATGTTTTAAAAGAACAATAATACACTGAATTATGCTCTTACTTTTATTGTGCTCTTTTTTAATCATTCTTTGGGTTTAACTTCCTTTTCATTTCTAGCTTCTTAAGATAGAAATAGAGATAACTGATTTTAAAATATCCTTTTTCTTTTCTAAAATAAGTATTTAAAGCTATAAAATTCCCTCAAGTGCTACTTTGGCTGCATCTCACAAGTTCTAATATGCTGTATTTCCATTACAGTGTGAATTGAAGTTAGTTAAAAACATTTCCTAACATATCTTACAACTTACGTTTTATGCAATTATTATTTTGAGGTATCTTGTTTAATTTCTAAATAGTCAAGAATTTTTCTAAATGTGCTGTTGTCACTAAATTCTAAAGCAATTATGTTGTGGTCAGTACTTGTATTATGAAATATTCCAATTATTTTATGCTCTGTTGAAATTTATATTAATATCCCAATATGTAATCTAAGTGAGGATTCTAGATCCAATTGAAAAAAATTTACATTTGTAGATATAATGTTCTATGAAGTTTAATAATGAAAATTTTGATTAACACTACTGTTCAAAGGGTATTTGGGTGGCTCAGTCATTAAGCATTTATCTTCAGCTCAGATCATGATCTCAGGGTCCTGGAATCTAGCCTTACATTGGGACTCACTGCTTAGTGAGAAGCTTGCTTCTCCCTCTCCCCCTGCTTGTGTTCACGCTCTCACTGTCACTCTCTCTATCAAATAATAAATAAAATCTTGAAAAAAATACTGTTCAAATGCATATCCTTACTATTTTACTATCATTTTTATTGGTTACTGAAAGATTGAAATGACCCAGAAGCCAGTGCTCAGTGCTCAGCTTAGACCAATTAAATCAGAATCAATGGAAATGTACTCCCTAGCCCCAAGTAATTATAATGTGCCAGTAGGGTTGAAAACTACCATTTTAGGGAAAAATGAAATTCTTATTGATGCTATATTTGTTGACAGAAATGACCTCTATAATTATGTTGTTTAAATGTAGGGAAAATTGAAATTTAAACTTTGCTTATGACTTTATGATAGTTCTTATAGAACTGTAAGACCAGAATAAATATAAGAATTACATAAAAGGCACAAAACCAATATTCAAATTAACAAAATTAATTTCATGTCTTATTGATTATGTTTTGGTAAAACAACACTGCTAGTGTTGGCTTTAATAGAATGATATGGCCTCAGATTTTGTACTATATTTAATCTGCTTTCAGATTTTGAATTCAACAATACTTATGCAGAGATCTTTCCTATAAGTATGTTGTACTAAATTGTATGGGTAACAGCATTATTAGCTGGCTAAAATGATCATTTTCTGTCCTTAACCAAAATTTTGCCAGCAAGCAGTTCTTGCAGGCTAATATTAATGAATATTAAGTCCAAATCTTAGTATTTGATCTTTCTATATGACAGATTTTTACATTCTTTCATTCATTTTTAAAACACAAAATTGTTCTTAATAAAAAGCAAAAATAAAATATATACTGAAAGAACTGCTCCCTATTTGTGGTGGATTCAGCTCCGGGCTACCCATTCTTCATTTCCCTGGCCATTAAATGCAGGATCACTGTAAAGCCTGCCTAAAATTTCCAGAATACTGTCCAAAAAAAAAAGCAGTTCTGAGGCTGGTGCCTGGAGGTGAGATCCTAGTAAAACTTTGGCAGGAATAGAAGAGTGATAAGAGCCAAGTAATGCATCAACTCTGTGTAAGTTCAACTAGAGAAGCAGAAACATAAAGGGCTTTATTGCAAAGGATTAGCTTATGTAATTGTGAGAGTTGTTTGAATTGTCTCCAGAAGACTACTGTCTTTGCTTCAGAAGCTAGAGCTTGAAGTCCACCAGGAAGACATGCAGAAAAGAAAGACAGGGGTGCCAGTCTGGCTCAATTGATTAAGTGTCTGCCTTTGGCTCAGGTCATGATCCCAGGATCCTGGTATTGAGTTCTGCATAGGGGTCCATACTCAGGGGAGCCTGCTTCTCTCTCTCCCTCTGTCCCCTGCTCATACTCTATCTCACACTATCTTATATCTCAAATAAATAAAATCTTATTTAAGAAGAAGAAGGACAGGAAGGAGGAGGAGGAAGGAAAGGAGGAGGAGGAGGAAGGAAAGACACATGGGAAGGGGGAGATCCCCAAAGGACGGCTATCAGTTCTCATTGCCTCCAACTTCAGTGCTGTGGGTGGGTATTTATTTATTTATTATTATTAGTATTTTTTCGTTTTGGAGAGAGAGAGCACTTGTAAGCCAGGTGGAGTTGGGGATGGGGAGAAGGGTAGAGGGAGAGAGAATCTTAAACAAGCTCCATGCCCATCATGAATCCCCACTTGGGGCTCTATCTCCCTACCCTGAGGTCATGACCTGAACTGAAATCAAGAGTTGGAACCCTGAGATTATGACCTGAGCTAAAATCAAGAGTCAGATATTTAACTGACTGAGCCACTCAGGTGCCACAATGCTATAGATATTCTTCAGAAACCTAGACCTTTGATCATAAAGCTAAGGACATACATGTATCCCAGGAGTTGGGAAGTAAATGTATGATGTTAAAAACTGAGAACTTAGAAGCTTGGGTATGAATTGTATCATAAGGTGGTCATAAAATGATTCAGGATATAGTATTATTATTTTTTATATTACCAATGAAGTAAAAACAAAACAATTAAAACTATTCTTTCAACTGGAATTGTTATAACAATTGCAGACCCTGGTTTGACAAGCAATTGCTTCATATTTTCAATACTACATTAATTCAGACAATAAACTCAATAATGATTTCAGAGTTCTAGTCTATGTTGGGAAATTGATAAGATGTGAAGATGCAGAATTAAATCACAAACTCTGTTCATAAGAAGCACCCATAATCCAAGATCAATAATCATGTTAACAGAAAGTTCTATGGTCAAACAACAATATAGAATCCAGAGTTTTGGAAAAGGTTTAAAATTTGGGGGGTTTTGCTGAAACAAAGGGAAGTGGCCATCCATCTTCCTTTACTCAATTATCACTACAGCCTAACCAGAGAGGTACTTGAATGGATAGCCACTTGGTGTTGTTTGTGTGATGAATATCCACTCTCAGATTCGCCCTCTGTTTCATCAGCTGTTGTCAGGGCCTATTTGTATACCCACTTGCTTAAAACTGAAAAATGGGAGCTGACATTGTAACAGCTTCTGTTAGGTTTTTACATAGAAAATAGTTAAATGTAAAATAGCCCCTTTAGGTTTATGCAGCATGGTTTTATCTCCATTTGGCATTGATGTTGTCTGACTCTTGGACTATTTCTCCAGGAGTCATTGAGTTCCAGTGGACTTGCTAGGGTAGATTTTAATGTGGTAAACATCCATCCTTTTCACTAGAAATCTGCCATCTGGCCATATCATGTTAGAAGGACTATTTCTTTCCTTTCTTTCCTTTTATTTTTTTTTAACTAAAGTTTTTATTTTAATTCCAGTGTAGCTAACATACTGTGTTATCTTAGTTTCAGCTGTACGATTTAGTGATTCAACAATTTTACACATCACCCAGTGCTCATCACAAGTGCACTCTTTAATCCTCATCACTTATTTCACCCTACTGTCCATCAGCCTCCCTTCTGGTAACCATTAGTTTGTTCTCTAAAGAGTCTGTTTCTTAGTTTGTCTCTCTTTCTTTTTCCCATTGCCTGTTTTGTTCCTTAGATTTGTATGGGTGAAATAATATGGTGTTTTCTTTCTCTGGCTGATTTGCTTTTTTTTTTTTAAGATTTTATTTATTGTTTGAGAGAGAGAAAGAGAAAATGGGGGGAGGAGCAGAGATAGGGACAAGTAGACTCTGTGCTGCCTGTGGAACCTGATGTGAGTTTCCATCCTATGACCTGAGATCATGACTTGAGCTGAAATTGGGAGTTGGACTTAACCAACTGAACCACTAAGGTGCCCCTCTGGCTGACTTATTTTGCTTAGTATTATTATGTTATATGTTATTATGTTATGTTATATGTTATATGTTATTATGTATGTTATTATGTTAGCCATATCCATATCATTACAAATTTCAAGATTTCATTCTTTTTGTGGCTGAGTAATATACTACCTCTTTTTTATCCATTGTCCATGGACAATTGGGCTGCTTTAATAATTTGGCTATTATAAATAGTTGAATTGAATTGAATTAGTATTTTTGTAATTTTGGGGTAGATACCCAGTAGCATGATTATGGGATTGTAGGGTAGTTCTATTTTTAACTTTTTGAGTAACCTCCATATTATTTTTCACAGTGGCTGCATCAGTTTGCTTTCCCACAAACAGTGTAAGAGCATTCATTTTTCTCCATATCCTCACCAACACTTGCTTCTTGTGTGTTTGATTTTAGCCATTCTGACCGGTGTGAGATGATATTGTGGTTTTGATGTGCATTTCCCTAATGATAAGTGATGTGGAGCATCATTTCATGTATCTGTTGACCATCTGTATGTTTTCTTTGGAGAAATGTCTGTCGACTCTTTCTGACCATTTTTTTTCTTTTTTTTATTTATTTTTTATTTATTTTCAGCATAACAGTATTCATTATTTTTGCACCACACCCAGTGCTCCATGCAATCCGTGCCCTCTATAATACCCACCATCTGGTACCCCAACCTCCCACTCCCTGCCCCTTCAACCCCTCAGATTGTTTTTCACAGTCCATAGTCTCTCATGGTTCACCTCCCCTTCCAATTTCCCCCAACTCCCTTCTTCTCTCTAACTCCCTTGTCCTCCATGATATTTATTATGCTCCACAAATAAGTCAAACCATATGATAATTGACTCTCTCTGCTTTCTGACCATTTTTAATTGAATTATTTGTTTTTTGGGGTGTTGGATTTTATAAGCTCTTTGTATATTTTGGATACTAACCTTTATTGGATATGTCCTTTGCAAATATCTTCTCCCAGTTAGTAGGATGCCTTTTAGTATTGTTGATGTTTCCTTTGCTATTTGGAAATTATTTTGATGTAGCCTGAATAGTTTATTTTTGCTTTTATTTCCCTTGCCTCAGGAGATGTAGCTACAAAAATGTTGCAATGGCTGATAGCAGATAAATGACTACCTGTGCTCTCTTCTAGGATTTTATGGTTTGAGTCTCACTTCAATTATTTAATTCATTGTGAGTTTATTTTTGTGTATGGTGTAAGAAAGTGGTCCAATTTCATTCTTTTGCATGAAGCTGTCTAGTTTTTCCAACGCCATTTGTTGAAAAGACTGTCTTTCTTCTATTGAATATACTTTTCTGCTTTGTCAAATATTAATTGACTGTTTAGTTGTGAGTTTATTTATGGATTTCCTATTCCGTCTCATTGATCTGTGTGTCTATTTTTGTTCCAAGAACCATACTGTCTTGATCACTTTAACTTTGTAATATAACTTGATGTCTGGAATTGTGATAGCCCCCAGCTTTGTTTTACTTTTTCAAGATGGCTTTGACTGCTTGGATATTTTATGGTTTCAAACAAATTTTAGGATTGTTTGTTCTAGTTCTGTTAAAAATGCTGTTGATATTCTGATAGGGATTTCATTCAATCCGTAGATAGCTTTGGGTAGTATAGACATTTAAGCAATATTTTTTCTTCCAGTTCATAAACATGGGATATTTTTCCATTTGTGTGTTCAATTTCTTTCATTAATGTTTTATAGGTCTCAAAGCACAGGTTTCTCAACTCTCTGGTTAAGTTTATTCTTAGGTACCTTATTCTTTTTGGTGCAACTGAAAATGAGTTTGTTTTCTTAATTTCTTTTTCTGCTGATTTAGTGTTAGTATACAGAAATGCAACAGATTTCTGTATGTTAATTTTGTATCTTGAGACTTTACAGAATTTATTTATTAGTTCTAGTAGTTTTTGTGTGGAGTCTTTTGGGTTTTCCATAAATAGTATCATGTCATTGCAAATAGTGACGATTTTACTTCATCCTTACCCATTTGGATGGCTTTTTATTTCTTTTTGTTGTGTGATTGCTGAAGCTAGTACTTCCAGTACTATGTTGAATAAAAGTGGTGAGAGTAGATACCCTTCTCTTATTTTTGACTTTAAGGAACAACTCTCAGTTTGTTTGTTTGTTTGTTTGTTTTTTCCCATTGAGCATAATGTTCACTGTGGATTTTTCATATAAGGCCTTTATTTTGTTCAAGTATGTTTCCTTTAAACTTACTTTATTGAGAGTTTTTATCATGAATGGATGTTGTACTTTATCAAATGATTTTTCTGGCATCTATTTAAAAAAAAAGATTTATTTATTTGAGAGAGAGAAAAGGGGGAGAGGCAAAAGGAGCAGAGACATTCTCAAGCAGACTTCCCACTGAGCCTGGAGCCTAATATGGGGCTTGGTCTCACCTGAGATCAGGACCTGAGCTGAAATCAAGAATCCGAATCTGATCCTTAACCCACTGAGCCAACCAGGTGCCCTTGTCATCTATTGAAATGATCTTATGGTTTTTATCATTTTTTCTTATTGATGTGATATCATACTGATTGGTTTGGGAATTTTTTGAAAATATTTTATTTATTTATTTGAGAGAGAGAGCTTGAGCAGGGGAATAAGGATAAGTAGAGTCCCCACTGAGCAGGGAGCCCAGTGAGGTATTCTGCTCCATCTCAGGACCCCAGGATCATGACCTGAGCCAAAGGCAGAAACTTACCCAGGTGCCTCTGATTTAGGAATATTGAACCAAACTTGCAACCCAGGAATAAAATCCACTTGATCATGGTGAATGATTTTTTTAAATGAATTATTAGTTTTGGTTTTCTTATGTTTTGTCAAAGATTTTTACATCTATGTTTGTCAGAAAACTGGCTTGTAGTTCTCTTTTTTGATTTTGATATCTCTATCTTTATCTGGTTTTGATATCAAGTAATGTTGGCTTTATAGAATTAATTTGGAAGTTTTCCTTCCTCTTCTACTTTTTTTTTAATAGTTTGAGAAGAATAGGTATTAACTCTACTTCAAATCTTTGGGATAGTTCTTCCATAGTTCTGCTAAAGATATTTATTTATTTGACAGAGAGATAGAGAAAGAGCACAAGTAGGCAGAGAGAAAGGGAGAGGGAGAGGGAAAAGCAGACTCCCAAGCAGGGAGCCCCATGCAGGGCTCCATCCCAGGTCTTTGGGATTATGACCTGAGCTGAAGGTAGCTGCTTGACTGACTGAGCCACCCAGGTGCCCCTCAAAGGACTATTTCTTGATGTGTGAGCAAGGTTATGGGATAAAGGACAGTGCGGGATATAATAGATAGACTTCTCTTTCTTCAAAGCAACCTTTGTTGAGCTTTCTTATTTCATTTATCAATCTTCAGTGTAACTATCTCCAGCACTGAGAGCAGAAACTAACACTTGAGTAGTGTCAAAGCAAAACACTAAACTAAATCAAAGATACAAACAACAACAAAATATATGAAGAATAGATAACTAGGTACTAGACCATAAAACAAACAAACAAACAAACAAAACCTATATGCCAGAATCAGGCAATTAGAGAAAGATGCTGAGGAAGAACTAAGTTCATATTTAAAAGAGAGGTTAAAGACATAGGGACGTTAAGAGTGAAATCTACAATCTAGCCTGAACTTCCATATCTGAATGTGGACAGCAATAATACCAATTGAAAAGACACTGATGCAGTTATTTATGGGTCCTGAAGCACTTTAGGGTGCTTTGTCTGATGTTAATTCTGTGCTAGCTAGGGTGAATGTAAGTACTCTCTCTCGGTGGTGAGGAAACTTAGATTGGTTTGTATCTGAATGATTATATACCCAGATTACTCACCTCAGAAGTTGTACAAGCTTAGCTGAGATATAATTCACATGACATCCAATCAATCTCTTTTAAAGTATACAATTCAATAGTTTTTAGTATATTCTCAGAGTTCTGAAGCCATCATCACAATCAATTTTGGAATATTTTTATAAACCCAACATGAAGCTCTGTAATCATTAGCATTTACTCCCCACTGTTTCTTTCCCCCAGCCCCTAGTGATAACTAGTTTGCTTTATGTTCTATAGACTTCTCTGTGTTGGATATTTCATATAAATAGAATCATACAGTATACAGATTTTTTTGTCCATTATCTTTTACTTAGCATAATTTCCAAGTTCACCCATGTTGTAGTATGTATAAGTACCTTATTACTTTTTATTGCCACATAATATTCTGTTGAATGGAAAAATTTAATCATTTATTCACTTGACAGACTTATGGCTTACATCTAACTTTTGTCTATTATGGATAAGGAGGCTATGGAAATTTTAGATTTTGTCTAGATGTATGTGTTCACTTGTCTTGGAGATACATGTAGAGGTGAAAATACTGGGTCACATGATAATTTCATGTTTAAACTTTTGAGAAATTTCCAAATTGTTTTCCAAAGTTATCCCACAATTTTACATTCCCACAGTGTATGAAGTTGTCAGTTTCTTCTTGTCCTTGTCAACACTTGTTATTTCCTGTCATTTTGATTTTAGTCATCTCAATGAAGTTTATCAGTGGTTTTGATTTGTGTATCTCTAGTTTTTGGTTGTTAAACATCTTTTTGTATGCTTATTAGTGTGTGATCTCTTTGGAGAAATATCTATTTAGACCCTTTACTCATTTTTCATGGTATTATTTGTCATTTTGTCATTAGCTTGTAAGGGTTGTTTTTATATTTTGGATAGCAGTCCCTTTTCAGATACAGATTTACAAATATTTTCTTCCATCCTGTGGATAACCTTTTACTTTCTCAATGGTATCCTTTGAAAAACAAATGAGTAAAATTTTAATGATGTTTTCTTTTTCTTTTTCTTTTGTTGTTTGAAGTTTTGGGGCCATATCTAAGAAATTATTGCCTAATAAAGTCATGAGAATTTACAGCTATCTTTTCTTATAAGAGTTTTATAGTTTTATTTCTCACATTTAGCTTCTTATATTTAGGTCTTTAGGCCATTTTGAGTTAGTTATTGTGTATAGTGTGATGTAGGAGAACAACTTTTTCCTTTTGTATATGGATATTCTGGTGTTTTAGCACTGTTTGTTGAAATGACTATTCTTTCTTTATTAAGTTTTCTTCAAATGTTTGTCAAAATTGTTCATAATGATTATAAATGTTATCGTAAGAATTATTTTAATGGGATTTAATTCTAATATGTCTATCCATATGCCAGTACCATTACTGTCTTGATAACGGTAGTTTTGCAATAAGTTTGATATCAATGTGTGAGTCTTCTAATAGTACTCTTCTACTTTGGCTATTCTGGACCCTTAGATTTCCATATTAATTTTTTTCATCAAATCAAGTTTATACTTAAATAGAGAAAAATAGGACTATACAATATTGAAAGTTTGATTGACAGGAGGTATTTGATTTGGCTCTCTTTTTTTAAAATTTTTTACTTTTATATTAAAGTATAATGTATTATTAGCCCCAGGGGTATGGGTCTGTGAATTGCCAGGTTTACACACTTCATAGCACTCACCATAGCACATTACCTTTTCCAATGTCCATAACCCAACCACTGTCCCCCTTTCCCCTCCTCCCGGAAACCCTCAGTTTGTTTTGTGAGATTAAGAGTCTCTTATGGTTTGTCTCCCTCCTGATCAAAAAGTTGAAAATAGAGCTACCCTATGACCCAGCAATCATGCTACTGGGTATTTACCCTGAAGATACAAATGCAGTGATCCGAAGGGGCATGTGCACCCGAATGTTTATAGCAGCAATGTCCACAATAGCCGAACTATGGAAAGAACCTAGATGTCCAGATGAATGGATAAAGAAGATGTGAGATATATATATATGAGATATATATATATATATCTCATATATATGCACACACACACATATATATGCACACTCGCACACACATTCAATGGAATACTATGCAGCCATCAAAAGAAATGAAATCTTGTCATTTGTGATGCTGTGGTTGGAAATAAAGGGTATTTTGCTTAGCGAAATAAGTCAATCAGAGATAGACAATTATCATATTATCTCCCTGCTATGAGGAAGTTGAGAGGCAATGTAGGGGACTTGGGGGGTAGGAAAGGAATAAATGAAACAAGTTGGGATCGGGAGAGAGACAAGCCATTTCCAGATTAATTTTAAAATTAACTTGTTTGTACATTCTACAAAGAAGCTACCTTGGATTTTAATACATACTACATTGAGTCTGTAGATCACTTTGGGGAATACTGCCATCTTAAATATGAAGTCTTTTGATGCATGTATATATGACATATTTTCATTAATCTAAATATTCTTTAATTTCCTTAAGGAAAGTTGTGTACTTTTTATTGTACAAGTCTTATACTTCTTTTCTTACATGTATTCATAACAGCTTCTTCTTTCTGATGTTATCTTAGTTTTTATTAATTTCGTTGTTGATTTGTTTATTGCTAGAGTCTACATTGTTTTAGAATTAGTTTTTGTACATTAATCTCCTATGCTATAATTATTGTGAACTTATTTATTCTAACTTTTTTTAGTGATTTCTTAGAATTTTCTATATAGAAGTGTTATGGACTGAATTGTGCCCCTTCCCCAGCCTCTAGTGCCACAATGTGTCTTTATTGGAGATAGAGTCTTTATAGAGGTTATCAGGTTAAAATAAGTCATTTGGTGGATTTAATCCAATATTACTAGTGTCCTTGCAAAAAAAGGGAAATTTAGTTACAGAATAGAGGTAAGATGATGTAAAGTAACATAGGAGGAAAAAATACCATATATGAAACTAAGAGATCTAGAATTGCCTTTTCTTGACAGCTCTAAAAATAACTAACCCTGATGACATCTTGACATTAGACTTCTAACCTCCAGAACTGGGCAACAATAAATTTCTGTTTTTAAAAGTGACCAGTTTGTAGAATTTTTTTATTGTGTACCTTGAAAACTAACACAATAAGATCATGTCATCTATAAAAGGAGTTTTAATTACTTATTTATAAGTTGAGTGTCTTTTATTTATTTTTCCTTCCTAATTTCCATGGCTATAACCGTTAAGAAAACACTGAATAGAATTAGAGAAAGTGGACATGCTTGTCTTTTTTTTCTCATGTTACAGGTAAAGCATTCAGTCTTTCATGATAAAGCATAGTTTTAGCTGTGATTTGTGTAGATGCCCTTTACCAAGATGAAAAATTTCCCTTTTACCTAGTTTTTTTGTTTGTTTATTTGTTTTTCATTAATGGGTTTTGTTTGTTTTTATCATGAAAGAGTGTTGAATTTTGTCAAATTCTTTTTCTGTATCTATGGAGATGAATAAATGGTTTTATCTCTTATTCTTTTAACATGATATATACATTGTTTGAATTTTACATATTGAGACAATTTTGCATTACTGAAATGAATCTCATTAGTTTATCATGTATAATCCTTTTTGTATGTTGCTGTGCTTAGTGTAATATTTTAAAAAGACTTTTGCATC
The DNA here is from genome assembly GCF_009829155.1 of Mustela erminea. Classification (NCBI taxonomy): domain Eukaryota; kingdom Metazoa; phylum Chordata; class Mammalia; order Carnivora; family Mustelidae; genus Mustela; species Mustela erminea. Next base: position 109,506,243 of record NC_045621.1, on the reverse strand, counting down.
AGTGCTCACAAGTTAATCTTTAGGTTGCTTTTCTTGTGAATTTTTTGATTTTCACATCAAGAAAACACTGACTTCATAATATTCATTGGAAAGTGTTTACTTTTCTATTTTTTTGATAGAGAATGTTGAGAACTGGTATTAATTATTTTCTAAATATTGGCATAATTTACCAGTTGAAGTCTTCTGATCCTACTCTTCTCTTTGTGGGAAGTTTTTGATCAATATGTAGTCATTATAGGTCTATTCAGATTTTCTTTTTCTTTTTAAGTCAATTATGATAATTTGTTTCATGATTTTTGTCTATTTCATCTAGATTATCTAATTTGTTGACATCTGATTGTTCATAGTATTCTCTTATACTTCTTCTTATCTCTGTAAGATAAGTAGTAATGCCCCCTCCTTTTTTTTTAATTTTTATTTTTTTTTATTTATTTGACAGAGTGAGATCAGAGTAGGCAGAGAGGCAGGCAGAGGTGTGGGGGGAAGCAGGCTCCCTGCCAAGCAGAGAGCCCCATGGGGGGCTCGATCCCAGGACCCTGGGGTCATGACCTGAGCTGAAGGCAGAGGCTTAACCCACTGACCCCCCCCATTTCTGATTCTAGTAATTTGATTTCTCTCTCTTTTAGTGAGCCTCGTTAAAGTTTTGCCAATTTTGTTGATCTTTTCAAATATGGGTATGGGTTTTGTTGATGTTCTTTCTTATTATTATGTCCTTTAATTAATTTTTCCTTTAGTCATTTTTTCCTGTATTGTCCCTCTTTGGGTTTAGTTCCACCCCCCACCTCAGTTTCTTAAGGAAACAGATTATTGATGTAAGATTTCATCTCATTTTTAATATGTGCTTACAGTTACAAATTTTCATGTGGGCATTGCTAAAGCTGCATCCTATAAGTTTGTATATATTGTGTTTTATTTTTCCCTTCTATCAGAGTACTTTATTTTTTTTCAACTTTACTGAGGTATAATTGACCAATAAAATTGTAAAATATTTAAAGTATACCTCATAATGGTTTGTTATATGTGTATTATGGAGAGATTCCTCCCATATAATTAACACATCCATCACCTTATGTATTTGTGTTTGTGCATGTGCTTTTGCATGAGAGAGAATATTTCAGTTTTACTTTCTTAGCACATATCAATTATAAAGTAAATCTTATCAAATATAGTCATTATGTTCTATGTTAGATACTCAAACCTTGTTCATTTTATAACTGAAAAATTTGTTTCCTTTAATAAAACTCTTTGTATTTATTGTGTCTCTCAGCACCTAACAACCACTTTTCTGCTCCCTGTTTCTTTGTGTTTAACTTCTTTAGATTCTGCATATAAATGGTTACATTCAGTATTTGTCTTTCTTAGCATAATCCATGTTGGTGACACACACATACACACAGATATATAGATATATAGATATGATCTATATAGATCATATCTATATATCTATATATCTCACATTTCATATCTTCTTTATCCACTCATCCATTGGTGGGCATTGGTGGGCACTTAGGTTATTTTCTATCTTGGCTATTATGAATAATGCTGCAGTGAACGAGGGAGGGCAAATACTGTTTTGATGTCTTGTTTTCATTCCCTTTGGATATATAACCAGAAGTGAGGTTGCTGGATCATATGGTAGTTCTATTTTTAATTTTTAAAACTTTTTTAAAGGACTTCCATACTGTTTTCCATATAGCTGCACCAGTTCACATTCCTTTTTTAAAACATTTTATTTATTTATTTGAGAGAGAGAGAATGAGTCAGGGGGAAGGAGAGGGAGAGGGAGAAACAGACTCCCTCCTGAGGAGGGAATCCCAATGTGGGAATCAGTCCGGAGACCCCGAGATCATGACCAGAGCTGAAGGCAGTTCCTTAAACAACTTAGCCATTCAGGTGGCCCTTAAATTTCTTTTAACAGTGCACAAGAGTTATTTTTTCACCACATTCTTCTCAGCACTTACTATCTGTTCTTTTTCAAACAGCGATTCTAAGAAGTGTGAGGTAGTATCTTACTGTGGTTTGATTTGTGTTTACCTGGTGATTAGTAATCTTTTCATGTACTTTTTGGCCTTTGGATGTCTTCTTCAGTACAACGTCTGTTCCAGTCCTCTGCCCATTTTTAAATAAATTTTTGTTTTGTTTTTTGTTCATTTTGTTTGCTTGTTTTTACTATTGAGTTTCTTATGTAGGAGTCTTTTTTTCTCATGTTATGGATAAAGCGTTCAGTCTTTCATGAAAAAGCATAGTTTTAGCTGCGATTTGTGTAGATGTAGGAGTTTCTTATGTAGCAGCAGATTCAATGTGTCCATTGGAAGAGGTAAGCTCTTGGGCTCCTATGTTGTCACTTAGACAAGAACAACTCTACCAAAGTATTTTCTCTATTTCCTTTTGGTATATTCTTTGACCCACTTGGTTATTGGAACATATGTAGTGAAATTTCCATATTTGTAATGAATTTCCCATGTTTTTTTCTGTTATTAAGTTTTGGTTTTATTTCATGTGTTTAGAAAGCATACTTTGCATAATTTAAAATGTTTTAATTTACTAAAACATGTTTTATAAACTATGTGGAGAATGTTCTAGTGCATTTAAGAAAAATCCATATCCTGCCACTGATAGAATACTCAGTAAATATCTGTGAGGTCTGCTTGAATTTTTGAAGTCTTCTATTTTTTTTGCTTTTATTTTCTATGTAGTTGTTTAAGCTGATATTGGAAGTTATGTATGGAATTTATAAGTGGAATTGCCTATTTTTCCCTTCAATTCTCTGTTTTTGCTTATTGTGTTTTAGGATTCTCTTCTCCTGCATATATGTTTATAATCAGCATTTAATCATTATAAAATGCCCCTAGTGGTATTATTTATCCTTTAGTCTCTATTAGTTTTCTATTGTGGCTGTAAAAATCAACACAAACTAAAAGGCAGAAGGCACAAAATTATATTACTTTGATTTTGTAAGTCAGAAGTTCACTCTGAGTCTTATGGGATAGAGTGAAGCCATCAAATGAAGCCAAAGTCATTTTGGAGGTTTTAGGGGAGAATGCTTTTTCTTGACTTTTTTTTATTTATTTTTTTATTTTTAGAGGCCATTTTCTTTCCTTGGCTCATGATCTCTTCCTCCATTTTGTATGTATAACATTCCATTCCTCTTACTTCTTATGTTATATCTCTTCTTACTTTCACTCTCATTCCTTAAGTTCCATAACCTAATGACACTTGCAAAGTCTCTTTTGCCACATATTGTAACATATTTGCTACTGCTGCAGATTAGTATGTGAACCTCTTTGGGAGATGGCCATCATCCTCCCTACCTTAGAATCTATCTTGCTTGATTGTTAATATAGCCAACCTACCTTTTGCAGAGCAAAGGAAACAGTCAACGAAACCAAATACAACTGACAGAATGAGAGAATATATTTGCAAATATCCAAAGGGCTGGTATCCAAATCTATAAAGGGCTAGTATCCAAAATCTATAAAAAACTTATCAAACTCAACACCAAAGAACAAATAATCCAATCAAGAAGTGGGCAGAGGACATGAACAGACATTTCTGCAAAGAAGACATCCAGATGTCCAACAGGCACATGAAAAAGTGCTCCACATCACTCGGCATCAGGGAAATACAAATCAAAACCACCATGAGATACCACCTCACAGCAGTCAGAATGGCTAAAATTAACAAGTCAGGTAATGACAGATGTTGGTGAGGATGTGGAGAAAGGAGAGCCCTCCTACGCTGTTGGTGGTAATGCAGGCTGGTGTAACCACTCTGGAAAACAGCATGGAGTTTCCTCAAAAAGTTGAAAATAGAGCTACCCTATGACCCAGCAATTGCACTACTGAGTATTTACCCTAAATATACAAACGTAGTGATCCGAAGGGGCACGTGCACCCGAATGTTTATAGCAGCAATGTCCACAATAGCTAAACTATGGAAAGAACCTAGATGTCCATCAACAGATGAATGGATCAAGAAGAAAATATATATATATATATATATATATATATATATATATATATATATATGCAATGGAATACTATGCAGCCCTCAAAAGAAATGGAATCTTGCCATTTGCAATGACATGGATGGAACTAGAGGATATTATGCTTAGTGAAATAAGTCAACTGGAGAAAGACAACTATCATATGATCTCCCTGATATGAGGAAATGGAGATGCAATGTCAGGGGTTTGGGGGATAGGAAAAGAATAAATGAAACAAGATGGGATCGGGAGGGAGACAAACCATAAGAGACTCTTAATCTCACAAAACATACTGAGGATTACTGGGGGGAAGGGGATAGGGAGAGGGTGGTGGAGTTATGGACATTGGGGAGGGTTTGTGCTATGGTGAGTTCTGTGAAGTGTGTAAACCTGGCAATTCACAGACTCATACCCCTGGGGCTAATAATACATTATATATATATATATATATTTAAAGATTTTTATTTATTTACTTGGCAGATAGAGATCACAAGTAGGCAGAGAGGCAGGCAGAGAGAAAGGAGGAATCAGGTTCCCCATGGAACAGAGAGCCCGATATGGGGCTCGATCCCAGGACCCTGAGACCATAACCTGAGCCAAAGGCAGAGGCTTTAACCCACTGAGCCACCTACTTTATATGTTAATTAAAAAAAAAAAAGTGCATGGGGTGGGCACCTGGGTGGCTCAGTGGGTTAAGTCTCTGCCTTTGGCTCAGGTTATGATCTCAGGGTCCTGGAATGGAGCACCACATCAGCCTGCTTCCCCCCTCTCTCTCTGCCTGCCTCTCTGTCTACTTGTGATCTCTCTGTGTCTAATAAATAAATAAAATATTTAAAAAAAGAAAATATCAATCCTGGCTTTTTATAACTCATTTATTAAGAAACAATAAATTTATTTACTCCATTGTTAATAAATTTTTTTTCACTGTAACATTTTTTTTTTCTTAAAATCCTTAATTAGAAGAAATAGAGCCAGACATTAAAATCCATGGATTTTTACTGGTGTACCTGAATGGTCACTTCATGTCTGAAGGAAAGTGAATATTCCTTATGGGATAACTCCCAGGATTTATGTTATCAACAGTGATATAACTTTCTTATTAAGCTAGAATTGCACAGTGTAAGATGGACCTTGGCTTTTCTAGGAACCAAGCTCTCAGAGGACACAGTAATAATATGGAACCCTTCCTCAACTATCTTTTGAAAATAAAAGAAACCATGATTATGGTAGCCTCCTATAAAGCTAAAAGCTCTTAAGTGAAGTTTCTTTTAAAAAGTTTTGGACTAGGCGATTCTAAAGAGTAATAAAATCTATACAATTTTCTTGAAGAAAATAATGTGTAGAAACTTTTCTTAGAGAAACAAAATTACTCTTTTTGGTATGCTGTAAATTTGCTATGCTGTTATTTTATTACTTAATAAACCATGACTTAAACAACTGTTCTACATTGATTCAGATTTTCAACCTTTTGAATGCTTTTCTCAAGCATTATCTCTATTCTTCATAACACTTTGAAAAAGGATTAAATTTTCTAATAGCTATATCTACTTAAGAAATATAAAGACTACAAAGAATAGGTCAAGTAGTTGAGCCTGAGGGGAGGAAAAAAAAAGTGGTTTTCCTGCATTATAGTTAAGGAAAGCTGATTTAGCATCATAATTAAGATTTTTAAAAAGTAGCATAGTAATTGCTGCTCATTTAAAAGCCTCTGTAAGGTGTGCTCTGTGCAGTTTCATGAATTCAAAGCAAGAGAAGGAATGATGGGGGAAAGACCAAGAGGCAAGCAAAATAACTCATGAGATGTGGGCCTTTGTGTTGGGATCTATCAGTCTGTCACAAGAGGACAGCTGCATTTTAAATCTGTGTTGATGACAATGAAGCTCGCTATCTCATTGACTTTGTAGAATTCAGAGTGTGAAGAAAAAATAACGATAAAAGATAACACAGGAAAGAAGGGCCAGAGAGGGATTTCACTGAGTTTATGTCACTTAGAATTGGGGCAACCATTAGGAATTCCCCATTTAATTGATGGGACTTTGTAGTCAAAGCTTAGTATTTAATATTATTTGCCCTGTTCTCTAGAATTAGGCACAAATATAACCCTATATGACTGTTCATTTACTTAGCTACTTAAAAAAGTTATCTGATAATAACAACTCTGTTCTGACATTTTTTACTTCTTTTTCACCCAGGTTATTTGCAAAATTTGCTTTTGGTATTCCTTTGATTCACTGATGATGGATTTAGGGTTTAATCCAATGATTACCCTGGTACTAGCTACAGAACAAAACCAACCCTAACACAGAACATATTCTTATTAATGGTAGAAGCAACAGCCATAGCCTATTAAGAACTAATATGAAAAATATATGATGGGATAGATCTTGGTAGTTAAACTGAGGCAAAAGTCAGACTTCTCTTTTGATTACCCCCTCCCCCCCACTTTAGAGAATGATATTATGGAGAGAGAAACAAGGCTCATACCGGGGGGGGTATAATGAAACTTTGTAGTACAAGAAGTTTTTGGAACTTCTGGAAGCCTTAGTCAAAAATGTATGCCTTGGAGTTCTAGACCTCTCTAACCTTGATCCTGATCTGGTAGACATAACACTAAAAAATATTCTAAATTTCCATTATCCAGATTAATTTCGTTGTTCTTTATATTCTTGCTACTCAACATGTGGTCTCTGAACACACAATGTTGTAATCTCCCAGGCACTTGTTAGAAATGCAGCAGAATCTCTGTTTTTTTTTTTTTTTTAAGATTTTATTTATTTATTTGACACAGAGAGAGAGAGATCACAAGTAGGCATAGAGGCAGGCAGAGAGACAGAGGGGTGAAGCAGGCTCACTGCTAAGCAGAGAGTCTGATGCAGGGCTCGATCCCAGGGCCCTGAGATCATGATCTGAGCAAAAGGCAGAGGCTTAATCCATGGAGCCACCCAGGCACCCCAGAAATGCAGCAGACTCAAGCTATACTTTAGATCATTTTTAAATGATCTCTTAGTCATTGGATACACACTTGGCAAGCACTCATGTATATTACCATAGCACTCCAAGGAGTCATTGTTACTCAGTAGGAATTTGGTCCTGACATCCAGGCATAAATAGATCAGAGAAGAACTTCATTAGCAAAGAAAAATAATAGTTAAACTAGATGATCCTGAAATGTTTTTCTTGTCCCTCTCTTAAGACAAATTGTCTGCTGAAAGCAATGAACAGCCTTGGGGAAGAAGAAGACTTCATACTCCAATGAACACATTTGGGGTAGGTCTTAAATAAGAACCAAATTCATCAGCTTTAGTGAAAGTCTGAGAAAGTGATGGGATTTTAGGATCAATACAAAGCACCAGAACACCATTAAAGATTTTCCACATGGGCCTAGGGAAGAGTTTGGGATAAGAGACATTCATGTACCACACTGCCTAAGAATTCTTAGCTATCTGCAATATTTGCAGAAAAAGAAACAGTATTTGCAGAAATATTTTGCAGTGAATATTTGCAGAAAATAAACCATTTTCTGTTGTGTGTGTGTGTGTGTGTGTGTGTGTGTGTGTGCATGCATGTGTGTGTTTATTTCAGATATAATCAGGATACTGAAAAAGTATAGCAACAGTTTTGTTTGGTACTGACCACATAGCTCCCTGTATTTCTATTTCATAGTACTTTGCATGCTTGTTTTTTGTTGTTGTTTGTTTGTTTGTTTTTTAACCATTGAGTTAGTATGGCAAAGCTCCCTGCCTGTTTTGACTTTAAGTTACATGAGGACAAAGTTCTATTGGTGGTGTTAACCACTGCATTTCTGGCAGAGTTTTTGGACCCTGATGAAACAAATAGCAGTTGTTCTTTGTTTATGTGTAGTATGAGTGATTCATATACAGGATGAAGAGTGCCATGATGGAAGATGAGCAGGGTTTGAGAAAGGGCAAAGAGGAGAACCTCACAATCATCTGAAGGTAAGAAAGACAAGTCGGGGAGTCAACAAGGTGCTTCAGGAGAAAGATGAAATAGAAGTACTAAAACAGAGACAGTGAAGAGGAGGCTGTAGGAAAGAAATCAATAGAAGACGTGCTGGGGAGTAGAAAAAAGATAAATGTCCTTCTTGTTATCATTTTGAGGAAAAATTTTGTTTAAGTGGTATAAACTAACAATAACTTTAAAAAATAAGAAAACCGAGGCATACCCTGCTTAGCTCACAGACATACCACATATATTATGTGTTTAATTATTGCACTGACACACACACAAAAGTGATGGTCTATCACGGTACTTACTAAATGTGAGTTCCAGTAGTTTTGGTTATCATTTAATTACATTGTGTTTAAAATATTGAACAAAGTCAATAACAGAATTATAAGGAAAAATCCTTATCGGGATGAACAAATTACCTGGCAAGTAAATTAATTAACACCAACTTCAAGCAATGAAATACAGTATTAATTACTCTATATCACTACAGATTGCTTGAGGAATGAGTAAATTTACTTACCACTATTACCAGTTTTAATTACTGAAACAGCAACACAATAAATTTTTAAAATATTCAGCATTAGATGCTTTTGTTTGTCATATTTAAAACCCTTGATTTGTACAATGTTCTTGGCACTCACGATATGAACAAATAACCTGGTTTTCAGGGTGAGGAAGTAAAGCAAAGGGAGGCATGGAAAAAAATCCCGGAAGATGTGGTCAAGAGGGAGGCTCTGTGCTCCATCCAGATATAAATATCTACAAAGAATCTATGGACTCTGAAAAACAATCTGAGCGGTTTGAAGTGGCGGGGAGGTGGGAGGTTGGGGTACCAGGTGGTGGGTATTATAGAGGGCACGGATTGCATGGTGCACTGGGTGTGGTGAAAAAATAATGAATACTGTTTTTCTGAAAATAAGTAAATTTTAAAAAAAAGAATCTACAATGACTTTTACATCATATCAAATGACTTCTTGCTTTGAGATACTATGTTACTAATTATTAAAAAGATATAGATTATTAATGCCATTTACACAATCATATATCACTTTAAGTTTGTAAGTGTCTTTGAGACACTTTGCCTTATTTAATTTTTATGTCAACATTTTTCTGGGATGCTGGCTTGATGGATGCAAAGCATTTTTGGAATAATACACACAAGCATTCATAGTAACTAGAACATATTTATGCTCATCACTTTCTAATTATAATTTTAGGTAATAAGTATTGTCTTGAACATGAATTGTTAAAGAAGCAATTGTTTTGTTATTTCAAATGCTTTGCACAACTTAAAATATGTTTCCTAGGGAGAATTACAAGGATAAAAATATCATTGTAAAATGTGTGTCTGTTTCTTCAAGTTTTCAATTCTTTAATGATCAAAGTTCTGGTTCCTATGCTCTTTCTTGGAGCAACAGACTTTCAAAAGGCATCAGAAAACACTTTTATGAGTTTGGGGGTTCCTGTAAAGCCCATTCACTCTTGATACATCTCATCTTTCTATATTACATACAAATCCCAAGGTTAAAACCCACCACTATATTTCTGATTATTATGCATTATAAAGTTGCTGCAATTTTAAGTTTGATATTGTTCTACTTAGCTTAGCATGGGCATTTCATAAATTTAAATTTCCATTACCCAATGTTTTGAAATGCTCCTATTCCATATACTAGTATGTCAGTCTATGTTTTAATAATCAGTTTGCATGAAATTAGTTAAAATGCAATTACCACTGCAATTAGATGTTTATTTTTGATTTGAAGGGCAATCTCCTTTTATCTTAATATTAAGAAAACATTAATATTTGTAATCATTTGGTGTTTATGTATTATTGGCTTCTATATATTTTGAAGAGATCTTTAGTAAATAAGAAATAATCTGATATTTAACTATTAAATTACTTTCTGGTGCATAATACCCTCTAGTTCCATCCTGTGATTGCAAATGGCAAGATTTCATTATTTTTGAAGGCTGAGTAATATATATATATATATGATATATATTACAAATTTGATATATATGTATCTATATGAGTGTATATATATGTATATGTGTCTGTGTATCTATCTATCTATCTATCTATCTATATATATATATCACATCTTCTTTATCCATTCATAAGTTAATGGCCATCTGGGCTCTTTCCATATTTTAGCTACTGTGGATGTTGTTGCTATAAACATTGGATTACATGTGTCCCTTCAAATCACTATTTTTGTATCCTTTGGACAAATACATAATAGTATAATTGCTGGGTATTTTTAATGTTAGTTTATAAAATTCTCCCCAACTTGATGATAAACCCCAACAGGGCATGGACTGTATCATATACAGAATTTCATGTTGTCACTGACCTTAAATAAAAGCCTGCAGAGTGTAGGCCATTAGTTAACACTTGTTAACGATGACCATCATTTCTGAATTTTCAGAAGGTCTACATATGAATATTGAGACAACACAGCCTTTAAAAGGAAAGGTAAGACAGAGCCAAAAAGGTGTGTGTTGTTTTGTGTTAACATTTTGATAATGTACACCATAGTAAGTGTTCGGCTCAGTACATTCTCACAAACCAAACATACCCACATTCCCAAGTTCTGGATTGAAAAATAAAGTATTATCAGCTACTCAGAAGCCTTCCATGGACCCTCCAATCACTAACCAGTCCTCCCCAAAAGTAATACTATGCTATCTTCTGCCAACATGGAGTTAGTTTTACTGGGATCTTCCTATAAATTGAGTAACATAATACAGATGCTTTTAAAATTTTTTTTCACTTAATATTATTTTTGTGAATGGATTATTTTTCATAACTAGACCACAATTTATTTATCCAATTTATGGCTGATAAAAATGCAGATTCTTTCCAGTTTCTAACATTTACAATGAGTGCTGTTAATATTTTAGTATATGTCTTTCATTGAACTTAATTACACATTTAGCCTAGCTATATAGGTGAGGAGAGATTTGCAGTGTCATAGAGCATGTGTATTTTCAAACTTAGTAGGTAATGCCAGTTTTCTGAAGTGGTTGTAACAATTTACATAACACCTGCAATGAATGACAGAACCCACATATTTTTGAACACTTAACCTTAACAGAATTTTTTTTTTTATTTTAACTATATTGATGGGGGCATAATGACAATATATCTTGTTCTAATTTATATTTCACTGATGGCCAATGAAAGTGAGCATATTTTCATGTTTAGTAGATATCATATATTCTGGTTTGTGCAGTATTTTGCCCACTTTTCTATTTGATTTTCTATAACTTATAGGTTTGATTTAGTTCTTCATATATTTTTTTTCTCTTTTTTTAAAATTTTTTATTTTTTATAAACACATATTTTTATCCCCAGGGGTACAGGTCTGTGAATCACCAGGTTTACACACTTCACAGCACTCACCAAAGCACATACCCTCCCCAATGTCCATAATCCCACCCCCAACTCCCAACCCCCCTCCCCCCAGCAACGCTCAGTTTGTTTTGTGAGATTAAGAGTCACTTATGGTTTGTCTCCCTCCCAATTCCATCTTGTTTCATTGATTCTTCTTCTACCCACTTAAGCCCCCATGTTGCATCACCACTTCCTCATATCAGGGAGATCATATTATAGTTGTCTTTCTCTGCTTGACTTATTTTGCTAAGCATGATACGCTCTAGTTCCATCCATGTTGTCGCAAATGGCAAGATTTCATTTCTTTTGATGGCTGTATGGTATTCCATTGTGTATATATACCACATCTTCTTGATCCATTCATCTGTTGATGGACATCTAGGTTCTTTCCATAGTTTGGCTATTGTGGACATTGCTGCTATAAACATTCGGGTGCACGTGCCCCTTTGGATCACTACGTTTGTATCTTTAGGGTAAATACCCAGTAGTGCAATTGCTGGGTCATAGGGCAGTTCTATTTTCAACATTTTGAGGAACCTCCATGCTGTTTTCCAGAGTGGCTGCACCAGCTTGCATTCCCACCAACAGTGTAGGAGGGTTCCCCTTTCTCCACATCCTCGCCAGCATCTGTCATTTCCTGACTTGTTGATTTTAGCCATTCTGACTGGTGTGAGGTGATATCTCATTGTGGTTTTGATTTGTATTTCCCTGATGTCGAGTGATATGGAGCACTTTTTCATGTGTCTGTTGGCCATCTGGATGTCTTCTTTGCAGAAATGTCTGTTCATGTCCTCTGCCCATTTCTTGATTGGATTATTTGTTCTTTGGGTGTTGAGTTTGCTAAGTTCTTTATAGATTCTGGACACTAGTCCTTTATCTGATATGTCGTTTGCAAATATCTTCTCCCATTCTGTCAGTTGTCTTTTGATTTTGTTAACTGTTTCCTTTGCTGTGCAAAAGCTTTTGATCTTGATGAAATCCCAATAGTTCATGTTTGCCCTTGCTTCCCTTGCCTTTGGTGTTGTTCCTAGGAAGATGTTGCTGCGGCTGAGGTCGAAGAGGTTGCTGCCTGTGTTCTCCTCAAGGATTTTGATGGATTCCTTTTGCACATTGAGGTCCTTCATCCATTTTGAGTCTATTTTCATGTGTGGTGTAAGGAAATGGTCCAATTTCATTTTTCTGCATGTGGCTGTCCAATTTTCCCAGCACCATTTATTGAAGAGGCTGTCTTTTTTCCATTGGACATTCTTTCATGCTTTGTCGAAGATGAGTTGACCATAGAGTTGAGGGTCTATTTCTGGGCTCTCTATTCTGTTCCATTGATCTATGGGTCTGTTTTTGTGCCAGTACCATGCTGTCTTGATGATGACAGCATTGTAATAGAGCTTGAAGTCCGAAATTGTGATGCCACCAACTTTGGCTTTTTTTTTTTTTCAATATCCCTTTGGCTATTCGAGGTCTTTTCTGGTTCCATATAAATTTTAGAATTATTTGTTCCATTTCTTTGAAAAAGATGGATGGTACTTTGATAGGAATTGCATTAAATGTGTAGATTGCTTTAGGTAGCATAGACATTTTCACAATATTTATTCTTCCAATCCAGGAGCATGGAACATTTTTCCATTTCTTTGTGTCTTCCTCAATTACTTTCATGAGTACTTTATAGTTTTCTGAGTATAGATTCTGTGCCTCTTTGGTTAGGTTTATTCCTAGGTATCTCATGGTTTTGGGTGCAATTGTAAATGGGATTGACTCCTTAATTTCTCTTTCTTCTGACTTGCTGGTGGTGTAGAGAAATGCAACTGATTTCTGTGCATTGATTTTATATCCTGACACTTTACTGAATTCCTGTACAAGTTCCAGCAGTTTTAGAGTGGAGTCTTTTGGGTTTTCCACATATAGTATCATATCATCTGCGATGAGTGATAATTTGACTTCTTCTTTGCCAATTTGGATGCCTTTAATTTCCTTTTGTTGTCTGATTGCTGAGGCTAGGATTTCTAGTACTATGTTGAATAGCAGTGGTGATAATGGACGTCCCTGCCGTGTTCCTGACCTTAGCGGAAAAGCTTTCAGTTTTTCTCCTTTGAGAATGATATTTGCGGTGGGTTTTTCATAGATGGCTTTGATGATATTGAGGTATGTGCCCTCTCTCCCTACACTTTGAAGAGTTTTGATCAGGAAGGGATGCTGTACTTTGTCAAATGCTTTTTCAGCATCTATTGAGAGTATCATATGGTTCTTGGTCTTTCTTTTATTGATGTGTTGTATCACATTGACTGATTTGCGGATGTTGAACCAAACGTGCAGCCTTGGAATAAATCCCACTTGGTCGTGGTGAATAATCCTTTTAATGTACTGTTGAATCCTATTGGCTAGTATTTTGTTGAGAATTTTCGCATCTGTGTTCATCAAGGATATTGGTCTATAGCTCTCTTTTTTGATGGGATCCTTGTCTGGTTTTGGGATCAAGGTGATGCTGGCCTCATAAAATGAGTTTGGAAGTTTTCCTTCCATTTCTATTTTTTGGAACAGTTTCAGGAGAATAGGAATTAGTTCTTCTTTAAATGTTTGGTAGAATTCCCCCGGGAAGCCGTCTGGCCCTGGGCTTTTGTTTGTTTGGAGATTTTTAATGACTGCTTTAATTTCCTACTGGTTATGGGTTTGTTCCGACTTTCTATTTCTTCCTTGTTCAGTTGTGGTAGTTTATATGTTTCTAGGAATGCATCCGTTTCTTCCAGATTGTCAAATTTATTGGCGTAGAGTTGCTCATAGTATGTTCTTATAATAGTTTGTATTTCTTTGGTGTTAGTTGTGATCTCTCCTCTTTCATTCATGGTTTTATTTATTTGGGTCCTTCCTCTTTTCTTTTTGATAATTCGGGCCAGGGGTTTATCAATTTTATTAATTCTTTCAAAGAACCAGCTCCTAGTTTTGTTGATTTGTTCTATTGTTTTTTTGGTTTCTATTTTATTGATTTCTGCTCTGATCTTTATGATTTCTCTTCTCCTGCTGGGCTTAGGGTTTCTTTCTTGTTCTTTCTCCAGCTCCTTTAGGTGTAGGGTTAGGTTGTGTACCTGAGACCTTTCTTGTTTCTTGAGAAAGGCTTGAACCGCTATATATTTTCCTCAGGGCTGCCTTTGTTGTGTCCCACCAATTTTGAACCGTTGTATTTTCATTATCATTTGTTTCCATGATTTTTTTCAATTCTTCTTTAATTTCCCGGTTGACCCATTCATTCTTTAGAAGGATGCTGTTTAGTCTCGATATATTTGGGTTCTTTCCAAACTTCCTTTTGTGGTTGAGTTCTAGCTTTAGACCATTGTGGTCTGAAAATATGCAGGGAATGATCCCAATCTTTTGATACCGGCTGAGTCCTGATTTAGGACCGAGGATGTGATCTATTCTGGAGAATGTTCCATGTGCACTAGAGATGAACGTGTATTCTGTTGCTTTGGGTTGAAATGTTCTGATTATTATCTGTGATGTCCATCTGGTCCAGTGTGTCGTTTAAGGCCTTTATTTCCTTGTTGATTTTTTGCTTGGATGATCTGTCCATTTCAGTGAGGGGAGTGTTAAAGTCCCCTACTATTATTGTATTATTGTTGATGTGTTTCTTTGATTTTGTTATTAATTGGTTTATATAGTTGGCTGCTCCCACGTTGGGGGCATAGATATTTAAAACTGTTAGATCTTCTTGTTGGACAGACCCTTTGAGTATGATATAGTGTCCTTCCTCATCTCTTATTATAGTCTTTGGCTTAAAATCTAATTGATCTGATATAAGGATTGCCACTCCTGCTTTCTTCTGATGTCCATTAGCATGGTAAATTCTTTTCCACCCCCTCACTTTAAATCTGGAGGTGTCTTCGGGCTTAAAATGAGTTTCTTGGAGGCAACATATAGATGGGTTTTGTTTTTTTATCCATTCTGATACCCTGTGTCTTTTGATGGGGCATTTAGCCCATTAACATTCAGGGTAACTATTGAGTGATATGAATTTAGTGCCATTGTATTGCCTGTAAGGTGACTGTTACTGTATATGGTCTCTGTTCCTTTCTGATCTACCACTTGTAGGCTCTCTCTTTGCTTAGAGACCCCTTTCAATATTTCCTGTAGAGCTGGTTTTGTGTTTGCAAATTCTTTCAGTTTTTGTTTGTCCTGGAAGCTTTTAATCTCTCCTTCTCTTTTCAATGATAGCCTAGCTGGATGTTTTTCTCATTTAGTGCTCTGAAAATATCATGCCAGCTCTTTCTGGCCTGCCAGGTCTCTGTGGATAAGTCAGCTGCCAATCTAATATTTTTACCATTGTATGTTACAGACTTCTTTTCCCGGGCTGCTTTCAGGATTTTCTCTTTGTCACTGAGACTTGTAAATTTTACTATTAGGTGACGGGGTGTGGGCCTATTCCTATTGATTTTGAGGGGCGTTCTCTGAACCTCCTGAATTTTGAAGCTCGTTCCCTTTGCCATATTGGGGAAATTCTCCCCAATAATTCTCTCCAGTATACCTTCTGCTCCCCTATCTCTTTCTTCTTCTTCTGGAATCCCAATTATTCTAATGTTGTTTCGTCTTATGGTGTCACTTATCTTTCGAATTCTCCCCTGGTTGTCCAGTAGCTGTTTGTCCCTCTTTTGCTCAGCTTCTTTATTCTCTGTCATTTGGTCTTCTATATCACTAATTCTTTCTTCTGCCTCATTTATCCTAGCAGTGAGAACCTCCATTTTTGATTGCACCTCATTAATAGCTTTTTTGATTTCTACTTTGTTAGATTTTAGTTCTTTTATTTCTCCAGAAAGGGCTTTTATATCTCCCGAGAAGGTTTCTCTAATATCTTCCATGCCTTTTTCGAGCCCGGCTAGAACCTTGAGAATTGTCATTCTGAACTCTAGATCTGACCTATTACCAATTTCTGTATCGATTAGGTCCCTAGCCTTCGGTACTGCCTCTTGTTCTTTTTTATGGTGAATTTTTCCATCTTGTCATTTTTTCCAGATAAGAGTATATGAAGGAGCAAGTAAAATACTAAAAGGGTGGCAACAACCCCAGGAAAATATGCTTTAACCAAATCAGAAGAGATCCCAAATTGTGAGGGGGGAGAAAGGGGATAAAAAGAGGTTTAAAAAGGAATAAAGAAAAAAAAAAAGAAAAAGGAAAAGAAAAGAATTTAAAAAAAGAAAACGAATAAAGAAAAATATAAAAAAGAAAAAATATATATATTAGATAAACTATTTAAAAAACGTTAAAAAAGAAAAGGGTAAAAGTTAAAAAAAAATTTTTACCAGAAGGTGAGAAAATAACAAAAAATGAAAAAGAAAAAAATTAAATTACCTGCAAGACTAAAAAAAATCACAGGGAAAAAGCCATGAGTTCTGTGCTTTGCTTTCTCCTCCTCTGGAATTCCGCTGCTCTCCTTGGTATTGAAACCACACTCCTTGGTAGGTGAACTTGGTCTCGGCTGGATTTCTTGTTGATCTTCTGGGGGAGGGGCCTGGTGTAGTGATTCTCAAGTGTTTTTGCCCGAGGCGGAATTGCACCGCCCTTACCAGGGGCCAGGCTGAGTAATCACCTCGGGTTTGCTTTCAGGAGCTTTTGTTCCCTGAGCGCTTTCCATAGAGTTTCGGAGGACGGGAATACAAATGGCGGCCTCCTGGTCTCCCGCCCGGAGGAGCCGAGAACTCGGGGCCCCACTCCTCAGTGCGCCCTCAGAGAACAGCGCCCACTTACTCCCGTCTGCCTGACCTCCAGCCGCGCTCCGAGCTCACCGAGCCTGCGACCGGTTCAAGGTAACACCGAGCTGCGAGCTCACTGTCGGCTCTGTCTCTGTAGCCGGCTTTCCCTTTCCAATACCCGCTAGCTCTGGACACTCAGACACACCCCGATCCTTCTGTGACCCTGTGGGACCTGAGGCCACCCTGACCCCACGTGGCCTTCGCCCTGGTTTAGCCTCTGGAGCGATGTCACTCAGTGGAACAGACTTTTAAAAGTCCTGATTTTGTGCTCCATTGCTCCGCCACTTGCCGGGAGCCGGCCCCTCCCCCCTGGGGTCTGTCTTCCCGTTGCTTTGGATTCATGTCTCCGCCAGTCCTACCTTTCAGAAAGTGGTTGTTTTTCTGTTTCCAGAATTGCTGTTCTTTTTCTCTTCGATCTGCCGATGGATTTTCAGGTGTTTGCAATCTTTAGATAAGCTATCTAGCTGATCTCCTGCTAGCTGAAGTAGTCTCAGCCTGCTACTTCTCTGCCATCTTGACTTCTCCCCCCAGTTCTTCATATATTTTAAATACAAAACATTTGCGTGTTATGTGTTTTGAAAATATACCCTCCAACTCATTTATATATCTGTTGTTTAATTTCCAATAGTTGAGAATTTTCTAGTCATCCATTTTGGATATTCATTTTCAGCTTAGTTCCACTGTTAATAGAAATTATGCCTTGTATGGTTTCATTTTTTTTGAAGTTTGTTGGGAATTACTTTATAAATCAACATATGAAAAATTTTGGTGAATATTCTAAGAGCAAATGTAAATTCTGTTGTTTCTGTGTGCACTGTTTTCCATCCGTTTTTAATCATATATACATACTACTAACTATACTATTATAGATATTTTAATGTACTAATATACATATAGGAATCATATATATATATATGTACACACACAGTTATTGCTTTTATTTTTACATTTGCAGTTCTTTTCCTTTAAAATTTTAGTAAACATATTTCAATTATCTAGCTTCCGTCATTCATGCTGGGAAGTCTTATTTTAGTTTTATTATTATTATTATTATTATTTAGTTTTAGAGAGAGAGTGTGTGAATACACATGAGTAGGGGTAGTGGTGGAGGGGCAGAGGGAAAGGGAGAGAATCCCAAGCAGCCTCCTGACCAGTGGCGAGCCCAAAGTTGGGCTCCATTTCATGACCCTGAGATCATGACCTTACCCAAAATCAAGGGTCTGCACCTGACTGACTGAGCCACACAGGCAACCCTAGTTGTATTTTTTTTTAATGTAGTATGTCTTTTTGCTCTGGCCTCTATTAAAACTTTTTTCATGTCTTCTGTCGGTGTTCCTCTGATATACTTATATTTTATTTTCTGGCATTAAGTACATTCACATTGTTGAATGACTATCACCACCATACAGTTCAGGGCTGTTGTCATCATCCTAAACTACAAACTCTGTACCCATTAAGCTGTAACACTGTATTCTTTCCTTCCCCATCCCTTGGTAAGTACTCTTCTACCCTGTTTCTACAATTTGACTATTCTGAGGTATCTCATATAAAGTACTTCATGTATTTGCCCTTTTGGGTCTGGTTTATTTTATGTAGTATAATGTCTTCAAGATTTATGCATTCTGTAACATGAATCAGAACTCATGTGCTTTTTAAGGCTGAATAATCTTCCATTGTATTTTTATACCGTATTTTGTTTAGCTATTCATCTCTTGATGAAACTTTGGGTTGTTTTCACATTTTAGCTATTGTGAATGATGCTTTTATGAACACTGTTTTACAAGTATCTGTTTTAGTCCCTCTTTTCAACTTTTAGGTATATACCCAGAAGTGGAATTTCTGAATCATATATTAGTTATTTAATTTTTTTGAGGACCCATTATACTATTTTCCAGAGTGGCTGCACCATTCTACGTTCCCACTAGCGACACATAAGGTCTCCAGGTTTTTCATATTTTGGCTGACACTAATACTCAGTTTTTTTTTGTTTGTTTAATAATGGCCATCCTAGTGAGCATAAAGTGGTACAACATCCTGGATTTTATTTTCATCACTGTAATGATTAATAATGTTGAGCCACTTTTCATGTGCTTATTTGCTATTCATATATCTTCTTCAGAAGGTGTCTATTTAAGTATTTTTCCCATTTTTAATTGGGTTGTTTACTTTGTTATGGATATGTGCTTTTTTTGACTGGCTTCTTTCACTTAGAATAATAGTTTGCTAATGGCATAATCAATATTTCATTGGACTTTAATACCGAGCAGTATTTCTTTGTGTAGATGTACCACAGTTTATCCAATCACACCTTGACATGCACATAGGTTCTTTTGAGTTTTTGGCTTAGAAATATGAACTTTTGCATTTAAGCCTTTGTATGTGTCTATTTCCATTTCTAGAGATATGTATAAATATATGGAACTAGAATGATTCATTCATATATATATGAATATTCTATATTCATAACTACAGATATAGAGAGCTCAAGTGTTCACAAAGTGAGTGTATCATTTTATATCCCACTAGCAGTGTGTGAGAACTTTACTTCCTCCATGTCTTTGATAGCACATGATTTGGTTAATCAATTTTAGCCATTTTTATAGGTGTACTGTACCATATCATGGTTTTAATTTGCATTTTTCTGATACTTGAATCTGTTGGTTTAGAATTTTTACTAAGTTTTAAAAAAATGGCCATTACATCTTCACATCTTTTTCTTTTTCATATACTCTATTTATAATTTAAGCTAATTGAAGTTGTATCCCTGATTACTAACGATAATGCTATCCTTATTTTTTTGTTCATTTGTTTATGGTTTTTGAATATTTTAATCTATTTTTAATTTGGAAAGTATTTATTGTTATGTTCTCAGACTACTAATTATTTATTTTTTAACATCCAAATTGTCTAACCTGTCACAAATCTCATTCAGTGTATTATATTTCTTCTCAGACATTATATTTTTCATTTTTACATATACAATTTAAGTTTTAGTAAATTTCTTTCTATTTAACATGTTCAATATGACTTCCAGCTTTTTGAACATATGGAATATAGTTGTAATAACTATTTGAGATTTTTCTCTTCACAATTCTAACATTTCTGTCAATTCTGGATAAGTTTGGATTGACTGATTATATTCCTCATTTTGGATCATTATTTCTTCCTTCTTTGCATGCTAGTAGTTTATAGTTGGGTTCAAACTGTGAATTTTACCTAGTGTTGGATATTTTTACGTTTCTAATTTTTTTCTTAACCCTTTCCTGGAATACAGTTACTATATTTGGCAATAGTTTGATTCTTTGCATATTGCTTTTGATATTTGTTAAGTGAGGTCACGAAAGCCATTATTGTAAGGTAAATCATTTCCCACTCTTTTGATAAGATCCCCTGAGTACTGTACCCAATACCTTATGACTCATTAAAATTTGCAATCAGCTGGGTGGTAATAGACACAATACCATTTTTGTGGCCTCTAAGTACTACTGTGTATGTCTGTTTTTATTTTATTTTTGAATGTGGTATTAGGTTCACAGAAAAAAAGTACCTTAGAAGGTACTAAGATTTTTTACATTACCCTCTTTGCACCCAGATAACTTCTCTCACCAGAGTGATGCATTTGTTATAATTGACAAACATACATGTTTATTATCATTTAGAGTCCATAGCTTACAGTAGATTTTATTCTTGGTGTTGTCTATTGTATGGGTTTGGACAAATGTATAATGGTGTGCATTTATCATTGGGATATCATAATTTTATATCCTGAATATCCTCTGTGATCTGTTTATTCATATCTCCCTCCTTCCCTATTCACTGGAAACAACTGATGTTTTTAATGTCTCCATGGTTTTATCTTTTTGAAGATGTCATATAATTGGAATCGTGTGATGTAGTCTTTTCAGATTGACTTTTTAAACTTAGTAGTTATCATTTAAATTTTGCCCATGTCTTTCATGGTTTTGAATCTCATTTAAAAAAATATTGAATATATTGCATTGTCTGGATATACCAGAGTTTACTTATCTATTTATTTAAGGATGTCTTGGTTCTTTTCAAGTTTTAGCATTTATGAAATAAACTGTTATAAACATTTACTAACAGTTTTTTTAATGTATGCACAGTTTTCAACCCCTTTGGGAAAATTTTCAAAAGCAAAATTACTGTATTATATAATAAAAATATATTTGGTTTACAAAAAACTGCATCTCCTGGTAATGTTGTCTTTGATATTGCTAGTTTAACTCCCCTGTGATCTGATAGCAGACATACTAGGATTTTTATTCTTTTAAATTTGCTAAATATGTTTTATGGCCCAGGATGTGGTGCATTTTGGTGAATGTTCCATTCACTGTGTATTCTATTGTTGCATTAAGTAGTCTATACATGCCCATTATATCCAGTTGATTGATGGTGTTGTTGAATTTAATTATGTCCTTACTGATTTTATGTCTGCTGGATCTGTACATTTCTGATAGAGGGTTGTTGAAGTTACCAAGTATAATCACGGATTCATCTGTTTTTCCTTGTAGTTCTAATAGTTTTTGTTTCGATGTATTTCAGCGTTGTGTGGTTATGTGCATAGATATTGAGGAATGCTATGTCTTCTTGGAGAATTTACCCCTTTAACATATAATGCCCATCCTTATCCCTGATAACTTTCCTGACTCTGAAGTCTACTCTATCTGAAATTAATGTAATTTTTTGGTTTCCTTTGATTAGAATGTATGAATGTTGTTAGAATGGTATGTTTTCTCCACCCATTTACTTGTAATTTATATGTGCCTTTATATTTAAAGTGGATTTCTTGTAAACAATATGTAATTGGGTTTATTTCCTATCCACTCTGACAAGTTCTGTCTTTTAATTGGTACATTTAGACCATTGATGTTCAAAGTGATTATTGATGAAGTTCGATTAATATCTACCTTATTTCTGTGTTCTATTTATTGCCCTTGCCCTGTTTTCTACTTATTGCCCTTATCCGCTTTTACCATTTTTCTCCATTTTATGGTTTTGTGTAATGATAGAAAATATATATTAGTTTCTTCTCCCAGATCTTGGCACTGAGCTTTGAAACCCTTGTAAATTCCTAAGGGTAAGAAGACTAGGGACATCTTTTGATCTTTTGAGATGACTCTTACTGCACTCTTGGATGGTTTCTGGATGGTCACCAAAAAGACCAAGCCATGATTAAAGGCTTGGAATTTTCAGCTTTACCTCCCATCCTTCAAAGAAGGGAGAGGGGCCAGACCTTGCCCTGTGTTATTTCTTCACCTGGCTATTCATCTGTATTCTTTATAATCTTTAATAAACTAATAATTTTAAACAAGTGGGGTTTTTCCCCCTGAATTCTGTGAGCTGCTCTAGCAAACTCAACAAAATTGAGAAGAAGGTCATGGGGATCCCTCATTTGTAGGCAAGCTGGATAGAAGTTGTGGGTAATCTGGGACCCTAGTATTTGAAATTGGCACCTGAAGTAGGTAAAAGCAGTTTTGTGGGACTGAGCCCTTTAATATATTGACTCTGATGTTGTCTCTGGATACAGAGTGTCAGAATTGAGTTAAATTGTATGATGCTCAGCTGGTATCACAGATAATTTCTTGGTGTGGGATAAAATCTCCATGCATTTGGTGACCAGAAGTATCAGAAATATGAGTAGTAAAGAAGACTCAAAGAGAGAAAGACACAAAGGGGAGAACTTTTTTTTTCCACAAAAGAAAAAAAGACCATGTTTTCCAATATGGGTCTCAACTGAGCTTTTTATATTTTATATGACTCCATTTATTCTTTTTTCTTAGCATACATTATGCCTCTTTTTAAACTTTTCTTAGAGCTTTGCCTTAAAGTTTGCAATATACATTTGTAACTAATCCAAATCCATTTTCAAATAACACTATAGTGAGAAACCCTCTCATTCCTAATATCATCACTGCTATATATTATATATATATGCATATATAAGCATGTATATATGCATATGTAATTGACTATGTTATTGCTGTTGTTTATTATTTTGAACACTGTTTCCTGTTAGACTAACTAATAATAAAATAATTTATTTCACCTTCAATTTCACCTCTAATTTTATCTATTTTCTCTCTTTCTTTTCTTTTCCTTTATCTTTTTCTCTTTCTCTTTCTTTCTCTATTTCTTTCTTAATCAATTTCCTTACCTATATTATTTTCCTTCTCTATGGAAGTTCTTTTAACACTTCTTGCAATATAGGTCTCCTGGCAACAAACCTTAATTTTTGTTTGTTAGAAAAATTCTTCATTTTTCTCCATTTTTTGAAGGATAACTTTGTAGGGTACAATATTCTAGGTTGGTGTTTTTGTTTTTTAATTTTTTTTTTCCTCTCTTAGCACTTTATTTTACTCTACTGTCTTCTTATTTGCTTAGTTTCTTTGGAGAAATTAGATATAATTCTTATTTTTGCTTCTCCATAAGTAAGGTGTTAGTTTTCTTTCTTTCTTTTTTTTTTTTCTCCAGAACTGTATCTCTGATACTCTGTAGTTTGAAAATGATATTCTAGATGTTGTATATTTGGAAATTATCCTAGGTGGTATTCTCTGAGCTTCTTGTAATCTATGGTTTAACTTCTGACATTAATTTGGGAAAATTCTCAGTCATTATTGTTACAGATATTTCTTTTGACCCTTTCTGCCTTTCTTCTCCTTATGCTATTCCTGTAACACATATTTTTTTTTGTAGTTGTCTTATAGTTTTTGAATATTCTGTTTTGTTTTGTTTTGCTTTGTCTATTTTTCTTCTTGCTTTTATTTTTGAAGGTTTCTTTTGAAATATCTTTCAGCTCAAAGATTCTTTCCCCATCTATGTCCAGCCTACTAATAAACCCTGCAGAAGCATTGTTCATTTCTTTAATAGTGCTTTGATCTCATATATATATATATATATATATATATATATATATATATATATATTTTATTTTTACTTTTTTATTAGGATTCCCTTCTCTACTTACATTGTCTATCTATTCTCCTATGCTATCTACTTTATCCAGTAGAGCTCTTACCTTAATCACAGTTGTTTTAAATTCCTGGTCTGATAATTGCAACATCCCTGCCATATCTGAGTCTGGTTCTGATGCAGCACTGTTTCTTCAAATTGCATTTTTTGTTTTGTTTGTTTTTTTGTTTTTGCTTTTGGGTTGTGGTATGTTCTTGATAGCTGGACATGTACTGGGTAAAAGGAACTTCTATAAATAGGCTTCTAGTAATTTGGTCACAAGTTGTGGTGGGAAGAGAAACATTCTATGGTCATATAATTAGGTCTCAGTTTTTTAATGAACATTTGCTTCTGAATGTAAATTTCACAAGTGTTTCTCAGCCCTTAACATCTCTCCTCCCCACTTAGGTGGGACACCTCAGCTAGATAGTAGAAGGAACCGGAGAGTGAGGTATTTCATTTCCTCTACATGGAAGGTTAGAAATAAATGAAGCTGAAATTTCCCTTCACCCAGGTTATATAGACTTTGATAAACTGTAAAGGTTTGGACCTGGGTAAATACTTTCTTCCTGAAGGCAAACCTTGTTTAGAAAGAGACAGTGGTCTTCTGTACTTAAACAGGTTTTTTTTTATCCTCCCCATGACAGAATAATGAGTTGTTTGTGTGTGTGTGTGTGTTTCTGATATTCACTTGGAGTACCTGTTTGGATGGTAAAACAAACAAACAAACAAAAAAAAACCCACATAAATGTGGGGGACTCTGATGACTGAATCCTTTGGAGTTTTTATTTCTCAGACGTGCTCACACTGAGCTTACAGTAATCTGTCAATTACAGTTCAGGTATTCCTACTCTGACCCAGGATTCCATGGAGGCTTCTGCTCTAGTGGACTGTGATTCTCTGTACTTTCTGGTTTATATTTCTAGTTTGGGAAGCAGCAGTTTTCACTGTGACCTCATTTCTTGTATGAATCAAGAAGAATTATAGATTTTTGATTTTTTTTCTTTTTTAGCTTTTTGTTGTTAGAATAGAGTGGTGGTTCCCAAGCTCCCCACTTGTAAGATTAGAAACTAGAAAGTATTCTTTCCAATCCTTTTTGGTATTTCTTTCCATACCTTAGGTAGTTTACTTACAAGTATATATCTGTCAATACTCTATGGAGTACCTAAAAGAGGGGCATTTTCAGCTGTCTAGAATCCCATATGTAATCCTCTGTGTAGCTCTGCTTTCTCTGGTACTTGCCCTGAAAATTCTAGCCTCCTTGGCTCCCCTGATGCTAATCCCTAATTTTTCAACTCGGGGTGTCTCTTGGTTTCTTCCTAGGTTCCTCTTTCTTGAACTCAGCTTGGAATCTCTATTAAGGAAACAATATGGTCATTATAGGACTCTCTTTGTTTTATTCTTAGCTCTTAGAATCACTGTTCTTCATTTGTTAATGTTCAATGTCTTAGAAACTATCTTTTATATTTTCTCATTTTTAAATTTGTTTCCAGTGAGAGATCATGTCTGATTCACTTTACTCCAATTTAGTCTTAACTAGAAGCCATCCATTTTATAATTGCTATTCCATCTTTTTATTGATTTCCTCTTTCTGATTAACTTTTATATCTTGCCATCTACTTTGTTAAACATACTAATCAGAACAAAATTTAAGTCTATTTATGGTAACTTAAATATCTGGTTCATCTATGAGTTTATTTCTATCTTTTCTTTTCTTCTTTTTCCTTCCTTTCCTTTTCTTTTCATCCTTTCCTTTCCTTTCCTTCCCCTTTTCCTTTTTTCCCCTCCCCTCACTTCCCCTCTTCTCCGCTCCTCTCCTCTATTTTCCTTGTCTTCTTTCTTTCTTTTCTTTTCTTTCATCTTTGTTTCCTCTTTCTTTCTTTGTACTACTTTGATGTTGGAATAATAATTTATAATTAAAGCCTAGATGCTGTGTATAGTAAAGTTTTAGAGATGCCACATGATGCTATATATCTTTGTGTTGATTTAATTTAATGATTGCTAGCCAGTTAGGTAAGGGGCAAATCACAAACTTCTATCTGGGATCTACATACATGTATAGAGTCTGGACTTTTAGGTTTTAATTCATGGTCTATTTATGATTTGTTCCTACTCTTAGTGTCAAATCTTTCAGAGTCCCAACTCTGAGCCTGAGTGTTTATATACAGTCTCTATTTCTCATTTAGACAAATGTTTCTTTGTATATTTGTTGGTGTAAGGCTCTCAAAAGCTCTATTTATCTTCTTAGCCTCTTAGAAGCTGCTTTATTCTTGATATTTAGGCTATCGTCTTGCTTTGCTTAAAACTATGGGTCAAACACTTTTAGGGGAAACATGAAATAGTGTATTGACCTCACTTCTGTGTTTCTTTCTAATATCATGGAATAATTGTATTTGTGTGCACCTGTGTATGTGTATTATACCGTTGTCCTATTTGTTTTTGGTAGGAGGATTGGCTTGATAATAACTTCTAAATCATAGCTATCAGTGGAGGATCATGGTACTGTTTTGAAATTCTTTTTTTTTTTTTAAATCCATTAAGGCTATGATCTTTAAAGGTCTCTTAATCTGAAGACATTTTTGTTTTCTTATCTTTAAAGTAGAGATGGCCTATTTCACAGAGAGGGTATAAATATAATGTAAGATCGTGGTTTTTGTTTTTGTTAAGTAAGGTAAAATTTTCTGAAAACATGATCACACATTATGTATAATGTTATTTGTTATTTATAAAATAATAATAATAAACAATTAAAAAACCAACTAGCTACGATCTGTTACATATGAACTACACTATGTCAAGTATTAAGATTCTTATTTACAATCCTACAATATATTATGCAGTTATTTTATTTTCTTTGCAAGTTACCATTGAAAGTAATCTTTCTTGTTAAAACTTATTTTAGATTGAGCATTTTTCAGAACTCTAAACTCATTATTGTAAAAGTAAGGCTCAGTAGAGAAAATACAGATATTTCCATGTTCTGCTTTTTTTTAGGTTCTTATTGTGATTTCAAATTCTTATGAGATGAGACCTTGTTTAAGCACTTTATCCTCTCTGAGCCTAATTTATCTCACCTGAAGAATAGGGATGATACTGCCTTTTTTTAAAACTGTTTATTGAATAAGATAATATATGTAAAGCCCTTACCATAATGCTCAATATATAGTTGTCATTCAAAATTGCTGTCAATGCTTAAACTTGATTTTCTATAAATTTTTCATAAGCATTTGAATTCATATATAACAACAGGGATTTTAAAAAATCTAGAATATCACAGAACTTGTTGAAATAAGCTAATATTATTGACAAACTAATACTTTGCTTTTAATTTGTGTAACATGACTTTTGAATAGGAAGTGGTTCTATTTGTAGTTCCTCAATAAAACATGATATTTTGTTCTCTGAATTCATTCCCTCTGCCTCAAATTATCTCATCCTTTCACCTTTCTGAATAATTCCTATAATTACCTTCTGAACAATTTTAACTATAACCTGACCCACAATGCTCTCTATAAAAAAAAAAGCATGAACTAAAAAACCTCTCATTATTAATTAATTACACAAACTTATGTCAAGTATTAAAGTTGAATTGGTTTCTTAAATGTCTCTATTCTGGTCCACTCTCCACTAGAAACTACTTCTCCAAATGAAAGACTGTGTATTTTTCATTTCTGAATTTCCAAGTATTAACTCAATGCTTGGTATGTGGCAAGTGCTCTAGAAATATGTGTTTCAGAAATACATTTTAGAAAGAATGAATGAATCAATGAATGCTATAGTCTTATCAGCTGTCACATAGCTTTGAAAAAAGGTAATCCAAAAATGTACATGAAGCAAGTTGAACTAAAACCAGTGGCTTCCAATACTGGCTTCACTTTAGATCTTTTGGAGAACCTTTAAAATATAAACTCTCTAGATCTCTTCCCCAGGGATTCCAGTTTACTTAGCTTGGGAGTCATGAGTTCTAGAATTCAAATATTTGAAAAGCTTCCTAAGAGATTACAAGTGTTATTATGTTTCAGGAGCTTTCTATTAAATCCTTTCCCCATAGTAAGAGATCATAGACATTTATGGATAATTAGCATATGCCTTTTTTCCTTTTTTTCAAGTTTTCATTTAAATTTCAGTTAGTTGGGGCACCTGGGTGGCTTAGTGGGTTAAACCTCTGCCTTGGCTCAGGTCATAATCTCAGAGTCCTGGGATGGAGACTCGCATCAGGCTTTCTGCTCAGCAGGGAGCCTGCTTCCCCCTCTCTCTCTGCCTGCCTCTCTGCCTACTTGTGATCCCTCTCTCTCCATCAAATAAATTTAAAAAAAAATAAATAAATTTCAGTTAGTTAACATACAGTGTAATGTTAGCTTCAGCTGTAGAAGTTTTGTGATTCATCACTTACATAAAACACCCTATAATGATTATAAGTGCACTCCTTAATCCCTATCACCTATTTCATCTATCCCCCTACCCACCTCCCTTCTGGTAGCTATTAGGATGTTCTCTATAGTTAAGTCAGTTTTCTGCTTTGCCTCAAAAAGATAAAAATAGAAATACCGTACCATGTAGCTACTGCATTAGTAGGTATTTACCTAAAGGATGCAAACATTCTGATTCAAAGGTGTACATGTACCCCGATGGTTATAGCAGCATTATTAACAATAGCCAGATTATAGAAAAAGTCCAAGTGTCCCTTGACTGATGAATGAATAAAGAAGATGTGGTATATATATTTATAACGGAATATTACTCAGCCATAAAATAATGAAAGCTTACCTTTTGCAACAACATGAATGGAATAGAGAGGATTATGCCAAGTGAAAAAAATCAGTCAGAGGAAGACACATGATTCCACTCATATGTGGAATTTAAGAAAAAAGCAATTAAATATATGGGGGAAAAAGGAAAACTATATGTCTCAATTTTTAAATTTTTATAAGAAATTACAAATAGAACATAAAAAGAAGAAGTAAATATGGAATTGGTTAAAAAATATGAATACTGGGTTCTACATGTGAATGACATTTATTACATTTTTGAAGCAAACTTTCTGACACCTGAGAAATAAAATAGCTTTCTCTGACTTGAAATTGTATTTAAATCTAAACGGTTACACATATGCAAACATAAAACTTTATTAATTATTGTAGAAATCCAAATTTTATTAACCGAATATTGTCTTGGAATATCTATAATATTCTCTATGAATATTGGGATGAATGTGAGTCTTGTCATTAAGGGATTACAATTTGAATTCTGGATTGATTACTGTAGATTTTATTAATGGGGGGAAGCCTCCTCTCATGTCTTACCCAAGTTTCTCCATGTGTAAAATCAAGGGTACTATAAAAAATATGGAAATGCCACCCCCACAGACCTGTGTGAGCAGTTGCTCTACATTGAGTTTTCTGAGAAGCATATCTAGAGATGGAATTTGCAGGGTATTTATTAGGGTATATCCTTGTAGAGGGAAAGAAAGCAATATTTTGTAGAGGTCAAACATGAGGTAGTATGCCTGATGATATCCTCAGCCAACTCCATGGGAAACTTTATGGTAAAATGACCATCAGTTGTCCTCATGTTGCATTGAAAAGCTCTAGTATTTACACTGTGGGATAGACCACCCTATTGGGGCCGATTCCACATTAAAACCTGTCAAAACCCTAGGGCCTGCTTGGGCCTGCTTAGCCAGAGTGACTCCATGTTGCCTAGGTAACCATATTGTTGTTTAATAAACACCTCAGCAGTTACTAGTATCGGTTCCGGGTAACTGTTACTAAAACACACAGGTAGGAGACATCCATTCAGCCAAAGCCACATATGTAGAGGTCTGAGGTTGTGCCCTATAAAACCAACCTGTAAGACCAAGGGGGGGGTCGCTCTCTTCAGAGGTGGCCCTGGCCAGTCAGGGCTTTGCATAACTTTCACTTTGTCTCAGTCTCATTCCTTTGATAATGGAACCCAACATTTGGGGGCTCATTTGGAATCAAATGATGAGAACTGAGTCAACATCAGAATTTCTGGGGAAAGCCTCCGGAGGTAGGATCTCGAGATATTATTCTGCGAGATCTGGTCTGTCTGTCTGGTTGCAGAGCTCCAGGGTATAGCCCAGCAGGGAGAAGCTGGATGTGGCATTGCTCCCCAGGACTGGAGTGGATATGGGGATGCCCCATCTCTCTTCTGGTAGATCACCAGGGGGTTCAAGTTCCCCTAGGTGGCCAGGGGACCAAGAAAATCCCCACCAGCAGGTGGTTGCAGGGGACCGAAAAATCGCCACCAGCCGCTGGGTCTGCAGTTGTCTTTGTCTTGTCTTTTTGTTGTCTGTTATGTTGCTTGTTTGTAGGGGACCAAGAAAATCCCCACTGGCGAATGTTTGTAAGGGACCAAGAAAATCCCCATCAGCAGCAGTTTCTGGGTAAGGGCCGCTAGGTCTGTGGTTTTCTGTGTCTTGTCTTTGTTGTCTGTTGTGTTGTTTGTTGTGTTTGAAGAGATAGAGCAAACAGGGAGTAAGGGACCTATGACACCCCTAAGTCTTGTTCTCCAGCATTTCAAGGATTTTCAAGGTAAAGCCACCCAGTCGGGTGACAAGGTTTACCCAGGAAAACTCTCTAAAACTGGGAATCCTTTCTCTGCCTTCTGGCAGCACTTTGTTCTTCTGTCTCCCCTGTCTGTTTCTGCACCAAGTTGGGTATGGCCTGCATAACTGGCCTCTAGACCATCCTTGGTGTTTCCTCACCATGGCTCCTTCTCTCTTCACTGTCAAGGAGCAAGAAGAGCAGCCCCTGGACTTAACACTAACCCCCCATTCCAGATCATCCCACCCGGGTCTCAGGTAAACATTCAAAATGGAATGGGTACAGGTGAAATGTAAATCAGTATTTAAACTACGTTAAGTTTGTTGGTTTAATTAAGATAGAAATGTCTTTAAAGTTACATCAGTAAATGTGAAACTTCAATCAAAGTTTACTTAACATCAAATAAGGTCATGTTATTTGTTAAAATCTGTTAACAAAGAAATGACTGAACTGATGGTTAATTGTCTTTCTCAAACTTTTAATGGGTAATTGTTAAGGTAGCTTTCAAAATCTTTGGTAACCTGAACTTTAAAGT
Source organism: Mustela erminea (assembly GCF_009829155.1). NCBI lineage: Eukaryota > Metazoa > Chordata > Mammalia > Carnivora > Mustelidae > Mustela > Mustela erminea. Next base: position 109,475,087 of record NC_045621.1, on the reverse strand, counting down.
TTTGGTTGACAAATGGAATTAAATTATGGACATCTAGGTCTTAACCAAATGGGATAAAATACTAAAGCATTGAGTACTTGATGTAGGTTTGTACAGGTATTCAATATATTAAACTAAAATGGGTAAGAATTTCCAGAACTAGTAACATGGTGCCTCGATCCCCAGCAAATGGAGGACTACTGCCCAAAGGAACCCCCACACTGGAATCCAAACTCTGATGAAGGTAAGGAGAGCCTACATTTCTACTGCCAGACTCTACTGGGAGGCCTCCATGCGGCTGTGAAGAGACCCATAAATTTATCTAAAATTAGTGCAGTAACTCAAGGTAAGGATAAGTCTCTGGGGGCTTTTCCAAAAAGGCTTATTGAAGCCTATAAAATGTAGAGCCCGATCGACCCTGAGGTGCCCAAAAATCAGAGGACAATAAATCTTGCCTTTGCCAGTCAGTCAGCCCCAAATATAAGGAGGAAATTTCAGAAAATTAAAGAATTTGAAAAGAAAAATCTGACTGAGTTAGAGGGAATAGTAGAAAAGATGTTTAACAACAGGGATACACATAAAAAAATTAAAAAACAGCCTAGAAAAATAGTTAAAGTTTTGGCATTACATGAGGCAGGAAGGAGACAGGGGGAAGAGATCAGTAAAAAGAAAAAAGGCAAGTAGGAGATGGTCAGTGGAAACAAACAAACAAACAAACAAAAAAAGCCTAAGCACAGAAAAAGCAGATGGGAAGACTTAGATTCAGATCAGTGTGCTTACTGCAAGAAAAAAGGACACTGGGCCAGGGAGTGCAAGATGGCAATGCTGACCCCCAAAACTGAAGAGGCCATGTTTTGGAGCCCCTCCCAGAACCTCGGGCTAAAATTGAGGTAAAGGGGAAATCAATTGATTTTTTGATGGACACGGGAGCCAAATTTTCCTCATTACTAAAGCCTATGGAAAAACTATCTGGAGAGGAAGTCTGGATACAAGGGGCAAATGACACACACAAAAAACATAAATGGACAACAAAAATTTAAATTTGGCCTCGGGAATAGTCCAGCATTAATTCTTGGTCCTCTCTAATACCCCATATAACCTGATGGGAAGAGACCTCCACAAACTACAGGCTGGCATTCAGTTCTCAGAAGGAGACATGTCTGTGACTTTAGGACAGCCCATTGTGCAGATGCTTGTGACAACAGTAGATGAACACCTCCTTTACAAGCCAGTCTCCAAAACCAGAGGAGATGGGGGAGGGAAGCCTTCTTCAAACCCTACAGATCATGTTTCTTGAAGTCTTGGCAGAAGGGAAGCCCCTGGCTGGCCAAGTGACTGCCTCCAGTAGTGATACAGTTAAAAGTGATGGCCATGGCTGTTCACATCTGGCAGTACTCTCTCCCCTGGGAAACAAAGGAAGGGATCAGAAAACACATTAGCCACCTCCAAGGAGACGGGATCCTAGTTCCTTGCGAGTCTCCATGAAACACACCTTTGCTGCCCATTTAAAAGGCTGAGACTTGGGAGTACTTAACCATTCAGGACTTGCAGGAAATCAACAAATGAGTTAAAGATATCCACCTGACGGTGCCTAATCCCTATACCCTATTCTCCCTCCTGGGCCCCCAAAGAACTGTGTATACCATCTTAAATATCAAGGATACATTTTTCTACATACCTTTGGCAAAGGAGTCTCAGCCCCTTTTTGCTTTTAAGTGGTCTGACACACAGAAAGTGTTGCAAGGCCAGCTCGCCTGGACAAAAACAAACGCCTGAGTGACAGAGTATCAGGCCCTCCTCCTCAATGAACCAAAAGTGACTTTCTGGCCCCTGGTGGTGCTAAATCCATCCACGTTGCTGCCAGAGGAACTGACTGACCATAGTACTTGCTAACAGCCACTGAGGACTATGAGTCATGCTTGCGGGGGACGAGCCACTTATTTAGACTTTGATCTCCACAAGGGAGTGCATTCACTGTCTGAGTCCAGGAAACAGGTAATCAACTGATACCCCCACTCCACCCACACAACTGCTGAGAAAGTCCTAACCCCAGTCACAGGAATAAGGCCGGATCTCAGAGACACTCCCCTGCTGGATGCAGAGATAACTCTGTTCACAGATGAGAGTAGCTACATGGCCAATGAAAAGAGGTATGCAGGGACTGTGGTGCTTTCTCTTGAGGAGGAGCTCTGGAGAGTGGCCCTGCCACACATCTATATGGACTGTAGGTACGCCTTTGCTACTCTCCATATACATGGGACTATTTATAAAGAAAGGGGCCTATTAACAGCAGAAGGAAAAAAAAATTAAAATAGAGAAAAAATATTGACTCTCCTCCAGGCTATTTGGGACCCAAAAGAGGTGGCCATTATGCATTGCCCAGGGCACCAAAAGGAGACTGATCTGGTTTCAAAAAAAGAAAGAAAAAAAAATTAGCAGATTAAGCTGCAAAATAAGCAGCCCGAGAAATGGCACAAGAACTGGTTATACTCCTGGCTCCAGTCCTACCAGAAAAACCAAACTATTCAGAGAAAGATTTAAAATATTTACAAACATGAACTAAATTAGACTATAAAGGGGATTGGGCTACTAGAAAAAATTAGTAAGCCAAATACATCAGGACACTCATTTAGGAATATGCAAACTTAGGAGCTCATGGGCAAGCAAGCAAGCCCTAATCTAAATTAGGGCATATGGCTCAGGATGTGATTGATAGATGTGCTCAATGTCAGGTGGTAAATGCGGGAAAAACTAGGATGGAAAGAGAAAAATAAAAAGAGGTAGAAAACCAGGAATTTATTGGGAAGTGGATTTTACAGAAATAAAATGAGAAAAATATGGACCCAAGTATATGTTAGTTTTTGTGGATACCTTTTCAGGCTGAGTAGAGGCTTTTTCCACCAAATATGAAATGTCAGGAATGGTAGCCAAAAGCTACTAAAAAATAATTCCTAAGTTTGGGTTGCCTTTCGAGATCAGGTCAAACAACGGCCCTGCATTTGTGAGTTCAGTCTCACAGGCATTGGCCAAGGCCGTGGGCACTAATTAGAAACTACACTGTGCCTACCAGCCCCAGAATTCCAGACAAGTAGAGAGAATAAATTGTACTCTTAAAGAAACCTTGACAAAGTTAATTCTGGAGACTGGCGGTGAATGGGTGGATTTCCTTCCCTTCACTCTCCTTAGGTCATGATGTACACCCTATTTAAACAAGGCTACCCCATTTAAAATAATGTTCAGGAGACCCCCTCCACTCTGCCCTTGGCTACAAGAGGTTGCCCTAGCGGAAATGACTGATCAGTCTGTACTCCAGTCACTGCAGGCACTAGAGTCTGTCTTAAAAAAAGCCCATACAGGGATCCAAACTGCCTACACTGAGACAGAGACAGAGGTGAAACCACATCCTTACCAACCTGGAGACTTGGTTTGAATACACCACCCCCAAGTGGAAAACTTGGAGCCTCACTGAAAGGGACCATTCACTGTCATCCTGACTACCCCCAAGGAAGTAAAAACAGAAAACATCAGGGCCTGGATTCACATATGTCACATCAAATGAGCCAAAAACAAGATACCTCCACAGAAATGGAAGCCACTGCCAGTGGACTCTACCAACTGTGGACTAAAACTAAGACTCAAAAGGTTTTCATAACGTGGTCACTTTTAACCCTGTTCCTACTCAGCAGTAGCCAGAGAATACCTCATTGACCTAAAACAGCCCAATGGACCATAATAGTTTTATTAATAGTCTTACTAACTTCCTTAAGGCCCCCACCGGAGACTGGTTTGCTTACAGTTCAGAAAGAGTCAGGAATTGACTAATCTCCAAAGAAAAGGGGGGAATGTTGGGGCCGATTCCACGTTAAAACCTGCCTGGGCCTGCTTAGCCAGAGTGACTCCATGTTGCCTAGGTAGCCATTTTGTTGTTTAACAAACACCTCTGCAGTTACTAGTATTGGTTCTGGGTAACTGTTACTAAAACACACGGGTAGGAGACATCCAATCAACCAAAGCCACATACATAGAGGTCTGCAGTTGTGCCCTATAAAACTAACCTGGGGGGGGGGTTGCTCTCTTCAGAGGTGGCCCTGGCTGATCAGTCTGACTTCTAAAGCTTGGCATAGAATAAAGCTTTATTTGTCTCAGTCTTGTTCCTTTGATAACAGACCCAACACACACACAAACACACACACACACACACACATGCTCCCTTATTTCATGTGTCTCACATGTGTCTCACCCTGGTCCTAGCATATTAAAAAGAAAAAAAATGAGCATATATTTAATAAATGGATACACTGGTACTTATATTCTTAACTTCTCATCTTAAATAATGTTGCTTTGGGAATATTCTTTCTACCACATCATTTCTCTATCTCAGAAGTGACATCTGTCTCATAGCACTTCCTTTTATTACTGCACTTAAATAATAACTAATGTTTACATAAAGTATGCTATGTGCCTAATTTTTTAGAACTTTTTATGTATTAACTTATTTGTTTTTCATAATAATCATAAATGTAATAAAATATTGTTTTAACCTTATTTTTACATAAGAAAATTAAAGAACTTTCCAAAATCACACAACCAAATTGTGGTGAGTTTGAATTCAAGTAATGTAGTAACTGCAGCATCTGTGCCTTTGACCACTGTGATTTCCTGTCATTTCACAGTTGGTCTAAACAATGGGAAGTAGTCTAATCTCTTAGGCAAGATAATAAGTTCCTGAAGGAAAAGAAGAGTATTGCGTTTCTTTTTCTTTTTGTACTCAATGTAATAGATCTTGGGATTTCTTTAAAAGTACTATGAATTTTAGGATTGAGGGGTGGGAGGAAAGAAAAAAGGGAAAAAGAAAGAAAGAGGGAAAGAAAGAAAGTATTAAAATGTAATATACAAGGAGAAAGAGAGAAATTTCTGGAAGGGGGGTGTTTTCTCAAAATCTAGAAGGTTAAACGTGTAATCAAGATGAGGGTAATTTTATTGAAACTGAAAGATCAATAGGTGCATTTAAATAGTTAGACACCGAGTGTTTTATTTGAATATGTAAATGGATTTTCTTAGTGATAATGTCAGATGTCTATTACCCCTTAAGCTTCCAGTGTTAATTTTTCCTCTGCCCATATGTTTCCAGGGTACAGATTTGCTGAGATAATGTTTCTTACTTAGCCTTGGGGTGGGCATTCTATCCTGTCTGAATGGCATCCTGATAGCCACAAGCACCTTGGGAAGAAGCCATATCACTGAATTCACCAGGGCATATTAACAGATAAGCTAAATTCTAGATATGACAATTAACACAGTCACTCATTTAGAGAAATAATTTATTTAAAATTCCTTTGAGTCCTTTAGTCTTAAGATATGATTATAAAATCCATGCTTATTTTATTACCTACAAAGTTATGAGTTCTTAGCCAAATAGCTCTTGACATTTTGCAGAGGGAAATGATGAGGTTTTTAAAAAAATGCACTGAGAATATCTTACTTTTAGTGTAATGACTCTTGCCTCCCTAAGGGCAATGTTTCCCTTTGAGCATGGGGAATATGATGTTTATCTTCCTTTTGATAGTAGTGGTCTACCCTTTACAAGAATTGTAAGAAAATAGGCTCAGCTGAAAATAAATTGGAAGACTGACCATGACAGGCAAAGGTCAAAGGAGGAAAACAACAATCAAAAGAGATATAAAAAAATCAATGTACAGTAATCAGTTGCTTTCTTATACACTGAAAATATAGAAAGGGAAATTAGAGAATTGATTCCATTTACTACAGCACCAAAAACCATAAGAAACCTGGGAATAAATGTACCCAAAAAGTCAAAGGATCTGTACTCGAGGAAGAGCATTGAATGACACATTGTATCAGATGGACCTCATAGGTATGTACAGAACATTCCACCCTAAAACAAGAGAATACTCATTCTTCTCGAGTGCACATGGAAATTTCTCCATAACAGACCACATACTGGGTCACAAATCAGGGCTCAACCAATACCAAAAGATTGACATTATTCCCTGCATATTCTCAGACCACAATGCTTTGAAAATGGAACTCAACCACAAGAAAATTTTGGAAGGAATTCAAAAACTTGGAAGCTAATGACCAACCTGCTTAAGAATGTTTGGATTAACCAGGAAATCAAAGAATTTAAACAATTAATGGAAATCAATGAGAATGAAGACACTCGGTCCAAAACCTATGGGATACGGCAAAGACAGTCCTAAGAGGGACATCCAAGCTTGCCTCAAAAACACTGAGAAATCCAGAATACACCAGCTGTCTCTACACCTTAAAGAACTGGGGAATCAACAACAAATTAAGCCACTCCCACACACAAGAAGACTAGAGCAGAGATCAATGAGATAGAAACTAGGGATGCAGTAGAACACATCAATGAAACTAGAAGCTTTTTTTTTTTTTTTAAAGAATTATAAGATCAATAAACCATTGGCCAAACTAATCCAAAATAAAAGAAAGATGACCCAAATTAATAAAATTATGAATAAATGGGGAGAGATCACGACTAACACCAAGGAAATAGAAGCAATCATCAGAAATTATTATCAACAGTTATATGCCAAGAAGTCAAGCAACCTTGATGAAATTGATGTATTCCTAGAAACATATAACTTCCAAAACTGAATCTGGAAGAAACTGATAACCTGAATAGACCAATATCTAGTACCAAGATTGAAGCAGTGATCAAAAACCTCCCAAAAAACAAGAGCTCAAGACCTGACAAATTCCCTGGAGAATTCTACCAAACATTCAAAGAAGAAATAATACCTATTCTCCTGAAGCTGTTTCAAAAAATAGAAACAGAAGGAAAACTTCCAGACTCTTTTTATGAAGCCAGCATTACTCTGATCCCCCAAACAGGCAAAGACCCCACCAAAAAAAGAGAATTTCAGACAAATATCCTTGATGAATCATGGATGCCAAATTCTCAGCAAGATTCTAGCTAATAGGATCCAATGGTACATTAAAATGATTATCCACCATGACCAGGTAGGATTTTTCCAGGGGATACAAGGGTGGTTCAACATTCATAAATCAATTGATGTGATAGAACAACTCAATAAGAGAAGAGAGAAGAACCTCATGGTCCTCTCAATTGATGCAGAAAATGTATTTGACAAGATACAGCATCCATTCCTGATTAAAACCCTTCAAAGCATAAGGATAGAGGAAACATTCCTCAACTTCATAAAATCTATCTATGAAAAACCCACAGCGAGTATTATCCTCACTGGGAAAAAGCTGACAGCCTTCACTTTGAGATCAGGAACACAACAAGGATGTCCACTCTTGCCACTGTTGTTCAACATGGTACTAGAAGTCCTAGAAACAGCAATCAGACAACAACAAGAAATAAAGGTATTCAAATTGTCAAAGAAGAGCTCAAACTCTCTCTCTTCGTAGGTAACATGATCCTTTATATGGAAAAGCCAAAGCACTCCATCCCCAAACTTCTAGAACTCATACGGCAATTCAGTAATGCGGCAGGATACAAAGACAATGTACAGAAATCAGTTGCTTTCTTATACACTAACAATGAAAAAATAGAAAGGGAAATTAGGGAATCAATTCCATTTACTATAGCACCAAGAACCATGAAATAACTGGGAATAAACCTAACTGAAGAGTTAAAGGATCCTTACTGGAAGAACTACAGAACACTCATGAAAGAAATTGAAGAAGACAGAAAAAAGATGGAAGAACATTCCATGCTGATAGATCAGAAGAATAAACATTGTTAAAATGTCTATACTGCCAGAGCCATCTATACTTTCAATGTCATCCTAATCAAAATTCTACTGGCATTTTTCAAAGAGCTGGAACAAATAATCCTAAAATTTGCATGCATGGAACCAGAAAAGACCCCAAATTGCTAAAGAAATGTTGAAAAAGAAAAACAAAACTAGGGGCACCATGTTGTCTGCTTTCAAGCTTTATTACAAAGCTGTGATCACCAAGACAGCATGGTACTGGCACAAAATCAGACACGTAGACCAATGGAACCGAATAGAGAGCCCAGATATGGACCCTCACCTCTATGGTCAAATAATCCTTGACAAAGCAGGAAAAAATATACAGTGGAAAAAAGACAGTCTCTTCAATAAATGGTGCTGGAAAAATTGGACAGCTATGTGTAGAAGAATGAAACTCGACCATTCTCTTACATCATACACAAAGATGAACTCAAAGTGGGTAAAAGATCTCAAAGTGAGGCAGAAATCCATCAGAATCATAGAAGAGAACATAGGCACCAAATTCTTTGACATCAGCCACAGCAACTTCTTTCAAGATATGTCTTCAAAGGCAAAGGAAACAAAAGTGAAAATGAACTTTTGGGACTTCATCAAGATCAAAAGCATTGAATAGCAAAGGAAGGAGTGAGAAGAAAGAAAGGGAAGAAAGGAAACAAAGAGGCAACCCATGGAATGGGAGAAGATATTCGCAAATGACACTGCAGATAAAGGGCTGATATGCAAGATCTATAAAGAACACTTCAAACTCAGCACACACAAAACAAACAATCATGTCAAAAAATGGGTAGAAGACATGAACAGACACTTTTCCAAAGAAGACAGGCAAATGGCTAGCAGACACATGAAAGAATGTTCCTCATCATTAGCCATCAGGGAGATTCAAATCAAAACCACAATAAGATACCACCTTACAGGGGCACCTGGGTGGCTCAGTGTGTTAAGCCTCTGCCTTCAGCTCAGGTCATGATCTCAGGGTTCTGAGATTGAGTCCCACATTTGGCTCTGTCCTCGGCAGGGAACCTGCTTCCTCCTCTCTCTCTTTCTGCTTGCCTCTCTGCCTACTTGTGATCTCTCTCTATCAAATAAATAAAATCTTAAAAAAAAAAAAGATACCACCTTATACCAGTTAGAATGGCCAAAATTAACAAGACAATAAACACCATGTGTTGAAGAGGATGTGGAGAAAGGGGAATCCTATTACACAGTTGGTGGGAATGCAAGTTGGTGCAGCCACTTTGGAAAATAGTGTGGAGATTCCTTAAGAAATCAAAAATAGAGCTACCCTATGACCCTGCAATTGCACTACTGGGTATTTACCCCAAAGGTACAGATGTAGTGAAAAGAAGGGCCATCTGTGGGGCACCTGGGTGGCTCAGTGGGTTAAAGCCTCTGCCCTCGGCTCGGGTCATGATCCCAGGGTTCTGGGGTCGAGCCACATGTCGGGCTCTCTGATTGGTGGGGAGCCTGCTTCCCTTCCTCTCTCTCTGCCTGCCTCTCTGCCTGCTTGTGATCTCTGTCAGTCAAATAAATAAATAAAATCTTTAAAAAAAAAGAAAAGAAGGGCCATTTGTACCCCAATGTTCATAGCAGCAATGGCTACAATCATCAAACCATGGAAACAACCAAGATGCCCTTCAACAGATGAATGGATAAAGAAGATATGGTCCATATATATGATGGAGTATTGTGCCCCCATGAGAAAAGAGTATCCAACTTTTGTATCAACATGGACAGACTGGGGGAGATTATGCTGAGTGAAATAAGTGAAGCAGAGAGAGTCAAGTATCTTATGGTTTCACTTACTTGTGGAACATAAAGAATAACACTGAGGATATTGGGAGATGGAGCAGAGAAGTGAATTGGGGGAAATTGGAGGGGAGACAAACCATGAGAGACTATAGACTCTGAGAAACAAAATGAAGGTTTTGGGTGGGAAGGGGGTGGAAAGGTGGGTGAGCCTGGTGGTAGGTATTACAGAGTGCATGTATTGCATGGAGCACTGGGTGTGGTGCATAAACAATGAATTTTGGAACACTGAAAAGAAATAAAATAAAATAAAATAAAAAGTGGGAAATAAAAGATATGCATTGTATGCATTTAATCAACAAATAATGAGCACTTCTGTGTTCCAAGTATTATCTTAGAAGTTTGGAGTACAATTTTGGAGAGACAATTGTTGAGTTACTAATTTTCATGGCTATGGCTATGCTTGAGAGGGCTGGATAAAATATAGGAAGGGAATCTGTTCATCAGAGTTCATTCACAGTTTATGACTCTTGGTTGAAAAAAAACTTTCAAAGCATTTCTTCTAGAACCTGTGTGGAAATGAGTTAAATGACTTTATTTCAAAATGTGTTCATGCATCAAATTCACCTAGAGGTATTGTGAAATCACCAATTTCTAGGTCCAAAGCCAGGAATTCTGCAATTCTGCTTCAGAATCCTGCAATGGGGCTGGAAAAGTTGTGCCTCTAACAAATTCACAGGCGATGCTGATGCTGCTGGTCTGAGGTCTACTCAAAAGTTCTTTGAGAGTCACTGAATGGGATGGTAGAACTTGAGGTAAGAATCCTGGTTAGAAGACCATTCATTACATAAAGGCACAGTGTAGACTAGTATTTCAGAAGATCTAAGACTTGATTAAGACTGCTAGATTTAAACTTGGCTCAATTTCTTACTATGGTTTTGCTTTTATGCAAGTTCCTTAAAACAAAAGGACTGCTTTAAAACAAACACAACACTATTAAGGACATAAGACATATTAGTTAAGAAGGAAAATAACATCTTCAAGGTCTAGTGGGAGCTGATACCGTTTTTAAGAATCCTGGAGACCAAAATTGAAGCACAGGGTCTCAAATTAGGACTAAAGGATGACTTCCACATGTTCTTCATAAATTACTTTCAAAATCTTCAAGTTTTTTTTCTTTTCTGCTCTGCTAACCTTGCTAACACCTCGCTAACACAATTGATACAATCGCAAACTAATTGAGTACTGTATCCATCTTGCTGTATTCCAACCCATTTTTTCATGATGCAGTTAGAGTGACCTATCTCAAAATGCGATTGATCAGTATCAAACCTTTTGGAATGATTTAATTGGCTCCCATGACACTTGACCTGTGGCTTCACATTCTTAGCATGAGTTTGAAGCCATGAATTGTTTTGGTCCTGCCTGATCATCCAGCCTCATCCATTCCACACACTCCCTCAATCCAGTCCCTAGCTTCAATGTGTTCTGTCTGCCACAGGAGAATTACAAGCTGTTGCTTACTCTTTCTAGAAATTCTCCTCCTTTCTATCCATTCTCTGCCCATCTTTACTTAGTCTGCTCCCCCTACCTATTCTTTATATCTTATCATGGTATCAGTTTAAGAACAAAACAAAACAAAATTCTTTGCGCCTCCCACTCCCTTGCCCAGTCCAGGTCCAGAGTTCCAATATCTTCAATTCATTTGCTTGCAACTCCATGTATCTTCTTTTCATTGTTTTTATGTAAGTTGCAGTTGCATTTATTTGTGTTATTATTAGTTGCTTTTTATCTGTCCAACTGTAAACTCTGCGTGAAAGAAACAGTCAATGTTGTTTAGTACCTAGCATTTAGCAGAGTACCTGGCACATAGTAGTTGGTCAACATATAGCTGTTGGATAAGTGAATGAATGAATTGACCCAAAGCGAAGAGCAGACTAAGTAAAGATGGCCAAAGTGCATGGGTTTGTGTATAGAAAGAAAACGCACACCCATAAGGAATGAAAGAGAGGACCACACATCTATGAACTTCTTTCAAGCACCTGATGAGTGAGTTCTGGCTTGGGAATACATTTCAAGCAATATTCTCATCTGGTGATTTCCCAAAAGAGACACAATCATGATTTTATTTGAGGCCTTTCTCCATCATGTAGTATTATACTGTGTGATTGTAGGACTTTTAACTTTCTTGATCTTCCCACAAAATCCCAACAGGGTCTTTCCTCTAGCCATTTCTAAATGGTCCCAATCTTGTCCATGTGCATGTGAAGAGTAATGCAGCTGCCTCTTGAAAACTACCATCTAAATCAAATTAGCATCTACTTTTACATTGCAGAGGAGCAAGAAAAGAGTGAACAGAATATAATGTCTAGGTTTGGCTTAAAGATTACTTGATAGAGCATATATTAAGTCCTGAGTCATAAGTCCAGCACATAGTAAACAGTGGATATACAAAATTGGAACTGATGTTGAAGGCCTGAACTAAGAAAGTGAGGTGAATTTGGAGAAAATGAAAAAGATTCAAGAACTATTTAAGAGGTAAACTGAATTTGTCTTGGTAACATTGTTTGAAGTTAGAAAAAGAAAAACTGTTTTGTAACTTATGCTTGCACAATGGGTACCATTCATTAACTGAAATGTACAATATATGAAAAAGGATAAGCTTTCAAAGGGGAAGGTAATAAATTTTGTATTGAAGCTTGGATTTGAAATGTCTCTGGGATGAATTGTAAGCGATATTCAGTAGCAGTTGAGCATTAAGAAATGGTTGGACAGTTGGGCATTAGGAAATTGTGGTTTTGGAATTCATGTTTTAGGAGGTGAGAGTTGAAACTACAGAAGTGATGAGAACTGTTCAACAAGACAATATAGAGTGGAAGCCTGGGGTGTGTAGCAGTGGCAACCCATAAAGGTTAAAGCAAGGATGAAGAAAAGGAAAGAAGACTTTCAGGGACAACTGAGAAAGAGCAAGAAGACTTTAAGTCACACATGTGCTTCTTAGGAGCCAAGGGAAGAGTATGATTTAATAGTAAGGGAGCCATCACCAGAGTTCAAGTTCATGGAGAAATTTATCATGCATCCTAAGATATATTGCCCAAAGCAATAATTTACTAATCATTCATGTTTGCCTATAGAATGAACTTTTTTTTTTTTTTTTAATGTCCAGCAGACTTTTTTTTCCCTTTCAGTACAAATGAAATGCTTTTGGAAATTGTGGCTTCTCTATTTCACAAGATTCTGATGGATCTACTAACATTAAGATCTTACTCCTTTTCCACTGGTGGACATAGGATCTTCACTTGGTTTTTGCCACAGAGTTTATTCCAGGAATAAATACATGCATTAGTTGGTGGTCTCCAATTAAAATGAAGTAATCTTGGGCTTGCAGCAGCCTAGCCAGACCTGTACATCCTCCATACCCCCTTCCCCCACCTTGAGGAAACCTGCTTATAGAAGGAGAAATGACACCATTAAGAGAGGGAGAAGCTCTTATGGTTTCACTTATTTGTGGAGCATAACAAATAGCATGGAGGACATGGGGACTTAGAGTGGAGAAGGGAGTTGGGGGAAATTGGAAGGGGAGGTGAACCATGAGAGACTATGGACTCTGAAAAACAATCTGAGGGTTTTGAAGGGACGGGAGGTGGGAGGTTGGGGTACCAGGTGGTGGGTATTATAGAGGGCACGGATTGCATGGAGCACGGGGTTTGGTGCAAAAATAATGAATACTGTTATGCTGGAAATTAAAAAAAAAAAAAAGAGAGAGAGGGAGAAGCAGACAGGCA